>NW_023503327.1:614741-1229482 GCF_014529535.1 Bradysia coprophila
ATCCAAAATTATCATCAAAATTATAATAATTTTGCCCCAAAATGTAAGCAATAATTTAGCCATATGTAGAGTCCTCTTAAGAGCGCTCACCCCTTGGCAACTTTCTAGCCTACATTTGTGCGCAAAAATATTCGTCTTTTGATGATTTCTCTGAACCAAAATCTTTTTTTGAAATAGTAAAACCATTAAAGCATGCAAAAATGTGTTACTTTTAAGAGAAAAATTGATTTGTTGATGATAACTTATTCCACTTGGAGAAACCTTTGCAAATGTGTAAATTTATGTGTTTTGCAAAGGTTTCTCCAAGTGGGTTCAGTTATCGACCACAAACCAATTTTTCCCTAAAAAGTAACACATTTGTGCATGCTTTAATGGTTTTACTTTTTCAAAAAAAGATTTGGTTAAGAGAAATCATCAAAAAACGAAAAATTTTGCGCACAAATGTAGGCTAGAAAATTGCCAAGAATTGAACAGATCATTTTGAAACGAAGCGGCAAAATATGATTCGATGCGTTTATTGATAATGGCTATGTTGTGTCGATCCATATCCATTGACCTGTCAACACTAAATACAAAATGGAAATGAGAAGCAAAAGTCGTTGTGGTTTTTTCGATCATTCATTTTTATTTGAAAATTTTTGTTTTTTTTTGTTTTTAATTAGATCTTTTTGTATAAATAGTCTTTACAATAATATTTTTTGTTTTGTTTTGATAAACCTTAGTCGAAATAGAAACGAAAAAATTAAGTGAATTTGAATTTTTGTAAAATAAAAAAGAGTCGTAAATTTTATATAATAATAGCATTTCTTTAGGATCAAATGCTCATCAAACGAAATCATTTCAATTGGTAAACTCCTAATGTCATTAAATTTATTAGTTCAATTGGTATCATAGTAGATTATATAGGTGACTGCTTCTAAATTTTTGCTTTTACGAATCTGAATCGAATTGTAACCAAAAAAAAAATCACAATCTCACTAGTCAAAACAAAAATTTTGAAGCAGACACGTATGCACTTTGTCTCATTTCCCAGCGGAAGGTTAATTTTACTTCCAGCTGGCATATAACATTATTGATTTTCCTTCTCTTTTGAAATTATTATTTTCTTGTCCTTTACATCGATCAAATTACTTTCTCGTCCGCTAACATTACATCGCCAAAAATTGTTTTTCCATTTTCATTAATATAGTTTCGATAAGATCCGAAACAGCGCCTGCTGTTGGAATTTTTTTTACTGAAATTACAGTGAACGACATCTCAAATGTCTCACTGTCATTTTTTTCAGAGAATGTCATTGTGAATTTGCAATGACACAATAAAATTCTCAGAAAAATTTGACAGTGAGACATTTGAGATGTCGTTGACTGTACTCAAAATTTATTAAAAATTTCAGTAAATTTACCAAAATATTTCTGAAATTTAACGATAAAAAAAATCGACAAATTTTGATAGATTCGATAAATTTTTGAGAAATTTCAGCAATTTTCAGTAGATAGAATTTCCAATGATAGGCCCTGATCCGAAAACAAAAAAAAATTGTTATCAAGAGCCTGGTACCGACGGTTTATTTGAAAAATAAAATTGGTTCTGACCTGTACATGGAACATTTTAGCCAAGGATTCAACGAGAATAGCCAAAATACGAAACCGAAAAGTGTTTAACTCTTTTGAGCGAATAACGTGATTGAACTAAGTCTCCACCGCAATATTCAGTTATAACATCGATAGATGTTTTCATAACGTAAGTGGTTGGTATAAATGAGAAACTAAAGCATTGACAAAAGCATCGGAAGCCGTTAATTTTTTTTTTCAAAATTGGTTAGTATGGGATGAAGGGATTTTTTTTTAGATCACCATCAGTTTCGTCAAAAAGCGATCGTGATATTAGAACACGCCGTAATACGGACACTATCAAATACAAGGCGTATTTTGGGAAATTGATTTTCCATACCTAGCCAAAACCCACCAGAAATTCCCAAATTTGCTGATGGTAAATTTTGGGCAAAGATAGGCAAATTTCAGCAGAACATAAATTTTCCAAAAATAGGCCCTGATCTAATACATACACAGTAAATAATTCAACAAAGACTAAGGGGTCATTTACAATGCACCAATGCACACTCTTGAGAATAAGTCTACCGTCGTCGCTTAGCGTACGCCAAAATGTACGGGGAAAGTTTCGAAAATGTATGAAACGTTCGCTTTTGTTAGACGCTCCTGTGGACGTAAATTTTGTGACGCTTGAGATGAAATTCGATCAAATGAGTTAAACCATCTATGAAAAACGTAAATATTGATTAAAACGATATTAGTACATAACATCCCATTCGGGACTCGTCAAAATAAAAATTTGGAACCTAGTACGTACAGTGATTTACGTGCTTCTGGTCGGTAATTGTACCAGAAGCACGTAAAAACAGCTAACGATGAATCGTTACATCAGCTTTGGCATGTACAACAAATTATTAAGAAAACCAGTAATTCCATTCACTATAAGTGTGAAAATATTCCATTAAAAAAGTGATAAATGAAACATCGGAAGAGCTACGAACCTATTCCGATGTTTCCTTTAAAAATGTTGGTCCAAATAATCCTCAATAAACCCTAAAATTAATTTAAAAAAAAATTTTAGTTCGTATACCGACTGTGTCATAGAAAAATTAATTTGAATTCACAAAAATTGAAAATTGATGATATAATAAGGTCACACTTCATGTAAATCGATATTATAATTATGAACACATTTGAACGACGCTACTTCTTCGTAGTCGCAAAAGTTTTGCCATGCGTAGGAGCTATTTTGAAAAGCTTCTCTGGCGGTAAGTACTACGTGTTGATTTTCCTAAAAACTACGCAAAATTTACGACACGAGAAGTCTTTCAATTGTTGGTCTTACGTTCGCTTATTAAAATTTATAAAATTTCTAAAACTTAACAAACTCACACTTGACAATGCCATCTATGTTAGAAGTGAATTTCTTCGAGCGCAACGAACGATGATAGAAACCAATGCACAAAAAAAAAATGAAAGTAGCTAAAACGAACCTAAAGCCTTGACACTGTCAGTGTACGACTGTTTGATCAGTTTTACTATTTAAATAGCTTGAACTTCTAAAGAAGCTGATGTTACAGATAAAACAATAAAAATGAAATTGCCTCTTGAAGTTAATGTCCCCTCGTAGCAATTGGTTATGATGATAAAAAGGTTATGTCCATTAAGTGAAATAACAAATTGCTACCATTTTCCTTTTTAGAGATATTCAGTAGGGTGGTCCAGAAAATCCTTTGCGGGTTCCTCTAGAAATTATGGAAGGTCATGGTTTGAAACTAGGATCGGCATAAAAAAATCAGGGGAATTGGCTTCAATTTCGCATTTTATTGATGGTGTTACAATGATGCACAAGTTTCCGAAATTTAATTCTTAAAAGAATTCCTTCAAATTCCTAAATTTCTGAATTAACAATTGAAGGAATTGTCAGGAATTTTTTAAGAATTAATTTCCTAAAAATAGACCTTGTGCTCCTGTGGACTTCATTTTGTGTCAATGTCTTTCTCTGCTTTTTCCAACAAGCAGGTTAAACGTTGATCTGAGTTTCTCGCAATGACTCTTCACTTAGTTCTTAGTAACCCAACAAGCAATTAAAAAAAATACAAATTTGGACCACCCAGTTTACATAGTCAACGGTCCGACGATTTCTAAGTCAAATCAACAACTAAAAATCTGAACTAAATGCAGCAACACAAGAACATTCCCAAATCACAAGCAAAATCTACAAACCAGCAATTTCTAAGAAACTTTTCATTTGTCCAAATAAATCAATTTATAGTTGAAAGAAAAGAATGCCAATAGCTCACGCGGATCATCAGCACCTCATGAGACCAAAGCTCGAAACCTATGCCATTCTGGCATTTTTAATTTTCAGCGGTTTCACATTAATCAACAGAGGGTGTACAGTGTAATCTCAGTCGGCTTATACATCATAGAGAAACCACGATTTTGATGTCAAAATGAATGTGATAAAATTTAGTTAAGATTTAGATTCGACACGAAAATTACCAGTCGAAAATTCGAAACAGAGAAATGATGAGCAGGTGGCAGGTGGATATAATGTGTGAGTCGAATTAAAACTGAAGTTTATTTTGAGTTTTTTTTTTGTTGAAAATAAATGTCACTCGACTCATTCTATTTGCGGATGCTGAGTATCGTTACCTTCTGCTTATGATTTTTCTGATCCGAAAACTTGGGTTGCTCCCAAAATCTTCAATTTGATTTCTCTGCGATATAATTTTTGTCCAAATTTTCTTGAATTTTCCACAATTTCGAAAAACAATTGCGAAAATTTGGAAAAATGTGGAAAATTGCTTTTTCAAAATAGTCCCTCAGTATAGCAGGTATAGTAGGTTTCGAACTATTACCTTACACATGATGGACTGATAGGCTCGTAGGCTGTCAGTATGCTGAAGAATTTTTTTTAAATAAAAATCAAGAAAGAAAGATGTGGGCTCTATTACTTCGACAAGTTGTTTAACGTAAGTTAGAAAAATATGAAGTCTTTTTATAGTTTGGTCTTTGGTTGAAAATGGCGGCAAAGGGTGTACATAATGTGAAAATATTGAACTGACTAGGAAGCCAATTTAATTTTTTTATTATTTTGATTACATTCGTGTTTTTGATCCGTTTCCAAATAACATAACTTTCAGGACTCTCTCTCTATCTGTTCCTCTCTCTCTCTCTCTCTCTCTCTTTATCTCTACCCCCCGTCTACTATAACTTTTCTCTTCCCAAATATGTACACACAAATTTGCAACTTTCACGCCACAATTCGCCATTTTTATAAAATCTAAATTCGTATACAAAACTAATGTGTTTAGAAAGCAGGAAAAACGAAAATTAATTTCCATTTGCCATTGCGTTACAAAAATACATTAAATTTTTCTCTCATTTTCTTCTCCTTCTTCTTCCTTTTATAACTTACGAAAATAAAGCAATCTCAAACGAACACTTACCTAGCTAGACAACCACCCAGGCTCAGACACACGCACACACAAACATACATACAGACAACGGACTTTTATTCATCCGACTTGCATGGAGGACATTGTTCACGTTTCAATTTCATCAAATCGGTATAGCTAATAGGACTTTTAACTTCTACATTAGGCTTGTCGAAAGCAGCTTCAGACTTCGATGCACTAATACGTTTCTCACAAAATAGACTGCCCGCCGTACTCATCGACGTGGACAATTTCTTCACCACACACTGATCGAATATCCCATTCGATGTGAATGTCGGCGAAAAGTCCATCTTTCGACGATCGGTGATCGGAAATTTATTCTTTGTACAACTAAGGTCTAACTCTAAAGTATTGAATCGCGGTCGTCCCGTCCCTGAATATCGTAAATTATGGTTTGATGGCTTTTTGGTACCATCATCATTGGTTTCGATGCAATCAACAAGATGATTACTGTTACTCGCTCTACCCTGCTGAAGAAGATCTTCGACACTAGCCTCTGTAACACTTGGTAAAGGTGATTTCAGTTGTGTTTTTAGTGTATAAATTTGTTCGCTAGTAATACTACTGCTGCTGCTGCTGCTGCCACTACTATTATTATTATAATTATTACTACTAACGTTATTACTACAACTAGCACCATCAACGACATCACAATCCGATATAGCTGCAGCTGTTGTAGCATTGGCCGCCATTGACTTCCGTTCCGCAATTTCACCCGCTTCGGCGAAAAAACCACTAAAATCCAAGTCGAAAAATAACTCCTGCAGAAAGCGACGTGAATTCAAACGATATGTGTTACTGGACTGCGCCTTACACACTTCCGAATACAGACAAATGTTCTGGAACGAGGCCGGATGTTTCTGTTTCAGTTCGAGCAGCGCTATTTTCGACTGTTTGCTCCACACCGGATTGGCGATCCGATGAACGTGTCGCAGTATATTGATGGTGATTCGGTATGGCATATTATCTTCGGCCAGCACACTGTCCGACGATATGAATGTGGAATTGTACGGTGAATTGTTGGTGTTGATCGGTCGATGAATGTTGCGATCGCTGTCGTACCGTTGTGAACTGTTGGCCTTTAAGCGACAGCAGCTGAGGCATATGTTGGAATTGTGTTTGCCGACGAATTTCGATCGTTTGCTGTTGCTGCTGGATATATCGGATAGGCTACTTACTGAACTATCAGAACCGTCGTTCGCTGAAATGTCAATGGCTTCCATTTCTTGAACGCATTGTGACACATAAGTTCCGGAAGATGGTGGATGGTTGAATAAATCTAAGATGTTCTTTGGAAGACAAATACCTAAACGGACGAATGGAGAAATGCGTAAGTGAACCGTTGAAGGCAAATTGCGCCTAGTGTCTTGCCGTACCTGAATAAATTGGGCCCTTTGCGTCAGTTTTGTTAGGAACACGGACAGGACTCCTCTTTGGTGCTTCTTCGTAACTGAAATTTAGATTTGAATTTAGAAACGTTGAAAGATGCTCCGCATTGCCAAGAAATACCGACCCGAATGAACTTCTTCGATCCAAACTTCTCACTTTCAATTTACGCTGCTGCGACAACTTCGATCCGTGAATAACTTCTGCCAGTTCATCGGCTGCAGACTCTGACAACAACGGCCTAGTATTCCGTCGAATCGACCGAAGTTTTGCGTAGCCTGTTTCATCCTGTGGACTGATGGTTGTCTCACGGAACGACGCACCCGTCAACGAAATCTTCCGTATGCGTAAATTCGTCGACTTGTGCACTTCCAATAGATTCGACGAACTGGGAATCGGGCTCAGCGTTTGCAACAGATCACTGACCATATACCGGCCGTACACCGAATCCGAGCTACTCACACCGGACGTATTCGAATCGGTGCCGGAATTGAAACGAGGCCGTGACGTAACCACCGAACTGAATTCGTCGGTGGTCTTCGATTCGGACAATGAACGGGTGTGCTTCAAGTGGAACGGACGACTGACTGTATCGGGAAGTGTATTCGAACGAGTTGGATTTTGTGGGTTGATCTGAAAATGGAAACATGTGAAATATCGATCACAGCACGGACCACAGTGGATTGGGTTACCTCATTGTTTTCGCTGCCGTCAACTTTGTCACACGACGCATCGTCGAAGAAAAGCGGTGTCGTTGTTTCGTTGGCTGTGAAAAATCCATTCAAATTTTCGTCAATTCCCGTGTAATTGTACGGTAACGGCATATCATCCAACTGATGTCGAATGGGTGTCATATGCTTCGACATCCAATCTTCTGGTTCACAGATCGGCCACAATGTATCCCGGTCGTGACGCACGCAAATCCAGTCTGAAACTCGAACAAGTTAAGATTGCGGCTCCTCCAAAGGAAAGCGTGAGTAGTTGGACAACACTAACCGTATTTGAAGAGAATGTCAGCACCGAGTTTTGTGGTGCCAATTAAGCTCAAACAGTGAACGGCTGTGGCACGAATCGAATAAACGGGACAGTGTTTTGCCAAAAATATAATTTTCTCAATAATTCGTGACTTCTCCTCGTCCAAATATTGTAATCCGTCGTTGCTGGTGGCCAGGTGGGACAGTGCCCACATCGCTGACTTCAGTACCAAACAATCCATTTCCGTATCCGTTTTCAATTGATGTAAAATGTCAATTAGTTTTTCAATATGTCCATGCTCCTTGATTTCAGTCAACCCCTGAAAGGAAAAACCGTGTCACATGAGTCAACCGAAAGCACTTTTGGGACAATTCTCCGGCATACCTTTGTCGTTTGAGCCAGTTGACCGTATAAATGAGGTAAAATGTTAGGTAAAAATGTAGAACGCCTGGACGAACAATTCCTTCTGCTGTACGTTCCGTCGTCGCTTTTGGTATGTAACGTTAGGACTGCATGGGTGTCAGCCTCAACCAGAAGAACATATCTTTACGGGACAAAATTGGTACATGAATTCCGTTAGTCAAACAAACAACATTTCAGACACCGACCTTTTGCAGTAACTTTTGACCCACAAATCGATTTCTTGCTTAACTTTCGCTTTCGGGTGCAATAAGCCCCGCGGTATCGAATAGTACCGAATCATCAGAAGTGAACCATTGTCACCAAGGTTGTCGAACCTATACCAACTGTTGACCAATTCCTCCAAATACATCTGTGCGGGAGGCGAAACGAGCAAAATAAATTGACGGCCGACCGTGCAATTACTCGATGTATCACATACCCTTTCGTAGCACGCTTCATCCAGAATTTCCAAAGCCGTCAGAGCGACCGTTCGATCCGCGTCTCTCGTTTGAGCGACCAGCAACGGCAGTCCCCACACCTCGAAATTGATCATTCTTGCTCGCAACAACACCAACATGAACTGGGTCGCGTACAATCGGGAGGCGGTACGCTTGGCCGTCAACGCATTGCCGAGAATCTCTCGTGGCATCGAATCGTTCGAGTAGTCCAGACCTGACACGATCAGTTTCACGTAACAGGTGAATCTGGTCGTCGTGACCAATTTGGACAGTCTGGAAAGGGTTGGAAAATTGGTTGAACTGGGCGGGACTATTCGGGTGAAAATATTTACTGTTTGAAGATGTTTGTGTTCACGAGTATTCGCATGCTAGCCGTTGTGCGGCACATTCGTCCGATGAATATGAAATATTGTTGACTCATCGTGCTGGTCATGTGCTGCGGACTGAACAAACATTCGTGGGGATTTTTCGACGATATCGCATGGAGTTGAACGTTAATGTCGGAGAATAGATCGGTCAACATTCGAACACATTGGAGCTGAAAACCGCGAAATTGATTGTGTTTGGGACTGTGTGTGAGTGACATAAAATCGCAGAAGATCACTTACGTCAGCAGTTTTCGATAACCAGTCGATCAGCTCGATGCCTGCCATCACAACTGGCGGTATCATTCTACCATGACCAAGGTCTTGATGCGAAAATCGATTACTGCTCGGCTTGTAATAGTGAATTAACCGACGAATAAATCTGCAGTGATTTTCGTCCAGCTTCGACAGCACATCCGACTGGAGAGAATTTTTTTTATTAAATTCAATTTTGCCAAAAACCGTCGAACCGCCATACCTTCAATATATTGATGATAATGTCCCAGTCCCACACTTTGCCATCTTCGTTCACCAACACATTCGAATCGCGTAGCAGACGTTCGTTTTGTTTGAGTTTTTCCTTGAGATTGGCAAGATACTGTTTGATATAAGATTTATTAAGGCCACCACGTCTAAATGACAACACCGAAGTGTTTGACGCTTCATCGCTACTCGTACTCGAACCGACCGAATCGTGTCGCCGGCGTTCGAGTGTATCGTATTGTGGTAGGGCAGCTGAAAATGTGTCGCTCAGTTTCAGCTCTCGTTTGAACAATTTCGAATTGATGATGCCTGCGGAATCGAACGGCGAATGTGTTAGGCTCGTGTTGGGAATGGTTCATTTGACTGCTTGAACTTACCGCCACTTTGGATAATCAAATCGAGAAATAAACTGCACGACGCTGGCCGATTTTTGTGCATCTCATGCAAATTATGTAGAGCATTTATGGCGGCCCGTGCCTGATGGTTTCCCTGAATTGCATGCGTAACAAGGGCTGGTAACGCTGAGCTTGTATTAAAAATGTCGCTAGGCAGATGCGTGTGCATCATTTGAATTAATTTCCCTGTTTTGCGGAACAATTTGTCGATTAATAAAAATGAAAAAAAAAAACGAAAACACCGAGAAAGCGACTCACCAATAAGAACGGTCGCCCGTACGGAAATGAATGTGTCACTGGACACAACCACTTCGACTAAGGCATTCAATAAACCTGTTTCTAAAAAACAATACAGCAATAACGACGTGTGTATTTCACATATATTTGGCACACAGTTGGCTAAACTTGGTAAAACATTTCTTCCCTCCATTGCCACAAAACCTTCCGCCAGGCTCCATGTGTCTTGATATTCAGCCGGATCGATAGCAGCCAATGCAACCGAATATTCGTCGGTCCATACCGGTTGCGGCAGCCACAACAGTTCATATAACAAATCTAATATAGCTTTGCGCACTTCCAGCTGATTCAAATACAGCACATCGACAATTGCCTTCAGACCGGATGGTCGGTTTGGATCACAGAACTCTATAGTACCAGTCCAACTACGCAAAACCGATAAAAGAGCCAGCCGACTGCACGTGAATCGAAGATCTCTGGCATCTCTGCGAGAGTAAACATTGTGTTAAGCAGTCGTCTAACTCCTGTCCCAATTCTTTTAAACTTACTTGTTCTTGTCCATAATACCCAGGCGATAAGTGAAGTCACAATACGGGGCAGCTAAACAATCTAATCGGACACCTGCTATATGCCTAGTCTGTGGCCATTCCAACAAGTGCAACAAAACACCGCACAAACTTTCCGCTATTCTTGGACTGTGACATTCCATTACATTTCGTGTGATTACACTTACGCCACCGCATACAATTAACAGAACCGGATTTAAAACACCGAATTCACATAATGTGGCTAAACAAGCACGCAACATTCGGTCATTCTCTTCGACACCACTGTCACCGAGTGCTACCAGGGATCGTACAATTACTGGACTGACCAGTTTCGGCGAGATGGCCAACATTTTGCGCACCTAAGCGATGTGTAATTATGTGCACCGTTTCACTATATATGCCGAAGCAATAAATCGAATTCTTACCAGTTTTAAGGCCTGAACACGCTCTTCCTCATACTCGACCAAAACATCAAGGCTGCGACATAGAAGATGTGTTAATTGCATATCGTTGAATGTTTGCAGATCGTCGGCCGACCGAAGTATGTATCGAATTGCACGCAACGATCCCGCTCGAACATTGGTGACTTGATGTCCCAGCGATGCGCTAAGGCTGCAACAAAATGGGACTCGTTTACACATCACAATATTTACGTTTGCAAATGAAATGACTTACCATAAGAGCAGCTCTTCCGCTGTGAATATGGTTATGCTATCATCAGTTGCCGTCGAACATTCCACCTCCGTGCTATGTTTTTGAAATTTAACATCGCGTTCTAACGATAGAAAATTGATGGAAAGGACTTACCTGTTCAATATGATATCATCGACGGCCGCCAACTCTGAATGCGAACTAAATTTTGATTTCTCCCTTTTTGGATCATAAATTGTAACGAATGCGTTGAGCAAACTAATTCGCCTTGGTATGCTTAATTTCGGCGAGCTGAGCTCGACGTATATCTCGACCGCACTTTCATTTTTTGTTTTGTTTATGTCTAAGCGATACCAATCGGAAGGTAGTGTCGGTGCTAAAGACAGAAAATTAAAGTTTATTTGTCACAATTTCGGGTGAAGGAAAAACAGAACTCCTATAATTCACTAGAGAACCACGTCCGGACGAAATACTGTTTCAATCAAGTATGAGTCTGTAGCTTTCGTATTGGGACGTTTCCGAAACTTCAACTCAACCGTCTTACAGCAAAACTAAATACGACAAGAACCTAAATTTGTATCAGAATATGAAACAAATTCCACCCATTCCACCCGGCTTCTATTCTTAACAAAAGTGACCCTAACCTATTTATCAAGAACCATGGAAACTGGCCTGATTCAGGAGAAAGACAACTCAGACATTAGTTTTCGAAGAACACTATCAAAAGACCCCAAGCATGGGCATGGGAAGTTTCAACGCTGGTGAATACAGAAGGAAATTTTTCAGATTTTCAATTTCGCATTTCTCCCCAAAGAGTGTTGAGTTTTGCAAAAAAAAAAAGTTTTTTATTTCTTAAGGGCTGGGGGTATTTTTTATCCAGAATTGACTCCTGATTACAAAACAGCTAAAGTTCAGACCTTCCGTGCACTCTCATGAAATCAGAGGTTTTGGTACCGAGTGGTATTTTAGGATATCTTTTCTCCTCGGACGTCACCGGCATGACATTTTGGATTCTTGCAGTTCCTATGAGTGGAAAGCAAAGACATCTTGTTTTAGCTCGTTTTGTAGAGAATTCGAAGGGCTATCAAACGAATTTAAGATTGATGAAAAATGTTGATTGGTTGTAGACCATTTTGCTTTCTTGCATAACGAACGATTAGAAGTGATTTGCAAATGTAAAATGAAAAACTTTTTACAAAACGCTAAACCCTAGTTGTTACAACAGAAAGCGCAGCGAGATAAGCTCATTTTATACATACCCTTTGTCGCAGAACAAGCATAAACATAGAACATAAATCGCCGGCAAATATGGGGCACCAATACTAACTACGAAAAATCGTAATCGAATTCTGTCAAACTCGCAGGGTCCTAAATGAGCTAGAACTTCCCCGGTTTTAGTTTTCAGTCATTTGATAATCGAACAAGTCTCGGCCACTAGAAAGCATTGTTAAGTTTTTAGGCTCTAAATGGCATAAAAATCTTAGTGGACGTCGCTATATCATTTAAATCGGTCTAAGAACTGTTAAACCTTACATTTCTAATAATAGCGAGTCGAAATTCGAACCCGATTAACTCGCTAAAAACTTAAGTTCTGAACCTGACCCGAGCCGGAATTTTTTTGGCTCTAAGTAATCGGAAAGGTTGGGGTCGAGTTCGGTTCGGGATTTTCAATTATTCAGATTTTTTTTTGCTCCAAATATTCATCGATTTTTTTTAAACCCATTTATCTACCCCAAAGATGCGTGGATGTACAAAGCAAGAATTTGCCACTATATTTACTATTGCCTTCTCCCGCAATCAATGTATCCGGCCTTGCATCTTACATAATTATACATCTTGTTGATATGCAACATTCAACTGGACTATGTTTCCTATTGTTCATCCACCTTCTGTGGATATTCTATGTACTTACACATCATCTCATATAATAAAATTCAGTTTGTTCTTTATCAGCATTGAAACTGGTCGTTTCATTTATCTCAGACATTAGGTTATGGGCCCACAGCGAAATTTTGTGTAAATTTCGAAGAGGTGTTGCTGGTAATAAGTATTTAAATGCATTTGTTGCTAAATAGTTCCGCAAGCATTATCCGATATAATCTGGATTTTTTTATTTTATTTTCCAACCGCTTTTGATTTACAGCAAATCGATAAACCGATTATTCGATGGAAAATGAATTTTTCATCATTTCTCAAGCAATAATTGATTAATAAGGGTGAATGCATGATCACAGCAGGGGTGTAACTTAGAACAATTTTTATTGTCGCTGCTTAGAACATTTTTGATTTTTGTACCAGCCCTGTTGAATGTCGTTCAAAAACATCGACTCGTTTTTTAATTTTCTGAATTTTCGGCAACAACGATTTTCTGTTATAGTAACTTTTAATTGTCTTCGGCAATTGCCTTAAATCGATGGTAACTATTTTACGACAATTTTCATGGTAAAGTGGTACACTCGTGTTGTCCAATCTGGACATTGATGTTTGAATTGAGATAAACAGAATAAATTACCAAATATCATAATTACCATGAAATATTATAAATAAAGAAAGGTGTTAAATATTAGCAAATAGAATAAACAACGGAAACTGACAATTCAGGTCAACAAACAAGGTGCGTACAAGCATAACATTGATAATGAAAATAATATGCAATTGACTGTTGAGTCGAAGAAGTATAAACAGTAAACATAAACAATAAATAATAACAAATTTATCAAGCCTAGACATAAGATTATGGGAAAAAGATTGTTATAAATACGGTGTAATTTGGGAAAATAAATTAGTTGTTTTATGAGAAAAGAACTCAGAGCTTGAATTATTTTAGTCTCCTAGCTCAAGAGACAAGTAAAAAACCATCGTGCAAATCTATACAAATCATCGAAGGGTATAGAATTGTACATTGGTCCTTCGAGCCATTGGGTGCTCGAAAAAAAACGGAATACAGTCCACACATCACGGTCGGCAAGGTCGAAGCAGTGGTGCAGAGAATCAATGAAGGCGAGAGTGTCGCACTTCACAACGAAAAAACTGGTGGTTAACGAAGAGACAAGGCCCCATCCTAAACCGGTAGGACGCGAGCAGTCAAAAGGATCGTTTGGACAACAGTTGGAACAAATAAACAAGGTTGTTGGTAAGAAAAATACCAAAGCATATAACGAAAGACTCCAGGTAGCCAAAGAGAGTGAGTACGCAGCACATCCACATCAACTGGTGTCAGTGATAATACAAAAGAAAATCGACGAAGAAGTGCAGAGGTTCAAAAATGTCGGCAAGAGAAGTCGAAGAACTAAAAGAATTGGCCGCTGAAATAAGTGAGGCTTTCGAAAAACACAAAAAACGCAACAAGCAATCACAACATGCAGAATATAAACGTAAACGTCTACAAGAATTGGCTAAACTTTGGTTAGATTTCAACAACGCCGCTAAGGAAGTGGAAAGCAAGATAACCATCGACGACACTTATTCCAAAATGAAACAAATGGTCACTGACAATTATAATGCTTATTATACGGCCTTGACAAACATCGTATGCAACGATGATGAAGAAGAGAATCAATACGAAACGGATGTGGACATGCGAACGCAATATGGAAGATTGGACGCCATAGCAAGGCAAGTGGCAGACCTGAACATGAAAATCGCAACTGAAGGGTTGAACGCCATATCACCTCAATACGCGACAATCAAGGCGAAGAAAAATTGGCGACATTTGGAATCGGATCGAGTTGGAACACGAAGGATTGATTGGAAATGTGAATGCGATTTACAACCAAAGATTCGATGAACTGGAGAAAGAGGTAGAGACTGCTTTGGTAACTCTACAAGGACAACTCCAGCAAGATCAGGGTGCAAAGGATGGAGTCAAATTGGGTCGGGTGACGATTCCGAAATTTGGAGGTGATTATTTCAAGTGGGTCACCTTCAGAGATCTGTTCTCAACGATGGTTTTGAAGAATAAGCAACTGTCACAAAGCCAAAAGATGCAGATATTGAAAACAAATCTGACCGGAGAAGCAGAGGACCTTATCGGAGACTTAACGATCTCTGAAGTCAACATGAGTTGTGCCTGGGATCGCTTGACGAACCGGTATGAAAACAACAAGGTGGTTGTTTATAAATTGTTGGACAAACTGATGAATCAACCAACACCAAGAAATGAGGCCAAATCTCTGAAAAAGATGTTGGATACAACGGATCAAGCCATTTTGGCTTTGAGCAATTTGGGACGACCAACGGGACATTGGGATGATTGGATTGTGCTATGCATCTCACACAAGTTCCCTGAAAACGTTCAACGAGAATGGGAAAAGCATGTCGGAACATTGGTTGCTTTACCCACGTGGACACAACTGAAAACATTCATGGAGGAACAATACCGAATCATGGAACGCATTGAAAGCAGCAATCGCCGACCAGAGCAACAGAAATCTGGTCAATTGAAATCGTACCAGACCTCGATCAACTCGGCAAACTGTGCAGCCTGCAAGGAGGAACATCAGCTATTTTCCTGTGAAAAATGGAAAAAAATGGAGGTTAAAGATCGCTGGACTTTGGCGAAAAGGAATAAATTGTGCTTCAACTGTCTTCGCCAGCATGAAGAAAAATTGAGTTGCGACAAGAAGAAGCCGTGTAAGAAATGCGACAAGAAACACAGCACTTGGCTACACGAAGCAAGGAAGCATAACGGTAATCAAGCAGGAGAAGTAGTGGTCCTACATTCCAGCTTGACACCAAGGGAAATATTGTTAACCACAGCAGTGATTGAAGTCACAACTGAGGATGGGAAAAAATGGAAAGTACGAGCTCTGGTCGATTCAGGATCCCAAGGATCAATGATGACGAGAAGAGCTGCTGACATTTTGCAACTACCATTGACAAATTCAGAAATAGAAGTGACTGGTGTGGGCGGGGCAGCCACTGGTCAAACAAAGAGAGCATCAATCAAAATTTCACCGAGATTCAAAAGCAGTTGGAGTTTAGAGGTAGATGTATACATTTTGAAAAATTTGACTAAAATGTTGCCAGATCAAGACTACAACCCCAGCCAATGGAATCATTTGAAAGGACTGACCTGGGCAGACCCTAAGTTCTACGCAAGGGGTAATGTGGACATTCTATTGGGAATGGACGTCATTGTCGAAATTATGAAGTCAGGGTTCGTGAAGGGACAAGAATGACAAACCAACTTTCAGTGCTGTCATAAAAGCGGCACCAAGAAACCTGTAAAGTGAACAGGCTGAAGAGCGGGAGGATGTCCAATCTGGACATTGATGTTTGAATTGAGATAAACAGAATAAATTACCAAATATCATAATTACCATGAAATATTATAAATAAAGAAAGGTGTTAAATATTAGCAAATAGAATAAACAACGGAAACTGACAATTCAGGTCAACAAACAAGGTGCGTACAAGCATAACATTGATAATGAAAATAATATGCAATTGACTGTTGAGTCGAAGAAGTATAAACAGTAAACATAAACAATAAATAATAACAAATTTATCAAGCCTAGACATAAGATTATGGGAAAAAGATTGTTATAAATACGGTGTAATTTGGGAAAATAAATTAGTTGTTTTATGAGAAAAGAACTCAGAGCTTGAATTATTTTAGTCTCCTAGCTCAAGAGACAAGTAAAAAACCATCGTGCAAATCTATACAAATCATCGAAGGGTATAGAATTGTACACGTGTGCATGATTCAGAAATTTAAAAAAAAAAATCAATTTTCCTCCAACTGAAAATGCACCGTCGAATAAACCTACTACCTTCGATGGTCGGCTTATTCGGCGTTGTTGAACATTCGCATCTTCCATGTTTACATATTATTTTTGTGTGTGTGTGGTAAATGTTTACAAATCGTAAAATGCATCAAAACTGCATCATGATAAAATCGCTTACGTAAAACATATTTATCGAATGTGCAATGTTGAGTTGACCAACAACTCGATGTGCTATACACACAAATACACTACAAATTGAGTAATTGAAAAAAATAAAATTGTAACGACCGGAATGTAATCAAATCGATGCAAAACGAAAGATTTATCAGAAAACCATTTGGTCCGAATAGAGTTCGAGTTCTTATTCTTTGCTTATTTTTAAAAATCTAGAAACAGCAAACAATAATATATTATCCTTGTTATCCTCACAGATAGCAGATAACAGATTTTTTGTTTTGATACACCGATCGTTTTGTAATGCGCTTCAATTTGTCGGTGACAAACAGTGGTTTATACGAGAAAAACAAAAATTTCCAAAATACTCGCTGCTATTTCAGCGATTGAAGTGTCATCCCGGCAATTAAAGCGAAACGTTTTCATACACACTATGCCCTTTCCGTACACACTTTTTGGCATTTTGTTATAATTTCATTCGTCCTATCCAAATATCATCCGTCAAAATTAAGGAGAATACATTGCTCTTCACTTTAAACGCTATAAACGCAAGGCAAGGCGCACCAGGAGTGTAATACATGAAAATCCATTTAAATGAATGAAAACCAGATCGATTGGAACCACTTAACCGATAAATTTGGATAAAAAATTTATTTTGTTTACCTTTCGACCGCAGGCTTCTATTTCTCATCATCCAGCTTGTATTGGACATTTTTACACACAATTTTTTTATTAAGCTGAATGGCTTCTTATATATTTACACACTTTTCTAACAGTTTTCAATGATTACACCAAAACGGGATTATTCACATGCAAACAAATTCAGTGTAGAAATGTAAATTTTAATCGTAATGTTTATGGGATAATATTGTAAAATCGTTCTTTCGACAGAAATACACATTTTATAATTTTTTAATTTTAATTCTTCTCGTGAAAGGCATTGTCAATATCGTATACCCTGTCAGATCGGTAAGAAAAAAATTATTGAGTGTGGTAAGTGTGGTGCAGCAAATGTAGCGTAATGCTGGTAATGATGGTAAGTACCGTACATGCACATACATTTCAAATGCAGAAACAATCAATTCTATGATTTAATTAATTAATTCCGGGATTGCAGACTTTAATGTATGTCTGTCAGAGTTTCGTTGAAAAAAAAATGATCAGAAAAAATTAATTCAAATTTAAAGAAACAATCATGTAGCAGTTGGCCTGGTAACCCGACTGTATCGGTATCAGTGTATCGGTATCAAATTATTATGTCCATCCACTCTGTCTTACCAACAAAAATTCGTTGCCGACACCGGTACAGTGTTGTGAGCAATGTCACTAGGCTGCGTGGACTTTTGTTATTTATACTTAAGGAAAGCAATTATGAGTATGAGAAGCGGTTAGAAGTAAGAAGTTGTGCTTTACGTCATTTTGTTAACCAAAAATGAATGGAATATTGGATCTGCATTCAGCAACTGAGGAAACAACAGCGTTATGTACCCTTTATGTCTTTTCCAGGGTCCGTTCTGCATTCACCTTCTTAATGTCTTTATAATTTTGCAAAGAGCAAAGGGTTGAAAATCTCCGACAATTTTGCGTACATCCACGAATTTTTCAAAGAAGAACAATAGCCTTAAAACTCCGTTGTAAATGTAATGGTACATACACGCGATTTAAACAACATTATTCATTTCAACGCGCTTGCACCCGTATGAATAGCCATTTGAAATAACCGATCATGACAAAATGTAAAAGAATCTCGCTCGATGCGATTAGGGTAAATTCAAGGTTCTGAAAGAACAGGTGATCACGAAGGCGGTGACACACAAATTGCGTCAAGGGCTGCGAAGTTTAACAAAAACAAAATTGTGAATTTTCCAAAAAAAAAAGTTGATTTCTCAAACTATCTGTAGTTAGTGCGTTTATTAGATTTGGTGTCACCCGCCTTCGTGGTTGTCTTAACCTGTTCTTTCAGAACTTTGGGTAAATTAGGCTCATAGGTTAAGACACTTACGAAGGCGGGTGAAACACAAATCTTGGCAATTTAGAAATGTATATTGTTTGAACAGTCAACTTGAAAACAATTTTTTTTTGTTAAGTTGAAATTGTCATATAAAATTTCCAAACCTAGTTGGCGCTATAGGAAAATTTTGATTCCACCGCCTTCGTGATCAACTCGAAAGTGTCTTAACCTGTTCTTTCAGAACCTTGCATATAACTACAAAAGTCGACGATCTCCGCATGACATTCAAAATAAAATTCATCTCGTACTCAACCGCACTTCTCGCAGACTTAATGATAAACTCTTACCGCTCTTACCACACTACCATCTAGTCTTGCGGCTTCGGCTCAGAACTGTCAAAGAAAAATTTTGATTTGTTTAACAGCACTGATTCGATTCTTCGATCTGTCTGTAAACATTCAGAACGTAGTGAAAAAGCAAAGGGTGAAAAAGTGTTGATTCGATTTAAAGACAAAATTTTTTAACCATGGCCGATGAATATGCATTAGTGTCGAGAGGAAAGCTGAAATTGAAGACCGATTCTGAAATCAAGAAGAAAAAATCGAAGAAACACAACAAGAAAGAAAAGGAAAAACTTGAACGAGGTAATGCCATACAGCCGATGGACATGAAACGTTTTTGTTCATTTGTTTGTTTTTAACCCGAGTCTCTTGTTAATTGCAGGTGCCCAAGAGGAGCTTGAATCCATAAAAACCACCGCTGAAGAACATCATTCGCAAACGAGACACTTAACAAAGGCGGAAGTTTCGTACAAAAAAATGCAAGAGAAAATGGTAAGGACATTACTGAACTCTCCTCTTTATCATCTCATGTCACAGTCGTTTTCGATGTATAACGCTCTCGAAGCAAGTTTTTGACAAGCTTGAAGATATTCCCTATTTCAAAATCATTAATGTCTACCGAACGTTTTCGACAGAATGCGAAGCCAGTGTAGTTGTAGTGGGTCATTTATCGCTCTCGAAAGCACAGTATCAAGTTATATAATTTGTCCTCTCTCTCTCTCTCTTACTCTTGAACTTTTAATCTAGATTTATTGACTTAAGCTGCACAGTTCAGAGAGGTAGACAGTTCAAAGTCGAAATTTTTTGTGAAACAAATTACACGGCAGGCTGGAGTCACCTGTGTGTCATCACTGACCAATCCTTTCTATTAAAGTTTAAAAACGCAGCGTCATTTTCCAGGTACAACTGCATCCATGTGCGATTGCATCTGTTTCAATAAATTTTATTTTCTCCGCTACTGCCACTGCTGTACCACAGCAGCTTCTTAAATCCTCTCCTAAAGAGCTCCCATTGTCATAAATTGCTAGGTGAAACTCTGTGAAATTCGGATCAGATTAACTACACCCTCCATAGCATCATAGTCCGAGGAATTTCGGTTATTTATTTGAAAATATTCCTTGCAGCAAGAGAAACGGATAATGGAGAAGGCATCATTGACCCATAAGCAACGTGTCGAAAAATTCAACGAACATTTGGACAGCTTAACAGAACACTTTGACATCCCGAAGGTGTCTTGGACGAAATAATGTTTTGGAACTGCTGCTGTACGCATCATTTGTATATTATTTGAAATTACATCATAAAATCGGTTAAAAATTCCCGCTGTTTTATTCCCCCGTATCGACAGTTTAAAGAAAAATCGAAAAATCAAAATTTTATTCACCGAATCCGCTGGCCATTCATCCATAATTGCGCGGCTGAATGTGGAAGTTCAATGGATTTTTCGCTATTAACACCAATTCGGCGGATAGAATAAGCGGTGCGTTTAACGTATCATCAGCCAGACGAATTTCGAAATTTCGTAGTATTTTCGCAATGACTGACTTCATTTCCAATACTGCAAACTTTTGTCCCTGCAAGAGTTTGATTGGAGGTAAAATAAAATTTGTGACACGTTTCGCCACTCTACAATCATTTACAATCAATCAATCACATTCTCCCTGTACCTCATTACGTTGAACCTTTCTCGCTGTACCTTATTTCGTGTACCCTTTCCGTTGTACCTTCTTCCGGATTCTAAAACATTACAGCACATTCACATACATCCAGTCTCTACACAAATTAATATGGCTAATACGTACGATACAGTTTCTGGGTCCTAGAACGAAAAGAAAAAACAAATTAATTTGATGCATTTACAACAATTAACCATAATTTTCGTAGAACAGCTCCGTACACCGAGAGCCCAATTCACATTGTGAATATCAGTGTCAGCATTCATAGAAGAGGAACTAAATTGGTGTCATTGAAGGTATTGACACCGAATAATCTAATTTAAAAATAAAATTTTGATTGGAAATGCTACCGTGCTACAACTTGTCAGGTACGATAGTCCATTTAATAAAAATGTTGTTTTTAAATCAGATTCTTCATTCGGTGTCAATACCTTCAATTTGACATCTTTTTCGCTTCAAATGGCTTCCAATGTAATCTGACTCAGAAATAATAAATACCAGCAATTACCCAGCAATACCCCAACAATACAACGCTACCAGAATAATAATTATTTTTCTGTTCGTGTCCTTATGCTATCTTAAGGGTGATATCGCCAAATCTTCGAACAACTTTGGGAGAAAGTGTCACGGATTTTATTGAGTTATAGCTCAATAGTAGTTACTACGTTTGGTGAAATTTATTTTGTTGTCGACGATCGAGGTAGTGAAGTAAGGGTCTCACTATACATACCTTGTCTCGGACTTGTGTCACTGCAGCCGCTCAGGTACTTCGGAAAATCACCTATTTTTCATCTAAAGACATTAATATCACCGTCATGGACCTGGTGGTAAGTATACTCAAATTTTGCGTCTCTTCAGGACCTTCAAACGTAGCTAAGCGAGCCATCAGAACAGTCGGAGCGTTTGCTGCGACTGAGCCCGTACAAACCCGTATATCTATTGCGTACGTGACCCTAGTGCGTCTGTCACCCTACTTTGACCGTAAGCCTATTGCGCCGGTTAATGTAGTTAAAGTAAAATTATTATGAAATGTGTACATCTTAAAAATTGCGCATAGCGCAATTACGAAGCCCCGTACGACGTTCCTTTCAAATGAAACAAAAATTTCAAATCGCCCTAAGATTTTAATTTTTTGAGTATAAATACTCATAGGGCCTAGTGTCGGCCTCAGTCCGAGGACCCAAATTTAAAATTTTTTTCAACTACATTCTATTCGGCCTTTGATTACCTTCCAAATGAAACCAAAATTACGAAAAACGAATGAAATTTACTCGAGTTGTATGTAAAATACACATAGGGCCCTAGTAGCGGCTTAGTCCAAGGACCCAAATTTTTTTTTTCAACAACATTCTATTCGGCCTTCGATTACCTTCCAAATGAAACAAAAATTACGAAAAACGAATGAAATTTACTCGAGTTCTATGTAAAATACACATAGGGCCCTAGTAGTGGCCTTAGTCCAAGGACCCAAATTTAATTTTTTTTTCTATTCCAAGGACCCAAATTTTTTTTTTCAACAACATTCTATTCGGCCTTTGATTACCTTCCAAATGAAACAAAAATTTCGAAAAACGAATGAAATTTACTCGAATTCTATGTAAAATACACATAGGGCCCTAGTAGTTGACTTAGTCCAAGGACCCAAATTTAATTTTTTTTCAACAACATTCTATTCGGCCTTTGATTACCTTCCAAATCAAACAAAAATTACGAAAAACGGATGAAATTTACTCGAGTTCTATGTAAAATACACATAGGGCCCTAGTAGTTGACTTAGTCCAAGGACCCACATTTAATTTTTTTTCAACAACATTCTATTCGGCCTTTGATTACCTTCCAAATCAAACAAAAATTACGAAAAACGGATGAAATTTACTCGAATTCTATGTAAAATACACATAGGGCCCTAGTAGTGGCCTTAGTCCAAGGACCCAAATTTAATTTTTTTTCAACAACATTCTATTCGGCCTTTGATTACCTTCCAAATGACACAAAAATTACGAAAAACGAATGAAATTTACTCGAGTTCTATGTAAAATACACATAGGGCCCTAGTAGTGGCCTTAGTCCAAGGACCCAAATTTAATTTTTTTTTCAACAACATTCTATTCAGTGTTCGATTATCTTTCAAATGAAACAAAAATTACGAAAAACGGATTAAATTTACTCGAGTTCTATGTAAAATACACATAGGGCCCTAGTAGCATTTCACTTCTAAGGCCCTAACTCACGGTCCACTCACCCGATTTAAAAAAAACTTTTTTTCCTGGATTGGTATTGACAATACCTATCATTTACATTTCCATTGTTAATTTTGCCATAAATATCACCAAAAGTACTTAAATCACTTAGGTGGCCCTAACTCATGAAGGGCCGACCCGAATATGCCCATCTTCGAACTTAGCCTCACTATTTCGACTATCTTTCAGGAATTTTTTTTTTTTTTGAAATCGGATTTGATTTACTCAAGATATTGACGTGACAGGCGGACAGACGGACAGACAAAATTTTTATTGCGGATTCGTCATCTATGAACACTTTGCCCTTACCGTCTGCTTCGAATTCCATCAATTACACACGGCATCGTAATCCTATAAGCCCCTTTGTACTTCGTACGGGGCTAAAAAGTTTTTTCCCGAAATTGTTTCACTCGAGTAATTGCAAAAAAACGATTTCGGGCCCCTTTTGGCAGACCCTTACTTCACTACCTCGATCGTCGAAAACCAAACGTAGTAACTATGTTTTACTCGCGTCAGTTCAACGAATCGAATGAGCTATAACTCAATAAAATACGTGACCCCTTGTCCCAAAATGTCTGATTTTGTTCGATGTTTTGGTGATATCACTAAGAATAGCTCACCAAACTTTCTATCGATTAGGAAACGCGCGATAAAATCCTCATGTTCTGCTATTCGCATCGATGGAGTCTATTGGACATGGATATGCTAATGCTGTTAGCACGAAAAGGCAAATATCCAAATATCACCACGAGGAACTGGACAAAAATGGGCAAGCTTAGACTGGCAATATGAGCAAGGAAGGGCTTTTTTAACAAATTTTCTGTTTTTTTTTTAAATAAGTGGTGGGTGGGACTAAGCCCTCACTTAAGCCTCGGTTTGGCTTGTTGTGCTATGGTTTATTTCGACTCCACTCAACGCACTTCAAGCAAAAGTGATACTCTAAATAGGGTACTGAAACTTGACATTGCCCCATACACAATTTTACACTGTAAAAAGAGTGGGGATAAAATTTCATACAAAAAGTACTCTATTTGGCAGCTGTCATAAATAGCACTTTTGCTTGAAGTGCGTTGCTCCACTGCAAAACTCATTCAATAAATTGTTGCGGGGAAAAGCGTGATTTTGTAAACCGAGCCGAATACTAGGAGCAACTCACTTCAAGCATGAGTGGTACTCTAAATATAGGGTACTGAATCTTGACAGTGTGTCATAGAGTGTATGACCGTAAAAAACCATTTCATAAAAATAGTTCTCTATTCGGCAGCTGTCGACCATGATCACTTTTGCTTGAGGTGCGTTGCTGGAAGTGATTCTTTAATGCCTATCTCGGTACATACCGGCACTGAATGGTGTATACGAAAAGTGGCTCAATTTTTCCACGTCCAATTCAAATCGTTCCGGTTGAAAATCATCCGGATTCGAATATAATGTACTGTCTCTGCCCATACTAAATAGGTTAATGATCACGTCAGCGTCTTTTGGAATGATAGTACCATCGTCTGTGTACAAAGATAGATTTTTTTAAGCAAGAAAGTGTATTTAAGCGTATGATATATAACATACAGAGCTCAACTTCTTCGGTAATATGTCGTCCGATGAGAGGAACTGATGGATACAATCTAAAATTCAAATGCAACCATCATCCACATATGTACAAAGTGATTTCCCCTACCTGAGTGTTTCCTTGATCACTAGTTCCAAATAATGCAAATCATTCAAATCCTTCATTTCAGTAGGTCTCGTTTTGTCATTGCCGAAAATGTCTCTAATTTCATCGAAACACTTTTGCTGCACTTCCGGTTTCTTCGCAATGTTGTACAGTGAGAAAAGTAAGCAACTGGTGGTTGTATCGTGACCCTGGTATTGAAAGAAATTGAACGAAGAGACTACTGTTCCAGATTTGTTCGTGTAAAGTTAAGATTTGAGTGTTATGGAACGACTTCGAATAGCCACAAAAAATAGGACTGGTTTGGAAGAAACATATAGGGGCAAACAACATTTATAATATCACCATTCCCTCCCGATGCACATATTGGCAAACCATTTTGTCGACCCAAAAAATCAAGTAACTACAATCATACCTCGAACATAAACGTGTCCACTTCCTCTCTGATATCAATATCACTGAGCGGTTTACCATCTATGGTCGAATTCAGCAAAATGTCGATGAATGCTTTTTTCTGCTTTATTCCAACGTCGTTGATACTCTCGACCGAATTGTTGTTGACCAGTCCATCAAGTTTCGATCGACGTTCCTTAATAACATTTTCAGTGAACTGATGTAGGACTTTCAGAATATTACGCTGCATTCGATGTTGCGGCGACAATCCCCATATAACATCGAGTCGCAGCAAAACGTTGAAGAATCGAGTAACCATTGAATTGGCAATGCTAACAAAAAAAAAATCATAAAAAATTGCCTTAACGCTCTTGCATCTGGCGCGTTCTTATAGATTTTTTTTTATTTTGTCGAGTTTGTAGCCTGCGACTAGGGCAAAAATTCCACTAAACATTAGGTGCTGCGAAAATAATTCATTACATGAGAGATCAATTTGTGATACGAGCCGCCGAACTCATACGTGTGTTTTAAGCAACGAGATTTAAAAATGTAATTTTGACAATGGTAGAGTTCGCGAGGTATGTAATGGATTTTATCTGTCTAGAACGATAATCTCGAACTTATCCTTCTAGGGAGTTTTTGTTTATCTCGATATATCTGTTCTCGACAGATAAAATGTGATATGCACCTATTGCCAGACTGTTACTTTGACGTGTAGGCATTAGGGCCCACGCCTTCGGCTAGGGCAATAATGTCCTACACGTCAAAATACCAATCTTGGCAACAGGTGCATAATATATATTATCACATACGCGCGGTGTTCGGATGTCAAAATTACTTACCTAGAAGTTTAATTCAAAAATTACACTTCAGTTCTAAGTTGTTGTCTCGTTTTCGCTTATGTGATAAAATAGAGTACACACTTGTCACTATCAATCTCGGTAAGCCTCGACTTCTTCGTGACACAATATTACATGATTTTGAAACTTAAACCAAGTTCTTTTGTTTTCCTTAGGTGTGTAACAAGCCACTTTCGACCCTAGGGAAAACATATGCAAGTAAAACTAACTTTAAATGAAAAATTCTGACTACCGCGTCGAGTCGGCCCCTTATTTTAAATCTGTTCTTGTGTCCTATTTTGTAATGCGTTGGTTTGTTCCATAGTAAAAACAATTTTTGGCAAGCCAAAAACGAACGAGACATCTACATCCACATAGCCATAACCTCACCGCTTTTATGAACAATTGCTAAACAATAGTACATTTCGTACCTAGGACTAAAAGTCTTTTTTAGCGTGTGAGAAGCTTCCAGACAGAGCCGAAGGCGAGGTCTGGAATCGAATGCGCTAAAAAAGACTTTTAGTTCGTGGTACGAATAGTATTTTTCATATTGGATCGAGGTTCGGGTCAATTCGGGTCCTAGGTATGAAAAATAATTTTTTGGTTATGTCTATCGATGTCGCTTTGACGCATGAACTGTTCAACTTTCGCAGGGGGGCAGGCAACAAAAAACTTTTTTTTTCTATTTTACTCTTTAACTGCGGTGGCATATGCTGAATCGCCAGACTGAGCATTCAGAGACGTTCCCATTGTTGTTTCGCATATGACGTCCAAAGCACACAGTGTGATTAACGGATGAAATTCGATTTTTTCGTTGGGCTCATAGTTCTTTAGCTTATTGACCAAAATACTGCTTTGAGTATCGAAACAGTCCACATACTCTTCAAGTATTGAAAAGTGAAAGGCTGGCGTTAGGATTTTTCTTCGCTGCAGCCACTTTTTACCTTTTGTATAATTGGTTTGTAGTGGCATCATTCATTGTATTAAGATGTAACATTCAAATATGACATACCTTTACTCAATAGAAGGCCCTCTTTCATCCAGTGACTTAGCATATTGTATTCACATGATTTGGTTATGTGTTTGGAGCTGCTTAAAATTGTCTACAAGGGGAAAATAGTGCAATTACGTTCTATTCACCGAGTTGAATGGGAATATTCTAAACGGTTTAATCGACGGAAAACCCACTTTTGAAAATCGAAGGTAACTTTTTGAAACAAATGTTCATCGAAAGCTCAAACTTCAGTATCTAAGCCAACAGGTGGATTTATCACCTCAAAAACTTGTTTATGTCGATTCGCTCATATGAAATATGCATTTACATTGTCTATTCACGTCGCAACGTATCAACTCGTCAAAATAAGAATTTGGAACCTCGGACGCAATGTACTAATATACCTCTCACAACTAAAATGATCTCTACTGTAGAGTCGACAAATTTCCAGCATATAACATGGAAAATGTTTGTTTTTGACAATTATGAATTTTGCGGATCGAGCCGATGGCAAGTGGAGTAATCACACAATAATTTGACGTGAGTATATTTTACTTGGCAATATGGCTTCTTGTGTGTTTACCGACCTCGGCTTCGCATCGGATCAATAAATTTCACACGTGAAGCAAGGAAAAAAATGCACTTTACCTCGCGCTAGAATGTAAATTCAATTCTCTGTCACAAATAGAAAATGTGGAGTTTCTGATTAATTTAACAACATTTTCGAATGCGGGTAGAGGTGTGCGGGCCGATGTTTTTTTGAAGACCGTCCGGCCCGAAGCCCGGTCCGAAATTCATTTTTAAAGCCCGGCCCGAACTGGCCCGACGTATTTATAGCCCGTCCGGCCCAAGCCCGATCGGGCCGGATAAAAAACTCGGACGGGCCGACATTTTCGGGCGGCCCGAAAGCAAATTTCATATAAAAAAGTGCGCGAAACTTTGAAAATCGGGCCAAAAATTTGGTTTTTTAGGTCCGGTCCAAGCTCGGCCCGACAGATTTGAAGCCCGCCCGGCCCAGGCCCGCACATCTCTAATATGCGGGTTCTCCTTCGCGTTAACACATTTTTTCAATCAACTAAAGTTACCTCCGTATATTTCGGATGGCTCATTACTATCATCAATTGTGATCCGGCCCATGCTCGATATAACTTGCCATAATGTTTGTCTAGATAAAGAACCAACTGAAAATTTTCTGAAATTTGAATAGCAATGAATTAGAAACAAAGACCGGACGAGAGTTTACGTTTCACACAAGGTATCGTCGAGCCTTTATCGTCTGACATTTTTTTACGTCCATATATCAACGCACAACTATTTTATTTGTAGATTTAGCGGACTCTATACTGTATGTCCATTAGTATGTTACGTACCTGCGAGGTTCTCACGAGGGGGAAGTTGGTATAATCCCCAGAGTGAGTAATCCCTTAGTCACAAACAGTGATGTGAAGTGCACTTTACCACGTGTTGGAATGTAAAATGTATTCAGATATCCGAGTGGATTTGCGATTATTTTTTCATTTGAAATTTGTAATTCGTACGGGGCAGAATAGAACTTTTTAGAGCTTGCTAGATTTTTGTCTTTAAATATTAGTGGAATGGTCTTTAATTTACGTACATCATTTGTGAAACAATGATCCCCACGACATGTCATTGGCCTGCAAAATACAATTATTGCAGTACAGTCGCGCGTATGGTTCAGTCCAGAAAACTTTTCATTTACTATGGTTACATGAACAAACTTTAATGGCGCTTGTTGAATCATTAGAGTAAAGAGAGAAGCAATTTATCGATTGAAATTTATTGTTTTCTTCGAGCATATATGCGCGTATGAAATGTTTAATTTTTTGAACGAAATGTATAGACCTTGGGGAGAAGATAGCGGATGAGAAATTTATTTAATTAGAGAATCATACCAAAAACATAAACAAAGAATTTGATAAGTATTATCAGTTCAACAGCAAAATGAAATAGACGTCGTTGAACTTGATCAAATTCTTAAATAATTACACTTTTATCAGCGAACAGACTATATGAAAGTTGTGTGTACCATGGATCGATATTAGATTGGTCTTTTTCAATAGAATTTCTATTTCTGTCGCACACAATATCTTGTCAACCTAGGACTTCTCGTAGTTTCTTTTGGCTGTCTCCTTTTACTCAACGATTACTTTCTCTATCACATAATTACTTGTTTAACTGCTTTTTGCGAACGCATTCTCGTCCGCATCACTGATCTCGCTCCGCTCGGATGGAAAACTTAAAACTAGTGCCACAAAAATCTACGTTGTGCAGCACAGTGCAGAATGTTCTAATAAACATCTAGAAAACGGATAAAAACGGAATTCTACATTTGTCGTTATGAGCAACCCTTAGAGTAATTATACCTAGAGGGGTATTTCGTACGATAAAATGTGGTCCCGACATCAGTTGGTATAAGATTCACATTTCGTACAATTTTACGTAGATCTTTTCACCAACTCATGTAGACTTTGAAAATTTTGATAGTTGTCAGTTTTGTATTTTCCAAATCGCGTAGAGAAGGCGGACTCTTCGAACATTCACTATATTTTTAGTCATTACTCTCGTGGATCTACTCACACCAAGCGGTGCGTATACTCTACCTGTAGGTCTTTCCAAGGCCGACGTTCGTACAACATTACAACAATTAAAAATAATTTTACTATGCTGGTGCATGTAATAAGGCTATTACATGTATAGGCAATAGCTTTTACATCACTCGCATAGTAAAACGTTATACTACACACGGGAAATAAAGTGATATCTCGTATCATGATGAGTAAAAGTACCTCGGGCTACCGCCCTCGGATACTTTTTCTCATCTGGATACGAGATATCACTTTACTTCCCTTGCATAGTAATGTACTATTTTATTGAGTTATTGTCGAAAAACTGTTTTCAGTACCCTCTGACATGTCTTCACTTTTGAACGCTTTTCACAGAAAACATTTTTTTTTAGAAAAAATGAAAGATACGTATTTTCTAGAATTGAAAGACGAATCCAACGAGCTATCACTCATCACGCTTGTTCCTCAAGTTAAAAAAATCACCTGAAGATTTGGCGATATCACTCTTAATTATTAAATATGGTGAAAATGTAATTCATTACGGGATGCCAAAGTAAAGGAGTCAAGGGCAATGCCTGTTTATTTTTTCGGAAATTTTAAGTGTATAATAAACGAGCCGTCAGAACAGTCGGAGCGTTTGCTGCGACTGAGCCCCGTACAAACCCGTACATCTATTGCGTCGCCCTACTCTTACCGTAAGCCTACTGCGCCCGTAAACGTCGGTAAAGTAAAATTCTTATGAAATGTGTACGTCTTAAAAATTGCGCATAGCGCAATTACGAAGCCCCGTACGACGTTCCTTTCAAATGTAACACAAATTTCGAATTGACCTAAAATTAAGTAAGTATCATTTTCACCGATTTATATTGATTTTACAAAAATCCAAAATGGCGGCCGACGGCCATTTTGTTAGGAGGTGGAAAGTAGTACGGCTGCTTTACATTCGTTAGTACCTTTCAAACAAAAAATTGAAATTCGGTCAAAGTTTACTCGAGATATTAACAAAAAACACCACCTTCACTGTACGGCCGAGTAGCCACATATAAGCTCACTCCAAGAGACCTAGCTCACGCTCCGGTGAATCGAATTTCATAAACTTTTTTTCCCCTGATTGGAACGGTCAATACCTATCTAATAAAGCAAAATCCATTTAAATACGTTCAAATTTGGCCAACCTACAAGCAAAAACGGCTTGCCGCCCTGTACCTAGTTCACACCAAGGGGTCTAACTCACGAGTCGGTCATCCAATTTTCATAAACTTTTTTTTTGTCGATCGGTATTGTAAATACCTTTCATTTGACGTATCACTTACAAGTGTAGTGCTTAAATGTCTGGAGATATCGTCGAAAAACAGTTAGGCACTTATTGGGCCCCAGCTCCGGAAGGGTCGACCCAAAATCGCTCATCTTCGAACTTAGCCTCACTATTTTGACTATCTTTCAGGGAAAAAAAAATTTTGAAATCGGATTTGATTTACTCAAGATACGTGACAGACGGACAGACACAATTTTTATTGTGGATTCGTTATCTATGAACATAGGCAAACACTTTGCCCTTACCGTCTGCTTCGAACTCCATCAATTACACACGGCATCGTAATCCTATAAGCCCCTTCGTGCTTCGTACGGGGCTAAAAATTGCTCGAGTTGCATCTGTTTGTTGATTTGAAATTTTCCTTCAAATGTGACTTAAGCCCGATATTGGCTGGAGACAATTGTCCAATTAACTGAACAAACATCTAATTTGCTGCATAAAACAACACGGGTCAATTTCTATTTTTTTTGTTGTGTCTGTTGATATCAGTTCATATCGTGGTATGAGAAAGGTTCTCAAATAAAAATAAAAGAATCCTTCTAGTAGGCACATTCAAATTTTTTGCGCTAATTTGCCCACCAATTTAGTAGGGAAAAACTCACACTATCAAACATTACGTATTTCATGTCGGGACCACAAATTTTACGTAGTTCTGTTCGTCATTTCCTCTCTAGGTATAATTACTACAAGAGTGAGACACGCCGACTTGAGAATTTCATTTTTATTAGTGTGTAGAGCTGTCGCGACTTCGTTGCCTGCTTTGACCTCAGCTAGAGTTTTGAGTCCAGAACTCGCCTCCGGCTCGTGCTGTATACCTCTCATGCGCTAAACACCACTTAGCGTTAGGAAACGTTTTATTTTCCGTTAATCACCTTTGGACAATTTTTTAACAATCGATAAGCATGTCGTCGAACACAAAATTGTCAATACATTTTCACGCAACACAGAATAACTAGATGGTTTTTGTACTTCAAGAGAAGTTAACACACAAAAAAAAAATGATTCTTGTATCGTGAATTATTAGCTTCAGCCTCAAATACGAAACGTGTACCCTGAATATGAGTACGAGATCACAAGAAAGTGTCGCATTCACTTACTGTTACATACCTTCTGGCGTTTTATTTAATGCCAACATTCCATTTCCAATCACCGGTAACGCTATTGGTCCGTTGATAAACCAAGACAAATAGATTGCCCGTATTCGGTCGGCCGAGAATATCAGCAGTATGATTATAAGAAATAAAATGATAAAAAAAGACATTTTTCTTGTTAGCGAAGCACTGCTTTAAACGTAAGCACGTCCGATGTATTACTGACTAACTACAAAGTTTTAGTTGCAACAATATGTATAGTGATTGACTCAATGGTTTGAAATGCTGATAACGGAAGAAAACTCGGTGTTAAAGTGAACGAGAGCAATGTTATCGTAGGGTTAGAGTCATTCATTCACCATCTACCTTTTACTTTAATACGTTTTCTCTACACATAATCGACCTTCACCGAATTTAAATCGAAAAAATACACATTTGGTCTTCACCACGGCAGAGTAAAGTAAACCTCGGTCAAATTGACTGCTCTTGCCTTGTTAACTTTACACTACAGTGTCTTTACATATTTTAAATGTTCTGTTTTGATCCGTATGGACCAGTACCTGTCTCGAACACGCACCGAATCATTTATATCGGATTGCATTTTCCGTTTCGCTTTTTATTAGGTGGAAGTGGTTTAAGTTCTGGCTTCGGGCTTTGACTATGGCAGGGCCGGACGGCCTCTATTCAGATTCTTGATTATTTTTTATTTAAATTTTTAAGAAACTCGAATCCCCGCTCACCTCTACTTTATTCCAAATAATCGACGTAGATTATTTTGATAATGAAACAATCAGAACACTGACATGAACAAGATACCACCTACACTTACAAACATTTCGGCAGATAACAATTCAACAGAAGCAACGATTCAAAACTAATTTGTTGATTAAGGTTTAAAATGCAAGAGCTTGTTCACTAATTACTGACTAATCAGTCTTCATACAGCAGTTGGGAAAAGGATTAATTTATTCGATAGAGGAAAAACATTTTGAATATGGTGAAGCTTGTAAAACGTAAGAATCTCCAATAAAAGTCGTTAATCCGAAATACAGTTTCGTATTTAATTCCCTTTTCAACTGCCTCAGTCGCATGACCCGTGGTTTCTTGTCCTCTCAAACAAACATCAGTTCCTGTGGCTGCAGCTAATATTCTAACGCTGACGAGATGTTCCATCGAGTCAGAAATCATTCAAGCTTCACTATGTTCACGAAACATCGTTCATTCGTACTCACATAATTGCCATTGTAATATAGAGACTTTTGTCTAAGGTTTTTGATGTTATAATTTACCAACAGACTAGAGTCAAGTGATTAGAATACAAGTTCTGAAATGTACCCTGATATTGGTCATGTACTTTGGAATAATAAGTTGGCGCATAGGTGGATCCTGAGCCCACAATATTAACCTTTCCAGGGTAGTTCTCTCACCAATTTTTCTGTAATATCAAAGTGAACTTAAGGAACGAAAATATAATTTGTTTCGAGAATTAAGCTCTGAATCGGAACGCAAATCATCCATAAAAGTCACACAATCTTTATAAGTTATCGACACTTTAAACATTTTAAATTTTTATTGGCATCAACGAGTCAACCATATCAGGTTAGCTTCTAGGAGCTTTCAGTCCTAGAAGTTACTTCCTGCCCCATAAAAAATATGTAAAATGTTCGAGGTTAAGCTAATGATCCTAGTGAAGATTGTACGACTTTCCGTACCTTTGGATTTGTTTACAAAGACAAGTCCGCTCTGCGACAATAAAAACCTATTAATAGTCCTTATCAGAAATTCATATTAACAAAACTAATTTAGAAAAAATTCAGGTCAAATTCAGGTTTCAGGTCATTTCAGGTCATGATTTTAATTGACCTGACCTGAAATTTTCAGGTTGACTGGACCCGATAGTAAGTCTTAATCCATAATTAATCGGTATTTTAAACACCTCTGTCAAACGTTAAATTTCCACATTTTTTAGGTATGATGTAATAGTTATGTGGATCACAAGGGACGAAAGTAAAGAAAATCAACCGTGTTAATCGCACAGGTTGCATTTCTTTACTTTCGTCCCTTGTGATCCAAATAACCTTTTATCACGAGAACTACGAAAATTGTAATTGAGTTGAGGCACATAAACTCGAAGAAATGCGTTATCGTATGTTGAATTAAACATAAATAAGCTGTCATTTACGGTATAAATTCAAGTGCAAGTTAAGCGTAAACATAAAGAAACCGTGAAAGTGCTGTGAAATGTTTACGAAAAAACATAACCAAAGCCCGACCTCGGACAATATAAACATGATTAAGATAACACAATCAGACTATGAAAAACTAGTGCAAAATAGTCAAATTGCAGAAAAATTATATGATCAAAACGATGACCTAAAAAAGAGGTGAGAGTCTTAAACAAATTGACAAGTGCTATAAATGCTGACCTAAAAAAACAATTGGAAATGTTTGGTGAAAAAATCGCTGCATTGGAAATCTCTTCCAAAAACGGGCAACCAAGAAGACAAAAATATCGTTGAATACACAACGGATGAGGACGAATTAGATAAGGAAAATGATCCTAAAAACATCCGACGTCAATCTAGCAAAAGAAAACGGAAGTCACCCAAAATACCAATGGAAATTGATTTAACAAATGCAGAGAAAACTCAAAAAGAAAAATCCGTAAAAAATTTGAAACCACGTCTACCACCGCCAATCAACGTAAGTAACGTTAAGAACTTCGCTACGTTCAGTCAAAAAATTATTGCTTAGTGCTAGCTCAGCCAAATTTAAAGGTACATCAGCAAATGACATAAAAATAATCGTAGAAAACGAAGATGAGTGCAGAAAAATTAAAAAAGTTCTAGAAGAACAAGCGACAAATGATGGAGATTTAGCTGGCATTGTGTACCACACATAGTTAAAAAGCGAAAGAAGTTTCAGGGTAGTTATTAGAGGTCTACCCCCCGCCTGCGATGAAGAAGATGTTACCACAGAGTTAAAAAATTTGGGTTACGACGTCATCAGGACCACAAACATAATCAAAAAAATTAAAAACGATGAAGGAAAAATTATCTGTATTAAATTCACATTGTTTATGGTAGATATCGATTATAATCAAAGGCATAGATTGGTAGATAATATCACTGGAATCAGGCAAACATCTTAAAAATATTGAGTTTAGACGAGATAAAAAGTTATAATAAAGGAGATTAAATGTTGCGCTTTGCAGCCTTTTTGTTCGCTTTTAATAAAGAAAAGGAAAGATTAAATGTTATTCAACTGTTCCTTGAGCGCAAAGATACTTTCGTACGACATAACTTTCATGAAACAAATTTTTTAGGCACATGTTTAGGCACAACTGCGAATTGTCAATATTGATTCTATTTGCAGTCAACTATAATATCGCAGTTTGTAATGGACAGTAACAATCTGTAATGTTACCTATTGTAAAAGGGATCAACAGTATGTTAACGTTTGTAAAAGGGATCAACACTATGTAATGTCACAGTTTGAAAAAGGTGGCAATAGTCTGCAATGTGACAGTTTGTAAAAGGGTTCAACAATCTGTAGTGTTAACGTTTGTAATAGGTAGTCACACTCTGTAATATCACAGTTCGTAAACGGGATCAGCAGTCTGTAATGTCACAGTTTGTAAAAAAGATCAACACTCTGTAATGTTACACTTTGTAAATAGGAGGAACCAGACTGGAGAGCCGCCAAATTTCAGGCCCAAAACGACCCGAAGCCCGGCGCCGGAGATTTTGGTCGGCTAATTGCAGCTAGCCGCCGTAAGCCGCCGCCAGAGGTTTAAGTCGGCTAACTCGGCGGCTCGTGCATATTTTATCCATAAAAGACAAAAAGATGACACAAACCAACAAAATTAAATAAATTTTTTGGGACACTACCGTTACTTGAGAATACACCCGTACTTTTAATGTCCCTTGCGATGCCTATCTTTAAGATATTTTCTACTTTGATTTTCGTATTTTTTTTATTTTTTCTTCAAAACGACATTCCAAGCCAATTGAGAAATTTAAGAAAATTTTCAAGAATTTGTAGAAAATCTTGTCTATGGACATGGTCATTTGTTTGTGAAAATCCCAAATTTTATGAAAATCGTAACAGATGTGAAATTTCATGAAAAGCGCAAAAATTCGTTAAAAACGCGAAAACTTGTGAACAGAGCGAAAATTCGTAAAAAGCTAGAAAATTCGTAAAAAATCGCAAAAATTCGTGAAAATTACAAAAATTTGACATCCAGCCGCCGCCAGCCGACCTTTTTGGTCGGCGGCTAGGCCCAGTCGCCGCCTGAACTTTTTTAACGGCTAAACCGTACTTAGCCGCCGCCGCCACCACTTTTTTGGACGGCTAGACGCCGCCGGCGTTTTTTTTTCGGCTCTCCACTCTGGGAGGAACACTCTGTAATGTCACATTTTGTAAAAAGAATCTACACTCTAAAATGTTACCGTTTGTTACAGGGGAAAAAACTTTGTATTTTTTTAAATATATAAAGACTCTCGTACTTTACAAATTATCGAATAATTCTAATTTTATAAGTAACAAACCAACAATCTTCCCAGCCTGTTCAACTTTTATTTTAGAAGATAATTTTAGTTATTTAGAATTTTTTAAATTTATAACTGCAAATAGCAACAGTATTGACTATTTGCAGATAACTGAGAACAGTCACTTCGAATTTTTTACACATATTTTACGACTTCAAAATTACGAAAGACTATAAAAAGTGGGTTAATAAAATTAAAATTAGTCAAGGGACCCGACTATAGCATTGAACCAAGCACGAGAAAAGAATGTTCAAGAGACGCCCGCGCCTCCTCGACGCAGTAGTCAAAATTTCTCAGATAAATTAGGTTTGTAAGTAAGGTTGGTATAATACAGCTGCGCAATTTTATGAAAAGAATTTGTTCCTGTGCTTGGTTCAGTGCTATGACCCGACACAATTAATGTCGGTTGACGTTACCTTGCCACAGCAACCCTGGTCATAATATTTTTTTTGGCCTGATGATGGTAGGAACAACGAAACAAATTTGGTTTTATATTTCTAAATTGCAATATATTTTTATCACAAATTATATCGTTTAAAAATAATTTTGAACAATATTTTTAATTATTTTTTTTTGTTTTTAATTTTAATTAATTAATCATTAATATTAATCATTAGTTTTTTTTTTTGTTTTATTGTTACACAACTACGCATTTTATTCAAATGTGTTTTTTTTACTTAATCTTTTCCTGCATTTTATTAAATATTACGACGTTATAGTTATGTATTTAATACTTAATTTTATGTACGATAGCGAAAATGATAAAAGAAATTTTTTGTTTTTTTTTAAATTATTTTTTTTTGTGTTTTTGTTGATTTTTTTATTAATAATTTGTTTTATGTTGTAATAATGAATGAACGTTTTTGGGTAATTTTTTTTTATTTTTTAAATATTTTTGTGTCAAGTATTCATTTTGTTTTTTTTTCTTTTAAATTTATTTTCTTTAACGTTAAATGTATTCATTTTTATTGAAGTTGAGTACAAATAAAATAGGAAAATAATTCTTGATTTTATGTTAAGATTTTTATTGGCAGTTCGCTAATGGTTTTCCCCCTTTTTCATTTCACTAATTCTTTTTTTTTTACTTAAATTTTTAATTAAATTAGAAACATAAATTTGGACGGTGCTTTATGAACCTAAAACACCATTTCTATTCTTTTGTGGATTAAATATATTCGATGAAAATAGGAATTTCAATAAATTAAAATAGAGTATATCTTAAAGACGACGACAAAGAATAAATTTTTCTTTTTACATACTTTCATAGTTTCTATCTCAATCTCTGTCACGTTTACTTTATTCTTTTAAAAAAAAGTTTTTGTTTCTTGTTTTCGTCATTTACCTCATTTACTAACTTCAGATACGAGCTCTTATGTATTGATTGGATGGTTATATGTAAATAAATAATTTTATTGCTGTCACAAATTACTGTTCAAACGAAACGTAACAAAACAAAATTATAAAAAAAATATTTAAAAATGAAAAAAAAAACTTTAAATTAAAAAAAAACAAGGACTGAAGTCTGCTATTATCTTTAAGTGACACAAATAAAAAATTAAAAAGCTTACGGAACCTATCATCTAAGAAAACAAAAGTTAAATAAGCCGACACGATTAAGCATCTTGCTCTAGGAATTCTAAAAATCCTTTGATCTGTCAGTTTGAAAAAAGAAAACTTTGAAGATAATTTCACTGGGAAGCCTGACCTAAAAATATCACCGGGACATGCTTTTTTCCATCAAGAATTAATTGTTTGCTCAAATCGGCTTAGATTTCTCTCTCGAATATTTCACCGAATCACAAAATTTGTGAAAAAAAACCCTCCATTGAGCCCGCTGTGAAAGTTTTAAAATTAATGAGCTTTCGATCGTTTTACAGGTTCTCATCTTTCCATTCAGAAAAGACATTTTTATTCATTTCTTATGTTGACTTATTGTCAAACATCATACGTAATGAAACAACGTACAGCGCTCACAGTAAATGTCCTAATCGACGTCAGTACAACATTTAGTACCTTATGAACAATGAACACATTTTTCGTTGACTATTAACAAAAAAAAAAATTCTTTCAATGCAGGTTTGCAAGACAGATTAGATTGTCTACAGTATCAGTTCTCCCGTTCATTTGTTGGTTATCGAAATCCGAAAATCGAGTCAAAAAAATCTCCCGTTTTGGGCTTCAAGAACGCTACCCACAAAGTTGCGAGGAATATTGGGCTGGGAAAGGTCTGATAAAATTTTAATTTGCATGAAAAAAGGATCGATGAACACAGATTTGGAAACCGTGGAACGATAAGCCTAAATTGAAATGTCGATCAAATTGTTCGATCGGTGGGAAAAATGGATTGAGGGAATTTAGAATGTAAATTAACATCGAGTTTAAAAATAAAAATGAAAAATTAAGAAATTTGTGTCAATGAGTGGCTGAAGTAAATTTGATTTCAGTACAAGGAAAAAATCTATTTTTATTTGAACAAAAAAACAATTATTTTCTGGTTTACATAAAGCAACATCTTGAACGATTTACATATCTCGTTTTTCCAATTTGAATTTTCTCTCTCAGTCTTTACAAAACAAAACAAACAAAAAAGTTCCAATTGAATAAAATTTTACAAATAAAGTTTAAATTTGACTAACATTTTGGCTAAGAAAGATCTCTTTTAAATTTCATTCATTTTAAGTGCCAAATCATTCCTTTTTCACAATCATTCCTTTGCCTATGTCATCCCACAAAGCGCGCCACTAAGACACGCCCTACAGTGTGTCCCGTGTTAAGCAATTACATTTTTACAAATGAAATCACCTCTCAAGTAAACTAACAACAAACATTTCCGTCTGACATTACAATAAATTACCGCGTACCACATTTACCTAAACTAAAACGGTCAATTCGACGCATTTTTAACCGTTTCTCCTTATTAGTTTACTATCATCCAATCACGTCCCGTTAAAATGTGAAATAAAACTAATCAGCAGTAATTCGATGGACAATCACCGAAACGTTCAGATGGCGTTCAGTATTGTGAATTTTACCGATAAATCTTCGGCCACACTAGCGGTGTTCACTTCTCGCAATTTTTAGACGTAAAATTTACTTGTGGTCAGCTAGCTCTATAATGTGTAAAATACTATTACATGGCATAGGGATAAAAAGATGAAAATTGGAGTTTTCGTGTGCATTTTGTTGGTCGGAGGCGAAGCCGAGACTTTTCATTTTTATCCCGAGCTATGTAATGGATGTTACACGCTGAGGGCGTCAAAAGCAGTGCTTGAAACATAGAAAGTACGGTTTTCGACGCATGTAGCATGAGAAAACCATTCTCCAGGGCTTCATTCACAGCAACAACATTTTGTAACGAGCTAAACACAAGAATGTTTTATGTGTGAAAAATTGCGGATTGAAGGTACCCTAGGCGGCCCACACTGGCGATGTAACCGAAACAACGGAAATGTGTGTAGGCAACGAAATTTGCTTGTTTTAAGAGAATGTCAAACAATTTCTGGTATTCAGACAGAAGTTTCGTTTCTTCGGGATTCGCTCATTCTTTTGCCGCAATTATTTTACGTAAAACTGGCAGAGGATCAAAAATATCCCAAGCAGAGAGCAAATGTTTTCGGCAGCCGTTTCGGTAAGTTACATCAGCTGTGAGGTTGTAAACTATAGTAGAATAATTTATCATGCCCAGTGGGCACAGGAAATTTGAATAAATAAAAAAAAATCGTTTTACAAAAGCCGATCTTTTGGTTTCTCTTTTTTTTTCTCGTCTTCGTCATTTCTTTCTGGTTGTTGTTGATTTTTACTTCTTTGACTCCGCAGAGTGCAAATTTGGTGGGAACATTTTTTGCTTAGTAAACGATTTCTATATCCACTTTTTCGCTGACATCTCCCCCAATCGCCGAATCTATTTTATCTTACAAAAAAAACATTTTTTTCTTCTTTACATTGAGTGTCCCGGAGTGACTTTCGGGTGTTCTATTTAACGGAATCATTATGTTGGTCTCTCCTTACGAATGTTTTTGTGTTACCAATTGCTTTCAGACATCATCAAGAGGTATACACTGTTGGTGTTTGGTATAACGAACCATCAGGAAATGATTTTTGGATTAAAAAAAAAATTAATATTCGTTCAGTGAAAGGACTCATCGTTTCTGGGTAAAACAAACAAAAACTTAGATGCTAATTTACAACGAAAGACCGATTCATAGCAGGCAAAATCAATATTTTTGTTTGCATACTTTTCTCTTCTCTATGTTACACTTAAACCACAGGACTTTTAGCTACTTTGGATCTTAAAATGAAATCTACGAGCCGCTGTTTGGTTTCCACTAGAAACAAGGACAATTGTCGTCGCATTGATTCATAAATAACGCTTCCCCCTTTACCAAACAAAACGAAAAATCAATCCGTGCCAATTGGATTAACGAACTTGAAAGCGGTAAAAGGGGGCGACCTTTTGACCTTAATTTTCCAAACCAAAGCGACCTTCTCTCTATCGTTTTCTATATGAACCGTTTGCATGCTACGAGTTCAGCTTATAATATATAAAATGTTGTTTGTATCACACTTCACGAACGCTACGCAAAAATTGCTCGTTCGACGAAAGAACGGAATAGAAAATAATAAAAAAAAATCAAAATTCTTTAGCTCACACACTGCATCGATTCGATACACAATAGAGGCAATACGAAGCATGGTTCCACTTAATGAATAAATTTAAAAAAAAAAAATTTAATTCGTCTGAACTCACATACCGGACACACTTGACCGAACAACAACAACAACGAAAATATGAAAAGTGAAAATTTTTTGTTTTTCATATTTTAAGTCGTCCACAATCAATTGTAACCATCGCCATTGGCAGCTAGTGGTGGTAAACGTTTTATTGGCAAATTATTCGCTCCACTAACATTTGACTTATGTTCCAATTGGATGACAGATGGCAAAGGCGGCGATATGCCACAGTTATTACTACTATTACAATTACTACCCGACAATGTACTCAATGACGATGTCGACGACGATGATGATGATGTGGTTGATGGAATGTCTATAGTGTGCGTTTCATTGCCAATTATTAAGCGTAATCTCTTCATTTGTGGTTGTGGATCTATTCGGTGATTGTAAAATGTATTGTTACCTAAATGATTGTGATGTTCATGGTTATGATGACGCTGTTTGCGGCGACGATGATCCTTGGATTTGTGACGCTTTTTCCGCTTTTTCGACGAATTGCTACGAGGCGAACAGTCTTCCGAATAGTCGCTATGATCGGCAATGCCTTCCAACCGAAACACCTCGTACTCGGGCTCGTAGTAACTGCTGCTGCCGCCGCCGTCACTCAGACTTGTACCGGATTCAATAATTTCATCTAGAATTGGACTGCGTTTCATCCGTAACGTAAGCTTCAGTCTTCGTTCGGGCGTTTTCAGTAATTGTTCTTGCTTTTCCACACTCATCGGTGCCTTATTTTCCCACGACGATGTGCTCTCCGATTCGCTGATACTTTTCGAAATCGTACGCGGTCGCAAGCTTTGACTGTCAGCGTCGTCCGCCTCAAAGTTTTTATCGGTGGATGCGTAGCTGGCCAGTTCGTTCAGGTCCAATTTGCGTGGCATACTTTTTCTGGCCCGGCGATGATTCTGTCGATCGACTCCGCCATTCAGCACGTCGTTTAAGCCGAAAAAATCGGTTGTGGGTAGAATGGGACGATGATTGGAAAATTGAGACACATCGAATTTGGTCGCTCGCACTGGTGACGGCTTCAGCGGTGTCGTTGGCAATTCCTTAATCAGATTACCGTTAACATTATCAATGCCGTGAAAGTTGTCATGAATTGCCACCACAGAATGGCCGTTACGGTCGATCGAATGTTGCAGAGCGCCTTCTTGGCGTTCGTTGAACAGCGATGGCGTTATGCCATCGCTGACGGCTGTCTCCTGATCACTTATTGTACTACCCGAACAGGACGAGGCATCATCAACAAGCGTCACAGAGACATTTCTTGTGGTATTTGTATTTGGCTTTGATAATTGATCGTTTAAGTTTTTTGAAGCCTCACGCTTTTGAAAACGTCGCGTTCGCAACGACACGACCGGTGATTTAGTTACGATTGCTGCATCCGTCACCGAATCGTCTGCCGGCGACTCCGATTTTTGTGTCTTAAGAAATGGCCTATCTGAAATGCTGCACAAACGGGTACTTCGTCGCGTTGCCGCCGACTCGATTCGATTCGGTGTCATTTTGTTGCGGTTCAACGACGGACCATGGTCAGTGGTGCTGCCGTCGCTGCTTTGGGTAGGAGAAAATTGACTAAATGCATTTGGACGATGCTGTTGAGCAATGATCATTTCGGCATCGTATTTGGTCATTCCTTTATCACGCAGTTGTTTCATGGTCAGCGGTGTCATCACCTTATTGCTGTCGTGACGAAGCTCTTCACGGTCCATTGTATTTCTGGTAGCCTCACTTTTAGTTTTGATTCGATTGATTCGGTTGTCCGTCTCCCGCAGGCGATAACCAACACCGGAACTTTGTTCTTCGCTTGTCTGATTGGAAGATAAACCATTTTGAATTAAAACGAAACGTTGGCGAAGGATTACGGACTGGGTTAACCAAGAAATAAATGAAAAAATGATAATCCGAACTTACCTGCTCTTTAGCATAAGCTCCAGTGCCTCGTCGTTCACACGTTTCACATTCACAGTAGCTGTTACTGTCGCCGAAAAAGTCTTCCCCATAGAAACACGTAATTTCCTCGCCGATCTCTATGTCCCGTAATACCTTAACGCAAGCCGTGTCCCTGCCAGTTGCCACAAATTTACAGTTTGCCCGACAATCGTGATTGATGTATGCTGCTGGTCCCAGCCACAATTGTGCGCAATTCTTTCGACAACTGTACATTACCGAGAAATCATTTTTACCCGGTTGCAACAGCATCGTTTCCTCCGCCTCCGATAACTCGGCAATGCAACCGACCAAACACTCAATTTTATCATTTTTCAGCCATCGACGCGTAGCTGATATTTTAGCTCCTTTCTGATCCTCTAACGAGTAGCGGTAACACGCCTCGATCATGAAACCAGAATCTTGTCCGAAAACCCTTAGATACCGATAGATCTGTGAGAATTGGGGAGGGAAGAAATGAGTGAAACGATTACGAAATGTTCCGACTATGTTTTGAGGTAGGCAGAATTCGGTGGTGACACTTACGTGTTCCTGCAGTCGTTTCTGTGCCAATTTACTCTTGTTCAACACATGTTTCGGTATCCATTCACCTTTTATGATTTGCTTGTACGCCCGTTCGCCATTCTGCGTTTGAACATATTCAGCGACGATGCTTTTCAATTCATCGCGGTTCGCTTTCAACGGCCGATATTTGACGTTCATTTTGTGTGTGGTGAATCCCAGATATGGATCGAGTACCAATGAAGTGGCCAAATCATCATTTTCCGATAGTTCCTTCGGTGTCATACCAGTCGGTTGAAGTTTGTGGGTGTGATGGCCGCTGCCACTACGATGACCCGAATCAACAACCATTTTGTTCCGGTTTTTTTTTTTTTTCAAAATAAAAACGTTACGTAACTAATGATGGTACTGTTGCTATTGGATGATTGATGCACACTGGAAAAAATGGAAACGAGACGTATTTAGATTTTTCGTATAGTTGGGCCTAATGAATCAGTCTCTATTATGATACAATTTGGAATCAGTTCGTGGTGCAATCAACAACCTCTTACAACGACCAGACAATACCAAAAAAAAAATCCTTTCAATAAATAAAGGTCGCAAGGTCGCTACCTGCAAGAGATTAAGAATGTCTGCACAACGAGACAAATGTAAACATTCATCCCGAGTACTTGACTACACTTCACATCGTAGAAAGTCCGAATTAGTGTCAAAACGAACGCAATTGAAAAAACAAAAATTTCGTTGGCAGGTCTGGCCTGACCTTGACAAATCAATTTTCCAAATTTTTGACCTGACAGACACTTGTATACAATGTGCCAAGACTGTATGAACCGGGACTATACTCTTGTCAAAGACGTTCAATGGCTCAAAGGCAAAAATGTTTTTCGTATCTGGTAATGTAATAATTTGGCTTAGGTTTGAACAGTGGCCTTGTGAGGGACTCAACGTATAACTTATATGTGGCAGCTCCAGCACCTCACAATTAACTGGATATTTCATTTTCAGTGTATAATCCTAAAATTTCAGCAATAAAAAATAGGCAAATTCTCCGATTGAATCAAAAGTGTGATTATGGTAATCGTTCCATTAAAATTGAAATTAAATTGTGGAACTGGATGGGCTAATCCCCAATAAACATTTAAAGTAAAATTCGTACACACAAGAAAAGTAGACAGCCAAACATAATTTTTACAAATGTTTACAGTTGATTTGCAATTTTAACACACCGCTCGAAAACTACTCTACAAGGTGGAGAAAAATAATAAGTCACAATTACAATTCAATTCTCTTTATTCATTTGACATGCATTGCCAATGTTAAGCTATTTTAAATGACATTTTCGTATGTATTTCGTATTAACGTGTATGTGGAATGAATAACATCAGTTGGATTGTAATCGTTGACAATGTGGAACTGTTGAATACTATTCGTACAAAATTGACAAAGTTCATAAAGTTTCGCCCCAGGTCAATTTGTTAAAGACTAAGTACGTTTGCACTTTGGTTCCGCCATCTTGTTAATTTTTTTTTTAAATAAATTGTAAGGTTCATAGAAATGAGGACTATTAATACTGACAATTAGTACGGACTATTAGTACTGACAATTAGTACTGACTATTAGTACTGACAATTAGTACTGACTATTAGTACTGACAATTAGTACTGACAATTAGTACTGATAATTAGTACTGATAATTAGTACTGATAATTAGTACTGACAATTAGTACTGACAATTAGTACTGACTATTAGTACTGACAATTAGTACTGACTATTAGTACTGACAATTAGTACTGACAATTAGTACTGATAATTAGTACTGATAATTAGTACTGATAATTAGTACTGGCAATTAGTACTCACAATTAGTACTCACAATTAGTACTCACAATTAGTACTGACAATTAGTACTGACAATTAGTATTGACTATTAGTACTGACTATTAGTACTGACAATTAGTACTGACAATTAGTACTGACAATTAGTACTTATAATTAGTACTGATAATTAGTACTGACAATTAGTACTGACAATTAGTACTGGCAATTAGTACTGACAATTAGTACTGATAATTAGTACTGATAATTAGTACTGATAATTAGTACTGATAATTAGTACTGATAATTAGTACTGATAATTAGTACTGACTATTAGTACTGACTATTAGTACTGACTATTAGTACTGACTATTAGTACTGACTATTAGTACTGACTATTAGTACTGACTATTAGTACTGACTATTAGTACTGACTATTAGTACTGACTATTAGTACTGACTATTGGAACTGACTATTGGGACTGACTATTACTTCTATAAAAAAAACAAATTTGACAGTTTTTTAAGAGTATTAAAACTCATCGATGTTCTCAGCCAATAAAGTGTTTCCAGTCAATAAAATTTTGGGCCAAAATTTGAATATGTCTGAGCGAATATTCGCCAAAATATTATAGACTGGGAAGCCTTTAATTGACTGGGAATATCGATGACTTTTAAAACTCTGAATCATAGTTCTCTAGAAGAACTGTGCTGACTAGTAAACAATTTCACTATCGAAAACACTAAATTGACTAAAACGTCAACATTACCTCACTCTAATATTTGATTCCAACTTGTCGAAATGAGAGGGTCGCAATACAAGTAATGAAAATGACAACTTGGAACGACCATGTACTTTATTTTATTGCCTGACCCATGCGAAAGTTGACCATTACATTGCAGTTTACCCTCTCGGAAATGATCCATTACATGGAGAATTTTTTCGGTTCGTGAATACCCTTGTGATAATTAACTTTCGCATGGGGCTGGGGCAGGCAATAAACCAGAACACATTGGATGCTACTTGCTTCAGTAAACCTGTTTCTCGACAAGTTTAATTGAATACCTCGCCAATGTCTCGAATATACGAAGTCTACACTACACTTTTCGAAAAAGTGTTCGAAGTATGTTGTGCAAAAAATACACTTTGGAGTTTTGCTTTCATCACAAGTTCGGATCTCATGAAATGAATGACTTTCGAACCATTTTTCGTGCAATGCAGAATGTAATCTACTATTATCGGAACGAAATGTAAAGCACCTATCACCACCCACTAGCAACCAAAAAAAAAACTTAATATCAACATCGACGTTTGACAGAGTCACTGTAAAATTGATAGAATAACAAAATTGTTGACCTGCGAAGTCGATGAAGGAGAGTCGGTATAGGTGGATTTGAATAAAAGCGAATTGATTTCGAAACAAACAAACAAAAAATATTCTCAGGTAGATCGACATTTTAATGAATGGAAATAAAAGAAATTGAGTAAATTCGCAAAACTGGATGGATGCCGATAGTTTGACATTTCAATTTAGAGACAGTAAAAAAGTAAGTTTACAGTTAAGCGTTTAGTAATCAGAAATCTATGGGCATTGGCATACAGAAAAAAACGTGGTTTTGTAAACATATATTATATCGTCGAGTGAAAATCGTGATTATGTTCTATTCTTTGTCTGTGTATATACATGATGCGAGCGCTGTGACTGTGTGTTAATGTACATAAACATATGTATATTGAATGTACCATTTTGTGTATCCGAATCTTTTCGTTGGTCGAGAAAAATGAAATTTCGTAATTCGAAAATCAGATGATCATTAGACATTACAGATAACACACCGGTGTTTTTATCAACCAAAACGGTTGGAATAAAATTAAAGCGTTTGGAAAGTGGTCAGCAAACAATTTATGGTTCGTTTGGGTCATTGTTTTTCACAGCCCTTTAAACTTTTTTTTTATTGATCGTTTAAACGAAGAAAATAAAATGTTTAAACTGGTTTAGAAATGTGTGTAAACGATCGTCGTATCGGCTAGCCATAATAACCAAATCATCGTCCATTTCATTATCGAAGTGTTGTACTGTATAAATGAATGCACTAATACAAATCAATGAAATCATATGTTCGGCACACACACAGTACATTCACACACATTTCCATTTCTTTAAACCAAGGGCACTCCTACTTAAATCGATTCGATGTAAAATATTCGACGGGATGGTATGTAACAATTATTGTCAATGGATCCTAGCGCATCAGATTTGATGTTATTTTGAAGGTTTTTTTGTTGTTGATTTGTTTTGTTTTACAATATAGCTCGTTGTGGTCACTCCGTTCGATATAAGAAATTGTTACACTTTTGGCAAAGTGTGACTATTGGTTCATGCATAATATAACTCTCCACTGAGGAGCTCTCAAATATACGTATATTCAACTGAAATTGTGGAGTCGAGGATTTTGTTTTGTAAGCTCAATGAATTCCAACTGAACAATTGGACAATTAGCCCCGGGTGCGATCGAATTGGACCGCCGAATAAACCTACCTTCAAGGGTCAATTTATTCGGCGCTGATGTACATTCGATGGAAAATGGATTTGTCGTTATTTTGCAGGCAAGCAATAATTACTCATGATACATCTAATAGGTTAATTAATCATTTGATTTGCACAAATAACTCGACGAATTTTTTTTTTATCCGCCGAGAGACATTGTTAAACACTGTACAGTCGATTGGTTCATTATAATTTGAGTAAAAAAAATCGATGGCGGTTGTATTTCGAAAAAAAAAAATTAATCGAAAAGATTCATCGAAAAAGAAATGCGAGAATTTTTTTGTTCTTCGCTGAGAAACCACAGCCAGCCGCTGGTTTTTGCACAGTCAAGTATCGATTTTTCAGCATTATTCCGATTCACTCATTTCAAAAAAAATAGATTCAGAATTCAGAATCAAAACACAAAATATTATCCCACCACAGAGTCTCCGTTTGAAGGAGACGTCACAAATTTGTTAACTTTTTGTTCTTCCAAATCGATGTAATTTCCATTGTCTGAACGGGATACGGGATAGTGGGGTAACCGTACGGCCGTATACATTTTGCAGAATGGAATTGACACAACACAATTTATTGTAAAATTAGACTCACCTTTCGATCCATCACAAAACGTCGACGAGATAATAAATAATTAGACTATTATCCATTGCAACGCTTTTCAGAATTCAAAATTTCGTTTGTGTTTCTCTAATTAATTTGTAATTATTTATAAAATAATAAAATTTGTAAAAAAATCAAACATGGCGTAAAACTTCTTCCATTTTGGATACAAAAATCTTATCGTATAATTGAACTGTACGGGCAGCAAATAAATTTGCAGCATTCACATAAACATTTAATTAATTTCAATGAATATTCTTCGGCGTAATTGATTGTAATTGTCCCGATTCCCGAGTACACTTTTATAAAAGCAGAGAAGTTAAATCGTAAAAAAAATCTGAACAGAAGAATGCGATATTTGCGACAAAAACATTGACAGATTCATTTCTACATAAAGGCAATTGTGAACATATTTCGGTTGGGATTTTTGCACGTTGTGCCATCTAACAAAATGTAGGACAACTAATTTTCGATAAACATCGCGGGTTTCCGATACATTTTCATAAAATGGACAATGCACTCGGTCGTTTTACCGCTTTGATTTTATTCCAACCGTTTTGATTTTGGTATGTTTTTCCAGGTAAAATAAAGTTATGCATCGAATGTGTTTTCTTGTTTGGAAATTTAAACGTTTCTTGATTGTGGATTTAAATTAAATTGGGTTTAATTAAATTGACTGTTTTATTCACAAAACGTACGGGAAATGAATTTTCAATGAAGTAATGACTTATTTTTTCAAATAAGTTGTCCATAGACTGTAAAGTATGGTTTCCACTCAACAAAAAGTACTCCGTGAGAGAGCGAGTGAACGATCTGTCAAGTAAATAAACCAAAAATTGAAAAAATTCCAGATGGTCTCACACACGGAGTACTTTTTTGGTAAGTGGAAATCAAGTGTTATGATCAGAGCGAGAGTTCCGAAGACCAGTTAATTATAACCTGCCTTGGAATACTTGTCATTGTATATTTTCATATACATTTTTGACATATCCCCCAAGGCAACTTAAAGGCAACTTAAAATAACTGGTCCAAATTATATTTCATTCTTTCTCATCATATACTGTTATGATCAGAGAGAATGTTCCGAAGACCAGTTAATTATAACTTGCCATGGGGTAGTTGTCAAAATATTGCTTTCTCTTTCAACATGTTACGTTGAGAGCGAGAGGACCAGTCTATTATAAGTTGTCTTGGGGTACTTGTCAAAATATTTCTTTCTCTTTCATCATAACACTCTATTGCAACTTTGTGCAACCTAAAAAAATGAAAATTTCATATAAATATTATAAACATTGAGGTTTGATTTACGAAAATTACTTCACATTCCAAACGACATTGACAATGATCTGTAGGGTGTTTCATTTCGGACATTTAAAACAGTTTTAGCTTTGGTATGTAACACTATTGTTTAATGTCAAACTAGTACAGTTGTTCTGTGTGGCACAATATATTTTCGACACACTTGTGTTAGTGTTATAACTAAAACACTTTATAGTTGTACTGGTTTTCAAAATTTTTAAAATTCGATCAGCAGGATTTGGTTTCTCGCGTATATACAATCCCAACAAAAATCTCTACGAGAAAAGTGTGACGCAGTCTTTGAAATACAATTTCTAAAATCGCCAGAGTTGACGCTTTCAGCTTCGTTACGCAAAAATTGAATTTTACACCCAATTAGTTCAAACGAGCTGGCTTAGTTTTCCTCATCATCTGCCAAATAATTTTTACCAAAAAAATATTTGACTTAAAACATCAAAAATTTTACCAAAAAAATAAGCGTTTAGCTACGAGAAAATTTATCTGCCAATATCTTTCATTTGATGGGTCACACGCGTCACACGTCCCTGTAGGTTTCAATACAGTTGAGATACAGCCGAAAACGCGTTCCCGACCTTCAAAAACCACACTCAGAATATGATAAAATAGGTTTTCTGGTTCTTTTTTTGGGGGTTAGACTGCGTCAAGTCCTCCGCTATCGCTCCGGACATGACTATACATAGTTGACGCGTCTCAAAAAAATTTCTTCGTTCTTTTTTTTGGGGGTTAGACTGCGTGAAGTCCTCCGCTATCGCTCCGGACATGATTATACGTATACCAGATTGCAAATAGAATGAATACGAATAAAATGTCTACAACATTTTTAGCTAAAATTTGGTAGATATTACCATGCACAGCCCAGCAATATCCAAAGAAAAGGTAGAAAACCAAAAAAAACTTGTTTTTATTTTTAAATAATGAGTTAAAACACCGATATAACTCTGGTGCCACTTCAATCAGAAAGGGAAGGCAAGGGTGCAAGGGCATTTATAAATGGCGAGAGTATTGTCTGATATTTTCGAATCAGCATTATTCTTCAAAATTCGAGATCTTATGCTTGATTTCCTCTTACGCCGGATACGCTCCGTTTACGTTTTAAACCAAAGCACTGTCAAGCACCGAAGCTGACTTTGACATAACTCAATTAGAAGGCCAAAAACACACCTGTTGACTATTTTATAAAATTTTTTGATAGCCGTTGTATGAAAAAGAATAGCCAACTTTGATCGGTTCAGTCCTCTATTTGAGTGACGGCAAAGTCAGCTTCGGTGCTAGACAGTGCGTTGTTTAAACAATAAAAAACGGAGCGTAAACGGAGTAAGAGGAAATTAAGCATTATGATAAGTTATACTTGAACCGTTTTGAATTCCAACCGTTTTGATTTTAACAAATTCTTATCAATTATACGATTTCTTCACCGTTATACCAATTAGCGGTAACTTTGCATTGCGCTGCACTCTGTTTTACAACGTTTTTTACATGTTCACAAAGAAAAACCAACTTGACAAAACAAAATTTCCATCGTTCGGTATACAATACCGAGCTGAGGTGTCATATGCCCGTTATTATTTTGATTACACATTTATCGATTTTCCTCATTGACAAAAAAAAACCACTTTTATGTTACTGGAAAAGGTGATAGAACGTAGTGTTTTGTTCAATTAATTTTACATTATTTTTTTGTGTGTAAACTAATCAACCTGAACTAAGTGTACATTTTATCAATAAAAAAATGGTGAATTCCTAGATTTATTTAATGTTAAATGTAGAAGACTGTTAAAATATTTGGTTTATATTATAGGGAAGTAAAGAGCTTTAGGAAGTGCTAAAATTGGTTTTGTTGTGCATTTTATCGTCCATGAATTATCAAAGTGTCGCATATGTTTTGTGTATATTTGAACGTGAGGGACTTTATCACCGTAATGAAAATTGTATCAATCCATTGGACTCAATAATTCTTAGTTGAAAAGACAAGACAATCCAAAGCTTTTGCCATGTAAATCTGTAAAGTTGGTGTAAACAAAAATAATGCAAAAATCAATATTTTCATGCTGTTGAAATATGGGTAGTGTAGCAATGTAAAAAAAAACGGGTTTAGCTTTACCGTTCGGGAAATTGCGCTTAAAGACTAACAAATTTTAGGACAAAAGTAAAAGAAGGAAAAGAACGAAAGTAACATTTGAAACGAACACAATGTCTGCGAAAACACCTACAGATACATCTGGTCTCGGATATTCGTATCACCTTCCAACAGGTGGATTGCTTATGCGTATACGAAATTCTCTATCCCAATTCAGCGATTTGTTCAGTGAATTTAATAAATATATTGCTCCGGCCGTCCATCATGACCGATGCGAACGGTCCGTACACATGCGACTGTATTCGATGCACAAACGGGAATTTGTGATGGTATTTCTGGGATTTTTTGCATGTTTCGGCCTGGGCATATTTATCGGTTTGGCTGGACCACCAATTACGTCCACAACTGAAGTGAATGCATCGGCTCTGTTGTCAAATACGTCGGCCGCGAATGATAAGCATATTATGTCGACGGGCCCGTTCATTATGCGCAGTCCGTTGATGACGACGTACTCACAACAGTTGTGGCTAATTGCGAAACTGGATACGCACAACAGTGATAATGAACGGTACGATAAGACATTTCAGGTAAACGTTGCGATCGATGGACTGACTGAAGATCATAAACCGGTTACGGTTTTACATCGAAACAATGTGAAGAATCGGTGAGTGACAACCTTACTTCTAGAACTTTTCTAAGTCGATCTTTTCTTCTGTGCCGAAATATGGCCGTAAAATGTAAAGTCCACTTCTGTATACACTAAGGCCAAAAAAATTCACGGAATTACCGTTTCGTGAAAGACGTCTTTTCACCCGTCGGATATAATATTTGTGGCCAATGTCCCGTCAATCTTGGGATTCATCCAGTGCGATAACATTCTTCTTGTTGCTTGAATAACCCTTTTCGTCTCATATTTTCTGCACATTTTTATTGATTGGTAGGGGGTGTCGTGTAGCAATTCTGTTCCATAACTGTTATGTGTTTTGGTCTAATTAGGCGTGTTAGGTGTTCAGCCAACAGCAATTATAACATTTTTGTAACACACCTACTTTAATTAATTGCGTCATGGCTGAAGAATGGGTTATTTCAGCAACATACAACTCAAACGACCAGCTTGAACAAAAGTTTTACTCGCAAGGTCAATAATCCCAAGATAACAAATTTCACGTAGGCGGTCGGTATGTTAAGCTTATTATGGGTGACAGTAGGGGGGTAATAGTAGATTACATTGGATGCTGCGAGAGGAAATCATTACATGAGGTAACCATTGTGTGTTTTTCCGAACAAGCCCAGAGCTTGTATATTCCTAGCCAATGGCAAGCTCTACAACTACACTTGTCGAAGAACAGTTATTGAAGCAAGTTGCTCAAAAACATACGAGTGATTTTGCGAGTAACACAACACTGTCTCCAAATAAATGAACTACGTAGCAGCATCCAATGTATTCTCGTTCATTGTCTGTCCCATGCGAACGTTAATTACCACAAAGGAATTCCCGTAAAATTAACCGAAAATATTCTTTGTGTAATGGATTATTTTCGCAGTACGCAAACTGCTAGGTTATGGTCAACTTTCGCATCGGGCAGTCAATAAAAGTACATTACGTGCTGACTATTTATGCAAATTTAAGAGCATGATTTCGATACAATTTCAGAACACGGCATCTAATATGCGAAAGGAATAATTGCGATGAGTTTACAGTGCTGCATCTCGGTTTCCTGGACTATGCCCATTACATCATTACGGTGAGATTTTTCGATCTCGAAGAATTTCATCAACGATACAAAATCAAGGAGCTGACATTTTTCGTGAGTAAACAAAATAATAACTCGGACACGCAGAATTGAAATGTTAACTGAACCCTTGGTTTTATCCCTCTGTTTTGGCCATCAGTTCAAAACGTACAATCCAGGATTCACGCAGATCGAAATTTGGTTCCGATTTATATTTTTGATATTCACATTCGTCGTGACGGTAATTTTTATTGGATAGATCAGTCTATTGTTCTCTTTCTAAAAAAAAACGATCGAACTCTCCCGCAGTGTTGGTACGCTCACACACTCAGAAAGTATCCCATTTACGATTGGTCCATTGAACAGAAGTGGATGTCTGTTCTTCTGCCACTGCTTGTGTTTTACGATAGTATGAATCGGACCTCAGGTGTGTTAACAAAGACAATTGCGGTTGACAAATTTTTTCGTTATTTTACAGATCCATTTTTCCCGTTAATATTCCTGATGAACTCATGGTTTCCGGGAATGCTGGACGCATTACTTCAGGCCACGTTTTTATGTGCCCTACTCATGTTCTGGTTGTGTATGTGTCTTGATTTTAATGATTTTGCAAAAAAAAATTGTAATTTATTCAATCGGGTGTCTAGTAAGATTTTTGCCTCAATTTGTTCTTTCCACATCTAGTACTGCCGTTTGGAGAGCTTTCAAAAGCTTCGAGCTTGTTTTTGGATTCGATTGTGCTAAATGTGTAACATCTTAGTAGAACACAAAAGAAGCTTAAAGCTCTCGAAAGCTCCTTAAAAGCAAATACCCAAATGCGATAGAGTGTTGGGGTTTAAAACGGTAGAGCGTATATAACCTAAATTTGATATTAAGCAGCTGTTTTAGGTTATGTACACAAATATCTGTTTGAATATTTTAACATCCCACACGTACTTAAAAATGATCCAAGGATTGCTAGGAATCTAGCGCCGCGTCATTCAAAATAATTGTGATTTTGACACATTTTGTATAAGGAAGATGTCACTTTGTGGATTATTGTGAATGACGCGGCGCGAGATTCCTTAACACCGATCCAAGATCCCAAACTAAAAACACAATTTTCACCTAGGCATTTATCATGGGCTTCGACAAAATGATCGAAAATGTTACATCTTTTATCTACCAAAGTTCATCGTCATATTGCCGATTTGGTTGCTCGCCGTTGTTTTAGCTACATGGGAAAAATGCAATGAACTGAAAGATCCAACATACAGCCATTTTGTCGACACGGACAATTATAATGTAGGGACGGAAAATTCCACATTTTTATGCATTCCATCGATAACTCCTCCTTCACATTTAAACTCAAAATCACAATTTCGTTTCAGAGTTTTAAAACGTTCTTTTACATAGCTGGAGCAATGTACTTGTTATATTTATCATTGTTAATTTTGAAAGCGTACAGCGAACTTAGAGCGATGCCGTACTTTGGTGTGTATTTTACGAAAATCAGAGAAGTGATGAGCGGTGCCAATTATAGCACTTTGCGCAACTAAATAGTACTTCTAGTGCTTGGTTTATTGACGAGAAAGTCCAACTTGACGAAAACTATGTATTTTTGTCAAGTTAGATTTTCTTGTAGAAATGCCAAGCGTCCTAGAAGTTGACAGCTCGCGAAGGGTTAAGATACCGTAACAGCATTTCTCTGACAAAAACTTGATTCCAAAAATTTTTACAAAATTTCTTTTTATCTGTGTATGCCAACGTTAGACATGCGACTGAAATTCTTAACGCTACTGATGATGTTCGTTATGGCAATGTCGTTGACCGTTACATATTACCGTTTCGGCTTCGGAATATTAGAAGATAATTTTGTAGCAAAACTAACAACCACCTACAACAGTTCGGCACAATTCATGTGCTTCTATGGCCTTCTAAACTTCTATCTCTACACAATGGCATACGTTTATTCGCCGAGTGGACGTCCCGTACATGGTAAGTTGAGATTTTAACACATTTAATCAAACAGCATCGGTAACATCAATTTCTTTTTGTGCACAATCTTTGTGCTCACGCAGAACCGACGATTACAAAAGATAATCCAGCGTTCTCAATGATAAACGATTCGGATGAGGATGTGATCTATGGATCAGACGATGAGAGTCGTCGACCACTGAATTCGTCAGCCAATAAGGGCAACGATTACGACAGTGATTAGAAGTAAAATATTTTGTTAGTTGGCGGGAGGGAACGGTGAGCCTAGACCTAAAATTTGTACGTTTTTTTTTCGCAACTGTTTCGGCGCCTAACCATTGAAAATTAACAGAATTTCCAATTTATGTAAATTTTAAACTTAAATAATTCGTGTCTGGCCATAAAAGATCGTTCACAAATCACCTTCCCATTTAGAGGTAGGCGATTCGACGATGTAGTTGTGAAGCCAGGCTTAGGCAAGAGTATAATGCGAATCTTTGTTCCTAAAATGAGTAGGCTGTGTAACACATGGACATGGACAGGAACATTGCTTCCACCATTCCAATTTGGAGGAAATTTCGACAAAATTAGAGGAAACGTTGAGATTTGCTTCGAAGGCTTGGATGTTGAAACATTGTTGTGTATCATGTATAACAAGCTCGATAGTAGATTAGGCAAGTGGTTTGTAGATTTTTACTTCGAAGTGGGCAATTTTGGAAGAAATGGAACAACCCTGCCCAAAAATGAGATGAGATTTGTGAACGATTTTGAACTATTCATTTTATCGTTCGAATGTTGTGAGAAGAGGAATATTTTATGAAAAAAAAAAAAATTTGATTCAATTACTTATTGAACTGGCACAGCTTAATAATGTGCGCTTTTTAGGTAGGAGAACAAAAGGTTAAAAGTATAAACCAAAAGTAAATTGTACATAAAGACAACAAAATAATTAATATTTTTAGGATGTTATTGGTGAGATGGTAAATACTAATTAAATGAATTAATGAGTCGTAACGTATGTCCCATGTAATCAAATAAGTTTGATGAATGTAATTAAATAAAACAAAAGAATTAAAATTATTGAATTTGAATGGATTCGACCGTTTCGTTAGCTGAACGTTTTTCACACAATCCAACACACTTGTGTTGCTCAACCACATTTTATCCACATAATACCAGCAGTGCATAAGCCATAGCCCAGGAGGCTTTGATTAACGAGGACTTAAAGTAATCGGCGGTTAGTCAAAGTCCGTAAACATCCGAATCGAACACGGTTTATTCTTATCAATTTGTCGCTCTTCGAATGTCGGCAGGTTATGGGCCCCACTTTCTAATTTGAGTTTTTGGGGTCTATCATTTTGCAGAAGCCTATTTTTTCAGTATTTCAGTTAGTTTTCATTTTTTGTTAGTCGGCTAAGCCTTTTCTAGTTGCGATCCTACATTGGAAGTTAAAATTTTGGTCTGACGTTCATGGCTAGAAATTGTTTCTCTAGAATTTTCTGAATTGATAAAGGTGTATAAACTTGAAAAACTCTAGTCTCTAAGATTAGTAGGTGGCCCACAAAATTTTCATTTTTTTTGTAGGATCTGAAAGCATCTTGTTTGAGTTTCAGCTTGAACGAATTTCCCTTGTAAAACATTTAAATACCTACCCCCACGTCTCGAAGCAAATATACAACAAATCTACATTTTTTGGGTAACGAGTAATTTCGCGCCGCGCGAGATTACACATATTATAGTGGAATTTCGCGCCCATACATTTTTCAATGGCTAACTTGATTTAGAGAATTTTTACGAGTATTTTCCAGACTCAGACTCAGACTTCACATCTTGAGCTGGGGACCAGGCCCTGGTCCCAGTCAGGCTCTCTTAGAACAGTAAGGGAAAAGCACGTCGGGTTTTCCTGTTACGTTTCGGCCATCCAAGCTGACCAGACCTGGCGATAAATTGGCGGTAGATTCAGTTGAGTATCAGGCACATAAATTTTGGAGATACGAATTTTATTCTAACACCCTAGAGCTATGTATCAGGGATACCGGTATACTTAGAAAGTGTGGATTTTCCTTTTACAAAACGTTAGGATACCGGTATCCCAACTGAGATACACGTATTTTGTATCAAGGATACCGGTATCCCGACATAGAAAGTGTGGATTTTCCTTTTACAAAATGTTAGGATACCGGTATCCCAACTGAGATACACGTATTATGTATTAAAGATACCGGTATACCGACATAGAATGTGTGGATTTTCCTTTTACAAAACGTTAGGATACCGGTATCCCAACTGAGATACACATATTTTGTATCAAGGATACCGGTCTCACGACATAGAAAGTGTGGATTTTCCTTTTACAAAACGTTAGGATACCGGTATCCCAACTGAGATACACATATTTTGCATCAAGGATACCGGTATCACGACATAGAATGTGTGGATTTTCCTTTTACAAAACGTTAGGATACCGGTATCCCAACTGAGATACACGTATTTTGTATCAAGGATACCGGTATCCCGACATAGAAAGTGTGGATTTTCCTTTTACAAAACGTTAGGATACCGGTATCCCGAGATACACGTATTATGTATTAAAGATACCGGTATACCGACATAGAATGTGTGGATTTTCCTTTTACAAAACGTTAGGATACCGGTATCCCAACTGAGATACACATATTTTGCATCAAGGATACCGGTATCACGACATAGAATGTGTGGATTTTCCTTTTACAAAACGTTAGGATACCGGTATCCCAACTGAGATACACATATTTTGCATCAAGTATACCGGTATCCTTACTCAGATAAAGTGGATTTTCCTTTTACAAAATGTTAGGATGCCTGCATCGCAACTGAGATGTTGCGAGATTCCTACCAGCAAGAAATTCCTTATGGGCGCGAAATTACACTAATAAAGTAGGAATTTCGCGTGGCGCGAGATTCCTACTTTAATAGTGTAATTTCGCGCCCATACGGCGTGAAATTACTACTAGCCATTTTTTGCTTTACGTCGATCTTAAATAAGTCACCAAAATGCCAATTGAACCGCGATTATAGAACATTTGCATGTCTACGAGCTTGCAGTCTCCCGAAACAAATCCATTGCTCAGAAACGTAAGGTATTTTCCTCATTACCAGTATTAAAAAAAACTGAATAAAATTTCCACAGAACGAAGTAACTTACCACCCTCGAAATCCTCCAATTTCCTTATGTTGATATTTCCAAAATTGTATTGAGGGATTCTTTTGTATTTCGACTGACCGAAATCGGCGCTATTTTTTCCGGGACTTTTTTTATATATTCCTAGTTAGGCCTTCTTGCCTAGGCCCCAAAACCAGTCTCACATATTTTTGATCTTCCATGCCTGGCTGGTTGTAACGGTCAATACACATTATCATCTAGTGTCATCGGGAATACGATATTTCTATTGTTTAAATCAGCTAAAATCGGTTAAAACCGGTTTTAACAATAGAAATATCATATTACCAACTGACACTAAATGCTAGTGCGTGTTGGCCTTAAGTGGCCAAAAGTCGAAAAATGGGGTTTAACAGCCCGGATTTCGTTTCCGTAAGGTGGCGAGGAGACGGGCGTGTATGGGTTCGTTGGAAAGCTGGTGCCGAGTACTACCGGGACAAATATTAACTTCATAAAATTTGATGATAAACGGCCGGAAATATGACTTCCGGAAAATCTCTCAAAATCGATGTGACCTCGGTTAACTTTGATGAGTGCTGTGACCTCACTAATGCAATTATTTGGTTAAATTATTACTTATTATGAATGTGAAGGACCTAAGCTTTACACCGATTCCTATATTTAGTAGTTTGGCACGTGACTACGTAACAGATGAAAACTGTGTGTTTCACTCCGCCAAACTACTAAATATGCGTATCACTGTAAAGCTGAGGTCCTCCACATTCATAACAAGTAATAATTTTATCAAATAATTGCGTTAGTGAGGTCACAGCACTCATCAAAGTTCACCGAGGTTCCATCGATTTTGAGAAATTTCCCGGAAGTCATATTTTCTGCCGTTTATCACCAAATTTTATGAAGGTAATATTTTCCCCAGAAGTGCTCGACCTCAGCTTTCCAACGAACCCATACACGCCCGTGTCCTCACCACCTTACGGAAATGAAATCCGGACTACGAAACCCCATTTTTCGACTTTTGTCCACCTACAACCAGCCAGGTATGGAAGATCAAAAATATGTGAGACTGGTTTTGGGGCCTAGGCACCAAGGCCTAACTAGGCATATATAAAAAAAGTCCCGGAATAAATAGCGCCGATTTCGGTCAGTCGAAATTCAAAAGAATTCCTCAATAGAGTTTTCAATGGTGTGATGGAAATGTACCCACCATCACGGGCAAACTCTATATTCACCACGAACACATTTTATGTTTCCGCATAACTTACCAACTTGCTGTGTGTTGGGCGAACTTTTTCCACTGTATCTGATTCCTACTCGGGCACAACAATTACACTCTCAGCTCTCTTGTATACAAACTAATTTTAATTAACGTTTCCCTCGACAGTGTCTCTACAATGTGTTCGGAACTTTTCTACATCGCATTTGTTTCATATATTTCTCGAGCTGTTGGCTGGGTGTCACACTTTTGTTGTAGTAGTCAACTGGTGGTGTTCCCTCTTCAAGTCTGACATAATAATGGCAATACTTGTATTCAACTTCGCCAAACCGTCTCCTTGCATGTCTGCGTACGCCTTTGATGGCTTTGCCTTTACCAACAAATGATTCAGCTGAACACGAAAAAAAAGAGAACCGAGATTATGAACTGTACACATTGAGTGGGTGTGAAAGTTTGTCGAAAATTTAATCAAAACAAATTCAATTCGATGATGATCTGACCCGTTTTGTTTTTGAAGATTCGACGAAACTTTGTCTTCAAATATGGCACGAGTTGGAATATTGATTTAGTCATTGTCATGCCTTGCAACAAACGTATCACTTCGTTCGGGCTACAGTTCGTGAAATTGCGCCCACAACACAGACGTAAAACATTTTCAATTTTCGTTAAATGGTTTCACTTACCGACCCACAAATTGGTTTTGTATTCAACGTTATGCCGTTCCACAGCCATTTTCTGAGCTTCCAAAATCGTTTCCTTGGCAAAATCTGAACCTTTCTTGTCGACAAAAGACAATTGGCGAACTGCCTCGTCCACACTCATTCCGCGGACTAAAATGGCAATGTACCACATCTTTTCGGGACTGTATTTAAAGTACTTATTCACATGGCACACATACTGGAAAGCCAAAACAGTCGAATGAATTCGGAATCACAAAAGGGAAAAATTGAATCAAAACATTTACCGCCGGTCTCGGTGTTTCATCCGGCGTTTGTGGTGGAAATATTGTCTTGTTGTGTTCCACCCATTTATTCGAACCTTGTTGCTTCTCGTAAGCAAATAATGTGGAACTCAAATGGATGTGAGATTTGTGAACCTGGGTTAACGCAATCGGCCTCGCATTGAATGTTATTAATCGAGATAAATTACCCAGTAGATTCATGGTTCTGTTCGGGATATAACCTAAGTGACTGACACTTCGAATCCTTCGAAAGCAAATGTGGTAACGACAAGTAATTTTTTTTTCTGTTAGGTTGGATTTCCAATACAAACTGTGTAATACCGGTAATACCAATAACACCGAAAGTCAACTTGACAAAACCGAAATCCGATTTGTTTTTCGGTCAAAAGTCAAAGTGTCAAACCTTCAGGAATAGCCCGGTGGTATGACACAATGTAAGAAAAAACAATGAATGTCAGTTTTTGGTTTTGTCAAGTCAATTTTCATGTCTGCACCACTTAACTTACCAAGGTATGGTCTAATGTCAAAATTTGTATAGAGTGGAGAATTCAGCGATTTCACATAAACAAATTCACCTTTCAATCAAAGTCATTGAGAGGTGAGTTTGTTTATATGAAATCAGTTATGAGTTAACAAATAACAGCGTTGAGGGTGCTCTAACAAAAATTTCCAATTAAATTCCAAAAAAAAGAGCTTTGCATTGAAAATGTTCATTGGGACATTTTACTGCGCTTTCGGTAGGTACTCAGAATTTCCGATCAGTACAATATGTTGACAACCCGAACAACGACAATTTCATCCACAGCAACGTCGCTTATGTGATATTTCATACAAATCGAGCAACGTCGCCTACGCGATTTACACAGAAATATTATTGAGGTTATGGTTCTGTGGATGAAATTTGACAATTCGGATGGCCTTGGCAGGGCCTATTATTTGGGAATCGATTTTGGGAATATTTGGGAATTTTGGGAATATTTGGGAATTTTGGGAATATTTGTGAATTCTGGGAATATTTGGGAATTTTGGGAATATTTGAGAATTTTTGTGAATATTTGGGGATTAATTCCCAAATAATTACTCCTTTTGAATATATTATCCCAAAATGTTTGGTTTCTATTTTTTATTGTTATCAATAAAGCTTTATAAATCGTGTTTAAATACCATTGACATTTAATCTCATCCATCAGAAGTTTATTTTCGATGTTCACAAATGACTTAGAAATAACCAGTGGCATTACAGCAGGTATTTTCTATCGTTAAAACTTTTACACCTCGTCTACTTCCCAAATATTCCCAAAATTCACAAATATTCACAAATATTCACAAATATTCCCAAATATTTTCAAATATTCACAAATATTCCCAAATATTCCCAAAATTCACAAATATTCACAAATATTCCCAAATATTTTCAAATATTCACAAATATTCCCAAATATTCCCAAATATTCCCAAAATTCACCAATATTCCCAAATATTCCCAAAATTCACAAATATTCACCAATATTAACAATATTGATTCCCAAACCATGATGCTGATGAGATTACAGTAGGCACTGCGTTTCTGTTATACAGAAAGATGACTTGTTTTTGTTGTATGAGTTAAAACATAATCCTAAGCGGTAGCTCGTATCACTAAAGCCTCCAAATTTGACACTTGTCAATTCAGTGTTCATGCTAGTAGCAGGGCTGTGCCGTAACACATACATTTTTTGGGGTACCTCCAACGCCGCTGGCTTAAAACACTTTATTATGTATCAAAAATTTTATAAGCATGATATCCACTGAATCGTTCAAATTTTATTTAAGTCTACGTCTACCTGGTCTTAAATTTTTGTGAATATTTGGGAATATTAAGAAATTTTGGGAATTAATTCCCAAATAATAGGCCCTGCCTTGGAACAAACCTATTGAGTCCGTTAGGATCAAAAGTAGGTCTATTTCATCTGTCAAAGTGACGTTTTAAACGTCAAACATTAGAAACTCTGTAAAACGGTCGGTAATTTCGTTAATTCTTCCTTATTTTTTTTTTAAATCCAGTTAGTGAAAAAGAATTTAAGAAAAATCAACGAAATTACTGACTACTTCTTATGTTTGATGTTTAAAACGTCACTTTGACAGATGTAATAGACCTATTTTTGATCCCAACGGACTCGTTACAAAAATAGTCAGATTTTAATTGATTTCCCATGAAAGCTAGATCCATATGCGGTTTTACGTATGACATATGTACATAGTAACCTTCCGCTACCGGTTAAAAACATTTCGGATACCACAAAGGTATTTACTTGGTAACTGTCTTAAACGTAATACATACTCAAGAAATGTCGCGAACGACATTTCAATGAAACTGGAGCTTAAGTATACTTTCATTTGGTACTTATCGATGTTGTACTTAAAAATGAGTGGCTTTTACGCAACATAGGGGTGATCATCGAGGGCATTGGTATTATTCTTGTGAAAAAAATTCAACAGAGATTTTAAAACGATATACACAACTAAAATTTTTAAAGTTCTTTGTGCGGTGCATAAAAGAGTCGGATCTAAAAGTTTTAATTTATCGTCGATAAAGGACATACCCATCAAATGATCGGAAAAAATTCTCGAAAGTAACCATTACTCACTATACTAATCTATTTATTAATGAAATGATCGTCGGGCTCATGTAAATTCCGACAAATAGTTATGCCTGCATCTGGTAGATCACTTTAACCGGTTTAACTAACGGTTAACCCCTAATCATCCTGTATTATAGCAGTAAGGTTTATATATAGCTACCGTCATGAAAATTAGTATTAAAACAACAGGTGAACGGTGAGGTTCATTTACTAGTAAGGTGCAAAAAATTAGTATAACATTGTAATATTGGTGTAACGGTTAATGTTGACCAGAAACTAACTGAATTTTTTTTTGTGAAGTTGTTGGCAAGGCTGTAAACTTTAGATAATATTAGCGGCTCTACTCATTAAAGGGTAAAATTAAGCTTGTAGATTTTTAAAGTTTTATTTACGTGTTTTGTCCGTTTCATTATGTTTGTCGCAACATGTGTTGTGCACAAACCCATGAACTTTAAGAATTAATTCACATTTGCCAATCAAGGACTTTTTTTTCAATTTTTATTTTGAACTCGATTTGTAACATTTTTATTGTATTTTATTTTATCTTTTACAATGTCACCTCCCTCAAATCTTTTGATGGTGGAATTGTGCCCAAAATCGATGCCACGTTTCCTTTTTGAGTGGCGATGCTGATTCTGAAGACTATAGAACTGTAGAAGTTTGTAGTCTAATTGTAATGATTTTACATGAGCAATGTCATTTGATGAACTAAAAAAAAAACTCGGCTTCGCCTCGGATTGACGTCTAGTGTTACAAAATACCTTCATTCGATGCTTATTCTATACATTAAGAACCTAGTGTAACAACGATCATTTTTTTCTTTGAGTGCACGTTTTGTTAAACTGCTTGCCGGACTCAGAATACGTTCCAAAACATTTGCCACGCGGAATTAGGCAATGTCCAATGGGGCATATATTGTGTGGTAGATGTAAGTGAGGGACATACTTTATGAATGTAGTTAACTATTTTAAAAGAAAGGTCAAAAGTTAACTTTACTTTTTTATGTTTGTAGGAAGACATCATCACAGCAAATAAAGGTTTCTCCAATCATTTATTTCAACACTCAAATGTAGCCTACATTTCAGCGAGATTATGTAAGTAGCACTATGAATTCACGCCGTAATGCTCAAAACAAACGAGGCATTGAAAACGTGTTTTGGTCCTATTTTTCATGACGAAATTTTCGAAACTGTCAAATGCAGTTAGAACTTTTTCTATTCAAAATCGCGATTGCTGCATCTGTCAATGAAAACTAGGACCAAAACACGTTTTCAATGCCTCGTTTGTTTTGAGCATAAGTGTGCCTAAAATTTGACGTTTAAGTGAACGATTTGATGAAAAAGTGAACCGAAAAGTACATTTCAACGCTTCATTATATGAAAATGACGCTACGTTAGAAAGACCTCCGCACTTTGCATTTTGAATTTCGGCCGCACTTACGGCGTGAATTATACAGAGAAGAGATAAATGCAAAGTATCGTATACCGTCCTGGATACTGCACTATACGTAATTAACTCATCGGATTCTAGGATATGACATAACAGATGTTTTGGCATCTTTGAGTTGATCACGAATTCAGTGGCAGCAAAACTTTTTAGAATCTTAGCAACTTCCTCCACTGACTGAGAAGAGGATGTTCTTTATGTCCTAAAAAATTTAAAGTCGAAAAAGTCCACTGAATTTTTACCAGCCAAGAGTGTGTTGGTCCTGACCTGTCCTTTCAGAGCATAGTTACGAAAATGTATATGGTGGAACTCCCGAGTCAAAATGCTTAATTTGTTGAAATGAAAAGTGTTACACCGCAAAAGAAAATAGCATTTAAGAGGGCCATGGAGCCTACATTTGTGCGTTTCGTGTTTTATTTTCGATAATATCTTTTCACCGGAAACCCTTTTTGAAAAATGTACTGCAATAACGATCACAAGAGTGTTAGCCTTTAATAAAAATATATTTGTTTGAAGCAGCTCTGAGAAAAGTCAGCAGTTAACCGAAATTTTCATAAATTGCTTAATTTCCTCAGAACTGGTCAGACTGCCAGACAAACAAATCTATTTTTGAAAGCTTAAATATTCGAGGTCGTTATTGCGGTTGTACATTTTTAGACCCGTACGAAGTACTGGGGTCTTATAGGTTTACGCATACGTTTGTAACACGTCGAATTGGACTCCCTGAGTAAGGGGAAACCTATTGTGGTTGTCTAGAGAAGCCAAATCCGCGAAAAAAAAGTCCGTCTGTCCGTCTGTCCGTCTGTCCGTCTGCACGATAACTTGAGTAAAACGCATCCGATTTTGAAAATTCTTTTTTTTCCCGTTTGGTAATGTCAAAAGACAGGCTAAGTTCGAAGATGAGTGATTTTGGATCGACCCCTCCCGAGCTGTGGCCCAATAAGTGCTTTACGGTTTTTCGAAGATATCTCCGGACATTTAAACTTTAAACTTGTAAGTGATACGTCAAATAAAAGGTATTTACAATACCGATCGACAAAAAAAAAAGTTTATGGAAATCGGATGACCGACTCGTGAGTTAGACCCCTTGGTGTGGAACAGGCACAGGGCGGCAAGCAGTTTTTGCTTGTAGGTCGGCCACATTTGAACATATTTCGTCTGTTTTAGCTTTATTAGATAAATATTGACCGTACCAATCAGGGAAATTTTTTTTTAATGAAATTATGTTCTCCGGAGCGTGAGCTAGGTCTCTTGGAGTGAGCTCTTATCTGGCTACTCGGAAGTACAGTGAACGTGGTGTATTTTGACAATATCTCGAGTAAATTTTGACCGAATTTCATGAATTTTTTTTTGTTTGAAAGGTATTAACGAATGTAAAGCGTCCGTACTATTTCCGGTCTCCTAACAAAATGGCTGCCGGCGGCCATATTGGATTTTAGTAAAATAGAAATATCTTGGGGAAAATGATACTTAGAGAGTTTCTGTTAACATGGAAATAATTTGTTATGTGTGTGGGGTTTCAGGGATTCCATATACGGACATCTATATATACCTATATACAGCTATATTGAGCTATATACAGGCATATAGAGCTATATAATAGCATATATTTATCTGTGAAATGTTTATTTATAGTGAAATATAGTTAAATATAGCGGTATATAGCTGTTTAAATAGGAATTTATGAAATTTGTCTTCGTACGGGGCTGTCTATATTGCCTCCGGCAATTTAGTTGTATATGATAACAAGGCAAAGAGTGGATAATGTAAGTGATTTTAAAGGGAGAATAGTTTTTCAGCAGAGAAGAAAATGAAGTAAGAGAAATGAAGAGTTTCACATTAAAGGCTTTTGATACGAATAGGTGTTTCGTACGGGTCGGCGTTAGCTATGTTTCAAAAGGGATTCTGGTGAAAAGATATCATTGAAAATAATCTGAAATAAAATATTTAAACACGTTCAGACGTATGTTTTTCAGCAAGGTATCCAAGCCTCTTAAAAAATTGTTGAGGATTTCATATTTTCATGCGGGCGCTTTGAATTTACCGCCAAAAAAAAATTCAATTTCTCTGACACGTACTCTGTGTGGTGCTCATGGTGCTACACGACAATACTCTAAAAATATGTTTGAGTATTTGACAGGATTTGTGCAAAAAAAAAATCTTGGAAAAATATCGAAATAAAAACACAAAAAATCATGTCAGCGATAAATTTATAAAATTCCAACCACTAAATCAAATCTTTCGATCAAGTTTTTGTTGTCAAATAAAATTAATAAGTTGTATCGCGGGGCACAATTCGATGCCAAGAACAACAATGGATATGTAATCATATTAAAAATTTGATTACGATCATCGCAACACCAGTGTGTGTGTGTTTTTTTATTTGGCGATATTTTATTGATAATGTAAGTGTTTGGAAATAATCTAAGTGGAATAACCTTTCACAAATTGATAAATAAACCTTTCGTCCAACGATAAATATAATTTTCTTTTTCGTAAATTAACTCAATTTACAAAATCGATTGCCGAATTAAACGGAATATTTATCGAAATCGATAAAAATTAAATTTAGTAGCTGGTGATATGTGTGGATTGCGTGAAAATAACCACAAAAAAAAGATGCCGAATAGTTTTTAAAAATAGGCAAATTTGTGGATTATAAATTATATGTGTGGATGGTTCGCTCCTTGAGCGTATGTGTGCACATTTGACGATGCTATTATTATTTGAAATTAATTTCCTACGTCTATTAATATATGTCAATTAACAACTCACAATTTTAGGCCTTCCAAAATTGCTGAAGATAATAATGTTATGGTAACCGGTGACCGATCTGTTAATAGTGAAAATGACAAGGAACATGCGTTCAAACAGACACCTGACACAGTAAGTACCAAGTCAAAATTAATAATGTGAACCTACTGGATCGACTTCAGTTGAGAATATATCAAAGGTCCGATTCCGAAGGTATTATGAGCAGCTGGGTCTAATAATACCCAATTTTCATCAATATATCACAAGTAAATTATAACTAAAAATCCGTACTGTCCATACAACACCTCTTCGCCTTTCTGGATGATCGGTCGCTAGACTTCCGAGAAGTATTTCGATTCTGACTTTATCAGTTGATGATTCTGCGGTTAAAATTTGAAAGAGTGATTTGTCTTCATGAAACGGGGCAGAGCGGCGATTCTCGTGCATTTAAGAATTCATAACTTGACAGTTGTCACTCTTAGCTTTAAGGTGACAACACTGTAAAGTTACGAATTCTTAATCTCACGAGAATCGACGCCCAGGACATAAATAATATTGAGAATTATTTCACTAAATTTGAAATTTCACCACATTTCAATCAAAAGTCATTAAATTTGGTGAATTTTTGAAAGAAATTTGGTGAATTTTAGTGAATCATTTCTTAATATTACGCCCTGAAACGGCGCTTTCAATGTCCATACAACCATTAATGGTTATTTGTTGCAATCGACCAATCGACCTAACTATAGTGAGATATAATCACCTGAACATCTATTTATGTATACACGTTTATTTCGCAGTGTAATCAGTGCGGTAATCTGTTGCTTCATATTAAGTTTCACGTAGATGAAAATGTGGAAAAGGTGGTTGTGCATAGTTGCTCAGAAAATGATTTTTCATCAGTTGGTATAATATAACACAACGGATCAGTGCCGTGTCTAACTTTCTGAGCGCCCTGGACTACCGTTAGTCGGGACTTACAAAAATGGCGCCAAAGATTTTTAATTTTCTGGCTGCGTGAAAACATTTTTTTCATGAATTTCGAGCGCCCTTTTTTCTTCCAGCGCCCTGGACCATCGTTGACATGGCCTCCATGTCGACACGGCACTGCAACAGATTTAAGTGAGACTAAAGGAATATCCGAAGGTGTCACGTCGCATATGACATTTTCTCACGAGTACGATGAAAACTAATTGAAAAGTCGATTTTAAATTATCCTATATAGAGGCGCATTGGTGTCATTGGTGACATAACACCTGTGCACAACATTGTACCGTGCATATAATTGAATATAGGTTACAGCATAGTATCGACGAACTGTCTTCCAAACACACAACCATATGACCAAACTTATCAATTATTAAATGAATGAACCACAAACTTAGACACATACCTTATTGATTTACAATTGAGTGTCGTCGTTTTTGTTTGGAAACTCAAAACTGCATACGTGTTCCATGCAAAATAAGCAACGTGTATGTTAACATAACTAATGTGACCATGCAGCTTTTCATTCTTGACGAACCGATGTACGATTCATCATTTTATTGAAATAATGTTTTGTAAAAAGAAGTCACTTGATGTCCTAAGTTATTCATGAGTTCGAGAGCCAGTTGAAATTACATAGCAACGCAAATAATATAAACGCAAAGGCTGTATTATGCACACATTGTAGAGAAAATGGACTGAATGGTCTGCTTTTCAATTTATTTTCAGGTCATACATTTTATGGTCAGTCTACGACAGATATGTGTAATTGTTGCGGGTATGTACAGTTACAGCATAAGGACTAGAGATACAGAGCACAATAACATAATGGACAGGACACGTAACTGTTACGTAAACGGTTTATGTCCATCACACCGAATGGTCACCGAATGTGACTTATGAGTGAAAGGCTGCGCGCAGTTTGCACACGGCTACAATTCAGGCTATGTCATTTTGTTACACTACCTAATTACGACAGGTTTTTGTCAGCGGCTATGAGAGAAGCCAAATTGATATCAAAACGAAATTCCAAATTTTTAAATTTTCAAATTTTTAACTTGATTATACCAAGTTGGTATGCAGGACAGTAAAAATTTAATTTTAAAATTTTATTCTTCGATTGGCCTACACTAAGCCTATCTTTGTTTGTGCGCTTCTAGCGCTGCAGTTCATAGATGCCTGAACGAAAATTTATCGTCCCAGACTGATATGTACGTACACAGGCTCTCGGTCTGTTGGTTTAAATTTATGCTGCAATGAGATTTGTAACCAATCATATTCACCTACTTGATTGAATGTAATTGAACTGCTGAGGTGAATGTACAATCACTGCAGTTAGGCATGAAATGCAGTGCCGCTTTTAGCTTTTGGGCGTCATCGGGCAATTGGAAAAATAGCCGCCAATTTAGTAAAGCTAAATTTTTTTAAGGACCTCTGGCACCATGTTCTCCTGCTCCACTTCGGGCGCCACGGGCATTTGCCCATTTGGCCCATGCGGAAAAGGCGGCACTGATGAAATGGCAGGAAACTTAAGCTAACTTATAAAACAAATTGTTGTTGTGCTCTATATCCATCGTCCATATAAGCTTTACCTTTACCATCGACATAGAACAGATGAAAAACGATTTTTACTCTAATTTCAGCTATACCTCTGGTTACCCTATTTCTTTGTCTAATTTACGCCATTGTCTTCCAATTCGAAGATGTCCATGAAACACATTGCCGTGTGTTCAACATCATTCCATCGATAAGTGCCATAACTGGCATAAGTCCACAGAGGTATTTTTGGCGTATCAGCGTCGCGATACATATAGGACCTCGATTCGGACTAATTGCTTGCTACCGAAGCCATTACAATTGCATATTGGATAAAATTCAGGACGAAATAATCAAAAAGAGAGCTCGATTATTGGCAACGCTTGTGTTTTGGTCGCACACCATTGAATTGTCGGCTTTATGTGGCGTCACTTACGTATCGAATCGTGAAAATTACCGTAAGTTCTCGTTTGTTTGCTTTATTGTTGGGATTGTCTCGGGCTTAGGGTCGGTTTACTCCTCTTACGCACTATCTATACCTCCAACAGTTAAACTGTCGGTCAGATGAACTACTCACGACATTTAAGAGCAACCTCTTCGCTTAAATTAGAGGTCTAGTTTCGCTACCTCGCATTTATTCGTGGCATGCGATAAAATGTGCTTCTGGTTGGGAGTTTACTGACCTCGCTTTCCTCCGAACATACACAAGAATTATTCAGTGTATGTTCGGGTGAAACAGACTAAAATTTAAAAGGTCCGTCGGGAATCTCCAGTCCGAGCCTGGGAAAAGGGAATGTTTAACAAAAACGTATGCTTCGTACATTTTCCCGTACGCATACCTACCGTCGCGTCAGTTTGCCCCGAGATGACATTTCCCGATTTAAATTTGCTACCCGATCATAAGTCCTGATTAATTTTTCCCTTGCAGCTCTTCACGAAAAAATTTTCATCACATTTATGACCTGCTCGCTGTGCCACATGTTAGCAACAATAAAGCTGTTTAATTTAATCAAACCCATCGACCAACAAACGCCAGAAGATCAAGTGTCAATCAAATGGAAGAAACGTCTGTTCGCCTCATCGATCCTCAGCACCATCGGTTTGTTAATATTCTTTTTCAAACATCGGTTCTATTGTCATGACATGGCATTCAGTTGGTTCGCTCTAAGTGAGTACTTTATCGCCTGTTCGAATATGGCATTTCACTATACGACCACACTGGATTTTCCCAATGAGCACTTTTTCATTGGCAGGGGATTAAACAAGTTGAAAAGTGATTAGGCTTTTGATTTTATATTTCTCCCAAGATTTCTCCTCCACCCCCATTTTTTCGTTCTCCTCAATTCCCCCTCATCTTGTTTGTGATTTGAGCAGCGACCAATGTGTTTTGGTTGTTGTTTCACATGACATTGTGAAAAGTTCCTTCCCCTCCAGTCAGTAATCAAGAGCAAAAAGAAAGAAAGAAAACCAAAAAATCTTCCCACTTTGAATAGTATGTACACACAGAAAGTGAAGCAAAATTGAATATTAAAACAACAAAACATTTATCGAACAAGAAAAATATCATTCGTACAAGGCAACACACATTTGATATTATAGCGAAAATTATATTTAGATTTAAAACAAAAGAAAAAAAAATGAAAGAAAGAAGCTAGTCCTAAGTATATAGAGAGCACTTATTAAGATTACCTTTTTGATTTTACGAATGAAAACCAGGCCAAAGATTTTTTTTTATTTTAATTTATTTTTTATCTTTTAAGTTTAAGCTAAGATTCTTCTTCATTCTTCGATAATTTTCTTAATTTCTTGATTGAACGACGAGTAGTGTTGGGAAACTTTCATCTTTTGAATAGTAGTAGAACGATAGGAGCGGATATTGATCTTTGGAATTTCTGTTCGACAACAATTGTTTTGTTGCTTTAAATCGCAGTTTTATATTTTCAATGAAATTGTTTTATAGTCGTGAGAGAAATCATGTTAACAGAGACGTACCTTTTTGTTGGATATCATGAAAAATCGACATCTATTTTTCGAAGTACAAGAATTCTATTTCATTCACTGACGTTAACTTGTGTCGCTCATTTAATTATCAAATTGCATTTCTTGAGTAAAAAAATTAATCGAAAACAAAATTTTCAACGTTTCGTTCTCAACACTGAGAGACGCCGCGTTAAACTTTCTACTTGGCATTTTTTAGTGCATTTATGGCGTGAATTTCTTCTAAATACCAAATTTAACACTAGCAAAAGATATGTTCTTGTGTAATGCTTAGTTTCCTCTTACCAAAAAAGTACTCAGTGTGAGAGACAAAATTGAATTTTTTTCAATTTTTCCTTTGTTTATTTGACAGCTAGCTCTCTCACGGCTCTCTCACGGAGTACTTTTTGTTGAGTGGAATGGACACTTAATACTTTATACCGCTGTATTGTCGTCTAAGGAGATTACTTTTAGTGTTACGGTGTTTGAATTGACTTTTGACTTTTGTCGCCTAAATGTATACTACTTTACGATTTCTACCAGCGACCATTCTAGATCCCTAGACAAATTGACACGTGACTGAAGCTGGCCTAGAGTTATATTGAGTTTGAAATGAGTTGGTAAATATAACAAAACGTTATGTGCTTTCAACCGGTTGCTTCCACAGTACTGCTCCCAGCATGAACACTGAGTTGACAAGTGTCAAATTTGGAGGCTTAAGTGATAAGAGCTACAGCTTAAGATTTTTTTCATTATAGAAACAGTGCTGTGTTGATTCCGAAAAATCGATAATTTTATTGAGAACACGGTTGTCCAAAACAGAAATTAAAGAAAAACTATTTTTAGAAGTGGTAGCTTGGTTCCCACAGATGAATTAAATACGCCAAAGAACGCAAAATTAAGCTGCGTTGGAATGTAAACAATGAAATTAGTGAATTCGTCCAATCTAGAAACTAACGTCAATACTGAAAGAATATTGGGTTCTCGTCTAATTGAACAATAATACAAAGGTGAAAGTATCCAACCGCTCCCGTCCACGCTACCCGGGTTCCATATTTATACGTTTTTTTCCTCTGAACAAAGTTTTCGTTCCGTTATCAGGCATTTTTCATAAGTGCCCTTAAGAATATATAATAAATGAATGTATACTCATCCTTCCGCCACCAGCATACTAAAATAGAAACTTTTTTTTTTCTTTGGTAAAGTTTTATTTTCTCTCTCGTCTTTTTGTTTCGAATCGACACCGTTCAATTTTAGTTACTTTATGGCAATCAATACAAAATTCTGAATGTCTTTCAAGAAAAAATGACTCGACAAAAATATTTATTTAATGTTATTAGAATTTTTTTAGTTTTTATGCGCACAGATACTGTCAAACGTTACAAATTTAGTGAAACTAATTATTAGTAAAGTGTTAACGTCGTGTTTAACATAAATTTTAGAGAAAAAAATGAAGAAATTACTTAATTGAAGATAACATCCCTAAAGATCTGTTCGTACAAAATTATTGCTAGCAATTAATTCTAGTCATTTTTGTTAGTTTTTTTAATTTATTTTTATTTATTTATTTATTTATTAAAATCTTGATCTGATTCGTTGATTAAAATACTCGAAAAACTGAAAATATATTTCAGTAGAATAATATTTATCTCAAACAGTCATACTTATAACGAATTTTTAATTTAAAAGAAAAATTGGGTTGTTTCTACATAGTGACGAATTTTTACCTCGTTTCGCATCATTTGCTTTCGTTTCAACTCGTTCACTGTGCTATATTTCATTAAAAAACTGTTGAAACCAGACTATAACATTGAGAAATAATTCAATAAATTTCACAAATTTCACGTACACGTATAACATGTACAATTTGCTGATGTGTGATACAAACGGTTCATTTATCCTCAAATTGTACATGTTACACGTAAAATTCTACGTTTTAGACGCACAAAGTAAAATATTTGTTTCACACGTACAATGCTTACGTCTACAATGCACATCGGAAATGTCGAATTTTTTGCGTCAATCAGAACGAATACACAAAACTCTTTGAGGCACTTATGAATCAAACGGATTATTTTTGTTAAAACACAGATGCGAAACGAGATAAAAATTGCTTACTGCGGCTAGTTTTTAGTTTTATTGATTTAGATTTAGATTTCTATTTAGCCTTTTCAAAATATGTATTTGCGAGCAGATAATTCTGCAGAATTAGAAAACTGCTTCGGCTAATCACAAATTAATATTATTTAGATGAAAATTCGAATTAAAAAAAAACCATGAACACAGTGCTGGACCGGGCGATTCCCGAGGGGCCTTTTGATTTTTGTATAAAGAAATGGCAACGAAGGGCCTTTTGACATTTTCTGCAAACAACGCCCGAAGGGCTTTTTTTGAGCCAGTCCGGCACTGCATGAACAGACCTTATAGTAAGTCGAGGAGACAAAGTATTGATATACCACCGGTGTGTTGGTGGTGGAATAATGTTCACAAAAGAGGAAAAGAATTTTTTTTCTATTATTTCACTACTTTATTAACAAAAAATCCAATCTAAAACATAGAACCGCATAGCTCCAGTATGTTGACTAACAATTCAAAGGAGCTATTTTAAAGTTGTTCGGAATGTTCCAAAAATCTAATAATTATAGTTAGTTCCAGCATTTAGTTGAGAATCCGAATGATTGCTTTTAATAGCAACAAGGCTAGGAACACGATAACAATTCGTTTGTTTTCGAATAACCGAGTTTAAATCAGCTTCAAAATTTTTTTACATTTTCGTTTTTCATTGGAACGAATATAGTGCCCATAGTACAGTGAAAATTGTCGCAAAGACCAGTATCGAAGCCATTAGAAATTGGGCACGTTAATCGCTAACGTAACGTTGCTGACTTCCCTCGAAATTTAGAGAGCTACATTGTTAACTATATTACTCTTAAATTACATAATCTTTGAAAGGAGTCAAATTTTGACATTTATCATTGCATCCTTTTCCATAAGGACCGTAAGGGCAAGTGCACTTGTCCCAAAATCGTTTTTTGAATCACCTTATTTCAATAAAAAATTGCCTTAAGCCCAAAAAGGTTCTGACGTCACTAGTTTGGTTTTTATATGGAAAGCAAAGCAACATTTTTTTTTTGTCAACTAAATGATAATTTGAACGGAACGGCCCCTAAGTCTTGGTGCAATTTCAAGGTTATAGGTTCGTGCATTATTCAAAAGTCTCTAACCATTTTCATCTTTTCACTATGGCATTACGACATTCAATCCCTATCATCCGGCGTGTCATCTTATTTTTTTCCTTTCCTTCGTGTGGACGTCCTAAAACTTACATAGACCATCATACGCCCATCACTTATCTGTATAAAGTCAGCTTTTCAAACTGCGATTTTTGCACAGGGATTTAGTGGTTAAGTCAATCCTATTTGGCTTTTAATAATTTAAAACGGTGAACATCAAAAGATATCGAAACGAAATACATTTGGTTCTGTGATCCTTAAAAAACAAAATAAAAATTCTATTTTCTGCAAGAATATTTTCTTTTATTTTACTCTCATCAAAGCGTCTGATAAAAAAATCTTTTTTTTAAACTAACAATTTTCGTTTGAGGTATTTTTAATCGATTGGAATAGAAAACTTTAGTAATTTTTCTTGATTGTTATGTAATATGCGACAAGGGCCGACCAGGTGTTGATAAGGATTGAAATTTTTAAATATCGACAGTTCAATTTGTATCTGAAATCATTTTGTATACGAAATTCCGCATGTAATTTCTCGCGTAATTTGTTAATTACTGGAGATAATTTCTTAAAACCTCCACACAGAAGTTCCGGGCGGATCAAAATGTTCGACCAAAAACTGTTATTTAACCCGTCTAACCATGGCTGCCCCCTTTACTGCCCCTTTTGCTATTATGCTAATAGAATTTATGCAACGAAAACTATAAAAAAAATGTCAACCGAAAATCACTGGTACAATTTTCGAATAATATTCATCTCTACAGTTAGACGCCTTCTAAATTAACGTAAAACATACAGCTGTCCATTTTTTTGCATTTTACATTCACAGCCACAGGTGTCGAAATTTAAGATATGTAGCACGACGTTGAATTGAAACAATTGCGTCCTTGTTTGAACGTTTTTTATTTTTCCGAGTGGAAAATTTGTAGGCAATTACGTAAGTCTCTTTATTGCCTGTCCCCTGCAAATGTTGACCATTATATGCCAGTTTTTCCCCTACATGAAGTGAAGACTATTTTAGGCTCATTTTACTTGAATTTTACGTGACAGTCAACTCTCGCATGGTCAGGCAATAAGGCAGAATACATTGGATGCTGTGAAAGTAGTTCAATAATTCGGAAATAACTTCCGAGATATTTTCAAAGTCATTCGAGCGACTGCTGTTTTTTCGACGCACGAGTGAGTATTGTTTCCGAATTAATGAATTACTTTCGCAGCATCCAATGTAATCTAACTTTACTCGCGACGCCCCGTTGGAATGAAAATAACCGCAAATGTCATCAGGCAGTGAATAACTTCATTTGAGTGGCACGAACAAAATGTATTAGCTACATCGTTCTGTGTAAGAACACAACACATTTTCGTCAGACATTTTTGAGGTGCACAGGTTGTTCATCAACCATTTGTAGCGAAAGTGATACTATGCGCATCCATCTTCTACAAAATGTAAACATAAGGCCTGGACTTGCTAACAAAAACGCTCATCGGGCGTTTCGCTTAGAAGGCGCCAATTTTAAGTAAATCAGACAAATTTTAATCAAAATCGGTGTCAATATTAAAAAAAATAAAAATACGAAATGCCCATTTGGCCAGTCCAAGCCTGTTGTAAATCAAATGAGACTGAAATTCCAATTTTTTAAAAACAGTGAACATGTATTTACCTACGCCCTTGGCACTAACCAGCTCTACGCATGGAGTTATCGCATCATATATTTCGTATTAAAAATTATATTTTGCTGAGAATTTACTATCCTATCGATGAAAAATACCATGAGAAGAGTTTTGAAGATCATGGTTTCATGATTTGTTAAATTAAATTTAAAATGGGTTGTGGAACGATATTTTAAAAAAAAAGCAAACAAACAAACAAAAAATGGTCTCGTGCGCATTGTATAAAAAAGGTGAGCATTGGACTTACATACTTAAGCGGTTGTTTTCGAAATCCTTCCGCTGGTTCTTCTTCCTTTGCACCCAGAGTCCTCACCGTTACCTTACATACAAATGTTAATATTTTCCAGTGGACACTCCTTACTTTAAAGCGGATGTGATTTATCGACAAACCCATTATTTGTTGTGTCCCTTTTAATTCCTACATTATGTGAGTAAAAAGAATCTATATTTGTAATAATTATACTTTTTGTAACTATCGAAATTATGTATTTTAATTGAAATTGAATAAAGTATTTAAAATATCTACAAAACGGTGTATGTGTGTATATGCGTGTGTGTGTTAACATAAGGAAGAGTCCAATGCAGAAATATAGTGAATTACAAGAAAAAATGAATTTCATTCATTTACCTCCGTTTCGAATATTCTTGGTTTAAAGTATCAAAGAAACGTCGATTGAAATCGTCAGTTAATTTTAAAAGGAGCCAAATCAATAAGATTAAACTTTTCCCTGTCCCGTTTCTGTCCCGTCAATTAAGTTGGATAATAATTTCACCGAAATGATGATTTTATATGCTCAGGATATAAACATGGCAGCCAGATGCTAGTCAAAGAAAAAGTTATCCGAAAAGCTATTCGACAATGTGCAAACTTTGAGAAATTTTAATTCAGTCTAGGGTAACAACACCGGTTACGAGCTTCCTCTGAGTACGAACCGTTTTTGATGATGACGTTTTACTAACGTAAGAAAAGAGCCCACAAACAAGACACATTGGTCTGCTCATAACTGATATAAGCGAAGCTCGTATACAGTGTCGTTACCCTACCAATTCCATTAGAAACTAGCATATTGACCGTAGAATGTCATCTCATTGTTCATCCAGAACCTTTATATACCAGAGTTTAACCTTTATATACCAGCCAGTCAAGTGTTACTGACAACGGTAGTCTGAAGTGTCCCAAATTGATATTGTGAGAGAGTCTGATTGAGTCAATTCGCCAATTTCTCAGCCACTTGGAAAACAAGCTCGCTCCGATATTATTGAGTTATAGCTCATTCGATTCGTCATTCAATTCTAGCGAGAAGTGTCTGCCATTTTTTTTCAAAAAAATCCAGTTTGGGTGTAATGTGTCTACATGTGATGTGATGTCAGAGGGTGGTCAGAACACTTTTTTAGCAATAACTTGAGGAAGGAGTAACACAAAAAGTTGAAACTTTTTAGGATTGTTGGCCTATCCGCGGCCGACCGTTTGAGCACACTCTGACTTCCGCACGCGCCATCCATGGCCAGCCATCAGTCAAAGTATGGTCAACTTTCAAATAGTACTGTACCTCTGCAACATCATTGTTCTGATGTTTGAACTACACATTATGGTAGCTGGCTTCAGACTCTATCACATATCAAATCTACCACAGAAGTTTTGTGTTGCAGGATTTGCGGACCATTTGAAAAAAAGTTGACCTTTACGGCTGGAATAAAAGAGTAAAACACAACTTTTTGTCCTACTCCTTCCTCAAGTTATTGCTAAAAAAGTGTTCTGACCACCCTCTGACATCACATCACATGTAGACACATTACACCCAAACTGGATTTTTTTGAGAAAAAATGGCACCCCCTCGCTAGAATTGAACGACGAATCGAATGAGCTATAATTCAATAATATCGGCGATGGCTTGTTTCAGAAATTGAAAATTTGGCTGACGAATAGGCGAATTGACTCTTAATAATCTGCTCTCGAGCAATTTCCGGCAAACCATAATTTGCTGGTAATTTTTGTTCACCCGGAGTCCTCGTTGGAAATCAATTCGACACTTAGGTTGCAATTCCTGATAAGTCGAAACGTGCATTATAATTAATACAAACAGACGACAAAGCATCACTGTTGCGATAAAGTAGCTACCGTACCGCTACATAATAAGCGATAGACTTTGGTTGGTGTTCTCTTATAGAGGCAACAGTAATGCATCAGTAAAAGTTTTCGTATTTGGAAAACATAATACAATTTTTTAAGCAAAACAAAAGAAACATTTTTGATGATTGTTAAAAGGTTAAAGTTTTGGATTCCGTTAAAATTCAAATTTTTAATGTACTAGACGAATAATATGCATAGTTAGCATGAATTGAAATCAACCTAGCTAACGAAACGGTACCCATACGATATCGAACGTGTGATTTTCTTCCAGTTGTTCGGTTTCGTTCTATAAATGAAATTTATTGCTTCTTGTGACTCCAACTTCAAGTAATTGTACGAAAGAAGCTTCTTTTTTCTTTAAGGCGGAAGGACGATTTTTAGTGAAATCATGTAAGCGCCTAAAGCTTGATTTCCACTTACCAAAAAAGTATTCCGTGCGAGTGACAAAATTGTATTTTTTCAATTTTTGCTTTGTTTACTTCACAGCTCGCTCTCTCACCGAGAACAAAAAAAATGTTGAGTGGAAACCATACTAAACACTAATAGTCTAGAATTCTGTCTCTCAAATAAATTCGATAAATGTAGATAATTCGATAAAGCGCGGCCCCTCACGGATGGGATAGAACACGCCTGACTGCTTTTTTCATAGAACAGTTGAACTGTCAAACTTTTTTACATTTGTATGTAAAATTTTGACAGTTTGGTTTTAATAACGATATATCTCGGTAAACATGTTCATGTTGCTATTTATGAAGGGCGAAAGAATATGTTTTACCCTACCATTATAGGTAAAATTATCTAACTCAGGCTTCTCCTGGAATGAATCGTTGGTGACATCGTTATGTATCTTAGATATTACACGAGGTCATCCAGGTTATAGTAGGTAAGTACATTCAAAAGATGTATTTCGAGATTCATCGATCAGTTCAAATACAGGCGTATCAGTAAGTATCTACTACTCCGGTGATCTGCGTAAACTTGAATTTCCCTGATTTTCTCAAAGAGCAAGAATATGGAAAATGTGTAAAAAAAATAATTTTGAAATTATTGGTGATTTTCACGATCAACGGATATCAATGCTTTACTATCTATATGATTTTAATACTTCCTAATAAATCAGACTTTATACGTTGACTCGAGTAGTTGATACTTACTCTTCATGGACCGTGACAGGATAATATCTGTCAAAATTCATTTCACGGCTGACTGTTACTTTCAATGTTCAATTTGAACCTTTTACAGACACCATTTTCTCCGCAACGCTTCACACCCTTTGCTGCAAATCGCCAATAGATCATTGTATCTGTGAACTATGGGTTGTTAAGGAATCTCGCGCCATTCACAATAATTCACAAAGTTACATCTTCCTTATACAAAATGTGTCAAAATGTGAATTATTGTGAATGACGCGGCGCGAGACTCCTAGCAACCAACTATGGGGACACTTGGTTTTTTCCAAGTTAGATTTACTTACAGTCTTACTCCACATGAAACGAACAGTAACTCACAAACGATAAAAATCTTATTTTTAGCATAAATAATAGGTCTGTTCCAAGGTTATTTGAGCTGTCAAAAAGTCATCTATAGAGCCATAGCCAAAAAAAAATATTTTTCACAAAATGTTCGCAAAAGCGTTGAGGTTCTGGCTCTGTGGATGCTCTCGTTCGTTTTCGGCTGGACAAAAATCGTTTTGTACAGTACGATGGAACAGACCTATTGCAAGCACAAACTTATCAAATTGCCACGTTTTTCTGTGGACCCATGCGGGTATCATAACAAAAATGGCCGACGGTACTCAACACAATCATGGACAACCATACAACGAAAACCAGCCATCATAAATGGAAACGCATACAAGGAAAATTTAATTTAAAAATATGCGCAGAATGAATGTACCGCTGCGTTGTCGGAGATACCAAGCATTCCAAAAACTGAATGTTGTGTTTTACTTTATATGTGTATGGTTCACGTCATTTTATATTTGTATTATCTTACGAGAAATTTTTTTTTATTTATTATTGTGTATAAAAGATAAAGTGCCAGTGTCATTCTTTGTGTTATATATTGTCCAACAATTTATTGTGCAATAATTTTACGGTTTCTGACCAATAATATCATTTTCAAACTGGGTAAGTTGTTTGGCGATAAAAAAGTAAAGAATCATCATTGATTGGCCGCTGTGGCAATTATTTTTATCTTCTTACTTTGTATTTTATAATCCAGGAAAATTCGCGGTAGAATGTCAGGAATGTCGGATAGTTGTGTTAGTTGAAATTTTTGTGGAAAAGATGGCGTAAATACGAAACGGATAAAATGTGGATTTTTATATTCGTCATCAATTATATTGGTGTGGTTTTTAGCGTGTTTGATTGTATGGGTGACTTTTATAAATCAGTTGAGAATTGTGTTGTTGATGCACATCATTTTCCATTGAATGGAAATACAGCAACACCGAATAAACCTAAAAGTCGAGGATACGTTTATTCGGCGGTGCATTTCGGTTAATGGAAAATTGAATCTTTTTTATTTCTTAATCATGGATTAACCTAATAGAGATATCACAATCAATAGTCCATTGAAAAATGATAAAAAATCAGTCCTTTGTTCATCCTCATTCAATCGGAGCGATCGGAGCTTATGTCCCAATGATTATTATATTTCTATTTAATATTAAATGCAGATTCGCGGTGTGCATCGTTTTACATTTATTTCGTACAAATATATAAATATGAATTTGTGCAACAGTCGATGTTTGAGAAAAAACTCGTCACTGAATTTGGAATGAATAATTATTTTTCATTTTACTTTTGCTATTGGTTGTGCATAGCCAAATTTGCCACAGAAACGTTTTCTTCCCAATTGATTTGATTCCGCTTGGTTATATTTGTTGAATATAACGTATCATTGATCTTGCATTGCAACTATTGTAAGCAACAAGGGGGTGTCACTCTTCGACCGTTTTTACTGTATGGCAATTTAGAGCATTTTTCGACTCGTAAGAAGTAAATTTTTACCGATTTTCACAAATTTTTTATTTTATTTGACGGTATACCGGATTTTTTTTTGTGAAAATTGGTTCAGTGTTCAGGGTGGGACTAAGGTTGCAGCTCGTCCCTAAATGTTTTTTTTTAAATTAAATTAAATTAAATAAATTGATTTTCACGATTTATTTTTTGTTTGCAAAGTCAACGATGACCGAAAATAGATTTTCCTCGGTAAAAATGATAGCATTGAGGAGTTCCTGTCTGACTTCGGGCAGAACTTTCAATAATTTTAAGCATCAAATTCAAGCATTAAATGAAGTTTAAGTCGAAGGAGTTAAAGATGCAGATTGGTTTGAAGATACCAATGACTTTTATGGGCTGGATTATTCACATTTTTTCTGTGCCCCTTTCGAATGTCTATCAAATTAAACTTTTCAGGAAATTCAATTTTTAACAGTAACGTTTTCTGTTTCTGATGTCTGGCAATTCGGATTTTTCAATGAAGGTATGAGTAAGCAGACCCTACCGTGCAAATTTATCAAGCGAAAACTGTATTTAAAAAAAAATTTTTTTTTTTAATTCTCTTAAATCAATTTAATATTGAGGGACTTGGATCAATTTGCAAGTCAGACGAGTCATGCATGCCAAAATGTGTGTGTTTAATGTTTTTGTCTTGTGTCTTACACGATTTGAGACAGATTTGCGAATCGATTTTATAGTGCGCTGGTGTTCGACGTTGGTCTTCATATTTTTCAGTGAATTTTTTCATTCTGCAAAATCGATTATACGATTCGATTAAAAAAATTGATACGGCCATTTGATTTGATTTTTGGTGTTTTGACATACCAGAAAGCTCTCTCAGAAAAGCTAAAAATTGAAATGCCCCTTAGATTTCACTGTACCCATTCACTCCCGTACAGAGAAATGGTAAGCGCGGCCACTCATGGCTGGATAGAACACGCCTGATGATGACAGATCTCCAATCCAACCAATACGTCAAAAATATATGTGAAATTGAGAGACGAAATGAGAGAGAAAATTGTTGAAAAAAATATGCCACAAGCGTGTTCTATCCCAGCCATGAGTGGCCGCGCATATCATTTCTCTGCTCCCGTAACTTGCATAAGATACTTAGCGGCAAATTCATATATCTCACAGGTTATGGGCCCAGTCCACGCAAGATAAATTGTATTCGATAGTAAAGTTTAATTAAATAAGTATGATAAAGTGCAATAGTGCCGTGCTTAATTAAAAGGAAAAATAATAAACATTTATCAAACTCAGGGCCTATTTTTGGATTTTTTTTTTATTTTTTTTTCCAAAATTTCCAAAAATTTGCCAAAAATTTCCAAAAACCAAATTTTTCAGCTGACTCTCGATTATTTCTTGACACTATCAGGTTTCAAATGAAGACGAGCATGATTAATTTGAAGGATGAGAGCGTCAATAATCAAAAATCAAACATAAATCATTGAGAGCCGGCTAAAACATAAGGCTGAGCTCCGAAGTTGCCAAAACAGTTCGAAATTATGGAAAAATTCGGTGTTTGGACGTTCGCAGTTTGTGGAAACTTTTGGCAATTTTTTGGAAATTTTGGAGAAAAAATTCCAAAAAAAATCTTTCCAAAAATAGGCCCTGTATCAAATTGCGCAAAGAATATTCGAGCAGTTGGTAGACAATAGTTATTTATGACATCGAGTGCGAAGTATTTTATTAGGCTCACTATGTATAATTATGACACGAGGCCGCAGGCCGTGTGTCGTAATACACATCGTGATCCTAATAAACTACTTTACACCGAGATTCATACAAGGTTTTATGTCCATGTTGGCATTACCATTTGATAAGACCAATGAAACAAAGGAGGTGTTCGTTCAAAGATTTCAAAGCTGTGTTCAATATCCTTTTCGGTTGTAACATTCAAGAACCAATTTTTGTTGCGTTGATCTTTACAATTTTTAAACAGAAATAGATCAAAGAACGAGCAATGGTAATGGTGGATGTTACACTAACAGCAATCTTTCAAATGTCTAAAAGATCCGCGACATCCAAAATATGCTACTGAAGGCTTAAATTAAAGTCTAAATCGTGATTTAAACATAAGTCGAGTTACTAGACTTGGAGAAATCGGCTGGGTAGTAACGTTGCCTTATTTTTTTTTTAAACGAAACGACATGAAATGGGTCGAGTGAATAATTGTTGTTTAAAAGAGTAAACGCGCTGGTATGAGATGTGAGTTATTTGATTATCGTTTTTAGTTGACACAAATTTACGCGGTTATTATTACAGGATAATTGGGGGTAGCAGATGAAATTATGACTGCACATAGGATAAATATAAACCTTGAATGAAACTGTCCGGCATATTTGTTCATATTTTACTGTCTCCATTCGACAGTATATTGCAATATTTTCCGACAACGTTGACAAAATTTTAATTCACATAATAACATGAACGAATTGTTCATTGAAATTGTGTTATGCAAATTGGAACGTTTATTTAGACCAATTTTGACAGAATAGAAATAGCTTAAATTTCAATTTAATTGGATTTCGGACAGGTTATTATTGAATTTTATTACGCAAATATAATCTAATAAATTCTCTGCATTTTGATTTGCTAATTATAAAATATTTCAGATTGTTTTGACTGAAGGAAGGATTTGGCTAAATATTTAGATAGCTTCTAATCCGAAACATCCGATTCACAATGAAGCTATTATACGTATTTATGATGGCAGTGTCTGTCGCATCATATTTTTTTTCTTCTTCTATATGCATAGTATCTAAACGAATCCGATTAGCTCATCCAATAAATAAACATTGCTCTTATTTTGGTATTCATTCTGTCACAATAGCACTTCGCTGTGATTCTGTCTATTCGGAATAAAATCCGAAACTGGTGCTTTTCACAGACGATATGTATACAACAATTGTGGTGGATTTCCTGACTCATAAAATGCCCATTTTTTATTGAAAGTTTGACTGCTATTTAGACTGACAACATAAAACGGAATGATCGTTTCATCCTTTACTTTCCGCATCGAAATGACAATGCGGATTTATTCGGAAACTATGAACTCTTAAAATAAATTGATTCAGATTTAACATATGCTTGGTGGCGGACTGACAATATGGTGAAATCTGACCCGATTACAGCTTTCATTTTTAGTTCAAATTCCTAGATTTGCGTCTATTTTGATTAAATCCTGCGCCTCTTACCTAGTCAATATTCTGAGAAATGTAAAAAAAAACGATTTTAAAAACGCTGGGACTGTTTGTGAATTACCATTACGAAACATGGCGGTAGGGCCCTCTGGTTATACGTAAATGGTGAAACCGGTGGGACTAAGTTGTTGTCTAGATTGAACATAACCATCGATTTCACTTCTGACTACAATGCGATTATTTTCGAACTAACAAACCGGTAAAAAGTTGTCAAAAAGAACTAATAAAACGAACCACTAGCAACAAAGACACAAAACGCCTTAACATTGAAAAAACCGCTAACAAAATTAAACGAGCCATCAGAACAGTCGGAGCGTTTGCTGCGACTGAGCCCCGTACAAACCCGTATATCTATTGCGTACGTGACCCTAGTGCGTCTGTCACCCTACTTTGACCGTAAGCCTATTGCGCCGGTTAATGTAGTTAAAGTAAAATTATTATGTAATGTGTACATCTTACAAATTGCGCAAAGCGCAATTACGAAGCCCCGTACGACGTTCCTTTCAAATGAAACAAAAATTTCAAATCGCCCTAAAATTTTATTTTTTTGAAGGGCCTAGTATCGGCCTCAGTCCGAGGACCCAAAGTTAAATTTTTTTTCAACTACATTCTATTCGGCCTTTGATTACCTCCCAAATGAAATAAACGAGCCATCAGAACAGTCGGAGCGTTTGCTGCGACTGAGCCCCGTACAAACCCGTATATCTATTGCGTACGTGACCCTAGTGCGTCTGTCACCCTACTTTGACCGTAAGCCTATTGCGCCGGTTAATGTAGTTAAAGTAAAATTATTATGGAATGTGTACATCTTAGAAATTGCGCATAGCGCAATTACGAAGCCCCGTACGACGTTCCTTTCAAATGAAACAAAAATTTCAAATAGCCCTAAAATGTTAATTTATTGAGTATAAATACACATAGGGCCCTAGTACCGGCCTTAGTCCGAGGACCCAATTTTTTTTTCAACTACATTCTATTCGGCCTTCGATTACCTTCTAAATTAAACAAAAATTACGACAAACGGATGAAATTTACGCGAGTTGTATGTAAAATACACATAGGGCCCTACTACCAGCCTTAGTCCGAGGACTCAAATTTAATTTTTTTTCAACTACATTCTATTCGGCCTTTGATTACCCTCCAAATGAAACAAAAAATACGGAAAACGGATGAAATTTGCTCGAGTTCTATGTAAAATACACATAGGGCCCTAGTAGCGGCCTTAGTCCGAGGACCCAAATTTATTTTTTTTCAACTACATTCTATTCGGCCTTTGATTACCTTCCAAATGAAACAAAAATTACGAAAAATGGATGAAATTTGCTCGAGTTATATGTAAAATACGCATAGGGCCCTAGTAGCGGCCTTAGTCCGAGGACCCAAATTTTTTTTTTTTCAACAACATTCTATTCGGCCTTTGATTACCTTCCAAATGACACAAAAATTACGAAAAACGAATGAAATTTACTCGAGTTCAATGTAAAATACACATAGGGCCCTAGTAGTGGCCTTAGTCCAAGGACCCAAATTTAATTTTTTTTTTCAACAACATTCTATTCGGCTTTTGATTACCTTCCAAATGACACAAAAATTACGAAAAACGAATGAAATTTACTTGAGTTCAATCTAAAATACACATAGGGCCCTAGTAGCGGCCTTAGTACGAGGACCCAAATTTAATTTTTTTTCAACAACATTCTATTCGGCCTTTGATTACCTTCCAAATGACACAAAAATTACGAAAAACGAATGAAATTTACTCGAGTTCAATGTAAAATACACATAGGGCCCTAGTAGCGGCCTTAGTCCGAGGACCCAAATTTTTTTTTTTTTTTCAACAACATTCTATTCGGCTTTTGATTACCTTCCAAATGACACAAAAATTACGAAAAACGAATGAAATTTACTTGAGTTCTATGTAAAATACACATAGGGCCCTAGTAGCTTTTCACTTCTAAGGCCCGGACTCACGGTCCACTCACCCCGATTTTAAAAAACTTTTTTTTCCTGGATTGGTATTGACAATACCTATCATTTGCCGTGTCATTTACATTTCCATCGTTTATTTTGCCATAAATATCACCAAAAGACCTTAAATCACTTAGGTGGCCCTAACTCACGAAGGGCCGACCCGAATATGCCCATCTTCGAACTTAGCCTCACTATTTTGACTATCTTTCAGGGAAAAAAAAAATTTTTGAAATCGGATTTGATTTACTCAAGATATCGACGTGACGGACAGACGGACAGACGGACAGACGGACAGACGGACAGACGGACAGACGGACAGACGGACAGACGGACAGACGGACAGACGGACAGACGGACAGACGGACAGACGGCCCAAATTTTTATTGCGGATTCGTCATCTATGAACATAGGCAAACACTTTGCCCTTACCGTCTGCTTCGAATTCCATCAATTACACACGGCATCGTAATCCTATAAGCCCCTTCGTACTTCGTACGGGGCTAAAAACGGATGAAATTTGCTCGAGTTATATGTAAAATACACATAGGGCCCTAGTAGCGGCCTTAGGCCAAGGACCCAAATTTAATTTTTTTTCAACAACATTCTATTCGGCCTTTGATTACCTTCCAAATGAAACAAAAATTACGAAAAACGAATGAAATTTACTCGAGTTCTATGTAAAATACACATAGGGCCCTAGTAGCATTTCACTTCTAAGGCCCTAACTCACGGTCCACTCACCCGATTTAAAAAAACTTTTTTCCCTGGATTGGTATTGACAATACCTACCATTTGCCGTGTCATTTACATTTCCATCATTTATTTTGCCATAAATATCACCAAAAGACCTTAAATCACTTAGGTGGCCCTAACTCACGAAGGGCCGACCCGAATATGCCCATCTTCGAACTTAGCCTCACTATTTCGACTATCTTTCATGGAAAAAAAAAAATTTGAAATGTGATTTGATTTACTCAAGATATCGACGTGACAGACGGACAGACGGACAGACAAAATTTTTATTGCAGATTCGTCATCTATGAACATAGGCAAACACTTTGCCCTTACCGTCTGCTTCGAATTCCATCAATTACACACGGCATCGTAATCCTATAAGCCCCTTTGTACTTCGTACGGGGCTAAAAAAAAGGCCACGTAGTGCCCACTGTCCCTCAAAATGAATTAAAATTTGTCCACAGTCGAGCAATAGGAAAACATTTTTTTAATCTAGTGAGGAAACATCGTGACCTCGTTGGTCATTTCCGACACACGAGAAAACGCTCAGTGCTATCATCAAAATTAAATCCTAAATAATTCGCTCTAGGGCCGATTCGCGTGACCTTTTATTTTTAGAAATTTATTTGGAGGTATTCCTAGACTCCATTAGCACTTTCCGGCGTGCCTAAAGTGCCTGCTCGAGCATTATCCGCTACGTGTTAAGAATTCATAACTTGACAGTTGTCACAGTAAAAGTTACGAATCGTATAGACCACTTATGGCAATCAATGAGGTGACAACTGTCAAGTTCTGAATTCTTAAATTCACGCCATGTGAAGTTGAAACTATGTTCTGTCTCCTCATTCAGAGAGCGTATTTCTCGAGGTTTTTTAAACTTTATTTTGGCTTATGAATGATCGCTATTACTGGTTACTTTCTTAGCAAGTGCTGGAAAACTCTTATTCGTTTTAAAGCAAAAGATCTCTCAGAATACATTAAGACCATTGACACGGCGCCACACAAACCGATCTATTGTATTTTAGACTCTAAACATAACTTTACAAATCACAGACGTACACGTCATTTAATCATTAAATCGGCTACTTCTTTTGTTCAAAGTATCATTCACTATTGTTCAATACAAAATCTTCTACTGTAATAACATACGTTTCGCTATAAAACAGAAGACTAACCAAAGCATCATTTAATTTCACCGTCGGTGTTAACAGGTGACTACCACATTTTAGAAGATCGACAGATCTGTTAATCCGAAATGTAAAATATTGATCAATTTTCTCTCTCGACATTCTTCAGGTCCTGCACAGTTTTACCTAGAATTAGAGCGGATTTTCGGGGTCTGATCTGATTGTCGATAAAATAATGATAAATTATTAAAACAACGAAGCTTATACTTCAGTGCAACTATATTCAGTTACAGTTTCGCACCTACCTAATAATAATGTAACACAAAACCAGACTGTACCATTGCTCTTACACTCGATTTTAATTTGCAAATTTGAATATTTTTAAATAATTTTGCAAAATTGTTATCGAAAAGTTGAACGTTTGAAATTTCATCGGCCATTATTTAAATCAAGTGGTTTGATGAACGGTAAAATGACTGGACAAATCAGTGGTAAATGAACGGATTAACACGGATTCATTATATCCATGGCCTGTTCATTTACATATATATTGTGGTATGTTAAATGCACTTCATTATTAAGTACAACTCAATTTATTTTAATTATCAAAAAAAAAAACAATTTTGTTATTTATATAGACATACCATTTACCCACACACACAACAAAAAATTGCACCGAAAATCTCCATTAAATAATTTTGAATTCTCGGCACACACCCTAATAATAAAAAAAGAATCATCCATTCGGTTGAATATTTATTTGAGTGAGCAATAAATTTTTATATCTAAAAATTCATTGCCGATTTGCCACTAGTTTTCCGCTTATTTTATACCAAATTTAATATACTCTTCATGCTGAAAACGTGGTTCGTGTATCTGCGGAAGTTTATTCCTCGAGTGTGGCAGTTGAAAATGTACACAAAACACCTATCACAAGTACCCCCATCCGTACATATATATATCCTTTCGGCCGAAAAGTTGTTGTTTTTTTTCTCTGATTTTTTTTTGTTCCTCCATCCGCCTAGAATGATACAACATTCGAATTCATGAATACTCAACATGAACAATAATACCAAAATTCAAAATATGTATACATGGTACTCACCGAAAATTTTCCTCCAATTCAAATATCCCCCCATACCCTCCCATTCTCTCTTTCTCTCGATTTTCATTAGGGAAAATTTTCGGTGTAGAGAATTTCGTTTTTGAATTGGAATATTGGGGAAATGGTTTTATCTTTATATGTATAACAATGCCGAACTACAGTATGGGGTATAAACATAACCATCAAATGTTTTTCTCGTTTCAATATATCTGTATATATATACGGACATATATATATATAAAACGGTTATGTAGGAGCGAAAACAGACTGCACACAATATTTTCAACATGAAAAACCATCAACACACTATGTAGTGTACCGGGGAGTACATAATATGCGAAACGAAAGCAAATGTAGTAAGCAGACTTGAGTAGTCTCAGTCATGTTTATGCCGTCGTCGTGTTGTGAATTGTATAAGCAACTCAAATATTGGATTTAAGTTTTTCTTTTTTTCTTCATTTTTCATTTCGGTTGTGCTTGCTTTTGAGCTGCTTTTTGGAATCGTATACAATACTAATGTATATCAACACTTTTACACCCATGGATAACATATATTGATATATATGTCCGTATATATATATACATATGCAGAGAGATAGAGAGATATATGTATAAATAAATATGTGAATCGGACGTGATGATTATATGGAGCACACTTTCCTATGATGTATTGTATAATGTGCTGTTGAAGAGAAAAATGATTTTTTTTTATTTATTTAAGACGTGCGAAGATCTTTAGCGGTTTGAATTTAAAAAAAAATTAAAATAAAAAGTTTTTCGGTGTTTTTGTTATTTGTTTTAAAATTTTATAATTTCGGTCATTTTTCTCGGGGATTTGTGTTCGAAATCTGTGTGTATGATTTGTGAATTAAAAGCGAAATAATTTTATTCGAAAAAGAATTGAAAAACAAAAAAAATTCGGACAATAAATTAAAAACCGAAAACAAAACAAAAAATTATTTTAACAAAAATCAGGTCATTTAGAGAATTCGATTGAAACATTTTTTTTTTCGTATGCAGGTTTTTTTTGTTGGTTTGTTTGTTTGTTTGCTGTTCATCGAAAATCATTTTATAAATGCTGTTTGTGAACATACATTGAGATATATTATTAATTACAAGTGGTAAAAGAAGCAGAATTAATTTGCACACATAACACACAAGAAAGAGAAAACTCTACCGAAGAAAAACAAAATAAAAACGTTTCTAGACCGTTTTATTAATACCGAATTAAATATAAATTTAATTGACATAGTGCACCGTAATTCAGAAAATAAATCAAATTAAAACCATTAAAACGAGTGACACTCAACAGAAATAAAAAAAATAAATAAATATTTTATTAGCCACCATACGGTGGTGCTTAAATCATATAAAGTGTTAAATGTTCATATCCCGACAAGACGATCATTGCTAGAAATGAATGTTGTTAGACGATAATTTCATTTTCATTTCCAATCCATTTTTTCGTCGTTCTTCTGATTTGTTGTGTTCAATCGTCAAAAAAATTTTATTTTTTTTATTTTTATTACTCTAACCAATTTATTAACGAAGATAAATGTTGAATGATGAAGAAAAACATAAAATAAATGGGAATCCTAAATATATCGAGTGTATAAATCAGTTTTTATAATTAAAATATTAATTTCGTGTCGTAAATAAACAAAACAAAACAAAAAAAAAACATCAAAAATCAAAGGTATTAGATAGTGAAGCGATATGCATCATCACAACGCAAAGCTAATGGATTGTGATTACTCAAAACTTTTCTACGCAAAACGTGAGTTTGGACTGCTTATTGCATTTTCTTATTCTTTTTTTCTGTGTAGTCTGTATACTTAAAAACCATTGCTATCTATCATCGGTAACTATCTACCTACACGTAAACATAATGTACATACATTTCCCGTAATTGTTTAATTACTTTGCGAACGTACATCGTCGGAATAGGTACTAGATAGAATTTTATAGATATAAGTATATAAATGAACGACCTTCAAATGGATTTTAAAGTGTGTTTAACTTTTTAAAAATCCATGTTGCGCTACGGTTTCTTAAAAATTAAAACATATTAGACTTCCAGTACACAGTCAACCGAAACACACACCCAATAGTATATGTATCATAGTTTTTACCTCAAAATTAATAATAATTTTTCGAAACACCGAAATAACTTTTTACATTCAATAACAACATTTCCGTCGGGCCTTCTTAGCTAATTCGTATTAATGGAATAGGTATGAACATACCTGTTGTGTGTTGGTTGTCTAACCAAAAAAAAAATGTTTTTGTTTTTCAAATTATATCATTCACTGATGGTTGGATTTTCTTACTTGAATGTATTAAAATTATATCGATTGATTGGATGTGCTGTTGCGGTGTTTTCATAATTTTCATTGACTTGATATTTTATTCATCACTCGATCTTCATTCATGTCATGACAAAACTGAAGCCTATTGATGGTAATTTTCAAAATATAACTCAACAAAAGCATATTTGTCTCCTAAGTGCCGTTGGTTTTGTTTTTTTTCCTTCATCTGCGAATCGTATCAATTATTTAACATAATCCATAGTGCGTTTTATTACACTTCGAAGTTCCTATTCAACAAGCTGTCTGTACTCTTCCGAAAACTTTTCGCAAACATTTTAAACGAACACCAACTGAACGATTGATCAGCTTCAACTTGCTAAAAGTTGGTGAATAATAAACGTTTAAGTAGACAATATTCTGGCCTGAGAAAAATAGTTCCAACTTTGATTAATTAAACGGATGGATGAAGTTTTTCATTTCGTTTATAGCGGAAGTCCATTAAACATTGTTCAAAGAAAGCTTAGCAGAGCAATTCCTCTCTTTTTTTCGGTTGCACATTGTTAAGCAACAAATTCTTTTGAAGTTTTTATTCTGATTTCCGATCAGTGACTCATTTTTCTTTGAATATTTTTTATTAAATTTAAAAAAACTTTTGATCAATTAAACTGGTAAGAGCTGAATTTATTCTTGTCGATGTACTACTGGTGATAAGAATAAGAAAATGTATTTTTCATGTGCAGTGTCTTTGGATACTTTGGAAAAATAGCCAACGGAAATCGAATGCATTTTCCAGCAGACTTTTTCATAGGCCAAAACCGTTTTCAAAAAAAAAAAAAAAAATGCTCGAGCCTTGTGTGGGAGGTGAGCAAAAACCGAAAACTTGCACTTTTCTTATGGCAATTTCTCCAGACACATGAAACGTAAAATTTCATATGGGGTTGTCCCGGTTGTCCTGAGAAAGGTTCGAGCTTTGAAACTAATCGGTAAGCTAATCAGTATGGGAAGAGTTAAAAGAATGGGTCAAAATTTGACAATTTCAGTGAACTTCTAGTGGTTCTGCTGCATCCGAAACGACCGAAGCGTCACATTCTATGCATGAAAAATGTAAAAATTCCTTTCCATTCCGGTCATGAAATTCGTCTCAAAATTTACAAAATACAACGTTCACATTTACATCCATGCCCCCATAGCTACGGCCCTGATGGCTTTCTAATCTCGATCAGATTAATCACAAATGATATCGAAGTGCCAATAAACGTGTGAAAGTAATCGAATTTGCCCACCCTGTCAATGTTCTGTTGTAGCTGCATTTATCCATCTATTTACCGTCACTTTATCGGTATTTACACAAAAGATTTTCATACACGTTGACACTATTTATCCGACTAGGATTATACCGTTCGATTAGAGCACTCCAGAGCTCCGTTTGATTTCCAAACAATGTGTTGAGATTCCATTCAGATCTGTTTTCTCCATCAATCAGCTGCTGTTGTTTCAAAGTTTTAAGGAATTTCCTCGACCAAATATTGTCACACTTAATAATGGAAATAATTTTCTTATACCACTTCATGCAGATAATAGTTGCAGTTGCATACACCTACACCATCAGGTGGAATAATGTATTATCGAATTTTCCTGATGCCATTTCGAAAACACTGTTTGCTGATGCGATTTACCATTAATGTGTACACCGATTTATTAAATTCATAATGAATATCATGCATGAACCGAGGGGCAAACCACTGAAAAGAGTGGCAAAGAGTTGCATATGGAATTAGAAATAGTTGCATCGGACTTGCATGTTGAAAAAAAAAGTTCCTAACTAAAAAAGAGTTGCATTCGAGAATAAAAAAAAGAGTTGCACGGAGATGAAATAAATTCCAATGTTTCTCAAATAGTGACCAGTGAATCAGGAATTACTGTACGAGCTCTTGGTCGATTGATTCATTTCAATCATAAAAATTGCGTAGCTTTCGTAAGTTTGACATTGGAAAACAAAGGAATTTTAATGATAAACTTGCGTACAAACGTACAGAACTATTCATGCTTCAATCCACATCTTTGAAATCAATGAGATTTACCGAAATCGTTGTAAATGCAACCACTTTATCGGTAGAAAGCTGATCGGTACCATGCTTATCGGTACTCTGGAATATCTGTATCGACAGATTTGTTGACTTTCTTTTCATTTTTTTTGTAAGAAAATGAGTTATACAAAAACAGTTGAAATAGTACATTAACTACCTGCTTCCAAATTTTTATTTTGGTCAGTGCATTCGCCTCGGGCTATAATCCCACGTGCCAAAAAAAAACGAGCCGTCAGAACAGTCGGAGCGTTTGCTGCGACTGAGCCCCGTACAAACCCGTACATCTATTGCGTACCTGACCCTAGTTCGTCCGTCGCCCTACTCTTACCGTAAGCCTACTGCGCCCGTAAACGTCGGTAAAGTAAAATTCTTATGAAATGTGTACGTCTTAAAAATTGCGCATAGCGCAATTACGAAGCCCCGTACGACGTTCCTTTCAAATGTAACACAAATTTCGAATTGACCTAAAATTAAGTAAGTATCATTTTCACCGATTTATATTGATTTTACAAAAATCCAAAATGGCGGCCGACGGCCATTTTGTTAGGAGGTGGAAAGTAGTACGGCTGCTTTACATTCGTTAGTACCTTTCAAACAAAAAAAAAATTGAAATTCGGTCAAAATTTACTCGAGATATTAACAAAAAAACACCACCTTCACTGTACGGCCGAGTAGCCACATATAAGCTCACTCCAAGAGACCTAGCTCACGCTCCGGTGAATCGAATTTCATAAACTTTCCCTGATTGGTACGGTCAATACCTATCTAATAAAGCAAAATCCATCTAAATACGTTCAAATTTGGCCAACCTACAAGCACAAACGGCTTGCCGCCCACGCCCTGCACCTAGTTCACACCAAGGGGTCTAACTCACGAGTCGGTCATCCAATTTTCATAAACGTTTTTTTTGTCGATCGGTATTGTAAATACCTTTCATTTGACGTATCACTTACAAGTGTAGTGCTTAAATGTCTGGAGATATCGTCGAAAAACAGTTAGGCACTTATTGGGCCCCAGCTCCGGAAGGGTCGACCCAAAATCGCCCATCTTAGCCTCACTATTTTGACTATCTTTCAAGGAAAAAAAAATTTTTGAAATCGGATTTGATTTACTCAAGGTATCGACGTGACAGACGGACGGACGGACGGACAAAATTTTTATTGCGGATTCGTTATCTATGAACATAGGCAAACACTTTGCCCTTACCGTCTGCTTCGAATTCCATCAATTACACACGGCATCGTAATCCTATAAGCCCCTTCGTACTTCCTACGGGGCTAAAAACAATTTGGACGCAGTTAGGCACAATATTTTATCTGCATGTGCGAAAACCCACTTTACGTGTTACGGCATGTTTCATTTTCATTTACATTGCATAATCACGTAAAGCATTGTACTTACAAGGTTCCAAGTTGTGTATTTGACAAGTGGGGACACCCCACTTATCAAATACACAACTTGGAACCTCGGAAGTGATATACTATTGAATATACTATCACCTCCCTAAAGACAGATCGGTAATGGCGACATTACTTATCTGTTTTTCGTTTCAGCAGAAGAGTTGCAAATCGAATGTTTTGCGAAAGTATTGCACAGAAAACGAGATGCAAGAGTTGCTGCACGTTGAAAAAAGAGTTGCATGCAAAAAGAGTAGTTGCAAATCGAATGGTCTGCCCCTCGTCATGAACGTTGTTTGACATGCGGGAGGGAAAATGAAGATGAAAAAAAAAATATTTTGAAAAAACAAAGTCAATCGGATCAAGTTCCCTTAAAGTCAAAACATTTATCTTTTCGAAATGTTTAAGTAGAAACTTTTGAGCGAGGCAACACAACAACAAAAAATCTGGATCAAATTACGGTATATATGGGTATATATATGGGTAATAGAAGCAATTACTGAAATAATAATAATTTTGCAAATATTGTTATTAAAATCAAATTCAACGAAATATTCGAAAACCAGCCACAGATGCATTTTGAACAGTGAGATTAAACAACAACAGCAGCACAGCACAGCGCAAAAAAAAGTGCATAAAGTGCAAAATTTAATTTTCAGAAATTTGTAATTGAATTAACTTATTAAGTATATAGCATGTGTGTAATTTAATGTCTTAAGTAAATAAAGTGTATATTTGGTATTTAGTTAACAATTTCGTAATCTAATACTTAAATAATAGCAGCTTTATGCTCATAAATTAACATTATGTACAATTCATATATCCATTTAGATATATATAACAATTGTGTTACATTGCATTCGCTTTAGACATTTATGAACACTTTGTACAAATGTGAGGTAACAGTTATTAAGGCATTAGACAATATTTTATGTTTGGGTACCGATATGCAACAATGGCAGAAATTGCATGAAATGCATTTAAAGCCATTAATATATTAAATATTATGTTGCATTAAAATAATGATATGAAAGCAATTGGGTTTAAGAGTAATGTTTCTCCTATTAAAATCTGTTTGAATTTATTATGTATGCGATCAGAGTTGACTGTTGTAGAACACTATTTGTGTGTTTGTTATATTTACATGGTTATTATAATGTGTCGGGTCGGTGTATACCTATTTATATACTTATAGCGTCTTTTAATTAAATTTCTTCCAATATGACTGGTCGGCTTCGGCATTGGGGGTATTATTGTGGGATTCGAAAGCAGGGGCGAGTTGACACTCCGAGTGTTATTGTGAAATGCAATTTCTTATCATGCAGAGGAACTATCACGCTAACAACCAAATATGCACATTCATTCGGGCAGTGATTACACATTTCCTATTATTGTACAGGTGAAGTAGGATTTATCAACAAATGCTAGTTCTCACTACACTGATGTTTTTATGGTCCACAAATTTTAGTCAAAGTATCTTGCTAAAATAGCAGAGAAGTCGTACCTCTCTCCTTAAATCATGTCATGACATTATGAAGTTTAACAGGTGAAAATTTACTTTTCACAACACAGGTGTAATAGTAATTTTTACAACGCAGGTGACGAAATAGTAGTTTTCTCACCTCACGTGAAACTTTCGATGCGATGCGGCCTTTGTGGTGACAAATTGAGTATATTGCGAAAAGCATAGGAAATTTCCACCTTTTTTCTTTAGGTTAGATCAACACTGTTGATGTGACTCGTAGCAAATTTGGTGTTGATGGAAAGCTAAGACTTCTGAGAATTAACCATTTTCATTATAGGAAAACTTATGAAAAGTGTGTTGACTTTGACGCTGAAATTTGTGAATTGGACCAAATATAAGAGAAAAACTTTGAGCTACTGTCGGCCTCTACGTAGACTGTTCACAAGAATAACTTTTTGGATATTAGTAGAGCTATTATGTCCCTACTGTTACAAGTATTTATCCGTCATGTATCCACGCCTCCATGGCCTTATTAAACCGAATTTTCTTACCATTGGTATTAGAATTTCAACCACTTCCGATTGCAGCCCCAACCAGTTTTCCACCACCTCTCTCTTTGGACTATATGTCATACACAACAACACCGTTTGTACGGACGATTTTTTTTCCTAGTTCAGGACTCCGAGCTGATCGATAATATTTGAAAATATCAAAAGAGTATCCCAATGATCAGTTAAACTACACTCAACCGCACCGTGAACTCAGGGTCTAAAATTGAGAAATTTTTGTGAGGAATTAAGCGAAACATTTCTCAATATTAGGGTTTGGTACGACTAGTTCAACTAAATTCAGGGTTCGGTTTGCATTTTGCAGATCTCGGCTTCAAACAATATACTGCAAAGACTGGTTTGTACATATGTACACTTAGGGTGGGTCGTATTTTCATTTTGTTTTTATTTTAAAAGGCCTGTACTCAAAATTGACCAAGGAATCCGAAACAGCAAAAAAAAAAATTAAAATTTATTTTTCCCTTGCCTCTAAGCTGATTTTTGATTTTTGGGGTAGTAGCATGAAATTGCACACAATGTTGACAGATATCTCGGGGAGTTGGGAACAGAAGACATTGCTGCTAACTGTAGTTAATAGCTGAGGAGTCCAGCTATGAAATACCATAAGAACCTTGTTGTTCTTCGCCTTCACTCGGGCAGGGTAACTCTGTCAGTGTTCCCAACTAAGACTTTTCAACCAAAAATTTCAACTTTATTTGCAAACAAAATCGGCAAATCACGACATAATACATCGTGTGAGGTATGTCTGAACAGGTAATCTCATAGAGAATCCATCGCAGAGACGTTTTTTGAAAACAAGTTGAAAAAACTCACAGGAGCTTTGTTTTTGAAGCCCAAAGTTGGCAATTTTTTGTTAGAATGAAAAAGTTAAATTACCAAAAAAGGTTCTAATCTGGTGAAATTGATAGTTTTATACCTATTCACCCTAAATAACAATTTTCTGAGCAAATAAACGTAAATTCGTCGATTTTTGTTCATTTAACTTTTTCATTCTAACAAAAAATTGCCAACTTTGGGCTTCAAAAACAAAGCTCCTGTGAGTTTTTTCAACTTGTAATCATAAAACTTCTCTGCAATGGATTCTCTATGAGATTACCTGCTCAGACATACCTCACACGATGCATTATGTCGTCATTCGCCGATTTTGTTTGCAAATACAGTTGAATTTTTTGGTTGAAAAGTCTTAGTTGGGACACTGACAGAGTTACCCTGCCCGAGTGAAGGCGAAGAACAGCAACGTTCTTATGGTATTTCATATCTGGGCTCCTCAGCTATTCACTAGAGTTAGCAGCAATGTCTTCTGTTCCCAACTGCCCGAGATATCTGTCAACATTGTGAGCAATTTCATGCTACTACCCCAAAAATCAAAAATCAGCCTAGAGGCAAGGGAAAAATGATTTTTTTTTTGCTGTTTCGGATTCCTTGGTCAATTCTGAGATGAAAGTGAAAATACGACCCACCCTAATGTACACAATAACTCCCGCAATAACTACAAATTGCAATTATTGAAAACAGCTGATTGAAAGTGACATTATTTACTTTGCTGTAGATATCTTGTACGATCCCACAATGAGCTGTTCCTTCCTTGGCATGAAAACATTTACTACACAGTAATGCTTCGACAAGTCAACTCCGGGGGCGAACAGTGTCTACAAACAATGCTCAGCATGTACTATTTATGATTATTTTTATTATTTTAATTGGGGCGATTAAATGAAATTTATTGAATTAAAATGTGACTTTTCGCTGAACAGAAAATGTTAATTCCATTTTCATAGTTGTCTCATCTTCCGCGTAATATTTGCTTTGCCATATTTTTTTTGGTAACGAAATAACCATTTTTCATTCAACTGACTTAAATGTCGTAAATAAAATAAAAACAAACGAAATCTTTTGCGTGGAGAAAATATAATTTTTCATTTTCTGGAAAGTATACCATTCATGATGAATGGATGCGCGTTTTGCACGAAGAACAAAAATCCGTTCTGCTGGCTGCGGCTTGCTTGCAAGCAAGCAAAGCAATTGAATTTACTCTAAATGTTCATAATCTTGAATGCGCTGTTCCTTTACACACAATTTGATTTTTTGCCAAAACATAAGAAGCAAATTTAACAATTGCATTATTGACTCTATCAACCGTTTATTAATAATATTGAAGCTTCTTTCGATGATATGACTTTGAAATATTGATGTTAAATCGATCGGGAAAGAACAATATTCAAACGAATGTATAACATAACGAATATGAAGAAAATCGATATGAGCTTACAATTAAGAAAGTACGGTCGCTGAACGAAGTAGTTGATCGACTGTTCTGTACCATTAGGGTTACAGTGGACTCCTGTTAGGTTGCTTCATCTCTGATGCTAAATTTAAAAAAATGCAGAGCGTTTGACATTGTCGAATCACTTGCAACACATCTCGAGAGTGTTATTTATTCGACAGTCTAACCATCGCAAAGAATGTTTGTCTAGTATTTCATTTTGTTCTTAATTACTTAAAACCGAATTCAGCACCTATCGACACTGGTGCCAGGGTCCATTTTCTTCCTGCGAGCAAAATATTCATAAAAATTTCCCGCTTTATAACAAAATTTCCCGCTTTATAACAAAATTTCCCGCGTGCTTGCAATTATTTTTCACTTTCGTCGACTCACCTCTTAAGAGTGATATCGCCAAATCTTCAGGTGATTTTTTTTAACTTTGGAAACAAGCGGTCTCCGATTTTAAAGAGTGATAGCTCCTTGGATTCGTCTTTCAATTCTAAGAAACACGTATCTTTCACTTTTTCTAAAAAAAAATTGTTTTCTGTGAAAAGCGTTCAAAAGTGAAGACGTGTCAGAGGGTACCGAAAACCGTTTTTCGACAATAACACAAAAAAAAATTATTTTAAATTGTTATAATGTTGTACGAATGTCGGCCTTGGAAAGACCTACAGGTAGAGTATACGTACCGCTTGGTGCGAGTAGATCCACGAGAGTTACGACTAAAAATGTAGTGAATGTTCGGAGAGTCCGCCTTCTCTGGAGCTTCGATGTTCCACGAAACTGAGTATGGGGTGTTGTAGCTGGCCTCACCCACTATCGTTCCACATATAAATGAACCCAGTACTTTCGTGCTGCAAGCCGACAGAAGTGTTGGAAAAAAAGTTGATGCCAAAATGCGGATTTTTTCCTTCTCTCCGGGGGCTCTACAGCTGGAACAGCATCTGGAACGGTACTATGACAGTCATTTTTTATCGTCAACTATTCTTTTACGTTATCAATACAAAAACTCGTCGCTATGCCACGAATATATCAGATCCAGTGTTAGTAATATCAAGAGAAAAATTATCTTTTGAATTTACTTTTGAACGCTTTTCACAGAAAACAATTTTTTTTTAGAAAAAGTGAAAGATACGTGTTTCCTAGAATTGAAAGACGAATCCAACGAGCTATCACTCATTAAAATCGGAGACCGCTTGTTCCCCAATCACTTGAAGATTTGGCGATATCACTCTTAAACCATTTTTGGAACGACGGTGGTATTACAATCAATCAGACGCAATTTTCTAAAAATTATTGGCTCAAGTGTAACCTTTTGGTCCAGTCCATCTATAACTGCCTACTGACTATGATGAGGTTGTTAGAAACCTCTGTCCTATGATTTTGGTAGCTTAATGTGTCTGTTTTTGTGTGCAGCAGCCACGGTTTTTTTTTTTTTTTCGAAGGACAATGTATCAATATAGGGACACCGCGATGCATTATGTGAACTTTTTTGCACTTCTCCACGGTCTGGCTGATAAACAATTTCTGGATTGATTAATTCAATATAAACCGAAAAGTCTATTTCCATACGTGAATCTATTTTGTTCCCTTTTTTTACTATCGAATACACAGCTCTCATCAAATTCATTTCTGGCAGGCATGCCAAATACATCGCGCGGTTCTATACATTTTTATTGAACTTCAATAATTTCAATCGACGACGAAAACAAAAATTGGTTATAAATAGTAATCAAACGTCTACCTACCGTTTTCGGCGACATATAAGAAAAATGATTTCTTTACATGTGTCTTTAAAAGAAATGAGCCTAAGTGCGAATTAAAGTACATTTATTATCCACACTGAATGTACACATTATTAACATGTGCGACAAATGCAACGACAAATTTTCCTTTTAATATAGAAATAATCTTAATTTTTATTTATAAGAGTGTCACTCCCAGTGATTTACTCTTTCCAACGTCGGGGTTTTTTTTTTCTGTTCGTCCATTCATAAAAAAGTTTCTGTTTAAATTTTTAACTTCAAGAAAAATGGATTTTTTTTTATCGATATGTTGGTCGTTAGGTCGTTGTTATAAATCAAATGTTACAAATATTTTTTTTTCTCTTCTTCTTGTATTTATTTTATTTCAAATTTGTGCTTTGGCTTTTGCAGAACTTACGTTGATTTCTGTCTTGTTGTGTTATAATTTTACCGGGATGTTTGCCAAAAAATTGTGCTATTTTGGTTCTAGTTGATTTGGTGACGCATATTAACGCTCAGTTTCTGTTCTGTGCTTGATATAAACTCGTACATGTTATATGCTTTATATTCCAACTTGAGTAGTTTTATCGTTTTTAAATGTACGAAATAAAACAGTGAAATGTTCTATTTTTGGTCGTCGAATTGATATAGGATTTCACCGAAAGTAAGCTAATTAGTTTGGCAACTTAGGAGAGAGAAGTCGAAAACAATCAAAATGAGAAATCATTTACCGATTCCGTGAATTTATTCGTCGATATAGACAAACTGAAGTCGACGGTAAAAATAGATTTATGTCACTGAAATTAGATTTTTTTTATCGGTAAATTTTTCATCAACCGAATCGTACATAGAACTTTTTAGTTTACGTACTGGGTAAGCACTCACAAGCGATTGTCTATGTTTTTTTTCTTCAATAGTTTGTATGTCCATAAATTTGCTTTCAAAAATATTTACAGATGATCTGCACGCCCGTCGGCTCAATCGATTGGTACAGATTGAGACAGAAATTGTTTAGAAATTGTTTTGATAGTTTTCTTCCAACAAAAGTTCGAGGAGAAACTCGACGAAAATTTGAGAAATTGTGAATGTAAAAAGCTCTAGGATATTTTCGTCCCGTTTTTAGCCCCGTACGAAGTACGAAGGGGCTTATAGGATTACGATGCCGTGTGTAATTGATGGAATTCGAAGCAGACGGTAAGGGCAAAGTGTTTGCCTATGTTCATAGATGACGAATCCGCAATAAAAATTTGGGCCGTCTGTCCGTCTGTCCGTCACGTCGATATCTTGAGTAAATCAAATCCGATTTCAAATTTTTTTTTTTTCCCTGAAAGAGTTAGGGCCATCTAAGTGATTTAAGGTCTTTTGGTGATATTTATGGCAAAATAAACGATGGAAATGTAAATGACACGGCAAATGATAGGTATTGTCAATATCAATCCAGGAAAAAAAAGTTTTTTTAAATCGGGTGTGTGGACCGTGAGTTAGGGCCTTAGAAGTGAAAATCTACTAGGGCCCTATGTGTATTTTTCATAGAACTCTGGTAAATTTCATCCATTTTTCGTAATTTTTGTTCCATTTGGAAGGTAATCAAAGGCCGAATAGAATGTTGTTGAAAAAAAATTAAATTTGGGTCCTCGGACTAAGGCCGCTACTAGGGCCCTATGCGTATTTTACATACAACTCGAGTAAATTTTATCCGTTTTTCGTAATTTTTGTTCCATTTGAAAGATAATCAAACACCGAATAGAATGTTGTTGAAAAAAAAAAATTTGGGTCCTTGGACTAAGGCCGCTACTAGGGCCCTATGTGTATTTTACATATAACTCGAGCAAATTTCATCCGTTTTTCGTAATTTTTGTTTCATTTGGAAGGTAATCAAAGGCCGAATAGAATGTTGTTGAAAAAAAAATTAAATTTGGGTCCTCGGACTAAGGCCGCTACTAGGGCCCTATGTGTATTTTACATATAACTCGAGCAAATTTCATCCGTTTTCCGTATTTTTTGTTTCATTTGGAAGGTAATCAAAGGCCGAATAGAATGTAGTTGAAAAAAAAAAAATTGGATCCTCGGACTGAGGCCGATACTAGGCCCTATGTGTATTTATACTCAATAAATTAAAATTTTAGGGCTATTTGAAATTTTTGTTTTATTTGAAAGGAACGTCGTACGGGGCTTCGTAATTGCGCTATGCGCAATTTCTAAGATGTACACATTACATAATAATTTTACTTTAACTACTTTAACCGGCGCATAGGCTTACGGTCAAAGTAGGGTGACAGACGCACTAGGGTCACGTACGCAATAGATATACGGGTTTGTACGGGGCTCAGTCGCAGCAAACGCTCCGACTGTTCTGATGGCTCGTTGTTATTTCAAATCTACACAGTCCACGCTATCATAATAAAATGGAAAAACTTGACTTTGGTTAGTTCCTGATGGTCGATTTGTTCCCGATGGAATCGAGGTTTTCCAAGGCTAAACGAAGATGGTTACATAAATAATAAACCACAAAAAATCCTAAATCAGAAAACATGACGAAATTTCGCTGAACAAATGAACATCTAGATTTTCATTTTCTGAATTTAGGTTAGGCAATAGGCACGCGTTCGCAACAAGACTGAAATACTAAAGTAAAAAATCTAAATTTTCATTCAGTTTACAAATCTTTGACAAACCACAACAACTCCCAAAATTACACTTTTCTCTCTTCCTGTATCAGTTATTGATCGTATTAATATTTGCGGCATAAACTTTTTTTTATTGCCAAAATTTTCTACCATAAATCATTGATTAACAAGTTTCTAATTCAACAGTAACACATAGAACTATATAAACTTTACTGGAAATAAAATTTCGATTATTTACACAAATCAGTTGAGCTTAAATCTCTGTTATGAATGAAAATCCATTCAGCGGCGCATCAACGAAAACAAATGACTTGATGATAAGTGGTTCATGTGTAGAATTAAGACAATGAGAGCATATTGTCTGCTAGTTCCTTTCATTAATTCATGTCTTCCAAAGTAAAGACGGCTAAATATGACAATCTGAATAAGAGACACTCTTCTGCCTAGGGTACAATGTCAAAGTTCCGTTTAATCTTCTTATTTCGATTACTTATCATACGATTTTTATATGATTTCGGGTAAAATACATTTTGACCGAATTTTCTTGGTCGTCGACTTTAGTAAAGTTGCAAAGTTACCACAAAGTTGAGACCAGACCCGAGGGGGAAACCATGCGAGCAAACTCTATCCAACCTACTTTCATTGGCAGATCTATTGGCGTAATATTTCCTTCTATTGATCACCAATAGCAAATAGTACCTGTCTCAGTATTTGCTCGACCAGACCGCATTACTAATATGGAGAATATGTTTTAATTGTGGAGTTATTCTCCAGTGGATTCTCAAACACACAGAACGAACAGCATCAATAAATTGTACATTCAATCGTTGAGCAAACATTTCCGGTTGAATTGAAGTCTTCATCTTCACTTTAGCACAGTAAGCTTAACACTCGGTGTAAATATCGATGTTTAAACTTGTGTTGATCTAAGTACTTTCAATAGTTTGAATGAAATTTGTTGATATATCCCGTCATATGTTATATGTTCTTCCAGTACCAGCTTTTGCTGTGAAGCATAATGCAGTTAAACTCATAGCAAAGCGTTAACCTGTTACAGACGGCTATCATCTGCTATCGACAACGACAGCAATAATAAAAGACAAGCTTTGACAAATGAAGTCTTATATAGCAAAAAGCGTACTCAAAACAAATGAAGTACTAGATTTCTGAAATCAATCTTTGAAAATCTTCGATTAAATGAAGTAAAAGATCAGAAAATAAAACTGTAAATATGCTTGCCGTCTGTGACAAGTTAATAATTTGTCATTAAAAAATATCGCGAAAGTGAAGATAGAAATTAACTTTATATCAGAGTCTACCGACTCTATATCATTTCTTCAACATCACAACAACACATTTTCCTTAAACAATGTTCGTGAAGGTTACGCCACTGCGCGCACATCCATTTAACGCAAAGTACACGAAAAATATTCGTGGAATACATGTGTTCTGCTGGCAGAAGCAAAAAAAAACGTAAATTGAATTTTAAATATTCAATCATCCACCTACACTCTGTACTTCTCATTATATATATCATGTTATTTATTTTAATTCAATGTTAACAATTGTTTTTAAAATAATATCTGTTTTTCTTCCAATTTAGAAGATAGTTTAGGAATTTTCGCTCCGTCAATTGAAACTTGTTTTTATTAATTTATTTTTTTATTCAATTCCGACGAATTTTTTCGGTAAAAGAATTCAGCTTTCAGCACTTCATTTTGGTAAGCGCGATTTGGTTTGGAACGTCTACGAAAAACCAAAGGATTTAACCTTTAAATGCTCATTTAATCTTAGGTTGCAGCACTCGTAGGTACGTTCCGTTTAATTTAATTGTGATTGTGTACTGTTCAAGCGAAAACTAAGTACGAATTCACAGCGTTTTTAATTGCGTTTTCTAGTAGATAAACACATTATATGCACAGCCAATTCGAATCTGGGGGACGAAATAGATAGCGACTAGCGTTTCTCTATAGAGATCAAAAATACTACTCTAAATGTTAGCTACAGTGGTAAAATTGATGAACACCGAAATGTATTAGGGAACGTCAGATTGTTCGAACAGAAACGGAATGTCCAACACAGATGGAAACACAAACGATTTTTCTTTGGCAAAGCTACATTGTCCCAAAAAAAAATCGTTTGTGTTTCCGTTTGTGTTGGTCAATCCGTTTCCTATTAATTTGACAAGCGAGACGCACTATGGCTGATAGCAGAATCCATTGAAACTATCTGAAATTCCAAACTCATTAAGTTTCATACTTACCACTTCTTTTACTCTTGCCATGGCACTGCTCCTAGTATAAGCACTCTTCTTTCGAAAGTCAAGAAGCCTTCAAAGAGTCGTAAAACTTAGTGACATTTTGCTCGACATGACATTTCAGTTTTACCGTGTAACCATAATGGTTCGTTTCGTGTGGCCAAAAATGGACCACCATCTTCACCGTTAAATGTCGATTTAAAGAATGCTAGAAGAAGTGCTATGCTCTTACTATATGAATCTAAAATCACCGATAAATCGACACTTTTCTTCTAATTTAATATCGGATTGGTTAATCAATAATAGATTAAGGTTAGCTCCTTAAGTTTGTGTTTATTACATAGGTGGAAGCACCCGTTTTCAGGGTGTATAATGTACCAATGCTCGTGTACAAACTTTAAAAAATAAAAAATTAAAACCAACTGCTGACTGGTGGCGACTTGCTTGACGAACGAATAATGAGAGAAAAAACTCCTTCCTCTATTGCATATAAAGAAGGACTGGCCTTCTATTGTTTTGAGGAAACATTGTTTAGTTGTGATTTTATTGTATAGCAAGAAGGAAGAAAGCAAAGGGCAAAGTACAATCTGTTCGGTTGGTTCACTCTTGAAAAACATATTTGATGTTCCCGAATTAAGTGTTTCCCGTCAATGATATTTTGGCGCAAAATTTGAATACGCCTTAGTGAATTCAAATTTCGCTCCAAAATATAATAGACTGGGAAGTGGAAAGCACTTTTTAATAGACTGGAAACAGCGATAAACACATTATGGTCAACAAGACAAGCAAAACAACATCTAGCAGTTTATAGTATATTTTGTACTAAAAGTGATGAAAATAGGATTTTCCTTTGGACCTCTCGTATACTTGTCCTAACGAGGCGAAGCCGAGCATTAAGTAAACTATTCTCTCGGATTCGTGAGAACTAAAACATTCCTGGCAATGAGTAACGAGGCAATGAAATTGTTGGATTGCGAGAGATTGAATCTAATTGACCAAACCTTCCACTCGTATTACAGTTGTTTGGTCGGTTGTTCTTGCAGTTGAGCATTTATTATTGATTACACCAATTTATTACGCTGGAAAGTGTAATGACGCAATACAATCATTTTTCTACAATAATAAACCATGCAAGTTCGAAATGTAATTAATTTTTCTACAAACCAATTTCTGGCTATTCTCCATATAAACATAAATATGATACGAATGTACAAACGCAGTACGTAGGCACAAAGGTAAACTATAACACCCACACCATGTTCAGCCATTTATAAACAAAATTAAAAATTCAAATTGTCTGAGCTGTGCGTTGTGAGACATTATTATATATATCTGGTACAACACACCATAACATAATATTATCGTTGTTATGGCTTTTTGTAAAGTAAACCACTTCGTTATGTTACTCTTAATAAACTTTGAAACGTTCTTCTTTTTCGCTAATATTCGTTATCTAGCGTTTGGTTCAATTAGATTTGATTAATTGCTGAATAAAGTAGAATTTATTGGGTTGACAAGTTGACGAATATTTATTTTTATTCTCAGAATAATGTGTTGTATGTATTCCGCACATAAATCAGACAACATCGTTTAATGCGCTTTAATTCGGCGAAAAGCAATTTTTTTTTGTAATTCAATTATGACTTAGAACTGTCCAGATTCCATTCAAAATGGCAACAAAGTGTACAAACCACATACGAACCATTTAAGTTGCAACATTCCTGTCAATTTCCGTTATTTTGCAGAAACATAACATGATTTGTGATGTTAATAGTTGTTTATCTATAAGAGAAATGACAGAAAGTGGATACGAGGGAAACATTCACCCGTGTAAATCCATCATAATCCCGTAGGACATCATGAAATAATGTCCTATTTATCTCACTAGGGAAACATTGCGTTGAGTACATATTTATACGATTATGGGACATAATGACCATTTTCGACAATTTTGTTATATATATATGTTTGATACGATGCCGTGTTATACGAGCTGAAGTCCATTTCAATTAAATAAAATGTCTATCTCATACCTATTACCTATTTGAAATGAAGCGAAAAAGCATTTCGATAAGTTTTAGTAACGAAAATGGTTTCTGCCACTGTTTCAATCTGAGAGTCAGTACAATGCATTTTCATAACTCCTCAAAAGCTCCACAGAATTATTTGTGACAGTGGCAAGGAAACAACAAACCACAAGTGGCTTATCATACCCTGTTGCATGTACAAGTCTAGCGAATCATAAGCGAAATGAAAGCTAAATTAGCAATGTGTCTGCTTTATGGCACGATCCTGAAATAGTTATGTATGAAACAAGAACCGTATGAAGGCTTCGCCTTGAGTTTGAGTTGATAATCGACATCTAATTCGATAAAATAACAGCATATGATTTGTGTTTTATACAACTATTTATAGTGTAGTCAATAACGCAATGAACGTTTACCGAGCGAGTTTCGACAAACGAGTGATTGGAGGTTGTTGGGTACATCGAAGAAATAATTTTCTGAAGAAGAGACAAAAAATTCCTCCTCGTCCTTCCTCTCCCCACCCCTTCAAAGTTTAAATGCAGAGGTGGCTTTGTCGAATTATTGACAGGGCTGTGTGAAACGGAGAGATACGTGTGATAGCTCATTTTAAATGTAAAGGTTCAAAGTTTTTTTTGGCGCAGTTAGATTTTCCGAATTTTCCAAATCGTTTAAGACTTTTCCGACTTTTCTTCAAATTGATATTTTAAATTTAAGGTTAAAGTTAAATAATTTCTTAAATATGTTCCGAAGTAAAATTTTTTTTTTGGTAATATTGTTCTGTATATCATTTGCTACAATTTTGCCGAAGAAAGCAAAATTGTATTTTACAAAATGTAGGCGCCATATTAATTTTTCATGAAAAAATTCCATGGTTTCGCATAGGATTTTTAGACCGGTTTTTTGGTAATTTTTTATTTTTTTTTATTTTCTTGTTTAGATTGCTTCGAAATCATAAGAAATACATAGAAACAAAAAATTTACGTTTTTAAACATTTTTAAAACGTCATTTTTGTCAATTTTTAAATAACATTTTTCGATTTCCTCGCCTTCAGGAAAATTTGAACCACCCTAACATGCTTGTGATGGAGCATGAAATACCAAAACACCTTTCTTAGCTTTCTCCTTTAGCTAGTAAATCATTTTGGAGTTGTGTACTCCATCACAAGGATGTAGGAGTGGTTTTACCTTTAAAATGAGCTATCACACGTTTCTGTCCGTTTCTCACAGCCCTGTCAATAATTCGACAAAGACACCTCTGCATTTAAACTTTGAAGGGGTGGGGAGGGGAAGGACGAGGAGGAATTTTTTGTCTCTTCTTCAGAAAATTATTTCTTCGATGTACCCAACAACCTCCAATCACTCGTTTGTCGGAACTCGCTCGGTAAACGTTCCTTAACAGAATTTGCGTTATCGACTACACTATTATGCAATTCAGTGAGCAAATTTAACGCGGATATATACAAAAATCAAACTTTTCGTTGAAAAATCATCTAAATTTGAACCAGATATAACTTGTTTTTCTTCCAACTGTTGATGGTTCTTGGGTGCGATAGTTTTTTTTTCGCACTCATTTTTGCATGTAATAAAACTGGTTCAAACGACATTGCACACAGGCGGTGTAAGTATCGAATTCGGTCACTAAAATTATGTAGCAGCACTTTACGCAACTAGAGAAAAAATTCTTACAAATGTCCTCTTTCAGTTTCCGACTAAAAGTGATTTTTCCCCCATATATATTTACCACATGCCTATTATCAAAGCATCTGGTATATAAGAAGAATATTGCTTGTGTTAAATAGAGCAATAAATTACGACAGTGTCGCATGTAATTTTTACAGTGTACTCTATTTGACATAATATTCTACTACTATGCTAGGTGGTTTGATTTTACGTTTCTATTGCTACTGGGTCACGAAGGTCTTCTGATTCAGACTTGTGCCTTTTATTTTTTACTTTCGTTTTTTTTTGCATGAGTCGACAAACTTCAATTACCACATTAATCTATCGTTTTTCCTATTAATTACGTTCAATTGAAAAAATGAATTGCGTTAACTGCCGGTTGGATTTTGTTTTACAAAAGACAATCACATCCAAATGGTCTATACACTTTTATAAATTTTAACATAAACGTTACACAGCTGAATTTTATCATCTTCTAAGTAGATTATTTATCTGAGATCACGAAAATTAATATAACTTAATAGGAAATTTTTGATTTATAATTTGATGCTAGCATGATTGACATGATTGTAAAATAAATTTCGATTAAATTGATCAATGTATCTGCCATTAGGTTCGGTAATGCGTCATTTATCTTGTATATCAGATACGTTCCATCAATCAAGATCTAACATTTTGTGTATATATTCAGTTTTAGTCTCGTATAATTATGTTATGAACATAAAAAAAAGAGAATTATGATGAAGAGTTTCGTTATTATTGAGCATTCTGATGTCTCTGAATAACAAATTTTTCGTTACGCACAGAATCTAATGTTCTGTTTTGTCTTTCTAATTGCGTAAGTTGTGGTTACATTTGTATGGTGTTTGATTAATAATTTATAAAAAAAATATTAATTTCGTTTCAATGCTTAATCGGAATGGAAACAAAATGGCCATTTTGCAATGAGTGATAATTATCAATGTTGGATGCTGATACAAGTTACATAAAAAAAAAAAAATTTCAAATATTTTGCCGCGTTTACCGACAGATTTTTTTGTTGTTGTTATTTACATCCATTGGAAAAATTGTCTGTATGCGAGGCAATTATTTTCAATCAACCGACATCCTTGTAGCACGTCGTTTAAGCGAAACCGAACCTCTTTTGTAATATGCCGGCGTGCATATCTTTTCAAAAAAGTATTTCAGAATAAAATTCCTTTAGTCGCGATCTGTTTAATTTAGAAAATTTCAATGCCATGGCAATGTAAATGGCTTCGTTTTCAGCAATGAGCGAATCGGATATAAAGACTCAACTTATATTTATATCAGTGGTATAATCCCTCGAAATAATAAAATGTTTCGGATAGCGAACGTCGTCTGTAACAAACGATTCTACTCAGTCAATTTCAAAAATCGGTCTCGTTTTCTTTTGTGGTTTTAGGAACATTTCAACAGAATGTCCTTGGATGAGAGTTGAGGAAGGACCTGGAAAAACGAACAGATTTGTTTTGACAGAGTGAATTTATTCATAAACCGTTCAGTCTAAAAGTTGTTAATCTCGGCTCGGCACCGTCATCTTTAGCAGATTTGTTGATAAGTGGGAACTTCATTTAAACTATGATTCGCTAAAAATGTTTGTGTGCAAAATGGTATAGTGTTGAAAGAGCATTGTACCAGTTCAATTGCTTTTTCAATTTAGCTTTAAGTATTTGAATTGTAAATTGTACCAGTACCAATGTCAGTTTCCCAAAACCATCTTTTCCTATTCAACCTCAAACAATCTTAGAGCAGTGATTGAACCTAAATTGACCGAGATGAAAATTTCTAAAAAGTTCTTTAATGTGATTCGATGCGTTCCAGCTCAATGCTAATTCTGTCCATAGAGACGATTGTACCTTGTCGGCGGACAAAATTCGTTTTCAATTGATATCCTTGACACGAGTAAACCTTTTGGTCGAAAAATCTTGTAATGTGAGCATGAGCAGCATGAGTATAATCGTCATATTGAAATTCGTTTTTCGCAAAAATTTCTTTCCGCAAAACATGCATGTCCAGACCATTTGGTATGAATGAAGTTTGTCGACAATACGAATGATTTCTTTTGAATTTTATTTTCTATGAATATTACTTTATATTGCGTTAAGGAATCCATTTCGAATGGTTATACTTGGTTGGACAATGCATAATATGCAATGAAATGAAAAATATTTCAGAACGATATTGCATTTCAAACGGTTGCCTCTGGATGTTGTATTTACGGGGAGGGAAAATCGTTTAGCTGGGTTAAATCCATTTTTAAATTACTCCATTTTGTTTATCGATTTGGAAGTGATAGAATATTTTTAGAAGAATAATAATGTATACCCGAACACTCTAAATCAACATGATTGTAATTAAATTACGCAAGAGAATCCACAAAGACGCTGTCTAAGACTATCTAAAAATACAGTCAAAAATTTCGTTGAAAAACATTTTAAAACAAAAACATGAAACAATATGCTCAATGTTCATTATTCTCATATAAAAGTCGGATAAAATAGAGAAATGTTGAACGAAAAAAAAAACCATCAACTCCTTTATACATTTTGTGTCTTGTCTTATAAACCGACCAAAAATACCACAAGATTTCAGGCATTTAGAATATTCCGTTCAAAAATTTTTTTTCCTCGTTCGAATCACAAAATTGAATCTTTAAATTTCTGCTTTTAAGTATTTGTATTATTTTTTTAACCGTTTCTTTTGCTGCTGGTAGTTGATTTTGGGTATGTTTATCAAATGTATATATAAATATAGTAATACAATTTTGTGTTCTCATCTATCTTTTTTATAAATCTTAAAGGCCTACATACACGAATTTTACATAAATATCTGCGCACACATATTGATGCAACGTTGTTGTATTTTTTTTTGTCTTTCTTTCCCTGATGCCGCGACAGCAAAAGTTGCCTTTCAAGTTTATATTCGTACGATCTTTATTTCTTTCTTTTTATTTTCAAATCGTTTTTCAAATCCTAATTATTTGGTACCTTAACGCTTACTGTACACAATTACCTTCTGGTCAATTAACTCTTAATCGTTGGTTGTACCAAACAAAGTCTAATCTAAACACAAGGGATGGCCACGATCAGAGGAACAAATAATTTGATGATGGGAGAAGGTTACAATTACGTGTTTTCATTAAACAAATTGTTCATAGGGCAGTGGTCCAACCAGCAGTACACAGTTGCTCAATTTCTAGTTTCAAGTTCATCATCTGCTCTTTTATAATACTAAAACATAGCTAACGCCGACCCGTACGAAACACCTATTCGTATCAAAAGCCTTTATTGTGAAACTCTTCATTTCTCTTACTTCATTTTCTTCTCTGCTGAAAAGCTATTCGCGCTTTAAAATCACTTGAATTATCCACTCTTTGCCTTGCAAATAAATTGCCGGAGGCAATATAGACAGCCCCGTACGAAGTCAAATTTCATAAATTCCTATTTAAACAGCTATATTTACCTATATTTTCCTATAAATAAACATTCCACAAATGAATTTGCTATTATATAGCTCTACATGCCTGTATATTGCTCAATATAGCTGTATATAGATATATATAGAAGTCCACATATGGGATTCCTAAAACCCCCCACACCTAAGCAATTACTTCTCTGTTAACAAAAACTCTCTAAGTACCATTTTTCCCACTTTATATCGTTTTACTAAAATCCAATATGGCCGCCGGCAGCCATTTTGTTAGGAGACCGGAAATAGTACGGACGCTTTACATTCGTTAATACCTTTCAAACAAAAAAAAATTCATGAAATTCGGTCAAAATTTACTCGAGATATTGACAAAATACACCACGTTCACAGTACTTCCGAGTAGCCAGATAAGAGCTCACTCCAAGAGACCTAGCTCACGCTCCGGAGAACATAATTTCATAAACTTTTTTTTCCCTGATTGGTACGGTCAATACCTATCTAATAAAGCTAAAACAGACGAAATATGTTCAAATGTGGCCGACCTACAAGCAAAAACTGCTTGCCGCCCTGTGCCTGTTCCACACCAAGGGGTCTAACTCACGAGTCGGTCATCCGATTTCCATAAACTTTTTTTTTGTCAATCGGTATTGTAAATACCTTTTATTTGACGTATCACTTACAAGTTTAACGTTTAAATGTCCGGAGATATCTTCGAAAAACCGTGAAGCACTTATTGGGCCACAGCTCGGGAGGGGTCGATCCAAAATCACTCATCTTCGAACTTAGCCTGTCTTTTGACATTACCAAACGGGAAAAAAAAGAATTTTCAAAATCGGATGCGTTTTACTCAAGTTGTCGTGCAGACAGACAGACGGACAGACGGACAGACGGACATTTTTTTTTCGCGGATTTGGCATCTCTAGACAACCACAATAGGTTTCCCCTTACTCAGGGAGTCCAATTCGACGTGTTACAAACGTATGCGTAAACCTATAAGACCCCAGTACTTCGTACGGGTCTAAACATATGCGCTGATAACATCGTGATACGGTTGCTGTTTGTAAGAGATTAATGTTTTATCTTAAACTACTTCATGTATATTGATGCCGTTTAAATGTATATGTGGACCAGCTGGTGCAACTGCTGGAGAAAATATCGGTGTAAATTTTCGTTGATTGTACAATTATAATTTTATGATTCTAATTCTTATAAGTTTATCAACTAAAACTACCCCAGCAAAAGAAAATCTTTAGAAAACACAATTTTAGATTTTTTTAAAACCAGTTTTGGAAGTCATCGATGTTCACACTCAATTAAGCGCTTCCAACTCTATAATATTTTGGCGCAAAATTTGAATTCGCATTCAAAATTTGCGCCAAAATATCATAATAAAATGTTTTTTTTAGATTGAACCAACTGTAAAAGAAAATGCAATATAATGTAATTCTATTACATTTCGTCAAAAATTACAGAATATCAGCGCTCTGTTCTTTTATGAACCAACTTCACTACTATGCCATTCCATGGATTTTACTAGAGTGAAGTTATTTCACTATAAAATCCAGAGCAAAGTATGAAGTACTGAAAAAAAAACTGTGACGCCTCTACAGGCCATTATGAGTATCCTACAGTGATTTTATTGGAATATTTTCGATTGGTATTCGTCTCTCTAGTCGCATCCTTTGATCTTGTACTAATTCATTTCATACTTTTAAATATACCATTTTGGATTGACGCTGTGTCCTTGATTTCAGATCTAATCAAAGTCATATTACATCAATATTGAGAAGAGCTATTAGGCCAAATAAATTTGAAAGACACAACTGAAACCAAAGTCAAATAGCGATTCCTTCATAATTAAAATAAATTCCCTACATCCTACATCGAAGTGAATGCTTATAAAAGGCCAAAGACTACAAAAAGTCATATTTCGTTAGAATAGTACCTCAAAAACTATCACCAGAATTGTTTAAAAAATTCTTCTTCATTTTCATTTTTCCAACATTTTTCCAAAATATATATCCAAGAAATGACATTAAAATAAGAATGAGAATAACATAGAACTACGAAGAAAAAAAAATGTGTCACGGTCTTTGTGGGACATTTCGATTATACTTTTTTTTTGTTGTAAGAATATATAATTTGGCTGGATTGAATTATGAGAACATTTTTTTTCTTATGTCTTACCAATTAATTGATAGCCTGTGTTGTGAATACAAATACGACTTATACGCTCACACAGGCAATGGTCCTCCTTATGTGGATGGTCCATATATAGAATGTTCTTAATCCAATTGTTTTGTGTGTGTCGATTTTTCTTGTTTCGTTTGATTTTATTATTATTTTTAAAAAAAACTCAATTTGACATAATGGGAAATTTATTGATTATGACTCACCTTCAACATATATATATAATGCAATATAATGCAGCTCTCTACAAAACTACACAAATTTTTAAGGTCTAGGTCGGGTTTTTTTTTGTGCCGCGTTGAAACGCTATAGAGTTGATCGGATGTTTATCAGACAAATTCGGAGTTGATTTATTTTTATTAGAGGAAAATATCTGATTAAATTTAATCAAAAAAATATCAAATTGGCTAAAAATATCATACCGTCAGAGGATTAAATAACCGCAACCGAATGTCACTGACCCTGATACATAAGTGTATTGGATTCATACGTAAGTTTTGCCAGAATGATACAGAAAAAATAAATTAAATTAAAAAGAAAAAATGATTTTCATGGGAAATTCCTCTTTGTATATTTTGTCACTTGAGGTGTTGGCGAATTTGTTTATTTCCAACTGAAAAATTGACAACTGTATCTCAAACTTTTTTCTTAATTAAGTTTTTATTTATTTAAATTATTACATCTATTTGACCATTTGCCAAAACGTTTTGTTATGTCTCTCGAATGTAAACGTTTTATCTGGCAAAAATGTGTACAGCAAAAAAAAAACAGAGTGTTACGGTGACAATTTGACATGAGCAGACTTATGTATGTATATTTGTCCATTTATTCAAAATTGCGTCATATTCCAGGACATAATATTGAATGCTGATCGTCACTTGGTATGATATTCTAACGAGCCGTCAGAACAGTCGGAGCGTTTGCTGCGACTGAGCCCCGTACAAACCCGTACATCTATTGCGTACGTGACCCTAGTTCGTCCGTCGCCCTACTCTTACCGTAAGCCTACTGCGCCCGTAAACGTCGGTAAAGTAAAATTCTTATGAAATGTGTACGTCTTAAAAATTGCGCATAGCGCAATTACGAAGCCCCGTACGACGTTCCTTTCAAATGTAACACAAATTTCGAATTGACCTAATATTAAGTAAGTATCATTTTCACCGATTTATATTGATTTTACAAAAATCCAAAATGGCGGCCGACGGCCATTTTGTTAGGAGGTGGAAAGTAGTACGGCTGCTTTACATTCTTTTTTACCTTTCAAACAAAAAAAAATTGAAATTCGGTCAAAGTTTACTCGAGATATTAACAAAAAACACCACCTTCACTGTACGGCCGAGTAGCCACATATAAGCTCACTCCAAGAGACCTAGCTCACGCTCCGGTGAATCGAATTTCATAAACTTTTTTTTTCCCTGATTGGTACGGTCAATACCTATCTAATAAAGCAAAATCCATCTAAATACGTTCAAATTTGGCCAACCTACAAGCAAAAACGGCTTACCGCCCTGTACCTAGTTCACACCAAGGGGTCTAACTCACGAGTCGGTCATCCAACTTTCATAAACTTTTTTTTATACCTTTCATTTGACGTATCACTTACAAGTGTAGTGCTTAAATGTCTGGAGATATCGTCGAAAAACAGTTAGGCACTTATTGGGCCCCAGCTCCGGAAGGGTCGACCCAAAATCGCCCATCTTCGAACTTAGCCTCACTATTTTGACTATCTTTCAGGGAAAAAAAAATTTTTGAAATCGGATTTGATTTACTCAAGATATCGACGTGACAGACGGACGGACAGACGGACGGACGGACAAAATTTTTATTGTGGATTCGTTATCTATGAACATAGGCAAACACTTTGCCCTTACCGTCTGCTTCGAATTCCATCAATTACACACGGCATCGTAATCCTATAAGCCCCTTCGTACTTCGTACGGGGCTAATAAATCGAATTCCATCAATGTTTTGCCGAACTGCAATATTGCAATATGACATTGCAGAGAGAGACTTTGATCTCATTTTCGGTATTGTTGGTAAAGCAATTCGGTGCGTCACACCAACCCAACGAAAACGATTTTATGAGCTTTGGGCTCGAAACAATCATTAATAAGAAAAGAAGCGTCACACTTAATTGGTGTTTGAGTTCATAACAAGGAATCGGGATTCACATGATTGTGGTCTGGGTACCATATAGGTCAATATCCTATATGTTCTTGTGGTCTTTCACACATCCTTAAGGATTGTCCTCTTTACGCCGACCTCAGTTTGCGATCTTTAGATGGAAAAAGCCTTAACGACTTCTTCTTAATAACCGGGAGGTTCTATTGACAGAAAGAGTCGGGCTTGGGAGTAAGAAACAAAGTATCATAGATCTGAGTTTCCGTCTCCAAGGAAGGTATCTAAGGTATCGGTAAGTCACTCATAATACTTGAGCATTCAAAACTCTTGGCGAGTCATCAAACTGAAGAAGGATTAACTTTTAAGTAAGGGTGTTAGTTGAACTATGACTTTTATAGGGACTGGCGTGACGAACGTTTGAATAATCTTTACCGGTTGATTATGGAATTGTTATGCCCCTTTTTTATGCTCCGTCATTTTTTTCGGCCTAATGACCACCGACTAAGACTACGAAGTCTCTAAATTTTCAAATAATCAGCCGAGTTAATTTCAATCAGCGCTCTACGTGCTGAAGATACACGTACGTTGAATATTATTTCAGTTCCCTTTAACGGGGATTGTTCTTAAAAATGCGCAATACAGACGTTTCTTCCAAACGAGATATTTATATCAATTAAAAGCTTACCAGTCCGATCGCTGTTAGTCCGCCAAATCCTCAATATTTTCTCAATTTCCGTTTATCAATTTCATCGTTACCGTGTTTCTTCCATGCGATATAAATAGCTCTGTGAATGTAGCCCTGGTACCCATGTAATTTAAACGATGAGAAAAGAATCATATGACTTTAACAACATAATCGGTAATCCAAATACAATCGAATCTGTTTCAATAAATAAAAAGAAAGAAAAACAAGTCTTCTATTATTGAAAAAAAGAAACGATCTTCCCTTATACAAAATACAGAAAAAAATAAACCTAAACCGAAGACTGGCACTAATCCTGTGTTGCAAGACGACTGACTGTGCGTGTCGCGACTACGAATCTATTTGAAGAATACGTGTCTTGGTGTGGGTATTACGTTTGTCGAACAATTTTTTTTTTCTGTGTGTTATATGAAAATATTGTCAGAAATTAGTATAAATGATTTTGCTCGTCTTTAAAATGTGTGCAGTGTACAGTAGTGCCATTATAATGGTGTTACTGATGGCATTATGTAAAATGAAATGAAATTGATTTTCATGTGAATTTAATAATCATAATAAAATCGACTCACATCTCAATTAAGAAAATAAATTGTTATATATCGGGTGTATATTATGGGTATACGTATAACCGGATGCTATTGATTTTTCTTTTATTTAATTTTTTTTAAATTTCATTTTTACTGATACTTGAAATATAGTTTTTTATGCTTTATAATGATGCGACGGTGCACACCACTTATGTAGGTGAATTGCACACGATACCTACATTTTATTGTTGAAATAAAAAGCATGTAAGCATAAACAACTGTAACGAAATTATCTGAATTATTTATTATTTCTAATATTTTACAACATTTGAAGCCAATAGTTTTAGGAATATTGCGTAGATGACGTATTGTAAGACAGCGATACAGTGTTGGAGAATAGAGATTTTACTTGACACTTAGCATTAAAGCATTAAATTAGGACAAAAACACCTAGGAATTAGGAAACTGTCGTGCGTTCAGTCATGGCGAATCTTCTTTCAATTATTCATTCATAGGGAAATTATTTTGTTGACGATATGACTAATGTAAGATCTTGGTAGCCTTGTCGAAGGGTTGAATGACAGGACATTAAATGTCAGCGACAGTGAGAGAAAAGAAGGTAGCTGGACCCTTTTTTATGGGAAATCTTTTAAAAAGTTATTCTAAGCAGCAAAGTTAAAGTTTGTCCACTTTCTATGCAGGACGAAATTTGTTGGATTATGAGTAATCAGAATAATCTAGAAGCCTATATATCAATTTAGTGTGCTACGAATAGATATTTTTGATCATTCAGTTTGAATGTTTCTAATAAAATTTTCTGTACATTTGTATCACTCCGGATTCATTATTATTCCTGGTAAACTGCTGAAACCAACAGGTTATGGGCCCAGAAGACGCGGGAAAAAAGCAAAAAAGGAATAATTTTGAAGTGAAGTCGTTGCGGAAATCGTCAAAGCTTCGGAGCAGCACAGAAATAATCGGAACGCGAAATAATTTCACGGAAGATTTGAACGAATTGGAGAGGATTCAAAGTGTTTTGAATTTTGAGATTTAATTGTAGAATTGACCATGGAATGACCAAGTGGTCATGACTGATAGAATTGGTCACGGGGCGTGGTGGTCGTCATGGAATGTGAATTGATGATAGAAACTGCAATCTGGAAGTGATCATGGGAGAATTTAGAATTAGTCGCGGAATGGTGGAAGCGACTATGGCAGAATTAAATAACTCAATGAGAAACGTGAACAGTTTTAGAATCGGTTATGGTGTTGGTGGTGTTGGGAGTGATATTGTTATGTCATAGTCCGCCTACGGCAAAAGAAATATGGTCGAAAGAATCATTCGGTTTCCGTGAACGAATTTTGGATGCACGAAGGACAAATTGCGATTATTGGTCATTCGAATTTCAAATTAAATTATCTTGATTAAGGAGGAGTAGAGGATTATTCTGATTAAGGAGGAGTGTTGGATTATGAGTAATCAGAATAATCTAGAAGCCTATATATCAATTTAGTGTGCTACGAATAGATGTCTTTGATCATTCAGTTTTTAGTAATTATTCAGTTTGAACGTTTCTAATAAAATTTTCTGTACATTTGTATCACTCCGGATTCATTATTATTCCTGGTAATCTGCTAAAACCAACAAAATTCATGGCTTATTTCTGGGAATTTTAATTGTTGAAAATTCTAAGAACTCAGAAACATTCTAAAAATTCTGAAAACCTAAAAAATTCTGAAAAAAATCCGAAACGAATTTCAGGATTTTTTGGGAACTTTTTCAGAAATAAATGGCTTATAATGCTAACATCATCTTACCCTTTAATAGGTCTTGTTACGTAAAGAAAACAAACTTTTCAAACAATTGAAGTATTGAAGTATCATTATTTCGTAAGTTAAAAGTTTCAAGTTAAAAAGAAAACTTTTGGCTTTCAGATTTATTGAGTTATTTAGGGGGAGCACGGAGCACCATTTACACTTACAATTTCAAAATCGAATGTGAAAGATCAACGCATTTGCACAATCTCTCTAAACGCTCTCTGAGTTTTTAAAGTGGAATTGATTATGAAAATCAAACTCTTTGAATTTTAATTTTTTGGGATTTCAATATTGTGAATGCATAAATTAAACCACGACATCCCAAAAAAAAGGGTGTGCTTGACTCGGTGTTTGGGTAGTGGTGCGAGACTTTTTTTTTATGAGGAATTAAAGTTGAATAACACGAAGGAAACACAAACATATTCTTGTACATTGGAAATTTAAAAAAAAAAATTATTTGTTTTCCCCCATGAGAGATTGTTTATTTTTTTGAAGTTTCCGGCCATTATAATATTTGCACATTTTACAATAGCATTATTGTTGCTCTGTGTGGAAAATTCATTTATTACCTGAGGGAATATAATAATTGTTATTTATATTTGAAAGCAAAACGAGAGAGGAAAAAAAAATGTGCGTACACATATTGTATACACAGAACTCCTAAGCCTACACCTCAGTTTTACAAGTATGTTTTGTTTTACAAACAATTTTAAGTATTTGCAATTTATCGCTTCCAATCTGTGAGGTCAAGTTCTCAGAATAAACAACAACAACAACAACAAAAACTAGTGATTTGTTTTGTTGTTGTTTTTTTTTTGTGTGTGTGCTTAAATCCAAATGTGCATTGTCGAAACTAGTCATTGGAACAAGAAAATTGCTAAATTGTTCAATGAGAATTTGATGAATTTTAATCGTATGCAATGGTTTTTCTTGCTTGAGTTGTGACGAAACAATAGCAATAGTGTTAAGAATATATGCGCTTTACTGTTAGCGGTTTCGCGTCGAAATGTATACAATGTGTGTATTAACTATACAATGACGCATTTTGTATCGGAATTAGAATGCTGTTCTTTCCAATTTTTTTTTTGTTTTGTTTAATTTTATTCTTTTCAAATTCATATCCATTTACATTTACATGCGAACAATATAACAATTAGAATTTTATTTGAAATATCTAGTATCACAGGTGAAATCAACTGAATATCTTTCATATTGTTAGGTCGTGATTACCCTGTGAAAAATCAATTTAAGTGGTGACCATTTTAATTGTGTTTTGGGTGGCGAATCTTTGTTTCGTTTGTATCAATTCAGATGTTTATCAACGAGAATACAGCCATGAAATGAATTGCCCTCAAAAATTAGGTATGGTTTCCACTCAACAAAAAGTACTCCGTGTGAGAGCTGTGAGAGAGCGAACTGTTAAGTAAACAAAGCAAAAATTGAAAAAATCCAATTTTTTCTCTCACACGGAGTACTTTTTTGGTAAGTGGAAATCAAGCCTTATATGGTTGATGAAATTATATAAAAGTTAACTTTCATTTCATTAATGATTCACTAGACTTGTACATGCAAAAATGTATGAACTACTTCACAGAATTAGTCATCTCTTTGCCACTGTCGTCATGGCCTGATATGTTGTATTTTTTGAACAGCAGTATTAAATGGAAAGCATCGTAAACTGCTAATGACTTTATATCTCACAGTTCGAAATATTATCATTATGTCCGTGATAGTGACAACAGTGTATTTAGCTTCCAATGTTGAATGTCAACCTACAACCTACGACCTGATAACGCGAGGTTCGATGATTTCAATTTATTGTTTCACATTTTACTGTTACTCTAATCTGGGTACCAGGCCATAGCAACATTGAAGGCAATGAAAAAGCTGATCTTCTAGCTAGATTAGGAAGTAATAATTCCTACACAGGACCCGGTCCAACAATCGGTCTAACTTACAATACACAAAGAAGCATTATCAGAAATTTCTTTAAGGAAAAACATGCTCAACAATTGAGAAATCTCGAGTATTGCATGCACACCAAAACCATGATAAATGGCCAAAACCACCATAACACACAATTCATTTTGAACAAATCCAAGAAGGATATACGGCTCTTAATAGGCAACATCACTGGACATTGTGACCTAAATAAGCACATGTACAGGCTAGGACTATCACAGACTAAAACATGTAGGATCTGCGATGAAGAGGATGAAACACCAATCCACCTTCTGACCTCCAGCCCAGCCCTTATCAACTGCAGAAGAAGAAACCTTGGCTACGAGTTCATGGATCAAGGACAAATCCAATGGTCAAAAATCAAGGACATCTTTAACTTTATGAAGGAAGCAAATGCACTGCTACAAATCGATTAAGACACAACATAGTAAATGGCACACAAAAGAGAACCAACCGAGAGTTCTAATTGTATTCATTAATTTGCAAACTATGGAATTCATTGAATAGTATGTTGTATTTTCAAATAATGAGCCAATAAACGAAACTAACTAACTAACTTACTGTTACTGAATTGCGTATCTACTACTCCCACTTTTATTTCCTTATGTTACAGCTAAACATTTTTCACACGTCAAAATGATATTTTAAAAGAGAACGCGTTGAGAAGTGTTGCTGGCTAGTTAGATAGAAGAAGTTCTTCGAAAAAACTCGGTTTTAGGGAGACGTGGTGTTCCCGAAATTTTCATTACTTAGTAGGACTGACATGAAGTGATGGGCTCTGTGATATACTAGCCTTGGAATTGCTTGCCTATAATGTGCATTAAGATTATGTTTTTGTTTTCGTACAATCCTACACAATACGTTTGATCCTAAACTGGGAAAGAGTTTCGTAGGTTCGGTTAATATTGTTATTGCCTGTCCCATGCGAAAGTCGACCATTACACAACAGTTCGACCCATGCGAAAATAAGCGATTATATGAAGATTTTTTTTTTGATTTATTTTAAGTAATTTTCTTTGTGAAAGCCAACTCTGGCAATAAACCAGAATATATTGGATGCTGCAACGTAATTCGTTAATTTGGAAACAATTTCAGCTGATCCACACATACATCAAAACTGTCTATACTTGTTTATACGGCTGAAGTTGCTGCACGCATTCGGTGGTAGTGGTAAAACCGTAAAAAGACGTATAAACAGTTTTGATTGAATGAGTGGATCAGCTTCCGAACACACTAATTAACAGTTTGTTGTTACTGTTGAAATTTCACGGATTCCAATCGGACTTCTAATAAAACTTAGATGTTCACACTTTGAACGTTTATTAGAGAGTGACTTATTCTATGAACAAAGCATCGCATTTATACCCTAAATCTATGTCTACTATGTGTATTCACCCAGTGATTCGTCAATGAGTTATGTTAATTGTACAAGTCCAACAGTTACTTATATTTATAATTTCGAACGTATGCAAATAGAGGCTTCGTAAATGAAAACAATGTTAATCCACTACTGTTTCATTATGTTCCGTCAATCCTGTCACCGTCACGAAGAAAATCCAAATCATGTATACTGCTCTTTAACGTGAAATCAATTTTTTTTAATTTTACTAACGAAAAACTCTTTTTTCTTTCTATTTCAGGTAAGTGTTTACACAAGTCGTTTCCAAAATCGTGACTATTTTCAACCCTATCATTGTGACGAAAGCGTTACAATTGTGCTGTAAGTATACAAAGTAACCAGAAATAACATGTAAAAAGTCAGCCACATCGTAAATAAATGAAATAGAAATTCAAATCACCCGTTTAATTGCCATTGCGAAAAGTTCAACTGTGAAATAAATTTTCACATTTAATTTTCCGTGAAGTAAAATTTGCTTATGCTACGAAATAAAAGTGATGTAAAGAGAATGCCAGAGTAATACCTATTCCATAAAAAGCCCTTTCAAGTTGTGAATTTAGTTGTAAATTTTCGATGGTGTAACGTGCAACATTTTATAGAAATAAAAGGAGGAAAAACGAAGTTACAACTTTTGCTAAAGGAAAAGCTTTCATTATCCGAATAGATACAGTGGCTTTTATCGCTGTGCTATTTTCGGAATATACAAATCGTTTAATTTTATTTCGAATTTCCAATTCAAAAGTCCCAAATGCAATAAGGCCACACCATAAATTGTTGTCGTCAATTTTTAGTGAAACGAATTAAATGTCAGGAAGCGTTAAGATGGGTTCTTCAGAGGAATTAATTAAATGTTAGAAAAGTTGAATACTCAAAATTATACCGATAAAGTACACAGCCTCTAAACGGGAGGAATGGTTAGAACACATTGTTGACACTAGCACAGCTGTCGAGCACTCAAACACTTGCACACTTGTCGAGCCATTAGTGATTTAAAACTGATGACAGCACTGAAAAAAACGTACGTAATTCGTGTCTTATCACTTGAAAGGCAAAAGGCTAGGATTAGGTCTAGAGGTGTGCGCCGCCGAGTTTTTAGCCGGCGGCGCGGCTGAGCCGAGTAAATGGAGACGCCGCCGCTGATACAAAAATTTCAGCCAGCCGCCGACCGCCGCCGATGCTTTTCGTCGGCTTGCAAAATTTGAATTTTAAATTTTATTAAATGTTAGAATTATCAGCTGCACAATCGATGAATAGATTTTAATGATTTAAAAAGCTATCACTCTCAAGATATTTCTGATTTTCTTAATAAGAGACTGTTTTTTACGTATACCTATCGGAGGTTTCATACTATGAAATTCATAGAGTATACTTTGTTCCGAAAGGGCTCTCACTTATAGAGCTACTGTGCGATGGTCTTTCTAAAAACAATTTTTGACTACGGAAGGCAGAGCGATTCTTTTGAAAAACAGGGTACCGAAATCGTACGCATTTTCTAGTGGAATTTTGCATATGTACCTAGAAAGGACTTCGACCCTAGAAACCAAAACCACTTTCAAAAAAATTCTTCGAAGTTTGTGTGGCTAGCGGGAGATCATCAAAAAAAAAAAAAAAACGAAAACTTGCACTTTTCTCACAAAAATTTCTCCAGTCACACGAGCTGTACAGGGTCGTGCGGGATGTCATTAGAAACCTCGAGAAACTTCTGTAAGAACAATGTAAGTTCTCAGTCATTTTCGGTTGAAAACTTCAGCTGTACATATTGCAATGTGGATGAATTTAAACCCAATAAGTCTCTATTCGGCTCAATAGTACATGTGATTACCTTTCTAATGACACCCCACATGACACTGTACGCTCGTGTAACTGGAGAATTTTTGTAAGAAAAGTTTATCTAGGGACCAAGATCTATCGATCCATATAACTGCGATAAAATACTTCCGATTTCGGCACACGGACTTTCAGAAAAATTACTCTCAATGCGTTTTGCGATTGCGAATGTGAGTCTTTATAAGTAACTGATGGGAGGATATTCAGGTTCTACAAAAAAACAGAAAATGGAAAAAGTACATAATTCACTCGTAGTCAGTATCAGTAATCAGTAAAAAAAAGAAAATTTAAATTTCCTATAAAATGGATCGGCGCGCTGCGGCTGAGCCGAGCCGCCGATAAAAACCTGTTATGGCTGGCCGCCGCCGGAACCACTACAGTCGACTAGCCGCCGCCGAAAATTTTCGCTCGGCGCACACCTCTAATTAGGTCAGATCAACCTGAAACCTGATAGGACCTGAACCTGATCTGATAGCCGAAAAAAATGGATTTTAGAAGTCCACGGCAACGAAAACTAACAAGAAATATGCAAATGAATCAGGTTGAATCTGAAACAGGTCAAATTTAAATCAGGGCAAGTTTTCGATGTTCAGGTTCAGGTCTGGTAAAATCCGATCTATTTCGAGAATGGGACCGTGCTGGCAGCACTGAGGTAAATTAGGCGAATTTTTTGTCAGTGCTGCCAACGTGTGATCAAGTGGTAGACAGGTATAGGCACTTACTGCAGGATATTCTTTACAAAAGATATATGCTTCATGCAATACCGCAATTACGATATCCCGTACGATACAAATCATCTCATAAAAAGCTAAAAGCCGAACATAGAATCCTGTGATTTACAATTCTCAGATGTAACATTTGTGATAAAACTGACATTTTACGTCTGACCTTTTCACACAACCCAATATAGTATCCCTCTTAGTGTCACCTAAATGTTTATGAGCCATCATAGGAAACAAATCAGTACTCTGTAATTGGCTTGAATTGAATATAGCTTTCGCTGCAGAAATATTTACCTGAAACTGTAACAAATAATTTGCGCAAATTGTTGTGCAATAATCTGCATGTATTTTGTATTATATAACACATTTGACTTTAATCTTAATATTCTTATATAACACATCAGCTCATTTTTTTTCCTTTTCCTTTTTTTTTCGAATTCGATCATTTGTGCAAAATATAATTTTAAATCAGCTTGGACATGTGAAACCAACAACAAACATGCTTACGCTCGGCAAAAAACGTTATTTTATGTTTCTATTGCTATGGCACAACATGTTATCCATCTAAAATGGATTGAAGTTGAGATACGAGTTTTACATCCATGCACACACTCACAGGGGCCTCTTGTCTATAGATAGATATATACGAAATAATAATAAAGTAATGCAATTGCGCACTTTGTATATTTCAAGTTATATGGTTCTTTATAAGTAGATATGTTTTAACTGTCCACATAATTCACTCGATACAACCAGTTGCGATTTTAATTAGTCAAATAAATTTTTGTTTTCAATTCTCGCTCTCTCATGAACTGGTAAATATTAATTAATTATTCCGTTTGGAAATGGGTTGGATTATAGGCAAACCTTAATTTGCCTTTGTTTTTGTTTTTTTGGGATAGTATCATTGATTAGGCGATGGTATGAGGGTTGTTGTTGTAAAATAATTTATTGGAGGCTTTCCAATTCTACGATGCGAATAATTTCATATGATAAATGTGGAAACGATACTAATAACAGCGAAACGAGAATCGGTTTCCTCGGATTTTCAGCAACTAAACAAGCTTGGAATTAACGTAATTTTAATCTTTGACAAGGCACAAACGTATCACGATATTCTAATGAGATCTGTTACTTCGTTGCAGGGCTTACTTTAGAGAATTAAAATTCTGAAAAAGTTCCGTAAAATTCTGAAAAAATTCCTAACAATTCCGAAATATTTTTAGCCCCGTACGAAGTACAAAGGGGCTTATAGGATTACGATGCCGTGTGTAATTGATGGAATTCGAAGCAGACGGTAAGGGCAAAGTGTTTGCCTATGTTCATAGATGACGAATCTGCAATAAAAATTTTGTCTGTCCGTCTGTCCGTCTGTCACGTCGATATCTTGAGTAAATCAAATCCGATTTCAAAAATTTTTTTCCCTGAAAGATAGTCGAAATAGTGAGGCTAAGTACGAAGATGGGCATATTCGGGTCGGCCCTTCGTGATTTAGGGCCACCTAAGTGATTTAAGGTCTTTTGGTGATATTTATGGCAAAATAAACGATGGAAATGTAAATGACACGGCAAATGATAGGTATTGTCAATACCAATCCAGGAAAAAAAAGTTTTTTTAAATTGGGGTTTGTGGACCGTGAGTTAGGGCCTTAGAAGTGAAATGCTACTAGGGCCCTATGTGTATTTTACATAGAACTCGAGTAAATTTCATTCGTTTTTCGTAATTTTTGTTTGATTTGGAAGGTAATCGAATGCCGAATAGAATGTTGTTGAAAAAAAATTAAATTTGGGTCCTTGGCCTAAGGCCGCTACTAGGGCCCTATGTGTATTTTACATATAACTCGAGCAAATTTCATCCGTTTTTCGTAATTTTTGTTTCATTTGGAAGGTAATCAAAGGCCGAATAGAATGTTGTTGAAAAAAAAATTAAATTTGGGTCCTTGGACTAAGGCCACTACTAGGGCCCTATGTGTATTTTACATATAACTCGAGTAAATTTCATCCGTTTTTCGTAATTTTTGTTTCATTTGGGAGGTAATCAAAGGCCGAATAGAATGTAGTTGAAAAAAAAATTTTAAATTTGGGTCCTCGGACTGAGGCCGATACTAGGGCCCTATGTGTATTTTACATATAACTCGAGCAAATTTCATCCTTTTTTCGTAATTTTTGTTTAATTTGGAAGGTAATCAAAGGCCGAATAGAATGTTGTTGAAAAAAAATTAAATTTGGGTCCTTGGACTAAGGCCACTACTAGGGCCCTATGTGTATTTTACATATAACTCGAGCAAATTTCATCCGTTTTTCGTAATTTTTGTTTCATTTGGGAGGTAATCAAAGGCCGAATAGAATGTAGTTGAAAAAAATTTTAAATTTGGGTCCTCGGACTGAAGCCGATACTAGGCCCTTCAAAAAAAATAAAATTTTAGGGCGATTTGAAATTTTTGTTTCATTTGAAAGGAACGTCGTACGGGGCTTCGTAATTGCGCTATGCGCAATTTGTAAGATGTACACATTACATAATAATTTTACTTTAACTACATTAACCGGCGCAATAGGCTTACGGTCAAAGTAGGGTGACAGACGCACTAGGGTCACGTACGCAATAGATATACGGGTTTGTACGGGGCTCAGTCGCAGCAAACGCTCCGACTGTTCTGATGGCTCGTTTAGGAATTCTTTCAGAATTTTTCGGAACTTTTTCAGAATTTTCGGAATTTTCAGAATTTTAATTCTCTAAAGTAAGCCCTGCTTCGTTGCTTCAACAATATTATAAAAGCGAATGGTTTCTGCAACTGTTTTAATCTCATAGACTAAAAAAAAGTTTTTAAAATGCGATCTCATCAGGCCAGTGGTAAAGTGATGACCAGCTTCCCATGTACCCATTTAGCGAATCATTAACGAAAATGAAAGTAAACTTTCATATCGTTACATTGTCAAGAGGTGAAAAAACTAAATTTGACTAAATCTTGTACTTCAATTGTTGCAATATGCAGCCAATTCATACATATAAAATACCAATTTACTCAAGCCAGAGCTCATCACTTAGTTGCGTTGTCGTTATCTTCAACTGTTGACTGTTCGTTCTTAAAGGATTATGAGATTTAAGTGTACTGACATAGGACCGATGACTTTTTCATCTTTGTTGTTACTCATGATAATGCTTGATTGGAATTATCATTCACAGTCGCACGAATTTATTTTATTTTATGTCACGAGTGTAACCGGTAAAGTGATTGGCTCATATTCAGTTTGAATTTATTTTATTACCCAAGTTCTCAATCACAGTTCTTTTTCGAAGATCAATGTGAGTTGATTCTCCGTCATAAGTTAAACAAACTCACAAAAATACGGACTGAAACTATGGTGTTACTAAACACGCAAAACCATTTCGCAGGACAGCAATTCTACAGTTCACCAAAACTTCCACCAAGTGCATGTTAAGCATCACATCAACGAGCATAACTCTGTAATATTAATAATGAAAAGTCGACTCTAAAAATTTCATTTATTTCAAATCCATTCCGGCTGCATGTTAATTAACAATTTTGGTTGAAATTCCGTTGCAATGTTGTTGTTGCTGTTGCTTTTTATATATAAATAAATTTCACATAATTTTCGGGTGCGTTGCAACAAGGAAATTATTATTTTGTTTATTCTGTTGCGTTTGTTAGTTTTCTATTTTATTATTCAAAGGATTTTTTTTTCGTTCAAAACGACAGTTGCAAAGGGAACACTCGCGAAAATATGGTCAATTGAAACTTCCATTCCGGCTTTTCATTTCATTTTAGATTCCATCAATTTTAATGAAATCTTTTCGACGGTAATTAATATTTGTGAGACGTTGCAATATTTCCAAGCTAAATAAACATAAACATTTGCAAGATTATTGGATGAAAACACTCTACCAGAAAGCAAACACACTCACCAGATATATTCAGTCATTTAGAAATATTCTTTCTTGGTATAATCCAAGGTTTATTTACGAAAAAAAAGAAGAAATTGCTCAACACTTCTGCTATAAGTGCACACCGATCGGTTTAGAAGATTTTGAAACTTTGTTTATGGATTGTGAAGCTTCTATCAAATTTTGTTACATCAACATAATTTCAGCAAACCTTTCTATAATTACACGGAAAGTGAACTGAACGGATTTTGGTTGTAAATGAAAGTGGATTTGAACTATCATTGACCTAAAAAAAAGTTTTTTTTTTGGTAAAATGAAAAGAAATGAAATGTGCAACTTCTATTAGGTGACAATATTTTACAGTTGAACAATTTTTCGTCTCGTCTCTATAGTGCACATTGTTACAATCACTAGCTTTCGGTAACTTTTGTGTGAAAACGTCATTTAACATTGGACGTAGACAGAGTGAAAGCGATTAATATTCATTGTACTGATTCGTTGTGAGTTTTGGACTGACATGAGACGTAATGGACACTTATTACTGAGAGGGATTCTTCTGAAAAACAGAAGACCGAAATCGGACGCATTTTCTATTGGAATTTTTTATATGTGCCCAGTAAGGTATTCGACCCCAGAAGCCAAGACCACTTTCAAAAAAATTCTTCGAAGCTTGTGTGGCTAGTGTGAGGTGATCACAAACCGAAAATATGTATTTTTTAACAAAAATTTCTCCAGTTACACGAGCCGGACAGGGTCGTGTGTGGTGTCATCAGAAAGGTAATTGCATGTACTTCCGGGGCAAATAGGGTCTTATTTTGGGTATAAAATTCATCCACACTGAGATATGCCACAGTTGAAGTTTTCAACCAAAAAAAGACTGAAAACTCACACTTTTCTTACAGAAATTTCTCGAGGTACACAAAACGTACAGGGTCGTGTGGTGTGTCATTAGAAAGGTAATTGCATATACTTTGAGGGAAAGTAGAGCTTACGGAAGTTTGACAGCATCTACGATTCAATATAAGCACTTAAGCATTTCAACTTCTCATAGTTCGTCGTAGACGCTTCTAAGCCCCAATAAATCTTATTGCTCTGAAAGTACATGCAATTACCATTCGAATGACACCCCACACGACCATGTACGTTTTGTGTACCTCGAGAAATGTCTGTTAGAAAAGTGTAAGTTTTCAGTCTTTTTTTGGTTGAAAACTTCAACTGTGCATATCTCAGTGTGGATGAATTTTAAACCCAATAAGACCCTATTTGCCCTGGAAGTACATGTAATTACCTTTCTAATGACACCCCACACGACCCTGTACGTTTTGTGTACCTCGAGAAATTTTTGTAAGAAAAGTGCATGTTTTCGGCTTTTGATCACCTCACATTAGCCACACAAGCTTCGAGGAATTTTTTTGAAAGTGGTTTTGGCATCTGGGGTCGAATACCTTACTGGGCACATATAAAAAAGTCCAATAGAAAATGCGTCCGATTTCGGTGTTCTGTTTTTTAGAAGAATCCCTCTGACTGATTTAACTTTGGGGATTACGAGGGGTCAAATGAGCGGATACAACATCCAACCATCCTTAAATTTCATCCTTTAATGACTCTGATTGCTGCAGATTTACGATGTTTTTAAGCTTTTGTAAATTATTCAAAATGTTTTGAATCGAAGAAGTTAAGATGTGGAGAGACTATTGAGAATCATTTTATTAAATTTGAGGTTACTCAATCGGTGGATGTCCGTTTTTGCGTTGAATAAAAAAATCAACTTAGTCGAGTTGTCCGTTTTTGCGTTGTTAGTAAAATTTGATGAAATGTCTAATATTAGGTGCAGGACAAAACTTCGTGGATTTATTTTGATTAAAGACTTACCCTCGCTCCTAAAACATGCTTATGAGACAGAGTTTGCAATGACAAAACATCGCAATTTTAAAACAGCACGGAGAATTGAATACATTTTTTTTTGATTATTTTGTATCATGCATGCATAGCCAACGAAATGCACAAAACTATGTCCCGTGCGAATGCGGTTTATATTGCTAAATAACTCTGAATTATATGGTCAAGGCAATAATGTTTCTACCTAAAATATGCATAGGCTGTGAGGGATGCTGTCGACTTATACCGTCGTTTTATGCACATGTACATTATATATAAATGTTGTGTGCCCATGTTTTCTTGTTTTTAATAATATTTACCGTTCAAAATTCAGAGAATTTAATAGAACATTACGATTCGAATTATTTCATAATTAATATTGTGCTACACAATTTATGTTTCATTAACATCTATGCATAGACGTGGATATGTTTATTGTGATGGAAGCATCGGACAGACATTATTAAGTTATTTTCATACCATTTGAATGTGAAAGCGAACGATACTCTAACAGAGTGATGAATTTTTGATTCTGTGACGGTTGTAATTGTTCCTACGAAATTCTGTCGTGGAAATCAGTTGTGGATGAATTTTCATTAGTTTTTTTTTCGAATCCCTGCACTCGTACTCGGAAATTTGTACGTGAAATGCAGGAATGTCAAAATGTTCTGTAAACAAATAGATAAGAATTTGCTCTACAGTGAGCAAGTGGCTAGAAACTAAGTCATTTCTTCGGTTTACCCTGTATTTTAAATAAATTATTGACATTAATTCTCTACTTGTCCATAACCGTATGCCGGAATAGTATACGTCTGTATTAGAAGATATGAGGAAAAAAATGCTTGAATATCTAAAATTTCAATACACCAGCACATTCTCGACTCGTCCTACCCCACGTATAACATTACCGTTGTGGTAATAAAACCGAGGGGTAATCCACTGGCCAAAAAAGTGTCAAATCAATTTCTAATTCCTTTCAATTCCGTTTAATTACCTCAATTACCGGAGCAACTCGTCTAATTGCCGGATTCGCCCTATTTCCTTTCAATTCCGTTCAATTTCTTTCAATTTCTGTCAATTCCATTTAATTACCTCAATTACCGGATCAATTCATCTAATTGCCGGATTCACTCTACTTCCTCTCAATTCATTTCAATTTCTTTCAATGGGTGATTGACGTTTTGACAAGTTATTTTTAATCGACGTAAAACATTATTCTAAACAAGAAATTTTTCAACGGTATGTCTCTAAAATGCACTGAACTTTTTATAAGTTCGTCTAAACTTCGAAACGTTCTTGCTGCATCGAGACTGGAAACGGCCTCCGGCACATTTTAGGCGGCTGACAAAATTGGGTCGATTTAGGGTCGCACTTTGTAAACAAAATTAATTTTATAAAAAAATCTGTGCATTTTAGAGGCATACGGTAGAACAATTTTTTGCTTAGAATAACGTTCTGCGTCGAATCGGTCAAAACTTCAATCCACCATTCCCTTTCAATTTCTATAGATACTAACTGTCAATTTCTTACAATTCCCATTAATTCCTGTCAATTCCTTTTAATTCCTGTCAATTCCATTTAATTACCTCAATTACCGGATCAATTCTTTCCGTTCAATTCCTTCAATTTCTTTCAATTCCCATTAATTCCTGTCAATTCAGTTTAATTACCGGATTCTCCGTCAATTCCGAGCAGGGTGTGTAATCAATTACCCGAGTGGTTTCCCCCTCGAATAAAACTTAAATGACAATAAGGTCTCTCTTAGCTTAAAGTCGATTATAGTTGAATATACAGAATTTTGATATTAATTAACGGTATATTCAATCTACGTCATATGCGACATAACTTCATAAAATTTCCAATTGTTGCATTGTATCGAGATGATTTTAATGACTATGCCAACAATTATATTGACAGCATTGAAGTGACTTTTCCCACAAGATACTTCAAAAATGTCTACCTATATTAGAATGCGTAGCAAGCGAGGTAGCAAGGCATTGTTTTCAAGCTCGAATCAGAGAACTTTACATATTCCAGTATTGTACTCACACTGAGAATTGGAATTTGGGTAAATCAAACAGGTTTTTCCTATGTGTATTTTGACTAGGATGCTAGATACTTTTTGCGAAAATCTTTAAGATGTAGTTAAACACACCGCATAGCACGGAAATTTTAGAAATTTTATTAACTTTAATTTACAGACTGAAAATTTACCGAAAATTGACTGAAAGTTTACCGAAAATCTACCAAAATTTCATTGTAAATTTACCGAAGTAGTTTTTCGATAAATTCATTAAATTTTTGGTAAATTTCGGTATTTTTCAGTAGTTCCAGTAAATAAAATTGCCAAAGGCCGTGTAAAGAAGTAGAAAAAATTCAATTGGCAATGTCCAGCATGCACAACTTTCCATTTTCCCTTAAAACTTCCAAGTATAAATGAGAAAATATTATGCAAACTCAAACGAAGTTTTCTTTATGATTCTAGATTTTTAGTAGTAACTTCTGGCTTCAAAATTGTATATACTTACCATGCCTACCGTAGACAACTCATTTCGTACACAAATCATTCTTCACATTGTTTTATGATATTTTTCAATATAAAACTTTGTTTCGAAACCTAAACAATATGCTCAGACTGTTTTATTTAACATTCAGATCAAATATACCTCTGGTAAAGTATGCACGGGATAACATATTGTGTTGCTGGCGAAAAAAAAAACTAGCGCATTTTCGTATGCTTTGTCGTTGCGTACAATTTTAAGTATAGTATAACGTTATTTAATAAAAATAACTTTGGAAAATGTTAAGCATTTTTATCTTATAAATATACTGCAGGAAAAACAATTTAAAAACTTATTCATACATTTCATTGCACATGTTTCGTTCAGTTGAAAAATATATGCACATTTTCCGAGAGTGGAAACTAAATAGAACTTTACGGGCAACAGAAATTGTCTGTCTACAATATGTGTAACAATGGGAAGTATTGTGGACTTACCTATGTTTCGAAGGTGTATTCGAAATGCATTTGGCCATTTTACATTTTTTGTTGTTTGCTTGATGAATAAGAAATTTTTGTTTGAAGCAAAAAATAATTGTTAACAATTGGAACCTTTGATCTTAAATAAGTTTCCACGAATTGAATCAAAATCTCAGTTAGGCAATTAGCCAATTCCTCAACAATTTCTGGTAAATGATTTTCAATGCTGCAACGCCAATTTATAGAGTGAGAAGCCCCTCTCCAAATACCTCGGAAAATAAACAAATTTAGACGAAAAGTTATCTGCGATGAAAACGTTTTATTTGAAGTGAAAATCTTGAAAAATTTTCAATCTAACTGGATTTTGACTACACCGATAAAGTTGTAGAGATCATGCTACCTACAATTGACGGAAGAGAAAATTAAAAACCAAACGGTAAGTATCCTTTCCACTCAAACAAAATGGTTCTACTACCGATTGTAGAGAATAGTTTACACCGTGGAAAAAGCTTTTTTTTCGTACATGCACCTTCTATCGACAGCGCTGACAAAGGAGGACTTACTCAAGACTATTTTCTACGTTTTTAGACCCGTACGAAGTACTGGGGTCTTATAGGTTTACGCATACGTTTGTAACACGTCGAATTGGACTCCCTGAGTAAGGGGAAACCTATTGTGGTTGTCTAGAGATGCCAAATCCGCGAAAAAAAAGTCCGTCTGTCTGTCCGTCTGTCCGCCTGTCTGTCTGCACGATAACTTGAGTAAAACGCATCCGATTTTGAAAATTCTTTTTTTTCCCGTTTGGTAATGTCAAAAGACAGGCTGAGTTCGAAGATGAGTGATTTTGGATCGACCCATCCCGAGCTGTGGCCCAATAAGTGCTTTACGGTTTTTCGAAGATATCTCCGGACATTTAAACGTTAAACTTGTAAGTGATACGTCAAATAAAAGGTATTTACAATACCGATCGACAAAAAAAAAGTTTATGGAAATCGGAAGACCGACTCGTGAGTTAGACCCCTTGGTGTGGAACAGGCACAGGGCGGCAAGCAGTTTTTGCTTGTAGGTCGGCCACATTTGAACATATTTCGTCTGTTTTAGCTTTATTAGATAGGTATTGACCGTACCAATCAGGGAAATTATGTTCTCCGGAGCGTGAGCTAGGTCTCTTGGAGTGAGCTCTTATCTGGCTACTCGGAAGTACAGTGAACGTGGTGTATTTTGACAATATCTCGAGTAAATTTTGACCGAATTTCATGAATTTTTTTTTGTTTGAAAGGTTTTAACGAATGTAAAGCGTCGGTACTATTTCCGGTCTCCTAACAAAATGGCTGCCGGCGGCCATATTGGATTTTAGTAAAATTGAAGTATCTTGGGGAAAATGGTACTTAGAGAGTTTATGTTAACATGGAAATAATGTGTTAAGTGTGAGGGGTTTCAGGGATTCCATATATGGACATCTATATATACCTATATACAGCTATATTGAGCTATATACAGGCATATAGAGCTATATAATAGCATATTCATCTGTGAAATGTTTATTTATAGGAAAATATAGGTAAATATAGCGGTATATAGCTGTTTAAATAGGAATTTATGAAAGTTGACTTCGTACGGGGCTGTCTATATTGCCTCCGGCAATTTAATTGTATATGATAACAAGGCAAAGAGTGGATAATGTAAGTGATTTAAAAGGAAGAATAGTTTTTCAGCAGAGAAGAAAATGAAGTAAGAGAAATGAAGAGTTTCACATTAAAGGCTTTTGATACGAATAGGTGTTTCGTACGGGTCGGCGTTAGCTATGTTTTTACTAGGGGCTTGAAGTAAACATTTTTTATGAATCCGTTGTAGCTACATCCCTTAGACATTAAAATGAGCAGTGTAGATCAGTTCCCAACAGATACTAATAGAAACAAAAATCTGTGTTACACAACGTTGAAGTGAATTTACGTTTGAATCGTTCTATTCAAGAACAGATTTTTCGTGGTCTAGGTCTAACGACAGTATTTTCTTGGAGGAATCGAAATGTTAAGTGGTTATATACGTGCGAAGTCATTCCCACTATAGTCAGTAGCGTGTCTAGACTATCAAGCCAGAGCCAGAGCATCTATAGAAAATTAAATTTTTAACAATTTAGCACAGAAACAACGACGGGTCATTGGATCGAACAACTTATACAATTTTATCCAAGGGTTCTGGATAAGTATGCTAGAGACGAGTCGCCCCAATAAAACTATGCTTCGCAGAATGAACAAACTCACTGTTTTTTGATGTTTACATAAGACCTGTAAGAATAGTAATTTTGAAATCTAATCTAATTCTATCAATGTAGAGGGCTACGTAGCTCAATCGGTAGAGCGATGGACTCATACGCTATGCGGCTCGGGTTCGACTCGCGTCAGAAACATTGTTGAAATGGTTTTTAGCCCCGTACGAAGTACAAAGGGGCTTATAGGATTACGATGCCGTGTGTAATTGATGGAATTCGAAGCAGACGGTAAGGGTAAAGTGTTTGCCTATGTTCATACCGCAATAAAAATTTTGTCTGTCCGTCTGTCCGTCTGTCTGTCCGTCACGTCGATGTCTTGAGTAAATCAAATCCGATTTCAAAATTTTTTTTTCCCTGAAAGATAGTCGAAATAGTGAGGCTAAGTTCGAAGATGGGCATATTTGGGTCGGCCCTTCGTGAGTTAGGGCCGCCTGAGTGCTTTAAGGTCTTTTGGGGATATTTACGGCAAAAAAAACGATGGAAATGCAAATGAAACGGCAAATGATAGGTATTGTCAATACCGATCCAGGAAAAAAAAGTTTTTTAAAATCGGGTGAGTGGACCGTGAGTTAGGGCCCTAGAAGTGAAAAGCTACTAGGGCCCTATGTGTATTTTACATAGAACTCAAGTAAATTTAATACGTTTTTCGTAATTTTTGTTTCATTTGGAAGGTAATTGAACGCCGTATAGAAAGTTGTTGAAAAAAAATTAAATTTGGGTCCTTGGACTAAGGCCACTACTAGGGCCCTATGCGTATTTTACATACAACTCGAGTAAATTTCATCCTTTTTTCGTAATTTTTGTTTCATTTGGAAGGTAATCGAAGGCCGAATATAATGTGGCGAAAAACGTTTTAAATTTGGGTCCTTGGACTGAGGCCGCTCCTCGGCCCTAAGTGTATTTTGCGTATAGATCGAGTAAATATCATCCAATTTTGCTAGTTTTTGTCTTATATGAAAGGTAATTGAATACCGAATAGAATGTGGTGAGAAAAATGTTTGAAATTTGGATCCTTGGACTGAGGCCGCTCCTCGGCCCTAAGTGTATTTTGCATATAACTCGAGTAAATTTGATCCGATTTTCCTAAATTTTGTTTCATTTGAAAGGTAATCGAACACCGAATAGAATGTTGTTGAAAAAAAAAAATTGGGTCCTTGGATTAAGGCCGCTACTCGGCCCTAAGTGTATTTTGCATATAACTCAAGTAAATTTCATCCCTTTTTCCTAATTTTTGTTTCATTTAAAATGTAATTGAACACAGAATAGAATGTTGTGGAAAAAAATTTAAAATTTGGGTCCTTGGACTAAGGCCGCTCCACGGCCCTAAGTGTGTTTTGCATATAACTCGAGTAAATTTGATCCGATTTTCCTAATTTATTTTTCATTTGAAAGGTAATCGAACACCGAATAGAATGTTGTTGAAAAAATAAATAAATTTGGGTCCTGGGACTAAGGCCGCTACTCGGCCCTAAGTGTATTTTGCATATAACTCGAGTAAATTTCATCCGATTTTCCTAATTTTTTTTTCATTTAAAAGGTAGTTGAACACCGAATAGAATGTTGTTGAAAAAAATCAAAATTTGGGTCGTTGGACTAAGCCCGCTACTCGGCCCTAAGTGTATTTTGCATATAACTCGAGTAAATTTCATCCGATTTTCCTAATTTTTGTTTCATTTGGAAGGTAATCGAAGGCCGAATAGAATACTGTTGAAAAAAAAATAAATTTGGGTCGTTGGACTAAGGCCGTAACTTGGCCTTAGGCCTCTCAATAAATTAAAATTTTAGGTCAACTTGAAATTTGTGTTACATTTGAAAGGAACGTCGTACGGGGCTTCGTAATTGCGCTATGCGCAATTTCTAAGATGTACACATTTCATAATAATTTGACTTCAACTACGTTTACGGGTGCAATAGGTCTACGGTCAAAGTAGGGTGACAGACGCACTAGGGTCACGTACGCAATAGATATACGGGTTCGTACGGGGCTCAGTTGCAGCAAACGCTCCGACTGTTCTGATGGCTCGTTTCTAATCGTAAATGATTAGTCACTGCTGTTTAACAGCTTATCGGCGTTATTAGGTCTCAAGAAACGCTCTATCTGCCTTAGCAGGTCTAAAAAAAAAAACAACTGAGATATTGAACAATGTTCTCATACGTCACACGTACATCACTGACGCAAACAAATCGCTTTCCTTTATAACATCATTTCTTGTATGAACTCTTAGTGTTGCATGTTGCATCCCGTATACTACATTTTAAAGAAATCGAACAAAATCTTAAAAAGTAATGTTTGCTAGTCCCTCCTGTCAATGCATGTCTGTTTTGTATACCGTGCGAATTTTTCAAATATTGTAATAAAATGTTATCACACACAATTTCAACAGATTCACTTTCCCATCGTAAAACACGGTACATCTAATCCACAAATTTTTTTAACTTTTTCGTACATGTCTACGCATATGTTTTGTAAAATTTAAATAATCTACCATTTATGGATATACAATAAATTCAACTTACTTGAAATGTTTAAATGGAATGGAAAAACTAAATATTTTTTTTCCTACTTCTCTTCTCTCCATTCTATATTATTTTTCATTCACAAACCTACCAATAAAGTATGGTACTTGCATGCACTCGATGGGTACATAACATTATTGTCGTAATATGGTTATTACTGCTTTCGGGAAGGAACTTTTTTTCCGCCACACAATTGAAATTAAACTACCTGTGTCATTTGTTTGTTACGAAATTTCGAATTAAATTCATGTTTATTTCGGAATTTGTTTGGGTTTACAATTCTTTTTTATTTTATTTTACTTTGAATCTACAATAATCACAGTGTCTGTTTATATGGGAACTCTGTGTGTTTCACTCAAATTTTACTTCAATTCCCATAGTGTTTCGCTTGCAACCATGTGTATAGCCCTTAAATGTGTTATAGTTGTGTCGAAAGTCCGTTTAGAAAACGAACTAATTTTCTTCGACGAACTTCCTTCGCTGAGGTGATCTTATAAAACAACCTTTTATACACTCGAACATGTTTTAAAATGTTCTGAAATGCATTTTCGTTTCGATGAGTCGGTTGTAATATAATAATTGAATCTAATGGTTCTCATGGAACGTCGGGTATTGCGAATACAACATCGAACATTAAAATCGTTTTACCTGTAGAATGTGAATAATTTTTGTTGATGAAATAGTAATCGATATTTTTATCAAATTACAGAAAAGGTAAGACGATATTATGTGCGCGATTTATTAGATGTAGATATATAGCCTTCGAGTAGTGCAGGAGAATGTTTAACTGTTTCGTTGTAGTAATTATAGATCGCTGGTAGCTATTTCCCCAGTTCCAGGAATTTCGTTTGGAATTTTTTTTAAAATTTTTTCGGGTTCAGAATAACAATCCATCAGTTATATGATGCATCGATCTGCAATTTTAATTCGATAAATCGACTATGGACAATTACCAATTCATTTCACATGCTAATGTGTCAAGGTAATCAATTTTTCACAGTCACAAACAGTGTGATGTAAAGTGCTCTTTGCCGCACGTTGGCATGTAAAATAGATTTCTTTTACAGGCGACGACGATGAAATTTAGACATTTTGTTTCAACTATTTTTCAGCTGATCCACTCATACACACAAAAGTGCTTGTACTTGTTTTATAAATAGTAATTCTTGTATGTAGTGGTAACACCGTATAAAAACGTTACAGTAGTTTTGTTTGTATAAGTGTTATTGCTCGTCCAACCCTGATTAATCTATTACCTTATTCACTGTTGTCGATGTCATCGGCGTGTGTTTTACAATTCTCTGTGGTTTTATATCAAGTCATAGTTTCTATCCAGAAATTGTCCTATATTATCATCAATCCAATTGTTTCGGAGAAGTTTTTTATGCGAATTACAGTGGATATTTCCTACTGTCTTTAGACCGAGTCATTGACAATATTTAACCGAATTTCTAAGATATATTTTGGAGCGGTTGTGTCTTTTGTTGATATATTTACTTTGTGAATGAAAGTTTTGCCTCTACTTAAAACTTCTTAAAAATTCTGAATAATAAGTCTTGCCACAGAAACCTAAAGTCCTTCGTCAGCCGGTCGAAAAAAGACTACGCGAAATGTACGAAAAAAGAAAAACAAAATTTGTTTGTAAATTTTCGGAAGCCTAATTTTACCATAATGTGTTCGGCTTATTTCAATACAACTGAGGGCCTTATCTTAGAGCTTTTGCGCACTTAAGAGTCATATCGCCAAGACTTCAGGTGATTGGGGAACAAGCCGACTCCGATTTTAATGAGTGATAGCTCGTTGGATTCGTCTTTCAATTCTAGGAAACACGTATCTTTCACTTTTTCTAAAAAAAAAATGTTTTCTGTGAAAAGTGTTCAAAAGTGATCACATGTCAGAGAGTACCGAAAACAGTTTTTCGGCAATAACTCAAGAAAAAATTATTTTAAATTGTTGTAATGTTGTACGATTGTCGGCCTTGGAAAGACCTACAGATAGAGTATACGCACTGCTTGGTGCTAGTTGATCCACGAGAGCTATGACTTAAAATATAGTGAATGTTCGGAGAGTACTGCTTCTCTGCAGCTTCGTTGTTCCACGGAACTAAGTATGGGGTGTTGTAGCTGGCCTCACCCACTATCGTTCCACACATAAATGAGCCCAGTACTTTTGTGCTGCAAGCCCACAGAAGTGTTAGAAAAAAAGTTGGTGCCAAAATGCAGATTTTTTTCTTCTTTCTGAGGGCTCTACAGCTGGAACAGCATCTGGAACGGTACTATGGCAGTCATTCTTTATCGTCTACTATTCTTTTACCTTATCAATAGAAAAACGCTTCGATATGACACGAATATATCAGATCCAAGGTTAGTAATATCAAGAGAAAAATTATCAAATTTTTCTCGGAGGATTTTAGTCAAATAAAGTGTTAGCGTATAGCAAATGACCTCAGGACTCGACTCCGGAACAGTAGTTAGTTTTTCAATTGGACCAATATTTGCTACGTGACAGGAGTTTGGAAAAACGATATGATCAAGTGGGAGCAAACGGTTTGCCAAACTCCTGTCACGTAGCAAATATTGGTCCAATTGAAAAACTAACTACTGTTCCGGAGTCCTGAGGTCATTTGCTATACGCTAACACTTTATTTGACTAAAATCCTCCGAGAAAAATTTGATAATTTTTCTCTTGATATTACTAACATTGGATCTGATATATTCGTGACATATCGAAGCGTTTTTCTATTGATAAGGTAAAAGAATAGTAGACGATAAAGAATGACTGCCATAGTACCGTTCCAGATGCTGTTCCAGCTGTAGAGCCCTCAGAAAGAAGAAAAAAATCTGCATTTTGGCACCAACTTTTTTTCTAACACTTCTGTGGGCTTGCAGCACAAGAGTACTGGGCTCATTTATGTGTGGAACGATAGTGGGTGAGGCCAGCTACAACACCCCATACTTAGTTCCGTGGAACAACGAAGCTGCAGAGAAGCAGTACTCTCCGAACATTCACTATATTTTAAGTCATAGCTCTCGTGGATCAACTAGCACCAAGCAGTGCGTATACTCTATCTGTAGGTCTTTCCAAGGCCGACAATCGTACAACATTACAACAATTTAAAATAATTTTTTCTTGAGTTATTGCCGAAAAACTGTTTTCGGTACTCTCTGACATGTGATCACTTTTGAACACTTTTCACAGAAAACAAATTTTTTTTAGAAAAAGTGAAAGATACGTGTTTCCTAGAATTGAAAGACGAATCCAACGAGCTATCACTCATTAAAATCGGAGTCGGCTTGTTCCCCAATCACCTGAAGTCTTGGCGATATGACTCTTAATTCGTCCATTTTTCTTATAGTCTAATGTATCATACCAATGCCATCAATAAATGTTTCTTATTATGTAGTGCTACGTAAACTGGACGCTTCACTTTGTGCGCATACAATTCAGGTAAAGTGATCATTGAAAGTGGTCGGAAATAAATGCATATCATTATTGTGCTTTGATGCAACCATTCCAAAGCCCCTGATTTCCATGCACATTTCCAAGCGAAAAATCAATAATTTAGCAAAAACAAGGTTAGTATACTTGCCTCGACTGCATCGCATACTATTCAAAATCCACTTCATAATAAAATATCGAGAGAAAAAAAAATGTATAATACAATTGCCCTATGCGTCCGCATATCAAACCACCCCTTTTGTGAATATAATCTCCGGAATGTTGACGGAAAAAAGCAGATGTTTTTGAAATAGATTTTTTTTTCCTGTTTCCTACATTACGTAAACAACCAAACCATAATCGTTGCATATATATATATATATATGAACTCGACTCACTTATGCAAAACCTCGAAACAAAGTAGTAATAAACGTGTGTGTCCCCTCCGGTAGGGAGAAAAAGAAAGAAAGAAAAAAAAATAAAATACAAAAACATTAAATTCAATCATCGAAAGTATACACATGCATATGGCACGGGGTGAGTTGATATGATATTCCTCCATGGTATGTACGGTACAATCGATTCCACATATATTACATTGTGTGGATGAAATTTAAACAATTTCATATTTCTCGTTTTCATATAGGCATGTGGGCACAATGGATAACATTACTGTATGTTAGATGCATAATATGCTGAACAGTGAACACGACGAGGGACTAAAAACTTAGTTGAAGAATTTTTTTTTTATTCCTAATTTCATTTCCATTAGAAAAGCGGGAAAGTATTTGATGGAATACTTAATGTGCATAACTGGTTTGCCATATAATTTTCTACAATGAACAATTTATGTGTAGTAACGCGATGTTTTATACAGATGTGTAATGTTTAAATGGTATACCTATACCGTTTCATGTTAATATTAGGGATTTCTCTGGTGTGTGTTTAGAAAAGGTTATTGGACTTAGGGACACAACCAAAAAATAGTTTTAGGGTTGTAATTTGCAAAATTGTGTCTCGAGTTCAGCTATTGTACTTTCGGGATACGGCACGTGTGTGTAAAATTTTTAAAATATTTTGTTTCGTCACTCGCTCACACGTACTAAAATCATGATATGAATCACACACAGATTCATTCAGTTAGCGACCCCGATCCTTCTTCTATAGCATCAAAATTGATGCACATTGGAGAAACAAAAAGGCAATTTGCATTGAATCGAAAAGGTATTCAAATTCCGTATTTGTATTTGTCGCTATTTTTTCTCATCAATTGTGATATGTTTTAGGTGAGTATAACTGGTACCCCCTACCTACTCCCTGAAAGTATAAACGTTATTATTGTAAGATTTCCGAATGGGATTTTTCTTCTTGTTTCGATTTTGTGACGACACCCATGAGTGCACAGATCGATAAAACAAGAGAATGATTCTGAATAATATCTCGACTCGACAGTCCACAAGTAGCGTTGAAACAGGGCCGGTTTATCGGTTTCAGCGAACTGGGCCATTGAAGTTGATGGTGATAGTTTTGCATTTTCTGCTTAAAACATCTATTTCCAAGCCCTCGTTATTCTAAGCGATGAGGCGACATAACTACACGGTCAATATCGTCAGGAACGATATTATCGTTTTTTAGACGATAGTATCGTCTAAAAAACGATAGTATCGTTTTTTGGACGATAGTATCGTCTAAAAAACGATATTATCGTTCAAAAAAATGTCATCCAGGACGATAATATCGGCTAAAATTATAAATTTTAAAATATTTTCAGGACGATATTATCGTTTTCTTGACGATATTATCGTTTAAAAAAAACGATAATATCGCCCAGGACGATATTATCGTTTTGGACGATATTATCGTACATAAAACGAAAATATCCATTAGATTTTCTAGAACGGTAATATCGTCCAGAAAACGATAATATCGTTTTTTCAACGATAATATCGACAATAAAACGATACTATCGTCCAGACAATATTTTAGAATTTTTCAATTTAGACGATATTATCGTCCTGGATGAAAATTTTTTGGACGATAATATCGTTTTTTCGGACGATAATATCGTTTTTTTGGACGATAATATCGTTTTTTTGGACGATAGTATCGTCTAAAAAACGATAATATCGTTTTTTTGGACGATAGTATCGTCTAAAAAACGATAATATCGTTTTTGAGACAATACTATCGTCTAAAAACGATATTATCGTTTTTTAGACGATAGTATCGTCCAAAAAAACGATAATATCGTTCCTGACGATATTGACGGTGTGGAAATGTCCCGCCACCATTCTAAGCCTACCGGCGTCAGCGTTTCGACATTTGCTTGTTGAGCTCACCCATATCCAAGAAACGGAGCCATTCTCCTTAGAGTTCCTTTTTAAAACTCAAATGGGATATTCCAAAATTAAATGTTTTATGATGTTTTAGGCCTGCAGGACCTATTTTACATTTTACAGAAAAAAAATCCTAAAAAAACGACAAACCGAAGGTCCTTTGTTGTTCTTACGGCCATTTCAGTTTTTCGTATTTGAGCTGAATGGAGCTGATGGATGGTACTTTACAAGACCTAACAGAAACCAGACTCCAGGAATTTCACGGAATTTATTTCCCTAAAATAGGCCCTGTGAGACTGGTACACATCTATGCCATAGACAATAGATGATCGTACTCACAAGAAATAATAATCGTTCAAACGATCAGAATAAATACGAAGATCTTGTGACTGTCTCTTTTTTTCTAAAATTCGCATTATTTGAATTGTTTAAAGCGTCTAGCGCAACTGAGCAGCATCTGCTTAAATTAATCTATAAATATAGCAATCACAAGCACCCACATATTGACAGCCAATCTCTCGTTATTAGCGACATTCTTTCCATTATATCCTAGGGCTAAATAAAATTGATTGTATCACCAAACATTTTGTGCACAAGCACCGATGCTCGTTTACCATTTATCATTGTTTTTCATATCATTACTGACGGTCTATACCGTATGTATAGCATCATACAAAAGGTTAATCAATATAAACTTACCGAGAGCATCGGAGCCTGTTAACAGGTGTGTTCTAAATTTGATTTAATTTTCTTTAATAATATAACGTTCTTACTGAGCATGTCAATAGCACGCATAAAATCAAGTCATGAAGCGAAAGAAGAATATAAGATTTTCAAATCAATATTATAACTGACTATACCAATATAATGTACTACTAACCAGGTTACTATACTCGCTTTATTTTACCGAATTAAAGAAAAAGAAAGATGAAGAGAAAAAAAAGTATGAAAACCGGTATTATCTTAAGTTAAAAAAGAAGATCACGTTTAACATATACGTCACACACAGGGTGATGGTATAATACATTTCTTTAAGTTACGTTTGTTTCGAACACATAATCGTACATCATGCCCGCACGTTAGTAAGCGAGCGTGACACAAGTCCTCTACTACAAAATTTTCCAAAAAAAAAAAATAGTGACAAAAAGTGGCAGATGATTTAGGACATATTTTTCCCTATTTTAACTATTTTCCTTACAGCAGTTTCCTCAACATCTGCCACTTGTGACGCAATTTTTTTTGTAAAGTTTTCTTTCCTAATTTTTTGGGTCAATTTTCTTTCTTAAATTTTTTGTGTCAATTTTTTGTTGATAAAGTTTTTGCGTACAGACACAGAATGCGTCACCCTCAGCGATATCAGTTATTTTGTAGACACAAGGACTTGCGTCACTTTTACCCTCAGGGTTTTTTTGACTGATATAAATTTATTTGTATATATGTGATCTGTGTGGTATACCAACGTATGTACGTCTGTACATATATAGATATGTACATGTCATTTAAAAAAATATAATAAAAAATTGAAAATGAAGAAAAAAAAATCGAGAGAAAATCACCGTCAGAAATCAAATTGAACGTTCGCTTTTGGGCTTCTTTATTTTATCGTTTTATTTGATTTCATTCGGATATTATAGGTAATTTAGCGTTGAATGAGGTTGGTTTTGCTCGACAAAGGAAAAATAATACGTGTAATAAGTAGTATATAGATGGAGAGTATATATTTATCTTTAGATGAAGAAAATAACAGGCAATCGATTTATGTACCTAAATATTATACCGAGTTTTTTTTTATTTCTCGTTCGTCTTTCTTTCTCTTCGTTCAACAAGTGTACGCATAAAAATATGTTCCGTGCATATCCTACCCATTGGTAATCCAGAAAATATTTATAAAGTTTTTGAAACCATTTTCGTTTTGTTAAAAGATACTGATGGTTCTTTCATCGAATCATTTAAAATTAATATTTATTTATTTGATTGGATGTAAGCAACAATAAAAATTATATAATCCGAATATGGAAGCTGTGCGAATAACGATAATGATGCCGGAGTTTATTACGATAACTTTAGTATTTATGGATGGTAAACCAGGGGCTTTATAATATATTGTTTCATTCATCTTCTGTTTACGAAATGCACACTCCTTGCGTTAATAATTTTATTTGGCCTTAATTGATTTTACCATCATCGTTTGAGGATGTGGGATTGAACGTTTTGCTGTCATCGCGGTCTATTTCCTTTCAAATATTCATCGAAAATTTCGAACCTCATCTGAGGATTAAATGATTCAAAACAAAAGCACATACGATCGGGGTGTCGCGTCATTGGTTGATAACACAACCTTTGTTGGAGTCTATTTTGGGCTAAATTTAACTTTTAAGAAAAAGTAAGCCGACCCATCAAAACAAGGCATCAGAACAGTCGGAGCGTTTGCTGCGACTTAGCCCCGTACAGCCCGTAATCCTATTTCGTCCGCAACCATAATACGTCCGTAGCCCTAATAAGCCCGGAACCCTAATACGTCTACAACCCTCTAATGCGTCTGTTACCAAAATGCAAGTCAAGTTAGGCATTGTCAAATTTACTGAAAATGTTCATTTTTAAAATTGCGCATAGCGCAATTACGAACGCCCGTACGAAGTACCTTTCAAATAAAACCAACAATTTACGACATTATTTTAGAAACCCAAAATTTTTTGCCAACTTTCCATTAGGTATTCAATTACCTCTCAAATGAAACAAAAACTAGCAAAATCGGTTGAGATTTACTCGATTTATGTGAAAAAGGACTTAGGGCCTTAGTGCAAGGGCCCAAATTTGAAACTTTTTTCGCCATCATTCTATTCGGCATTCAATTATCTCTCAAATGAAACAAAAACTAGCAAAATCGGATGAGATTTACTTGATTTATGTGCAAAAAATACTTAGGGCCGAGTAGCGGCCTTAGTCCAAGGGCCCAAATTTGAAACTTTTTTTGCCATCATTTTATTCGGCATTCAATTATCTCTCAAACGAAACTAAATCTAGCAAAATCGGATGAGATTTACTCGATTTATGTGCAAAAAACACTTAGGGCCGAGTAGCGGCCTTAGTCCAAGGGCCCAAATTTGAAACTTTTTTCGCCACGTTCTTTTCGGTATTCAATTACCTTCCATAAAAAACTAAATCTAGCAAAATCGGATGAGATTTACTCGATTTATGTGCAAAAAACACTTAGGGCCGAGTAGCGGCCTTAGTTTAAGGGCCCAAATTTGAAATTTTTTTCACCATCATTCTATTCGGCATTCAATTATCTCTCAAATGAAACAAAAACTAGCAAAATCGGATGAGATTTACTCGATTTATGTGCAAAAAACACTTAGGGCCGAGTAGCGGCCTTAGTCCAAGGGCCCAAATTTGAAACTTTTTTCGCCACGTTCTTTTCGGTATTCAATTACCTTCCATAAAAAACTAAATCTAGCAAAATCGGATGAGATTTACTCGATTTATGTGCAAAAAACACTTAGGGCCGAGTAGCGGCCTTAGTTTAAGGGCCCAAATTTGAAATTTTTTTCGCCATCATTCTATTCGGCATTCAATTATCTCTCAAATGAAACAAAAACTAGCAAAATCGGATGAGATTTACTCGATTTATGTGCAAAAAACACTTAGGGCCGAGTAGCGGCCTTAGTCCAAGGGCCCAAATTTGAAACTTTTTTCGATACGTTCTTTTCGGTATTCAATTATCTTCCATAAAAAACTAAATCTAGCAAAATCGGATGAGATTTACTCGATTTATGTGCAAAAAACACTTAGGGCTGAGTAATGACCTTTGAGCCCTCCCAACAAGCCCACGTTGCATCTTACCCAAAAACAATGTTCAGCAACTTCGTTCTACTCGTCAATACCTTTCATTTGATATATCACAAGCAGCTACCCGAGTAAAAATTTAGTTCTCAGTGAGACTGTAAAATGAGCATGATCAACGGTCTCATTTCAGTCTCCTTACGTATTCAGTCGCATTTCATTCTCACTTTTTCTTTTCTTTGATGATTGTTGAACAAATAGTGAACGAGACCGGCCGAGTGGTCTCTTTTTCAATATTTTACGAGACTTTTGAGACCGACCGAGTGGTCTTTCTTGGAATATTTTTCGTTGGACTTTACGAGACTGGCCGAGTGGTCTCGTTTTGAATATTTTACGAGAATGTAAGAGACCGACCGAGTAGTCTTTCTTGGATTATTTTTCGTTGGACTTTACGAGACTGGCCGAGTGGTCTCGTTTTGAATATTTTACGAGAAAGTAAGAGACCGACCGAGTGGTCTTTCTTGGATTATTTTTTGTTGGATTTTACGAGACTGGCCGAGTGGTCTCGTTTTGAATATTTTACGAGAAAGTAAGAGACCGACCGAGTAGTCTTTCTTGGAATATTTTTCGTTGGACTTTACGAGACTAGCCGAGTGGTCTCGTTTTGAATATTTTAGGAGAATGTTAGAGACCGACCGAGTGGTCTTTCTTGGATTATTTTTCGTTGGACTTTACGAGACTGGCCGAGTGGTCTCGTTTTGAATATTTTACGAGAATGCAAGAGACCGACCGAGTGGTCTTTCTTGGAATATTTTTCGTTGGACTTTACGAGACTGACCGAGTGGTCTCGTTTTGAATATTTTAGGAGAATGTAAGAGATCGACCTTGTGGTCTTTCTTGGAATATTTTTCGTTGGACTTTACGAGACTGACCGAGTGGTCTCGTTTTGAATATTTTAGGAGAATGTAAGAGATCGACCGAGTGGTCTTTCTTGGATTATTTTTCGTTGGACTTTACGAGACTGTCCGAGTGGTCTCGTTTTGAATATTTTAGGAGAATGTAAGAGACCGACCGCCGGGCTCATATATTTGTTTTTGCACGCTTTTAAGACATTCAAACAAAGGCAGGTCGAACAGATTCCGTCTTATCGCGGCTAGAAAAGGTCTCACTCACGTTTTGCTTCCCAATATTCTGTACCTAATTAAGAGTGATATCGCGAAATCTTTGAACAACTTTGGGACAAGGGGTCACGGATATTATTGACTTATAGCTCATTCGATTCGTTAAACTGTTGCGAGTAAAACGTAGTACTACGTTTAGTGAACTTTATTTTGTTGTCGACGCTCGAGGGCATGAAGTAAGGGTCTGCCAAAAGGTGCCCAAAATCGAGTAAAACAATTTTGGGAAAAAAAAATTTTTTAGCCTTGTAAGCCTTCAAGAGACGCACATTTTGAGTATACACACCACCAGGTCCATGTTGACCTGTTGGTGGTATCAATCATTTTAGGTGAAAAAATAGGTGATTTTCCCAAGTCCCTGACCGGCTGCAGTGACATAAGTCCGAGACATGGTATGTATGGTGAGAGAGCCTAGCCTATGTAGTACCATAACATGTAAAAACATCCATGGATAAGTTTCACTGCAAAGGGTTGGAGCGACTTTAGCGGAATTCCACCCCAAGTCGACGAAATTTTATCCCTTTCTTTCGTTTGTTTTTCGCTTTTTTGAGGTTTTTTGTGCGGAAAGTTTTTCAGAGAGGACACTTGCAAGATTTTTGACCCAAGGCGTGTGGACATTCTTAATGAATGGACCCCTTTATATGAATAGACTGAAACCATTTCAGTACTCTTTATCTAAGCCTCATAAATTGCCAACTGAACTATGATCCAGTTTCAATCGTTTTAAAAATAATTAGTCGACGATAGCAACAAAGTAAATAGATGACTAATTAATAGTATTTTATTTCCTTAAACATGAACGTTATTATTTACCACCTGATAAATAAATTGTCAACTTTAATTTAAAAAATAAAAATAAAAAACCTTACGTTTGCTCAGCAGCTACAGATATAAAATTAGACGCTCGTTCATGTGCTGTATGTATGCTTTCGAGAAAAAGAACAATCATCAATCTCTTTTCTGTGTGCGATGTTGTAAATTGCGAGAGTTGTTTTTTGTGCTCTTCACTTCTTCTTCATCTTATTTTTTTTTTGAATTATAAATGATGATTTGTAGAAATAAAACCTGATTCACAAGTTTTATGGTCGGCGTGAGTATATATACGGGTTCTAGAGAGTGTGCGTTGTCTGACTAACTTTGATGGTTTTGTTATTCATGGTTCTTAACGAAATAAAAACCGAAACTATTATTTAAGGAGTGTTATTTTGGTTGTTATTTTCCATATTTTTCTTTTTTAAATAAAATTTGTTGCATGTCAATAACAACAATTACAATTTTCTTCGATTTTTTTTCTTCTTCTTCTTCTCCTTCTTCTCTTCTTATTCGTCTGCGTCCGTCGGACTTTACTTCACCCATAAAAAATATTGTCTGAATCTGAAAGAAATCGATTTTAATGCTGCTTTCTACCATGTAATTTCGATAACTGCAAATTAGTAGCTTGAGATATTAGCTTTTATTGGGTAAATTAATTTCCAAGTTCTAAGCAAACGAACGTAAAGGCATATTGTAATACATAGTGGAATTTAACTCAGTTGTTGCTTCAATAATATTACTTGTAAAGATCCCAACATTATTATGTGATCTGCATAAATATATAGGATTGAACAGAGAGCATAATTTTTTCATTCATTGCCTACTTTGTACCATTTTTTGATTCAGTTGCCATACTATCGTCGATTGGCCTAATATCAGGCACCATGGAACGGATGCATGTATACGGACCCAGTTTATATGAAATTTTAAGTCGAAAGTCGGTCTTTCCTTTAAATTAGTAATGAAGCAACTAATTTTTTTGAAGAGATCAATTTGACGTAACTATATGCAGAACAACAAGCCACTAAATTTCTCAGTATCGTATTTAATGAACCGGATTTCGACCTGAAATTTTTCTGTACAGATTCAGGTCGAACAAATTCAGGTTCGGAATAAACACGAAATCAAAAATTTCAGGTTCAGGGCAAGATCGGGTAGAACCTGACATTTTAATTCAGGTTCGGGTTGTATTTAGACTACTCTGAATCGTGAAGAAATTGGTGTTATCCCAATGAACCATCAACGAAGTGAATCGGTCAGAAATCTTTTCATGAAGTGCCCTTTCGATTTTCATTGCCACCTTTTTTTCCTTTAATACAAAACGTTGGTAAACTGATCTCGAGAAATTCATACCTAAAGGGTCGGTGGGACCTGAGACTGTTACCGCTGTTGTAATATAATTACTGATCTGTGCATTAAATTTCTCTACCATCAATAGTTCTACGAAGAATAATTTTTTTTTAGAATCGAAACCAATTTAAAAATTTAGTTTCTTGCAGCCAATTAAATAAATTAAATTTTTCCTTTCAATTAAATTAAATTTCGTTTTGAATTTAAAAAATTTAATTTTTCAAAATATTTATATTTAGAATCGATAAAGTCTAATAAAAATGATCCCACGTACGTATGAAAACGTTTGAAAAGACTACACCTTCGAAAAGGCAGCTCGCACCCAACATATACAAAACCAATTTCTCATTCACAATAAGTTTCGTATAATAACAACAGCAGTTAATGTTCACCTTTAAAGCCATTATAATTTCATGTTTCGATTTTATTTTTATTATTATTTTTCTTCTCTCTCATCTTCGCGCACACACAGACTCCTCTACATTATATTATGTATCGTGAGTAATATTTATTCCGTTTTTCTTTACTACATTTTTATTTAGGCGTTATTCGTGCGTTTATTACTTCAAATAAGTTGTATTCTTTAAAGCTTTTGTTTGCACATCTTTTATAGAATTATTTCAGGTTTGTACTGAAAACACTTGAATCGAATTTCAGATGAAATGAGCTGAAGCGTTGTACACCCAGTCTTTGTTGAAACGAGTGATATTTGGGAGCGCCGTCGTTAGGCAAACGGAAACTTAATTGGTCCGAAAAGTTTTGTTAGGAGGCAGAAAAGTCAGAAAATAAATGTATTCAAAATGTAACATTATCATGTTGAGTTTTTTCTTTCTAAAGTGTTCTTGGTTTGAACGTCGCGTTACAGCAGACAATGCCAATGAAGGAGTTTAAAAATCCTTTTATTCATAAAGTTAACTTTACTTCACGGAACCAAAAATTTACCTCAAGTTTTTGAATAAAATACCTTACTTGGCAATGGGGTAAATGATGGTAATGGTACTTCGGCTACGCCTCGATCGGCAAGAAGTACCATTTCCATCATTTACCCCATTGATAAGTAATGTACTATTACCGTACAATTGAAAATATTTAACGAAAATGATTTTCCATTTAACTTCATTGTACGGTTGGCAAATCAATCCACTAGACGGATTACTCTTTTCTGGACCGTCATCCGCAGACCTTTTCTTAGAAGATTATTTTGTAGATACCTAGATGGATCTTAATGGTTCAATCAAAGGAGCGTTCAATTATCTCTTTGTTCTAACCAGTTAATTGCCATAGTTTTTGTCTACTTTTTTTATTAAGGGGACGTCCGATTCTTAGGGAATTGAAAGAACGACCTCAAAAATGCGACTCCAATGTAATAAACACTGACAAAAACGTTTAGAAAATCTTACTTGTTGCAGGTAACTTTGTTTCCAAGCAACCTACAATAGCTGCCGCAGCTGAAAAGGATCAAATGAAAAACTAAAGAAAATGGCGGAAGTCGTTTATGAATAACGCCTAAATTTTTGTTTGATTCGGTGGGTTTGCAGGTCTATCTCTTTAAGCGACCATACGAAGATATTCTCAATGTCCTGAAAGAAAATGTCAAAATCAAATTTGGCTTGTTACCAGAAAAAAGAATTCTTCGTTTTGCCAGTTGGATACTTCTTACCAACTCTGCGAATACTTAAGAGCGCTCACCCCTTGGCAAATTTTTAGCCTACATTTGTGCGCAAAAATATTCGTTTTTTGATGATTTCTCTGAACCAAGATCTTTTTTTGAAAAATTAAAATCATTAAAGCATGCAAAAGTTTTGCATGATTTAATGGTTTTACTTTTTCAAAAAAAGATTTTGGTTCAGAGAAATCATCCAAAAACGAATATTTTTGCGCACAAATGTAGGCTAAAAATTTGCCAAGGGGTGAGCGCCCTTAATGGACAGTTCGTAATCAGATTTACCTGATCGTCATTTTGACCTCGATCAGATTTCTTCTCAAGTCCACGTCAGGTTCGGTTTGACCTGAATTGACCTTAGATCGAAACTCAATTTTTGCAGACTAGTTTAAGAAAGCCTGACCCGTCACGAGCCTTACTTTCCCTATTCGTTTAACTATTTATTGAATAATAAAATATTCCGATAGTTTATTAGTACCGCAATTCTAGACGGTTTTTCTAGCACGTAACCTACTAGGCAGGATTCACAAAATTTATTTCTTGCTAATTTTTAATTTATTTTCGCAAAACGTGTCAGAATTTAAATCAATGTTTTTTACGGCTTGGCTGAAATGTGAAAAGACCTTTTGAATTCGTGCCAAATTGTAATTTCCGGCTATTAAATTTTTTTGGTTACAATGCAAACCATCATCAAAGACCGTTTACACGGTGAACGGGGGTTCGATGATGTAGTTGCATGATATTACCTGAAAAATTATTACAATCCGTCCATTTGTCATCTAAATCGACAACGATGTGCTGAACGTAGACGGTATTTCAAATGTGTGTTACGTTTGAAGATCTATATTTATATAAGCCATCGTCATATAGCAATACAATATAAAAGTGTGAACCGGCGAAACAGATTTCGAAAAATTAAGTAAACTGAAACTCTTACCGATTTTTTCAGCTGTGAAAGAAGTACAAAAAGAAAAGTTGCTGAGACAAATAAATACTTAGAAACTTGTAGAAAGAGCGATGGATCTTTTCACGAACTTAAACTATTTTCCAAATTTTAGGTGAAATATTTTTTATGTAGAGAGTCGTCTCCTTGATTGACACTTTCAGTCTTCCACTGGAAAAATAGTTTCCTTGCGGTGCAAGATATTCTCATGATTACAATCACTCGACTAATACCCATATATCATCCACCAAGTACGAACCATATAATCTCCATAATACGAATAAAGTCAATTGTGTGTATCACTTGGATAGCTATCGTTTCTTAGAATCTTCGCGTACATCGGTAGCAAACTGTACAAAACTAGTATAGCATCATACATTATTATATATACCCACCACCAGAGTAATATAAAAAGTAAACAGAAACTCATGGCAGAATAACGATAGAATATGGTTTCATATATACAACAACATATATATACCTTGCATATGGTTTGGATGTGAATTGAATAATGCTGCTGGTGTTGACTCACTTCATTTGCGGGAAAAGTAAAAAAAAAGTTTTTAAACGAAGAGTCGAGTTTCGATTTGTCATTTAACATTTTACCGTTTTGATTTCCTATCTGAACTGAAACCATACACTTTTTGTTCTGCTTGCACTCATGCTGTAACCAACCCATCAGCAATAGGAATATGAAGATTTTTTTTGTGTAAATATTTTTTTTAGTGGATTCAGCGTCTAAAGCTGCTTTTTTGTGGAAGTGATTTAGTGTCACAATTTTTATAATATTATAGGAATCATGTTCCACTTTTTGTTGTTGTATTTATTTCGCAGAAATATGTATACGAACGGTCTCTGTATTCCATACAACAACGTCCTCAACCGAAAAATATTATGCGCAAATAATAATAAAGAAATGATGAGTTACCCGGTGTGTATATAGTCGGATGACTCATGGAAAAACTTATTGAAACGATTTCTGTTAACAATTTATGTGTCAATTTCTGTCAAATCAACATCGATGCGTATTATGCACAAAAACTGATGAATCGATTAAAGATTAGTGATATATTCACCTTCGTATACACAACACACATACATGCAACGTTGATTTTATTAAATTAACATAATGCTAAAGGTATGAAAACTCGCCTGGATATTTATATGCCCAAAATAGAACAGCGGACGGAACGTGAACAAGAGTTTTGATTACGAATAACGGTGACATAATTGACCGAAAGTGGCATGGAGATGAGAAGCTGAAATGGTTGGTTACAAACACGATAGCTTCAACAACTAAAACTGATCGGTATCGATAAGAAAAAAAAAGAACGAGGATTGATTCTAGTACTTCTTTTGTTTAAATTGTCTCCTATTTTTGTCGTCATTGTCGATGACAGACGACTAGTATAATTTAGATTTTATAACTTTCGAGTAAGAAATATTTTTTGATGGTCTTATTCGTAATCGTGTGGTATGCAGGGGGAATTATTCTGGTACTTCTTACGTTTATAGCATCTCCACAGATCTACTACTTCATTAGTTTTATCGAACAGTTTCCATTCTACAATTGAACCAACTGTGTGACAATTTTTCATTTCAAATTTCATTGCCACAATCACACTACATTGCATCATTCACACTCTAATGGTCCGTTGCTAAAATGTCACGTTCAAAATAAAGATTGTCCAATGGGTTGTGATTTTCGCCATTTTAAGAAAAAGAAGAATGATGTTTCAGCTCCGTCTGTGACGCTCGGTAAATACACAATTTGTGCAACTATTTATGTTTCAGGCATGAAGTATACGTTGAATAAATTGGTTTATTATATCTCAATTTCAAATGTTGACATTGGCGCTGGCGATCAGTTTCGACGGTCAAACCGTGAACTTTCATCACAACCCATTAGTATCCAAGTCTTGTTGATTATTTTTGTCGTCGTCAATTACAAATGACTAGCAGTTATAATGGTACTTCTATGTAATATTTGTGGTTTCGGCCAGTCAGATTTTGTAAGAGATTGGTTTAGTACTGCCAAATGGACACGCATTATATTTGGTTCTTGTGCCAAAACATCAATTGTTTTAGAAGGGATGCTAACAAATCATTTCTCTTTTTATAAGTTTGCATTATCTTCTTCCCAGAGATTGGTTCATTGTAGTACAATGATATGTGAATCGAATTGACTCATTCATTTAATCGAAAAACATGCGAAACATTCTATCAAATATTTTACCAATTTAAAATGCATTTATTGATAATAGTTTTGCGGTTACAACTTTTTCGTTTAATTAGTAGATATAAATTGGTTTTTGGACGGTGTAATGGCTAAATAATGAATAAAGCAGGTAGTCATGTACGTCCAGTATGGTACACGTATTGTATTCGAATGCATTACAAGTTATTATTATAATTAGAATATTTGCCGTTAATATGTTTTAACCTTCAGGCCGCAGGCAATTAATATTTTTAAACTAAAAGTGAATACAAAAGGCATCATGCATTGTGGATCGTTCTGTTCGTGCCGTAAATCGTATTTGTTGCATTATACTAACAGCCATTGCATTTAGTGCCCGATTTGCTTACGGTTTCAAAGAGTTACAGAGCCTATTGAGTTATTTGAAGAAAAAATAAATCGATAATCCATAAATCCACAATTCCTTTCGATGAAGTTGCAGCTATAGATTATATCGGAGTTGGATACGTAGATTAATTTTGGAAAATGAGGTAAAAGAACTAAAAACGGAAAAAATTGTGAAATTCAAGCATGAAAGTGACTTTAGTGATTTTATATGCCTTTGTTTTTCCTAGGGTCGAAAGTGGCTTATTACACACCTGGGGAAAGTAAAAAAATTGTTTTAGGTTCCAAAAGCAAGTACACGCTTTATGATACAAAAACGCTCGAAATCACGTGCCGAAAGTTTTTCGAAAGCATCGTTTTTTAGGAGAGTAAATAAACGATGTTCATATTACTTGAAAATAGGTCAAGGACTGACTATTCCGTGTCTTTCGTATCATAATTCGTGTAAAATTTTGTGCATCACAGGAGGGATTCCACTCAATCGCACTCAACCACTTCGTCTCGAGGCAACATACACACTTATGCAAAATAATTCTCTCGGTATAGAGTGTTTAAGTGAGATAGATGGCGAAACGACAACCTATTGTTCCATCTCGGGGTCTGCTGTCAGATTCTTTTGTATTATCGATAACAGCAGACCCCAAGTTGATTTTCCATCTCGCTCTACTTAAACACCGTATACGAATTTACACTTATACGCCAATTTCGTTCCCCGAGTGATGCCAATATTCCATAACAATAAATAAATATTGAAAATTAGAGTTTTCGTGTGGATTTTGTTGATCCGAGGCGGAGCCGAGGTCGATAAACACACGTTATGTAAATAACTGATAAGCGTGACATGTGTAATCGCATGCTAAGCACTTATACGTCTTATACGCCAATATACGTCAAACACTACAAGCTCATTCGTCAGTATTGATATCCACGATTCTGTATGAAATCAAAGATTAGAAACGGGACTCTTAGACTTTCACAAAGCCTTAAGTAACCTTAGAAACTTTAGTCGTCGTAGCTGAGAACATACGAATCTAAGGCGAAGTGCTAGTGTAGCGTCTGTCTTTTTAGTGATCAATTATTAGGTATGTCTCGCTTCGTGGACGGATTAGCGTAATATACGTTTTTAGGACTTCAAACATTTTCTATGAAAGGAGGAAACGATGTGGAAGGTGTGTGGAAGAGGGAAGGGAAATAAAGTCATTGAACATTTATAAGTGACTTCTACCCGTAGATTCATCTGCCTAGCAAAGAAAACATGGAAATTATATGAGACCATGTCACTGCATTTCATCAGTCTGACTCTGACAACATCGAATATTTATTGAAACGTAAACGATTCTGTTGATGAAAAATACGCGCGCGATTTTTCTTGTTATTTTCAAAACAAACCGAATCAAAAGAATAGACAAAGAGTCTAAAAGTGTATGATTACGTAAGGAAAAACTGAAAATTTACGATTGCAATTAATTCATTTGACAGCAAACCTGTTCTACTTAATTCATATTGTGTGTATGACTAACAGCTCGATCGATAAAAAATTAATTCAAATTTTAGACATTGTGCCCCATTAAAATTCGTAAAACCAAGAAAATGTAAGTATCCCGCAAACAATTTTTGTATATGTAAAATACCTATTCTATATGAAATGCAAAAACCAAACACAATAATTTTGAAGTTATATATTGTCATCGATAAATGATATAATTCAGAACTCATACGAAAATCAAAAAAAAAATTGTTTGAACAACAGAACAACTTAACATCATCCACACACAAGAAATCATTGTTAAAGTCATTATCATCCGTACATATACAAAACCATTCAGAGTATAGAATACGAAAAAACAAAAAAACCAACAAAATTTAGATCTACCAAAAACTTCATTTTAACATTTACCTGTTCAAATCATTTTTATTTACCCCTCCGATAATTGTATGTGTGAGCATTTTCATTCATGATAGACGTATGATAAAATATAAATAAAAAAAAACCCATGCGTGTGGTTGTGAACTTTATTACTTTCTATATGACTCGACTCGACACTGAACCATTGCACAAATAAATATTGTACAAAAATAAACTATAATAACAAAAAGTGTCTATGTGTGCACGATAAACCACTCGTACCGACATTATATTCAGTATGTATGTATGTAAATTTTCCTCTCACCGTCTTTACAACAGCAATCCCTAGTCAGCTAGTTACAACCTTACCATACTACATCAAAATCAGTGACGCTGTGTTCGTTTGTTAAACATCAAGGAAAAAGTTGTCCGGAGTGGGTTTTTCATATCGGACGCGTTTGATCACTTTAAAAATAATATTTAAAAAAAAAAGACAAAAAAGTTATACATTTTGTTGTACTATATACAGCACGGTTGTTCGGTTCATGATGCTATAATAGAATTGTATCATTACGTCGGTATTGCTTCGGTCGTTGAGTCATATTTATATTGTTTTTTGGGAAAGTGTTGTTTGTTATTATTTAACACGAAATATAATATTCACTTTGCTGGATGTAAACGAAAATATTTCTATAATTTGTGTGCCATTTGATTGCAACCAAAACGCAACATCGAAAACTTATGCAAAAATTATCGACATTTTTCGATTGATAAAATAGTTGAACAAACCAAAGTTTGAATGTAATAAAACATCGTCGGGTTAATTTTTTCATACGGATAATATTGTGCCTCTTGCCAGTTAAATTCAGCTGAATTTGATATATATATATATATCCGTGCTGGATTGTACGTCTGTACGAATAATATAACAAAAGTGGTTTCAAATTGAATTAAAACACCTGTGTGAGTCAGTGCTAAGTGAGGATTTTTTTTTTATATTTATTTCATTCTCTTATTGATTAAATGAATAATAAAAGTGTACAACAGAGTGGATTGTGAACACATTCACACATCTTCTCGTTTAATTAATTTACTTATAAATGATCTTGATTAGCATTTGATCATATTTTTGGTATGTGTGTGTTGGTCGATTGTGTGTATTGGTGTTGAAAAGAGTGGAAAAGAGACAAGACAATAAAAAAAATTGTGCAAGCACGCTGGTGTGCAATAGAGATAGGTGGATTGTGATTTTAGTGATCTTGCGGTTATAATTAGTTTCTTCGAGCAATAGCAACAACCGCCGAGCGGAGAGAATCTTATCTCCGCTGTGTTGGATAAATAATTTTTTTTTTGGTAAATAATTTTTCAAATTTTGGAATTATTTAATGAAGTTGAGTTTGAAGTAGCACTGGTCGCGTCTCATAATACTCTGTAAAACGTGATAGTGATTCATGTATCGATCTGTGCTTGCGGTCAGACCGTACAGACTGTAGTCTTTGTATCATTCTCTTTTATATAAATATTATAAATGAAAACAGAGTCGACTGTACATTCGTTTCTGTTGATGTGCAACTCTTTTGATATACTTTTGACTTTATTGTTTACATTGCATCTATGTAGATCCACCTCGTAAATCGTTGTCACTTTTTCTTAAGTAAATCGATAGACGTAAGCGGTTTTCCGGATGCCTAATGATATCAGGCATACGTGCTGCTACGTTCAATGTGTTGAAATGCTAAACGATTCAGCTATCCATATACAGCAGCTATCCACCGTACAGTTTTGTTTACATTGATGTATCAGTGAATAAACACACAAGAAAATCGCTTTCGAGTCTGTTGGTTTTCTCTCTCCCGGTATACTTGAGCTGGTTTTGTCCGGCAGCGGCGAGAACAAAAATCGGTGATAGAGGGGACACCGCGCATTTTGTAAATAGACTTGTTGAGTCTGCCTTCCAATAACGTTTCCGATTTTATTTTATTTTTATTAATTTTATAAAATCGTCATTCGAAAGACGAAAAATAAAAAAAAACGTTTTTCTTTCTTTGAATGAATGACACGTTTTTGGCAGTTCAAAAAACTCATCCACAAGCACATCAAGTGGTGGCCGTTTCAGTATATATAAATGTTTTGTTGTTGTTTGTTGTCGCTTATACGCTTCGTTTTCAAAGGAGTTCTTTGTTTGCTGAATTCTAATTTTCATCTAACTTCTGCATTTCAATAACACACATATTCCACAAGTAAGGCCACAATAAATCAACGTATTTGTTATGTGGATGTATACATAAGTATAAACGTAAAGCAAAAAAAAATAGAAAAAAAAATATTCGAATGTTCATTCCATGAAACTTTTATAAATAACAATATTCTCAGAAAGCGTGTGTTATACATGGACGTATTAAGCTGTTGCAAATTTATATTTACCTTTAGGATAAATTTTATGTGCTCAATAATTCGCTTATGTTAAATAAGAGATTTGCACCTGGTTGGTTGTATGTTACACGATCCGAAGCGACTAAATCGCAGAACTTAAATTATGAACTTTTGCGGGCAAATTAGACTCAGAGTAGATTTTCTGTAATTCTTTGCAATTTTACAACTAAATTGATTTCCGATGTTGTTTTGAGTCCTATCATAACCCAACCGACGTGTACACCTCATAGTTCTGCGATCATTTGATTTTTTTAATTAAATCCTAGTATGTCGACTTGTCGCTCAACATTTTAATCCCCTTCGGGCCAACACAAACTTTGTGCCGAAACGCTAGCATTCAAATTAAACAAAGTTCAACACAAGCTGGGAATTACGTTCCATATTTAGGAAATATCGTGTCACTGCAGAAGTAGTCGATAATTTCCTGTTACGCAGGTTGTTTTCGGTTTGGTTTGTTTGCTCAATCCACCGCTTACCATATCATTATTGTGGTATATTCTATGTTTTATATAGTGGCCAGATAGATGGTGGGCGTTGTGTAGATTTACGACGGCACATAATCGATTTGTAGACCACTTCGGACAAAAAAAAATCGAATTTTAGGTTTTTTTTATAGAAAAATAGTCTTTCTAGCACCGAAGCTCACAGTAAGTCAAATAGGGTGCTAAAATCCTGTTCGCTACGGGGTGGCTAGAGAGTTTTTCTTTTAACAGTAACATCGCATAAATCAGTAAAAATGTGGATCAACCAAAAACATGTTTTTTCACTTTTTTTAACCGGTAAATGACACCAAAAACAATGAAAATGTTTTTTTTCGTTCCACAGTTCAGGCTCCTGGTATCACCTCACTCTAACCCTTCCCGAAATTTCATTTTTTTTTTCTCGAATAAAACCTCAAAATTGGTCTTATTTGAAAGCTATTCCATGATGGTCTCACGAAAAAATTATTTTCAGGGCGATGAGGGCAGTTGTGTGAGTCAGGTCGATGGAAAGAGGTTCACAATGGTTCAAAAATTAGATTTTCGAATTTTATTTCATCGAGTTAGTCTCAAAAGCACAACAGGCCCACTGGAGGCTTAGGTGCAGGGGTTCGCCCCACCCACTCATACTAAACTAATTTCCAAAAAAATATGTAAAATTTCTCCATTGGTTTTCGGTCAAAACAATATTTTTGGTGCCGTTACAGCATGTGATTTGGGAAAAGAAAACCTTATTTCTGGCTACCATCATGTTCACATAAAAAAAACAACAACAAAATCTTCGGACAAAATCGGCATATAGCCCACTGCTACTAAATTACGGCGCACCCGTCTCGATACTGTGTGCCTGTCTGTACGCATGTACCCATATTAAATTGTATGTTGATAGTGTCTATATTTGTGTACCCTACCGAACACGAAATTGAATGTAATGCAAGTAATTGCGATAATGAGCAATTCGGTATTTATTTACTGTAAATTAGGGACTTTTCATTTTCGATTAACACAAACAATTGGTTTTCATTTATTTGAATTTAATTAAAAACGCACTGCATTGATTGTGATCCGGTGTGCGATGGTTATCATTATAATGCAATCATTACATTAATGAGAACAGCCCACAGAGTCCACAGAGTCGTTGAAATGAATTTATTAAAAGTCATTAATTAACGCTACTTTACTCTAAAACTCAAAATAATATATATTTTTGTGTATTTATTGTTGTTGTTGTTGTTGGTGGTGGTGCTGTATGTATACAACATACTACACAAAATGTTAGAATCGACCTTCAAGAAACTGACCTATTTTACATTGGATATGAAATACAACATTCATTTGAAATTAGTTAGCAACACAAAACAACATTTTCGAAATATTTTTGGACTGGTGCGAACGTGATTTTTATTTTTTTTTTTTGGTTACAGTCCCATTATTATTTATATTTTTATTTTGATAACGTAAACGTTGTCATGAAAGCGATGCGCTTTAATTGATAAGAATTATTATTTCTAAACGAATTTTTCTGTAACAATAATTTCAAGAGATAAGGTTTTTTCTTTCAACGAAATAAAAAAAAAATTGTGTGAAGATAGGTAAATTTCGGACGTAATAAGAGTAAATAATGGTGTACGATAACGATTCCGTTTTTTTTTATACAATAAATTGAGATAATTACATATTTACTTGACGAAATGTAAGCACCGCGCGCTGATAGAACACATTATAATTCCTAACAAACGTATTGTTGGTGTAGACAGTAATTGCATGTATATAAATAGAAAACTGAACAGAGCGAGCATTATGGGCGATATGGTGTAGTAAAGATGACAACATAATTTATTTAAAACATTTTTCAATCAATTGATTGGATTAATATCAATTGATTAGAATTTAAAGCCAATTCGTTTGGATGTGTATGTATACGACAATTATTGAAGTCATGTTGTGTCATGTTCAAATTGCTTACTAGTTTTTCAATACTAATCCAATAAGAATCTAATATTGAGAGGTTAAAAGTTAATAAATTTTTTAACAAATATTACTCAGGGCTTATTTTCGGATTTTTTTTGTTAAATTTGCTCGAAATATTTGCAAAATCTTCAAAAATTTTGAAAATCTTAGAAAAGTTTGAAAATTCTTAGAAAATGTTGGATAGAAAAGTTTGAAAAATCTTACAGTGAACGACATCTCAAATGTCTCACTGTATAATTTTCTGAGAATTTTATTGTGTCATTGCAAATTCACAATGACATTCTCTGAAAAAAATGACACTGAGACATTTGAGATGTCGTTCACTGTAGCAAAGTTTGAAAAATCTGAGAAAATTTTGAAAGGTTTTTGAAAATTTTGGAAAGAAAAGTTTGAAAAATCTTAGAAAATTTTGAAAAGTCTTCGAAAATTTTGCAAAGTCTTTGAAAATTGTTGAAGAAAAGCTTGAAAAATCTTAGCAAAGTTTGAAAAATCTTAGAAAATTTTGAAAAGTCTTCGAAAATTTTGGAAAGTCTTTGAAAATTGTGGATAGAAAAGCTTGAAAAATCTTAGCAAAGTTTGAAAAATCTAAGAAAATTTTGAAAAGTCTTCGAAAATTGTGGATAGAAAAGTTTGAAAAATCTTAGCAAAGTTTGAAAAATCTTCGAAAATTTTGAAAAATCTAAGAAAATTTTGAAAAGTCTTCGAAAATTTTGGAAACTCTTTGAAAATTGTGGATAGAAAAGTTTGAAAAATCTTAGCAAAGTTTGTTTTCATTCTCGTTATTCTACATAATCGTTGAAATGAACGAACATCATTACAAAATTTTTTTTACGATTTGGTAACTTGACATAAAACTTCACTTATCCCTCTCATTTTTGTTTATCTCGGGGTATATGTTCTCGGCAGATAAAAAGCCTTTGGCTCGACCAGCAATGCCCACACGTCTAGATAACAATTTTGACAAGAGGTACATAATCTTATATTACCAGTACAATTTGTGTGCAGAATCGACGTGTAATTGTCAAGTTTCACATCGATCTTTAATCATGCATGCAACCAATCCCAGACACATCTAACATTCGATGCAAATTATTCTTTCAAGAAGCAAGATATCGATTCGAATCATTTTAAATTGGTTCGGTTGGTCGTTCTTTTTCCATTGTTATTGATTGGATGCGTTCCAAGCACGATAACAGCTTTCCCTTGTTGAATGACCACAGCAATTCTATTCCTCCCGAAAGAAGGAAAATAAAACAAAAATATTTTGGCCCGAAACCAACTAATTCTGCGATTAACTACTTCCCAATTGAATCAATACAATAATTTCGATGTTTTTATGGTCATACTTGACAATCGAAGTGTTTGCTGCTGCTTCATTTTGAAACATTTAACGATAGTCGATAGTGCTAAAATGTGGACACAAGATTTACATCATGCGCTAAATTACGTTTCATATTTGAAAATTGGTCGGCTTAATTCTGAATCGTCTCTTCAAGTTGTGTATATTTGTAGAAGTCGTAAAATTTGCATAAAACGATCAACGAATATGGTTACTATGACCACTCACTCTGCTTCGCTCAGAAAACTAATTGCTGACAAAAATTCTAACGGTGCTAAACTTTCACAATCGGAGCTGGTAAAAAGACTTGGATGAATTTTTAAATGATGTGAGTACCCTCTTGCCACCAACAGCGAATGTACTGCGTTATAAACATTTAAATCTGTTAATTCTGTTGTGTAAACTATCTGCTTTCTAAGTTCGGTACACATTCTGTTGTTTCAACGTTAATTTTCTTATGTAAGTGAACAATGACCAAAGCTATGGACGCCTGACTGAAACCTTTTTTCATAGGACATTAATGGTTTCATGGCATAGTTAGGACTGTACACAGATTCATTGTGCAAAGCTTAACATTAGCGCTTCCTTACAAAGAGATCCTCATTCAGACTTGTCCATTCGAGCTATTAGAATCTCTTTACAGAAAAAGAGACTCCTAATACCTGACTGAATGATGTAACGCAAAGAAATAACAAGCAAGAGCTCCATTTACGAGACTAACACCCTGACGTTAATTTACTCGTTGTAATAATAGTTTCGTGTAAAGCATACCTTACGCTTGATTAATGCAATTAGACGTCGTATTCTTCGAATAACAATACAAGTTAAAAAGCACAACAGCAACAACAACAACAAAAAATTGATAAATTTCTCATGCATTGTTATCTCCGTGTGTAGTAAAAAACAACAGTTTATTCAATTTTATTAACCTTCACATTGAAAATAGCGATGCGTGTGAGTTAAGTGTTATGTATATTTAAATTATTATTATTTTGTGTGTTATACAATAAATGTTGTAATTTCGTAATTTTGCCGTACCGTAATTTTTCTAAATTTCTGATAAAACTAAGAGTTATGGATATGGATGATGAATTCGTAATAATAGCCGGGAAAATCGTTATAAAATTGATTATAAAATCGTTTCGATTGTTTTGGGCCAACTAATAAACATTTTTCTTATCTGTTCAAGATTTTTTTTTTTACATTTTTTTATCTAATCTAACCGGCATAGGTACAGTGTTTGCAATTGGATGTGTCATTTTTAATAATGAAACGTTGTTTTTTCTATTCTTATTAGTTACTTAACACACACCGTTTGTCCGAGGAGTTTCCGGATCATTCGATTATGACAATTGATAGGAGGAATGAGAAACTGGCACACCAATTATCGGGGATGGGTCAATCATTGTTTTATAGTTTCCAGTGCTTATTATTTAGAATTTATGCGAAATTGTTTTCTTAAAAATAGCTTTGACTGTACTAGTTCCATAAAAATCTCTGGGACCTGAGAAACTATTATAAGGGGCCATTCAAATAGTGCGCACGCACTTAAGGGGGGAGGGGGTGTCTAAAATTGGGACTTTTTATATGGAAAAACGCGTGCGAAACGGGGGGAGGGGGTCAAAAAATAGCCGCACACCACGTGCGCACTTTATGAATGGTCCCTAAGACATTCGAAAAGTTCGGAAAAAACTCCGAATAATTCTGAGAGAATTCCGACAAAACTCTGAATTTTTTCGGAACTTTTTCATAATCATTCGGAATTGCTCCGAATGTTCAGAAATAATTTTTCTTGAATTTTCAAATATTTTCCCTAATTTTGCCAAAAAACATTTTTTTGGGAAAATTTTAAAAAAATTATGAAAACTCAGAAAAATGTGGGAATTTTTAAGATAATTTGGGGACATGTGTTCGCACAAATGGTCCCTGAGTCAAATAAAATTTTCTTTCTCACTAACAACACCTTTTTCTGTATGCTTTGTTAGACAGACTACTGCTTTCTATCACACATATAACTCTCCGCTGACGTTAATTATTAATTCCTCCAGCTCCACCATTTTATCTTCACACAAAAAAAGTTCTGCCATTAATTGACCGCAAAATAGTTCCTTTAAAACAAAACAAAACAAAAAATGATAAGTTTACTGGAAACCGGTTACCGGAACCTAAAATATAAAAGTTGACTTCTACGGCTACATCTCCCATAAATCTATATGTTATCATGTAGGCATGAAATATGTAATAAAAACTCAAAACTCCGCGGAAACACTTTCAGTGACGTAACCACTTGGAGAGTATATTAATAAAGTGTGTCCACAGTTCCACATACGTACATTAGATATAGAGAACTAAACAAAGAACTTTATTTTTCGAATCGTAATCTTTTAGTTGCCAATTGGACAGTATAATAATAATAATGAAAAAAAAGCCAACCAACCAACCAATATCATAACCATTTTGTAAACGCGGCGTCAACACTGTGTGCTGAGCATGCTGATGGAATTAATGATCCAAAAACTTGAAATTTCCTATTTAAACTTTATTTGAATAATACACATTAATATATGACGTTTACCTACAACCCAGCACACAGCTAAGCATTTTCTCAAAATATGCTGTGTTGACATAAAAGTGATACGACAAAATAATAACGATAATTTTGACTTTGAGAGAGATAGATACACCTATAGGTATGAATATAATATTATACAAAAACTGAATGGTAAATCTGACACTGAATTATTCAAAAATTTTCAAGCACATGAATAGTGTTTTAACACAAAACAATGTCAATTAGTATGCAAAAACAACCTTTTTTGTAGTCATCATCAAATTAATATTTTGTGAATAATAATGTAAGTGATTCGGTTGATGGCCGGGTTGGTGGTGGGGAGCAGCGAGTGAGGCATAGTTTGGATTTGTTGATCAAAAAATTATTATAAAAATGTTTTACTAATTCGATGTATGTTAGTTCATTCGAAGCACCAGCGAGCTCTTTGTATACCTTTTACTTAATGTTACATTCGGTTAATGAACCGACAAGCACAATCACAAAAATGTTTTTCTCGGTTTTTTTTTTCTTTTTCTTTCTTTTCTTTTCCAATAGATGTGCAAGAAAATGTATTGTATCGTTATGGGTTTGAGTTTATGAGCTTTGGTAATTGAGACGCAATGTAAAATTGAACAAAGCCGATTTTATAAATGCATATACGAATGTACGTATAATGTTGCTCGTTGTAAACCATATTGATTCGTCTCTCGTAAGAAGCGTATACACTTTAATACGTTTATTGGCTTATTGGGTGTAAAACTGTATTTAATGCATTAAGAAATCTTTTGTGAAAACCACAGCCAATAACTGTAAACAATAGTGCGGTCAAGAACCTCTGACACATTTTATTTTAATTAATCCTTTAACACAAACACTAGTTTTGTGGTTCTTGTATGCATGAACGTTTTACATCTTGCGAACGCAAATTGATTTCAATAATTTTTTCTCATTTTTTTTAAATTAATTTTTGATCGACAGCTTAATACTTTCCGATATTAATTGTACCAACGGAACTACTGGGTAAAGTAATCTGTTAATTATTCGAGACTATTCAAAATCTTTGAAACAAAATTCGAACGCAAACAATCATCCCTATATCAGACAAAATAAAACAAAAATTTCTGTAAAATTAAATTGTTTACAAGTCTAGTGTAGCTCTGTACACAAAATAGTTATTATACCGCAAACATTTAGCTTTTCCAGATCTGTAACCAGTCAGTACTATAACAGGGTGGATATGTTCAAATTGTCTGAAGAGATTTTAGCTCTTCGAATCCTTCTCACTTCAGGGGGTTGGCTTCAAGTCATTCCATCGAATAACATCGGTACTGTAATGGACGATCAAGACTTTCAAACATGCGTAGCACTTCGTCTAGGAATAAAATGCTTCGAAAATTACAAATGCAATGATTGTGGTTCGTTTGTGGATGGACTTAGTTGCCCCAACGCAATGGGTATCTACCCCAGACATGTGAACATGAATCATACACTCAAAAGAGCTTTAACATCAGCCAGACGTAATTGCGATCTCGAACCAATTGGTCTATCTCGTGATGATGGCAAACGTCCAGATGGAGGTACTCTAGCCCCTTGGTCTAAAGGAAAACGTTTAGTTTGGGACGTAACATGTGTTGACACTTTGGAACCTTCTTATCAAAACCTTACATCGAAAAAAGCCGGTGCTGCTGCTGTGCTCGCTTGTAAACGAAAACACGATAATTATGCAAGAATCAAGGCGTCCAACTTCTTATTTGTTGGATTAGCTTTCGAAACTTTGGGTCCATGGTGTGATGAAACGAAGTCTTTTATTGATGAAGTTGGGAAATTGTTGATCAAAGAATCGGGTGATATACGTGCCAAAAAGTTTCTATACGAAAGAATTTCTTTGGCCATTCAACTAGGGAATGCGCGTAGCATTCTTGGAACACAACCGAAAAAAGAAAATCTTAACGAAATTTTATAACTTATAATTCCCATGTAAAATGATGTACTTTTCGATTGTTTGTAATAAAATAATTCAATTCTTACTGAGTCGGGGTTCCTCTAACTGAAAAACACAACAGTAAATTAAACTAATTTTTTAAATCGTTTACAAACGCGAAGCGACTGCTGACATATATAATTGTCGAATCTCTTACTTCTTATGTTTAAAGTATCGACCAGAGTAAAAAATCTAGTACTTTACAATTTTTAACATATAGCTGTGGAAATGAACCCCAGCCACAGCACATCTTATAATTTTTACGGTGTTGTCAACAACAGATGACGCCGTTTTCAAACGTTCGCCTGAAACTTAAATTGTACCAAAATATTTTCTGTTAGTTTGGGAAGGCAGTAACTAAAATCTTAGATTCAGTTCTCCCAACGTAAATACAGCCCTGCACTTTTCATAAAAATAATATGAATTTATGCAACAGAACGGAATTTAATTTACCAACTTCAAAGATGCCATTTGAAAGACATTTATGAATCATCAGAAAATAGAAACCTTTGTTCACGAATCACAACATAATTCGAATTTTTCATATTTTAATTATGTCTGATGACATTTTTGTTGTGTGTGTGTGTGTGTACCCGTTGTCACAACAAAATATCACAAACGCGAAAATAGTTGAACATTACTCGCAAGCGCTAAAGCTATGTTTTCACATTATTTCACATAAATGTGGAATTTATTTCATGTCAATATAATCCGTGTAGTGCATGATCGGTTCATATGTATAATTATTGAATGTACGAATCAACTCGAGCACCACAACTTATACAAACGCACAGACACACAGAATGTAACCCTTGACTAAAATGACCCACCCTAAACACGAACGGCAGAAAATGTAATGTTGTAATAATGTCTGAAATATTTAGGGGGAAAAAGAAATTCCCGAATACACAAAAATATTCCATCACCTGCATTCATTCATTCATTCAATTTCAATTTATGAAATAAATTTTTTTCACCCCAATTTTAGTTGTGAATTATATTGCGTGCTTGCGATCAAATGAATTTATTTTTAGGTTATTTTTGTGTACATTCAATTTGGTATGTGAAGTAATGGAGTGATATGTTGGGGATTTTATTTTAATAATGCAGAGGAACATTTAGTGCGATTGTGAACAGGAAGCAAAGCCGTAGTGTATTGAATGCTGTATTTATGATTTTAGTTGAAGCGAAATGTTTATTTTTTAACGGTTTTTCTGTTGATCTAGTGTTGTTGCAATTCCCGAGGCAATTCTATATTATACTTTCAATTGCTTTCATTGATTGACTAGGCATGCATTCTAGTCATTCTTAATCCTGATAGGCTTCTATGTGAAATTTTATGGTAATAACTTGAACTGTAAACGCCACACTTAACTTTTCACAGATATGATTCTTATACAAGGGCGAAAACTTTCATTTTGTAGATTATACCATCCAAATCGTCGAGATTTTAACAGCCTTTTGATTGTGTTTTTGAGCTTTACACAAAATACTATTTTATCCGAGTGCGACATTAGCTTTACGCATTTCCCCAATTTTTTTGCGTGAGTAAATCAGCTGTTCTCCACCAAAGTCAATACCATTGAGAACACTAGCTCCTTTGTCATATTTCGCATATTTATTGTATATTACGCCAGTGGTTTCAAATTTTTATTTCGATGAACATGGACATTAATTCCGACCCGCAGGGGAGGACGGATTTCCCACTCGTCAAAATAAGTAGTATTTTACATAACTTGGGTTTAAAAAGATGAAAAATAGAGTTTTCGTGTGAATTTTGTTGTCCGAGGCGTAACAGAGGTAAATAAACACACGAAGATTGACATGTAATTGATTTTACCTCCTGTGTGCTGCGAAAATTCATTTTTCGCAGGAGGCCCGAAAAAGAAAAATTCACTTTCGCCGCACTTAAGAGGTAAGAGGCCTTCGGATCAGCATACAAACTCCGCACTCTTCAAAACAACGATTTTCCGCACAAGTATGTAATCTACTATTACATGCTGCGGGCGTCAAAAGCAGTGCTTGAAACACGAAAAGTACGGTTTTCGACGCGAGTAAAATTACTTTACTCAAAAACGTGAGTAAAGTTTTTGAGTAAAATGTTTTACTTGCAATGGAACAAATAGTAAAATGGCACTTGTTGTGTGTTTATTGACCACGGCTCCGCCACGATCGGTAAATTTCACACAAGAAGTGTCATTTCCAGCATTTGTTCCATTGGTAAGTAATGCACTATTGCGTGCTTCTGACCGGTAAAAGCGAAAGTGAGAAAATGCCAGACGCTTTGGACGCCACGGATGCCCATACTAAGTAAATTCACCGTTAATGTTCTTCCGTCATATTTTCGTTCACTTGAATTAAACCATGGCGTGGGTTTTACATTATTGTGCCGAAAATATAGACGCTTGCCCTTGCCGTATGGCTCATAGAAACCTATTGGGATGCTGGCTTGAAATGTCGTTAAAAGAACCAACAACAAGTTCTGCATTTGCATCGATTTTTTTGGGTAATTTCCCATTTATTAAGTATAAACTAAATCCTGATGGAAACATACACACACAGCTGTGAATCTATATGCGGTGATGACACTTAACGAGTATAATTTTGGATGAGTCTTAACTGGTATCGCTGTGTGTTATATTGTACATTGTACGTATTAATAAAACCGCGAAAGACATTTTCATCGTATTCCTTCAATACCCGAGATAAATAAATACAAAATAACAGTTTCTGGAGTGAAGCCACCACTCATACAATAAAACTCTCATCGTATTATTGTCTTTAGTTTTATTGCGTCCATGCCACACTCTGTGCCGAAAAGTTTATAGCACCGTGGTATATGGAGTGGAAATATTTTATATTGTAATAAATACAAACAAACATACTTGATAACAATATTGTGTGTGCAAGATATTGTTGTTATATCTTGGATATCTTTCATATACAGAGATTTTTATAGAATACACCAAAAAATAGTGTTAGCATCCCCAGCCAGTTTAATAGCCCCAGTGTAGAATGGTGAGGATAAGGCCTGGTAACTTTCGCTGTATGATTGCAATGGCTCATGACCAGACATTTTGTATAGTTGGAAAGCTTGTAGGAGAGACGGGATAGAAATGGACATAAAATAAATACGATGCGGATGTTTTCCAAAACATAACCATTCTTCCGTTCCCGTTTTTATTTTATTTGTTTTTTTGTTTTTGTCTTCTTTTCTTTTCGAAAGGAGAAAGCACTCGCTGAAATGTAAATGTATCTGTTGTGTCTTCTGCTTCTCGTTCGTCTTCTCTCGTTTACAATATTTGGATGTATAAAATGGATCGTCCAGAGAAGAAAAAAAAAATTATAAAATTTAAATGGATGGCAGGCAGAGTATAATACATTCTAAATCCATGCTGAGGGTTATTTCGTTAAATTTATATTAAGGGGCGGATCGCATACAACAAATTTATTTATTCGAGCGAACGATGAAACTTGTTCAGATGCAAATATATTTTATAGACAACATACTATATTCAAATGACATGACATCAAGTAATTGTTGACTTAATAGCCATCAGATGCAAATTTATGTCTTCAAATTGAAGACAGTCAATACTGCAAAAGAAAAGAAATAAAAAAGAAAAAAATAGAAATTGACATCAATAGAACAATTCATTCTGTCGAGCAATTACATGCTTCAAGAAGAAGACGTAGCTGTTCGTATTCATGCAGAGGGTCTATTTTCTTTTTTGTATTGAAACTTGCAACACACTGGTCTTATGCTTTATCATTCTATTGATGCATTGAACAAACAATTAGAAAAAAGAGCTGACAAAGAGTCAACAGACTAAAGACAAACAATAACAGAAATTGTGCATCGTTTTTCATTAAGCACCTGTGCTTCGCTTTCAAAGTATTACGTTGTAGAGTAAATGTACCGAATGTGTAGCACAGAGAGTAAATTGTAACTTTTCGGTAAACATTTACCGGTAGTAAATTATTGGGAGTTCATCAATATGGATGGGTTCTTGAGTCAAGGCTCATTTTATAAAATTCTGTCCAATGTTTCGTTTCTGGATCTTTATGCCAAGAAAAAGTTTCATTTGCAACTATATCCTGCCCAAATTGTGCTAACAATTTTCAATACGTTTCAATTCAATTCGCTGCCAGACGTGCCCAGTTCGGTACACTTACTCTATTTCTAACCATCGACAAAAAATATTAAAGTTCTTTCTTCTTATTTGTTTGATTCAAATACGTTGAATGCTGGAAACAATAGTCGCTTCATTTAATTATTAAAGTTAATGTTAGACGTTGATTTGCTTTGTTCACATTTTATATTTTTCGTTCCTAACGTTAATTGACAAAAGACGTTGATTCTGTTTCTATATCGTCAGCATCATCATCATTTGTTGTATCATTTTTTTTTATTGTTGTTCATTTTCGTTCTTCTTTGTAAGTTGCGATCGGTGATTGTATTTTATTTTCTAAGATTTTTTGTTGTTGTTGTTGTTCCAACTGAAAAATCGGTCTGCATTCAAAACTTTTCATCTTACGAATATATAGGTAAATATAGAAATTCAGTGTAAATAATGTTATTTTGGTGAGTGTCTGTCTATCTCTCTCGCTCTCCCTCTTTGGTTCAAGTGTCCATCTATTTATTTAATATAATATTTTAAACATTTTACTGCGAGTCATTCCATTGTTATGTAAACTTGTGTAAGTGCACCTCTTCTATTACGTTGCACGTTCGTTGAACCCAGTCCCGCTTGTACGTCAGTAAAAACTTTTGTTTTTGTTTTGATTTTAGAGATAAAAATAAAAAAAAAAAGTTTTTTTCCGTTGGTTTGTTTGCAAACATGAAAGTTGCAATTTTTAAACGATTCATTTTAATCCCTGTGAAAGTCCACTGGTTTTCAATTTTATAAGAAAGTAAGTCACAAACTCAGTAGAATAATGGTTGAACCAAGATAAAGCAAGGAAGTTTTAACGAAAATACTCAAGTCTAGTAGCTCCTGTAAATTTGTAGCCCAAAATTCGAAGCTTTCTATTCTTGTCTCTCGAGTCCATTGCATCTCCATCAGGTCATAGTTAGAAATCACGTGAAGGCAAGCAAACTCAGAGTTGGATCGGTTATCCGAAAAACCGAAAATTTCGGTTCGGATTAAACCGAACCGAGAATTTCGGTTCGGATTGAACCGAACCGAGAATTTCGGTTCGGATTGAACCGAACCGAGAATTTCGGTTCGGATTGAACCGAACCGAAAACTTTGGTTTTGTCGAAAAACAATATGAAATGAAGGCAGACTCGTCAAAATTGATTGATTTCATTATGAACTAACCAAAAAGAAGTAAATGGAGCAATTGCATGATACTTTTATTGAGAATTGAAAATCTCATAAGTTCTTGTCAAATTCGTTTTCTCACAAAAATCGCATGCAATTGCTCCATTTACTTCTTTTTGTTTAGTTCATAATGAAATCAATCAATTTTGACGAGTCTGCCTTCATTTCATATTGTTTTACGACAAAACCAAAGTATTCGGTTCGGTTCAAACCGAACCGAAAATTTCGGTTCGGTTCAATCCGAACCGAAATTCTCGGTTCGGTTCTATCCGAACCGAAATTTTCGGTTTTTCGGATAACCGATCCAACTCTGAGCAAACTTGAATAAGAAAACAAAAAACAAAAAGAAAGTTATGAGAACCAGCAATGCGTGTTTTATGTGAGGCGTTTAAGAAAGACGTCCACTGAATTCTCCATTGTCTGCATTTTGTCAACATCTGTCACATGAAGTGTGACATATTGTCAGATCATTTCACATAAAGGACGTCCTTTTCGAACCATCCCTCGTTGGTTAAATTAAGTAGTCACCGCTAGTAGAAATCTGAAGGATTCGTTACTTTTTCGAGGATTCGTTACTTTTTCGAGGATCCGTAGCTCTTTCGGTTATCTCTGCCTCTTTCGGTTATCTCTACATCTTTCGGTTATCTCTACCTCTTTCGGTTATCTCTACCTCTTTCGGTTATCTCTACCTCTTTCGAAGATCCGCTTCTCTTGTAAGGATTCGTACCCCTTTTTCGAGTGTACCATATCTCTTTCGACAACATTGCATTTTGCCAACATCTGTCACATGAAGTGTGACATATTGTCAGATCATCTCACATAAAGGACGTCCTTTTCGAACCATCCCTCGTCGGAAAATTAAGTAGTCACCGCTAGTAGACATCTGAAGGATTCGTTACTTTTTCGAGGATCCGTAGCTCTTTCGGTTATCTCTACCTCTTTCGGTTATCTCTGCCTCTTTCGGTTATCTCTACATCTTTCGGTTATCTCTACCTCTTTCGGTTATCTCTACCTCTTTCGGTTATCTCTACCTCTTTCGAAGATCCGCTTCTCTTGTAAGGATTCGTACCCCTTTTTCGAGTGTACCATATCTCTTTCGACAACATTGCATTTTGCCAACATCTGTCACATGAAGTGTGACATATTGTCAGATCATCTCACATAAAGGACGTCCTTTTCGAACCATCCCTCGTCGGAAAATTAAGTAGTCACCGCTAGTAGACATCTGAAGGATTCGTTACTTTTTCGAGGATCCGTAGCTCTTTCGGTTATCTCTACCTCTTTCGGTTATCTCTACCTCTTTCGGTTATCTCTACCTCTTTCGGTTATCTCTACCTCTTTCGGTTATCTCTACCTCTTTCGGTTATCTCTACCTCTTTCGAAGATCCGTTACTCTTGTAAGGATTCGTACCCCTTTTTCGAGTGTACCATATCTCTTTCGACAACATTGCATTTTGCCAACATCTGTCACATGAAGTGTGACATATTGTCAGATCATCTCACATAAAGGACGTCCTTTTCGAACCATCCCTCGTCGGAAAATTAAGTAGTCACCGCTAGTAGAAATCTGAAGGATTCGTTACTTTTTCGAGGATCCGTAGCTCTTTCGGTTATCTCTACCTCTTTCGGTTATCTCTACCTCTTTCGGTTATCTCTACCTCTTTCGGTTATCTCTGCCTCCTTCGGTTATCTCTACCTCTTTCGGTTATCTCTACCTCTTTCGGTTATCTCTACCTCTTTCGAAGATCCGCTACTCTTGTGAGGATTCGTACCCCTTTTTCGAGTGTACCATATCTCTTTCGACAATCCGTACCTATTTGAATGAACGCTGAATCATTTGGAGACTCGTAGCTCTTTCGAGGATCTGTCACTTTTTTCAAGGACTTGTGGCTCGGAATTTGTAGTTCAAAAGTTGAAGGGAATCGTAGTACTGTCCGACAACCAATACCACACACATCGCAGTATACCTACCGATAAATTGCATCAATTCTTGTGATTATGTTTTTTACGGCTTCGGATCATAAATATCCAGAGTTTGTTTCCTTACAGTTTTTTTTGTTTTGTGTGTGCGCAATATTTTTTCACTCTGAAAACTTTACGAAATGCTGAATAAAAGCATTTAATAATAATTATTCAAACAACGTCTCTATAAATTTTAATAATGCTCCCAAAAACTTTACAACCCATAAAATTACAATTTAAATGGTTTAAATCATAAATGCGGGGAGGCCAAAAATATTATGGCAAATAAATTTTCACTTCTCGCTTCCTATGCCAGAGCGGAATGGTGAATGAAAACAAAATCATGTTGAACGAAATTTGTTTGTCGTAGATATAATAACAAAAGGGTTTTCAGTTATTATGTATGACAATATGGAAATGAATTTATATAGTTTTTGGGGTTTTAGTATTCATAGCACTCTTCCATACCAGCGTGCAAATGCCGTACATGTTATTACCGAAACACATATACACAACTCCTTTTTACATGAATAGAAGTGAATCCCATAAATTTGTTGTTGAATATTTTTGTTATGGAAAACTGTGTAAATAATCAACGAACAATTTTGTAATCAAATATTCTCATAATAGATTACGAAAGCACAGCAACACTGTTTTTAAGAGAGTGTAAGATATAATATAATATGTATCCGAATAGAAATTTTAAATGGTTCATTAAAAACACTTTACGATCTTGTCATAAAATTGAGTCAACTAAAATTTATAAAATCGCCATCACTCGGTGTTCCAACATTCAAAAATATCTTTCCAGAGATTAATGTACAACAGTTGACTGTCATAGAGGCAAAAGTGACCAGCCAGTCGTATAAATAAACAAAATTAAATGAAAATACATGTTGAGACGATTTATTGCGTTAACCAGTTAGCCATACAACGCCAATACCATACTCCCAATTACTTAAACAAAAATTATTTTAGTTCAATTTGATTTCATGAAAGCGCACGAAGTCTACATTTTTGTACAAAATTGATGACTTGTGATAATTGAAAATTATTCTTGGTTCACGCAACCGTTCCATTTGTGAATGCGACTTATACTATACAAAAGAAAAAGAAAAAAAAAACTTCGAAGTATCGAATTTCCCGTAACGTTAGCCTAATGGGGTGTTATGATTGTCGTTTTAAGTTATTTTTTTTTTGTTTTTGATGATCAAATTACATACTGTCAGATTTGAGTTTTTCAACAAGAAAACAAAAGTCCCGAAGCTCTACAATGTTTTCGCACTTAAAGAAGAAAAGAAAAAAAAAACTTGAATTTCAAAGTAAACTCTCAACATCAGACAACCAATCCTTTCCACAACAAAACTTCACAGCCAAACAAAATAGACTAACCGACTGTTCTAATTTTTCTATTTCAGATAGCGTAGTAGGAGCCAGCACCATAACGTCACCGTGGACACCAGTCAGTGCCGGTCCAGCTGGTCAGTTGGGATCGGCAGACACAAATGGAACGGGAGCAGATAGTAAGCATTTGGATGTCGGCGATATGAGCGATGACGAAAAAGATTTGTCATCAGCTGATGCCGAGGGTGTGTGGAGTCCCGATATCGAACAAAGCTTTCAGGAAGCTTTAGCCATATACCCGCCATGTGGAAGACGAAAAATTATTTTATCAGACGAAGGGAAAATGTATGGTGAGTATCAGTGCGATTTTCCATCTATTTTCATTTTCAGATTCATTTCGTTTCGATTTAAGGTTTTTAATGGCAGATACGATAGCGTAATGCTCTTCACTCTTTCCCCTTCCCGCTAAATTCAACACCATTAAATTCACATAATTTAATAATATTCTTCACGTAATAATAGCATATTTTAAAACAAAACGCGAACAAAAAATATTTAGCACATTTTAGCAACTACTTAAATGATCATAATTTTCTGTCATGTACTTTTAAATGAAGTTATAAGAATTAATTTAAAATACTTACGCTTGACGAACCATAATATACAAGCTCTATCTGACTTTAACATGTTGAAAATCCTCTCATTGTTTCTTCATCATTTTTAATGCTGTTTATAGTTGCATGTGCATCTGATTGTATTTATAACATTCGAGCGAAATTAATTAATGTTCACATGCTTAAAAAGAAGCAGAACATATAATCCACTATTGTCTTTACGAAAATTAAAAGAGGAAAAAAAAAAACGAAAGAAATATTTCATTATATTGGAGACAGTGCGCTTGGTGGAAAAATGTGTTGTTCGGCGATAATTGTTTGCTGAATAAGTAGGAAGGGCGATAGATGTAATGTCTATTGAACCGTTATTTTTTTGATTCCGAAGTTATCGCAACTATGTCTTTGGGTTCTATTGTTTGAAAATAGATTCCCTAAAATTAGCTGTCTTCTCTGGCGATAGCTTTTGAGCATAGGTTTTCATGGTGCTAATGGACCGAATATTTAACCGACATTTTATAGATTTAACGGATGTTATGAATTTTTAGTGGTCGCCTGGACCTTGGACATTGGTTACTGTCCCAAGTACTGTCCTCCAAACCTTGTTAAAGAGGATTGATTGTCGAAAACAGTTCTAAATTTTTGTTCTTCACTCAGGGTCAAACTGGTAAAATGGTGAAATCAGTCAGGCCAGATGACGCCCTTTCATTTGTTGGTTAAAAGTTCTCTGATGACGCTTTTTTGACTAATCCAATCTTCTTCTTCTTCTTTTTCAGCCTGTTTCTATCCACTGCTGGATGTAGGCCTCTCCAGCTTCTTTCCATTTCGTACGATCCATTGCCATTTGCTGCCGGTTTGTACCTGCAATATTCTTAATTCCGTTTGTCCATCTCTCTGGTGGTCTACCTATAGCTCGTCTTTTATATGGTCGCCAGTTCATGATCTTTTTGGTCCAACGTTCGTCTGTCCTTCTTGCAATATGTCCCGCCCAGCTCCATTTCAGAGATGCTATTCTTTCCATGACATCAACGACCCTGGTTTGTTGTCGAATCCATTGATTCGTCATTCTGTCTCTGAGTGTTATTCCAAGCATACTCCGTTCCATGGCTCTTTGTGTCACTCTCAATTTATCTTCGGATGCTTTCGTTAAAGTTAACGTTTCCGCTCCATAAGTGAGCACTGGAAGGACACAAGTGTCGAAAACTTTGCGTTTCAGACTATTATTCATTTTGCTTTTGAAAATTAGTCGGAGTTTTCCGAACGCTGCCCATCCTACGTCTTATTTCTGCAGTCTGGTTGTCCAGACCTAACTTTAGTTTATGTCCTAGATATACATAGCTGTCGACTCGTTCAATGACAGTGTCACCAATTTTGATTTCTCTATCGTCCCCGATGTTGGTCATGACTTTTGTTTTCGATAAGTTCATCTTGAGGCCAACTTTGCTTGCCTCTTCACTTAACTGTTGTAGCATAAGCTGAGCCTGACCTAGATTCGCTGCTATCGGTACAATGTCATCAGCGAAGCGGAGATTGCTCAGGTACTCTCCATTTATCTTTATTCCCATTTTACTCCAGTTTAACTTCTTAAAAATACTCTGCAGAATCGCCGTGAATAATCCAATGCGCCTTTTGAATTTCCAGTCCAACCCTGTTTTTTGTTAAATGTTTGACGTTGTCCGTACACTGAGGAAAAAGAGTTGAAAATCTCACCTGTAGCTGGTAACTTTGGCTCGACAGCTGTATGTATTGTATGCGGTGCTACAGCTGTGGCAGCTATTGTAGATTACCTGGAGCCAAAATTACCAGCTACAGGTGAGATTTTCAACTCTTTTTCCTCAGTGTAAATCTCGCTCCCAGTAGACTCTGTATAACGCGACCAACACCACACTATTTTTATTCATTGCCTTCAAACACAACTCATCAATCGCAGAAAGAAATAAAACAGAAAATGTGTACCCAGAAGTGTCGCTTAGACAGAATGGGATCAAGGTACCCACTATCCACTATCGCTTTCGTAAAATATTTAAGTCTCATAGTCCATTCATATATGAATTTAATGCAGAAAGAGTAGTCTGACGATGTTAATAGAAGTTTTTTCATACTTCAGAAGAAAAAACATCGTGAACCTATTGAGAATGAAGCTAAATCAATGAAATATCATTTTTCTTATAATTCGCAGATTGACAAGTCTTCTTTCTGCAATTTTGAAAACTGACTTACTTATTTACCTGTTTTTCGAATCATCTTAGTGCTTTGGGTACTTAGTTGAACGATTGAGTGAAACTAAAGAATATCGACTGAGGGGTGAATTGATGAACATTGAATTAAATCACAATCACACATCAAATCATCTCCTCAGTAATATCCATTCTACAAACTCACCCGAACGCCAAAACTAACCATTCTCAATTTACTCAATTTATTATTGGATACACCCATGACCGTATGACTTGTCCAGCTTTCAGTCCGACCGGGAGACTAACTTCCCTTCCATAACCAACAGAGAAAGAAAGCGGTCGGTCTGTTATGTGAGAAAGTGAGGAAATATTTTGCGGAAAGTGACTCACATCCAAATATTTTGCCTTGAGGAAATTGAATTTGTTTAGTAAAATTTTATTGTCAAAAATTTGATGGAAAGGAAAGAAGCAAATTCCAATCTCTCTTTATTTTCGATAAAGTCGTAAAACATTCGACATCTAAAATGTAACGGAAATGTTTTTTTTTTATTTGATTTTTAGTTATTTCTGTTATCTGTAAAAAAAAGTAAAAACACAAAAGGTGAAGGTAATTGTTATCTTTATTACTTTGAAAGTGATTGTGTAGGGGTTGGACAAAATCAGGAATGCAAAGAAATGTAAAAGAAAAACTGTTCGAATTTAGAATTCGAATTTGGATAGAAATTCAGCGTAAGCAGTTTATGGAAGTCTTGGATAGTTATTTTTGTTGTTTGTCGTCGTTGGTCGTTCGTGACAACTTATCTCTGCCAAACTTTCCCAACAATTTTCCAGTAAAACTTTTTACAAAATGTCAATTCAACTGCCACCCCACCCTGGGCAAATTTATTACAAAATTATTTTATTGAGATAAAACCCCATATAATTGCAGTCCATTAACAATGCGAAAAATTCCTTTTACCAAACCACACAACTTACTTGAAAACCGAAATGATTGATGACAAATTTGCACCATTCAGTCATTGGGACTACTCTATCAAAAAGCCCCCCTTTCCGAAAACAAAGTGATATAATCGCACACGAACATTAATTAAATAATATATTGTACTGCAGAGAGGAGGCTGTGTGTATAAATGGTGTATGCATCAAATGAAAATTGTGTATAATATGTATCTCTCCCAAAAACTTGAATATGTACTTACATGGGTTTTAGTTAGGAGACGAGAGCAACACACCAATTCTAGCAATGTTAAATGTGCCATCAAGTCATTGCATTTTGTTTTGTATGGAGGATATGGAGAATGGATAAGTTTGCATATCATGTCATACATTGTACTCTGACAACACTTAATTTATATTATTAGTACTGCCATTTACATATATTCATACATGTATAATACAATTTGTTAGGCATGGTGTATCTTCAACATATAACTTTGATGTGTTGAAAATGTGAAAATGCTTGTTTCATTTAATTGCTAACGTATGTGCTGTCGTAATAGTATTACCTATCTTTCACTTCTGATGCTTTGGAGAGCATTATAATATTTGATGATAGAGCTTATTATAGCTTAAAAGTGACATGTTTTTTCATGTCTGCGGAAAGACGTTTACCTGGATCTTAGTTCATTTTGGTATAATACTCACATGGACATGACGCTCTGCTATTAATGATCTTTACAGTTTGTTGATTCTACCTCTGTACTTTTGGGAAGCATTTGGGCAACAATTCCTAGTGAATAGTTCAGTACATAGCATATCTAGACCAATACATCTAAGGACCACACCTTTGACATATTGGTGAAGATGAAGTTTCATTGTTTCCCTCTCACCCCACTTTCTGTAAAACAAATCAAAATTTTAAACATGAGCCAAGAAAAGTTGGCCAGGCTAAGCCGGCACTCCGAGTCCCACTGTCCGTTATCGTGCATGACTAATATACTTAAAATCCAGGTAGCTCAATCGGTAGAGCATAGGACTCATACCCAAGAGGTCCCGGGTTCGACTCCCGGTGCAAAACTGCTTGCCTGGTTTTATTCTAATCACTTGGTGATTAAGCACTCGCTATTAGTTATCTAATGGCTGTACGACCGTAACAAAGTCGCAAATTTCTAAGAAATGCAATATTCAATTTCTTCGCAACAATCACGCCATATTGACATAATGTCAATGACACAATTCACAATATACAACAGACTGTAGGATAAGCGCCATCTATGATCGACTAGTCGCTCATTGGGAAAATGCATGAGTCATTAGTGATGGTTGTGGTCTTCGCATACCACTCGTGGCTTAGAGAATTCACAACGTATGGGACGTTTACACGGTCGATTTGTGAACTATCTGAGTCCGGAGAGATATGATGAAAAATCACAATTCATATGATCAAGTGACTTGTGCAATAGCACAACAGGCCCACTAGAGGCTTAGGTGCTGGGCTAACCCCCTTCCCATCCAATCCAATCCAATCCAATATACTTTTGTATCATTTTTCTGTCTTCATCCAACGCGAACTGGCCATTTAGAGAGCGATGTATGGGCACGTATAGTGTCAAAATTGACAGAATTCTTTTGTTCTAATGTCAATTTTGACACTATACATCGCCTATACGTCGTTCTCTAAATGGTCAGTAACATTCTGCAGTTGGGTAACACTGCTTCCGTTTCACAGACTCTAATTGTCGAAATTTCTTTGTGTAATTTATGAGTGACAATGTCATTGAGTATAGCTAAAATGTTTCATTGCTACTGTATAACGAAAAAATATAGCTCTTGGTGGTCATTAGATTTTTACTTTATTGTTGTTACTCATAGTAGAGATCGGCTTGGACTAGTATTATGTTGTGTAGCAAAATTTATGTTATAACTAATGAAGTAATAGAATTTGAACCCACTAAGTGATTTACTACTAAACAAAAGAAGTAACAGATTTGATTTGATTATATTGCGATACGCTTGCTGTTTCTAATAATTCCAATTTTCAAACTTTCCCATCTGTTCCGGTCGTTTTTAATTGCAGAAATAGGACCTTTCATAAAGACATTATGTTAAAGCTAAAAATTTTATTTAAATCCACTTCATCGTCGTACACTGAACACTAAAATCGTAATTAACACTATCATCTGGTCCCGCATTCGGTGTGGTAGTGGTAGTTCATAGACGACAACGTTTTGATTATTAAGGTCAAAAGGTTCAGTTTATACACACAGTTTATTTTCCCATTTCAAATAACGATTTTGTCCGGCAATTTATATATAGAATAAAGTTGACTTTTGTGCTGTTATAGGAGAAATCGATATTTAATACTTGCAAACAAACACACAAAAGTTCTTTTGTCGTATACATACAACATATAATGCTGCGATTTCACAGATAACCACTGGGCTATGTATTTTATCATAGTTTGATATAATGGGAAAGCAGTTGAAATTTTGTTCACTTTATAATTGTGCTTTACTGAAAAAGTTGCCTTTTAGGTAACGTAATTATTTGCAAACTAAAAAATTCCAAACGAAACCACTGCAACTTTGCCACATACTCTTCATAAAATATATTTGCAACTCAATTTGAAATTCCTTTTCAATTTCCTATTATGTAAAGGACACCTTGGAAAATTACCATATATATCTAGCCGAAAGCGAGTAATAACTCGAATATGTTAATGCAACGCCTCTCCGGCAAGCCATCGTCATATAAAAATTATTTTTTTATTTTTTTATTTTTTTTTTTTTCGATAAAAGTTCACAAAACTACTAACTGTAGTGGTGATTTGAACGACGATAAATTTTATTTCATTTTATATTTTATTTTGATTTATTTAATGCCCATTATTATGTTTCGATAACATATTACCAATGTTTTGTTATGTGAACTGGAATAATAAAAGTCCACAAAAAAAAACAGCAGAAATTTACTGCGCCACATTTTGTTATGATTTGAGGAAAATTTGTAAATGGGCCTTATTACACGCTGGAGTGTGGCTGAAAAACGTTATAAAAATGTTTATTACCAGTTTTACCACATAAAAATCTAGACATAGTTTGCTGTGTACACTGACAAAAAACAAATTGTTCTGAAAATTCGATTAAATCAGCTAAAAATCATCACAAATTCCCTAACAATTTTTCAGCGAAATCAGATTTAAGGCAATTAGTAGTCAAATCTCATACACATCTCTAGTGAATCATACGAATATGACTCAAAACCATTCAGTGACCGATCATGCTGAGCCAGTAACATAAGTAACCGAAAGACACATAGGTTTAGGTATTGATTGTTTAGATTTCTCTTGATGTCTGTTGAGAATTTTACTGCTTCTCTTTGAATGCCGGTTGACCGTATTGATACTTCTACAAACATTGGTGACCGAGAAATAAACATTTATTTAGGGCAGTTGCCCGTTCAACGTTCCAGTTTATTCTGATCTAATTGTTCGTACAGCAGCTCTATTTAAACAACTTTCTGAGCCTACTCGATCGACTGTAATTTAATTGACTTCTTTGATGTTTCATTTCTGTGCAGTGGAAACACTCGTCAGTGGCAGTTATAATATTTCGAGCATTGTCTTTTTTGACACGGAGGCTAAACTAATGTACCCCAGATTTACATTCTTAGAATATTTGAAAATTTAAGGTACTTTACCTCCTCAATATAGGTTCCAGTTTGCTGTGAGCTTTCGACAAATCTGGTTTACATTTAAATTCAATTACAGGAGTAAAACAAATTTTCTTTCTTTCACTTAAAAATGTAAAACACATGCTAGATGACGACATTAATGTCTAAAGCATAGAACATCATCCGCCAATTTTTACCATATGTTACGAATCTGGCAAGTAACAAAATTTTTCTCAGTGTGAGCACAACCCGAAAGTCTAGTAAATATAATTCCATTCTGTTATCGAAAAACAATTTTCTTCTTTTTTTTCGGAAAAATTTATTTGTATACTCGTTTAGCACGCGTTACGTTGAATTATCCTCTCACATGTGTTAAACCGGAGGGCTCGTATTTCGAAAGTGATGGATTTATTTTGGGAATTTAATTGTTTATTTGAACTATAAACATTCTGGGATTCGGTTTTTTTTTGGGATGAGAGTGCAGAAGTAGACGATGAATATAAATTAAATGTGTTTATTGTGACATTTAAATGTTAATTTTCGGTGGAAATTTTGGAATTTCAAGATTGGGTTCTGTTATTTTCATTTTCAATGATAATTGGTTTCACATCAACATGGAATCAAAATTAGAAAACATAAAAAGCGGTTTCGGTTCACACATTCTAATTCCCGAGGCAATTCCCTGTAATTGTGATGGAAATCAGATTCGAGCTTTTTAATCTGGGTAGAAAGGTGATTGATTCGAATGTGTCGGGTCAGATAAGATGTTAATTAATTGAACAATACGCAAGACACTCAGCTATTATCACATTAACTTTATTTCAACGAAAAATGTTTTTTTTGCCAGTTGGGTGTTATCGTACTAGGTGCTATTAGCGTAAAATGCTTTATTATCGATATCGCTAGCGATTCCATTATTCGAATTGGTTTTTTTTACAGTATGTTTTAAGGGGAACGTTTCGATAATTTTGTAAATGCTTACCGAAATTGAGCTTGCCATACCAAGGAACGAACGAATCGGATACCGCTCCCTTTGATTGATTTTTAGCGTTAACTGTTTTCAAAATTGTTCCTTCTATAATTTGGAAGGCAGGGCAGAATATTAAATAATCAACAAATTTAGAACTGAAAGTAACTGTCGCCTTTTATACAAATGGGAATCTATATTCGACAGCAGTCCTTAGTCATTCAGCGAATATTTTACTTGAAATGTATCCGTGAGCCTGTCATAAAGAGATCAAAATTTGTCAGTAACCAGCTCCGATTAATTTACACCATTTAGTGGATATTCTGCAATACAACGGTTGCAACCAACAAAATGGAGTTAGGACAATTTTTCGGATTATAATATGTAATGGCCTCGAAGTACTAGATTTGAATGAATAGAGTCCTTAACTCAACCTTTTTTTTTGCTTTAGCGTTTAACACAAAACGTTTCTTTTATTTTCGTAACTAATTTAAACTGTAAAACAATCGAAATTGTTATCTCAAATGGAAACATTGTGTATATTATCAATTTTGTCATGTTTTATACGAACGGTTGTAATAAAAATTGAAAAACGTTTCACGTCACCTCATTCACAAAAAAAGACGACGACGACGACTGAAAAAACATTCCGTTCAAGTTCAATGTAAACACGTATTGCAGTACATTTACTACACAATCGCATGTATACTTAGATAAAAATAAAGTTATTCATCACATACTCAAACATTTCCTACGAAAAATCGTCGAGTCTATGCACAGTTCAAAGGAAAATCTACAATTTTTACGTGATAATATTTGAAATTCTTCTATCGGGTGAAGTTATGGCAATTTTCGTCAAGTGAAGAATTTTTGTCATTGGAAACGAAATTTAGTTTCAATACGTTTTGCTGTTGTTGTTTTCATCGGGTTGGTGCATGTAATTGAATTGGTCTAACGAAATTTTCAGCTGAAACTGAATTATATTACGTTCATGCTGGGGTTATTATTCGCAATGTTTTTTCCTAGATTTTTAATAATTTTAAGAGTTCAGAATTTTTTAAAGAATTTTTAGGAAATTTAAAGAATCAAATTCTTTCCAAAATTCTTAAAAATTTTTTTTTTTTATTTATTCATGGAAACTTGTGTTATTATAAAATGAAATCATCCGACAATTTTTACCAAAGGTGCCCAGTATATACGCTGCATTTCCTCTTTGGATCGAAATCGAAAGTTTTTGCAACAAGAAATCCAAAGACCGTTTCTCGCCAGTTTTCTTTTTAATCATTCTGCCGGGACCCATAGGACCAAGCGTCTAGAAAGCCACAAGTGAAATGCTTTTTGACTTCCATGTAATGATTGTGTTTACGCCTTTCCGCTTCTTCGGCAGCAGTTTTTGATGATTGAGACAAGTATGACACAGCCAACGTATTTCGAACAGTAGAATCCCAAATAATTGCTTTCCCTCTGCTCCAAGGGATCAAGGACAAACCATCCAGCGTTTTACCGTCGAGGCATGATAAGCCAGGTGGTTCCAGAATGCTTGGAACTCTAGCTGATGTCATTGTTGTTGATATGATTTGTTCTGTTGATATGACGAATAAATATTCTAAAATAATAAGCTTTGAGTTCTTGTAGTTGCATGTAACAACACCACCTGATTGGTACCATGAGTGCAATAAATTTATTGTGTTTTTCTGGATCACTTCAAGACTCGATTCAGACAATCAGCATCCAGTAGATCTTTAATGATTTTTGTTTTGTTATTTTAAAATTTCGACATCCATTTTATGACCAAGACATTTTATTGTTGCTCAACTTCATATACAAAAAAACACTTTAACGGACCCATTAAAATGTGATATTTTCGTCGTATTGATGAACGAACAGTGAACCAATTCTCGACGTATTTTATCCTCCGCCAAAAAAGAAATTGTCTGCATAAATAATGAATCTTACTTAATTTTTCGGAAAGAAAATTTATTTCAACAACAACCGAAATTTATATTATGATTCACCGACTATTTCAGTAAATAAAATATTTTCACATTTCCAAGAAGCCATCAAATAGTTATAAAAACATGTTCCGTCTCATCATAATAACATCAACAACAATCATCAATGAACAAACAAGAAACAATTTTTAGTGAAGCAGAGAAGACGGGCAGAAAAAAATTCAATAAAAGATCCATCCACCACAAATTTTTATCAGCATTTTATGCGTGAGTGGTTTTTGCTTCAATTTTTTTTTTTTTGATTAATAATAGTAAATGAGCGTGCATAAATGTGCGGATATGTAGAACTAAAAATTATATAATAAAAACAGGTTTATCGAGCTGCGGAATTATTTCGCTTGAGTAATAACTTACTGACATGTTGATTCAAGTTCTTTATGATTTGCAGACGTAAGTTTAATGTATAAATTACATTTTCACCCATCACAAGATGAAGACATTAATATAGTCATCATATCCAACCATCAAGCTCTGAATTCGTCAGGCTTCTCCATTTATGGGTTGAATGTTTGTTGAAAAAGGATTGGACATGACTCAAGAAAAAATATATTAAGAATCCATGCACAGATACACAAGAGATCGCGGGAGACACGGGAGATCGCAGAGTACTGGGTGCATTTGTTAGGCTTAAACTAAAATTCCGCGAAAACCGAACAAGTTTGAAAAAAAAAAACTTATGTACGACGTAGGGTCTACTTTTGGAAAATTGATTTGTGGACAATTTACAGCAAATTTTTGGAAAATTTAGGCAAATTTAGCAAAACAATTTTCCAAAAATAGGCTCTTACGGGAACGAACCTTTCAAACCCTTTAACCATTAGCGATATAACAAATTAGTCATTAGTGTTTGCTTAGAATTGAAACAAAATGTTTTACTTTGTCGTTTTAAGAGTGATATCGCGAAATCTTCGAACAACTTTGGGACAAGGGGTCACGGATATTATTGACTTATAGCTCATTCAATTCGTTGAACTGTTGCTAGTAAAACGTAGTACTACGTTTGGTGAACTTTATTTTGTTGTCGACGCTCGAGGTCATGAAGTAAGGGTCTGCCAAAAGGTGCCCAAAATCGTTTCCTCGCGATTAGTCGAGTATAACAATTTTGGGAAAAAACTAGAAAAATTTTGGGAAGAGACGTCTCTTCAAGGCCTGCAAGCCTAGCTAAAAAACCTTTTCCCAAAATGATTTTACTCGATTAATCGCGAGAAAACGATTTTGGGCCCCTTTTGGCAGACCCTTACTTCATGACCTCGAGCGTCGACAACAAAATAAAGTTCACCAAACGTAGTACTACGTTTTACTAGCAACAGTTCAACGAATTGAATGAGCTATAAGTCAATAATATCCGTGACCCCTTGTCCCAAAATGTCTGATTTTGTTCGATGTTTTGGCGATATCACTCTTAACGTCAACTTTTCTATATAATTCCACATTAACAAGAGGTCATTGCTCACTTTTGTGGCAGTTTAGCCGTTTCTAGAAGACTAGATAAGTTGCAGTCATTGAACTGAATGCCATCCATCAATGTGAATGTGGTGAATTGAGTTGAATCTATGACAAAAATATTATGAATTTAATTCATGGAATTTTTCTCAATTTCTCGATCCAAATGAATCGAGAAATCGAGAAATTGAGAAAAATTCCATGAATTCAATTTACCATTCACGATCAAGAAGAACCACCAATATTTGGTCCTCTCAATTATGAATTTACTTTTGTTGAAGACGCTAACGTTTTTCATAGAATAATTGAAGGTAAACCCACAATACAATCAAAACTTCGACCAAAAAAAAATCTAGAAAAAAACCATGAAAATTTGGACAACCATTCAAAGTGAATGCGTAAAATGGTAATGGTAGGGATGGAGGGAATTTCTTTTGTGATTCCAAGAATATATTTTTTCTTGAATAAGTTCACTGCGCCCACAGATTCGAAAAAAAAAACTGAGAGAAAAAAGTGGCTCCCCATCTCTACGTACATATTGTATCGTTACTCGTTCATCTTTCTCAGGCGACACGAAATATCAGCCATTCCTGACCGGTATTAAATTGACATAATATGACCACAATCACTTTAATGATTGATTGTCGGTAATATTAGTAATTTGTACATGAATCGTAAATAAAAACAAAATAAATAAAAGGAATGAAAAAAAATCAACCAACAAAACTTTGTCTGTATAACGAATAAAAAGAATATCCGAAGAATTTCCATAAAAATCAATAATTCGCACAACGACATCATTTTACTTTCGATTAATAACTGAACGGTCGCAGACATATAACCATTCATAAATTATTATCCAATCGATTGAGGTAAAAACTTATTTTTATTTATAAAATTACGTTAATAAAAATTGGAAAAGTTTTTTAATTTCTGTTCATCGTGACTTCGTGTTTAGTGTTTTATGATTAAAATGCAAGCAATAGTGAATGGGATAGGGTTTTTTTTTCGTTTACTCGCTGAATAACTACAACCAAGTAAAATCATATTATCCATGAGACAACGAGATGATAGAAACCGTTGTTTTTCTGGCTGAAAAAAAATTACAAAATTTTCTCCAATGGAAACGACATTTCTTTTATATATCATCGGCCATAAATTATGACAAAAGACTTTTTTCCAGTTTCCTAATAACAGAAAAAAAGTTGGAATAAAATGAAAACAATTAGGCTAACCCAACCACATAATTAAACTCTGTTGAGGTGTTTATGTTTTCTTTTATGTTATAAAGCGGAGAGTTTTCCTTTTTTTTAGTGAAAGAGAAAATAACGATGAACCGAAAGAAAGGAAAGGAACCGAGAAATACAACAACAACAACAAAATCACATCAAATAGAATATTTTTGGTATACTCTTGTAATGGCTAAGTATAATATAACAGCGCTATCCAGAGCTGTATTGTATTATAACTGAGTTTACATAACCTTTAATATTATATTAGATAGATTGAAGAAGGTTTTCTCTTCTGTGGTATAGAAACAAGCTGCGTGCATAACAACCTCCAACCACTATGAGGTCTTTTTCTTTCAACAAATGTCTGCTTTATGTATGTAAATAATATGCCCCATAATATAATTTTCGTACAAATCTTATACTTATATACTGGTGGATATAATATCACTAAGCCAAAATTATCCCATGTCATATCTGTGCATACATTTATTTATATAGGTAGACAAAAAGGATGTGCATGGAGTCCCTAAAATTCTACAGATATACCATACCGCCATCCTTCACGTTAGGATCTACTATACACTTTTGAACAATATAAATCTATGTGTATACACGTATATATATCTATGATGCCGATGCCGAGCGTTTTCTACAGTCAAGTAAACGTCATATATATACAAAATAACCCGAGAGTATTATATGCCATCAACATCATATGAACGAAGGAAACACAATAGAAAAGGGTGGATTTTCCGAGGAGTTGGAGGCACTAAACTATGCCAAGAATGTGCAATTAGTGAGCGTACGAAGCGTGTTTTAAGGCTACACAGTCGTATGGAACATTTATTTATATGTATGTTAGGATATACGAAGAGGGTTGTTATATCGTTTCAGAAGTCGCTCTCCCTCTCTCTATCTCTCTCGTCTTTGTGTATAAAGCAAGCATGGCTCTGTACTATATATATATACGTACACGTTCAGTATTTCAATGTTCATCGCATTTTGTGTTGAATGTATGAATGCCAGTTTTATATTGAAAAGTATATAAATACAAAGGAAGATTGTGTGGAAAACGCTTTTCCGAAGAATAACTTACAAATACATGAGAAATGGAGGAAAATAAAAATGCTGGGGAATGAGAAGAGACACGAAACGATTATTATTTACAACAAATAAAGTATGAGAATACTCTACCCAGAGGTTGTATAAAGCTTCCCGTGTTTAAAAACGATGAACATGAATGGGCTATGACTAGGTTTTTCAATAATATGGAACTTTTCGCTTGTAGAGTGAAATCATTTTTCCAACCGTTTTCTCTTCACGGAAATTTATGGTGTTCTCATATAAACACACGCGACTAATAATAAAGAGGATGTTGTCAACGACTTTTAACACTCGATGAAAAAGAAAAGCACACACAAAAAGCGAAACACTTCATTTTCTTGTTTCGTTAAAGAGTTTTATGTGTGTTTTTGGTGTGGCTCGACGATATATAAATAAAGAATTTCGGTCTGACAGGAGTTATTGGAGTTGGAATAATTTTTTTTTTTATTATTTTGCGCAAAAGGGGTTTAATAATGCAGGATGCGTTTATATACCGTTCTTTTGTTATGCCGGAATGCTTTGTATTTCCATTTCTTTAGTTTCTTTTCGTTTCAAACTTTTCGCTGAACTTTTGGATTCGGAAAAAGGTATCCATAACCCCGTTAAGAATTCTAATTAAAATGTTTGAGATCATTTCCACAATTTGTACGAAAAAAAAAGAAACTTTTTTTCCGACTGTTCCATAGTTTAACATGAACGCTTATTTGATAGACCTGTTGAATCAACATTTTTAGAACTATTAGTTCATTACATGCAAATTATTTCGAATATGTAGGTGTAATGTGAGTGAATGAGGAAACTCTACGCCATCCGAACGCATTCGAATTATTTAGTTTTTATGATACTTTGTATTGTAACACGAACACACTGTTTTATTGCAAATGAATAAATTCGTGACTGAAACTCAATTTCAGGGCTCATGCATCGGGTTCCGAACATCGGATTTCTCTTAATCAAGGGTTTCGGAACAGATAAAAAATGTAAAAATTTCCAATAAATTCCATCACGTTTCTATGTTTTGGATAAGGAACTCTGGTTTGTCACATCGTTTTTTTTAAACACATTTAGCCACGACAGGAAAAGTTGAATGGTGTCGGACCTTATCATTCGTAGTATAGGCTTTGTCAGTCATCAATAGTGTTTGTTTAATATCTTTCTATAGTGTGAGGTATATTGGATCCAAACAAAGTTAGCATTGCCTGCGGCCTCGTGTCATAATTACGCATCTAGAGCGTAATAAAGTACTTCGCACTCGATGTCATAAAAAACTATTTTTGAATTCGAAATGTTGGAGTTATTACCGATGGTTCAAACAGAAAATGGAGACAGTTTCTAACAGACGTACAGTAGAACTTCGGTTATCGGACACAAGAATTCGTCTGTTCTCCATAGTCTTCTACTCCAAACTCTACTGTAATTAATAAATTTACATTATTTTAAACTGGATGTGTAATTTCAATTTTACCCATTAATCGTGTGGCATTAAGGTTAAATCTGTTACACTTCACTGAAATGAATAAATTATTTTCAAATGTTTCATACAATAGTATATTACTTCCGAGGTTCCAAGTTGTGTATTTGATAAGTGGGGTGTTACAGCCCGACCCGAAGGAACCTCGAAGGAACAACTTGGAACCTCGTAAGTACAATGCTTTACGTGATTAGGCAATGTAAACGAAAATTAAACATGCCGTAACACGTAAAATCTTTTATCTCCTGCAAGCTGATATTTCATACATTACGCGTTTCTGCATATAAACACAAACACATACATAACCACAGCCTATACGATTGGATAATTCACACATAACCCACCTAGGGTAAATTTACTTTCCATATACATATTTGAAAAAAAAAAAAATCGCCGAACGGCGGAAGCGAACACGGGACCAGCAGCATATCAACCAAACATGCTGACCACTACGCCATCAAATCACATAACGCGATGCAATTGGTGTCGGTAGTGGTTCGTTAGTCACTTCTACATCGATCAAATAATCAGAGTAGTCGGAATGATGTGATTTGAACGAAATGTTGAGGTGGATAGTATATGTGTGTGAGTAAGTAAATAAAGGATTCTCTGTATGATGTTTTTTTTTGTTGTGAATGCGTTTTAAAACAACATGCTTAATTAATTAATTTTAAATCCAAATTTTTGTGGTTATTTCGCTAATGTATGAAATATCAGCTTGCAGGAGATAAAACATTGTTCTACCTTGGTGTATATTTCTCGAATCACTTCTTATGTACAATTGTATATACACTCGCTGGCGCTCGTTATATACAATTGTACATACGAAGTTATTCTCGAAATATACACCAAGGTAGAAAATGTACTATTACTTCATTTATTTTAACATTTGCTCTCTGTCGATAGACCATTGAAAAACCGTTATTAAAAAGTTTTACGCATTATTTGCATCATCTTTCTTAATACCACTGGTACAGTTCTTTATTTTCATTAAAATTAAAACTTATTTCATGGACATTTTGGATAGTAACTTAATTACCATATCGTTGTTGGTTTGACAAATATTTCCGAACACATATATTCTTTGTAAAATACAATTAAGTAAGAGAAATAGGCCCTTAATTAATTATCTAAAAAAAAGTCGTTCAAGCAAGGAAAATTGAATTCGGTTTTTGACTTTATTTATATCCATACCAAACGTTAGGGTGTAATAGACATAAACTTAGAATAGACATACATATATTACACACGAAAAGAGAAGAAAAAAAAACGTTTTTTTTTGTATATAATTCCTTTTCTGCTCATTCATCTTTGGCATAAAACATATTTTCTTATAGTAGCGACCGAGCTAAACGATGAAAAAACCAAGTTACAAGTAGAAAGGGATTCTTTCCAAGAATTTGATTTATGACCTTCCTGTCTAAATATGCACATACAACCACTTAGGGGTAAATAAATTGACCTGTTCATCCCATAAAATATGTTAAGAATTTGTATAATAAATTATCTTTTAGGAAATGGAAATAAAACGAGAAGAAAAGTAAAATTATAATTTCTTTTTGCCGTTTCGTTTCGAACGGAATTGAGGATGTAGAGTAACGATCTAATTTAGATAAATGTAGATATATATGTGCAGTATCCCATGCGTGTTTTATGGTGAATCAGTGGTTACTTTTTCGTATGTCCCAGGGGAAAAATGATTTCGATTCGAATTTTCTTTAGCTTTTCTGATCGAAACCGAAAAGTTTTTGATTATAAAAAGCCTAAGTAAAATCAACTTTGACTTTCTGATTTTTACAGCCAAACCCCAGTTCGACGTCTTCGAAACATTTGTCCCCGACTGTAAAAACGTTTACCTCGAATAAAACTATTTTCGTCTAACACAAAAGTAAATCTGACATTTGAAAATTCACTGAAATACAAAAAAAAACATCAAAAGCAATCAGAGATTGCGAAGTCAAATAGTTAAGTCCTTCAATGCCACCCGAAACTTTCTGATAGTGCTATGAATTGTAAACGATATTGTTTGGTCTGTTGCACCGAAATTTGTTGAGCCAGTTATGTTATGCGAATGGTGGAAATGCCTGACATCACCGGTCTGATGTTATATACTTGTTCGATACTTGGCACCACCGGTGAACCTGATGTCATTAATTAATTACGCTTGCCGTTTCGAAAAGGTTTTAATCGTTTCCCCCGTTTAAATCGTTTCCATTGCGTTAATGTGTTTCACGCAATCATTCAATTGTTTTTGGCTGCTATTGTTGTGGTTAGTCTGATTTAAATTCAAGAATTTGACCGACGCTTTTTGATTTGAGTAAAACTCTCATTTTTTTTGAGGAATTCCTGCTGTGATTACAATGTAACTGGTAAATATGTCTAATTGTTTGGAACTTTGTATTTTGCTCGGTGTGGTTGCATTCGTCGCCTTCGGCTCGAATTGCTCATTACACACAGTAAAATACAAAGTTCCAAACAATTAAGTAAGTTATTTTACGTGTTACGGCATGTTTCATTTTCATTTACATTGCCTAATCACGTAAAGCCTTGTACTTACGAGGTTCCAAGTTGTGTATTTGACAAGTGGGGAATACAGCCCTCCCCTTCGGGTCGGGCTGTAACACCCCACTTATCAAATACACAACTTGGAACCTCGGAAGTAATATACTATTACTAACTAAACCGTTATTTTACTCACTAAACCGAGCATGGACATAATGTTTTCTTCCCGGTAACCCGACACATGAAAACTGATTTCATGGCCATATATTTCCCGCTGATTAGCTACATTTCCCGGTACCCAGGTTACTTGGATACCGCATTATTTCTGAATCCGGGAAGTGAGTTTTAATGAAGTAATGACTGTTTTTCCGGGGGAAGTGAGTAGATTATGTCCTTGTCTGAAACCACACAAGGCAATGCAAAGCTTCAAACAATTACGTAATATTAGTGAAGTAATGACTTATTTCCCGGGGATTTGAACAATTGGCTGCACTTAGTGCCAAAATGACATCGCGATGTTTAAACCAAAATTGTTGAATTAATTTTTCGAATGATAAATTAAAAACAAAAAAACAGAATCCCCATTTAAGTTTAATGGATGATCGAGTAATATATTCGGGCTACATTACCCAGAAATTGTAATTTAGTTGGCTTCGTGTAATAATAGCAACCATAAACCATTGTCGATTTTTTTTTTAAAGAAGCACACTGTCCCAAAATATATCGCTCCTCTCTACGTATTATATTCTTATGACGAAAACATAAACGTTGATCACCGAAATTTCTTTCATAAAACTCCTCTTGACATAAAAGAATAGCATGAATATAATAGCAACACCCACAAAACTCCCCTTGATTTTCGTCTTCCATGAGGAATATAAATTTCGGTAATTAAATTTATGGTGGAAGGTATGACAACTTGTAATAATTATAATGATCGTTAATTAATTTTTCGATGGAAATGGAAAATGAGAAAAAGGTATTGTAGTTGTGCTGGTGTAATACGTGTTGTTATACGCTTGATATGAACGTAATGACATTATGTGCGAAAGTAAAGTGATGGAAATTTTTCTTTGTCATACATTTCGTTAGGTCTTTGAATATTTTTGTTGTTGTTGTTGTCTAAACGTTGTGACACCTTCAATGGTCTCATTAGTTTGTGAGCTAATTTGCATGCTTCCTTTTCGTACCAGTATTCATACACACCTAACTGTATTCTGGCTATGAATCTTCTTTGAATATATTGTTTCAACATTTCCACATATTTTTGATTGAAACAAAGGATACGCAACCGGAAAACCATCCATTTTCCCAACAATCGTACGAGTCTCCATAAGTCGACATAACGGCCACTTTGCAATTAGATACCTTTTTGTATGGATTTCACGGAATCACATTTTTTGTGGGTTGGTTTCGTGGACGTTTATATATTTCTTATAAGAATTTTTAGGATGGGGGTGGTGAACGAGGTTGTGGCTTTTCCTTTTTATACATTGCTGTCTGAAATGATTCATTGAAAAAAAATGCTTTCATATCTCGGGTAGGAAAAATGCGGCCATTTATATCAATTTCGAGTGAAAATTAAAAACTTCTATCGAAATACACCGAATAAAATTGCGTTTCTCAAGCTGAGTAATTGGGGGCCATTTGTAAGCAGAAAATGGTCTGTCAGATTACACAGGCTCAAGTGACTCATTGTTCTTTTATTTTTGTGTAATTGTTCTTTTGAGCGCACACATAGGCTGTACCAGATTCGGATTTTGCGAACAAAAATTTGGAATTGAAACGTTGGTTCTTTGTGGCTAAGTTTCTGTTGGCTCTTTGTAGGTTTCGCAATTTCTTTTTTTAAATCTCACGAAATTTAATTACGTAAATGCGTCGTCTACAATCCAAAAATATGAGATTGTCGTTGCAATATTTCCACCTCGACAAACGTTTTCAATTTACAATGATAGCTCCATGGCTGAGAGAACATTTATAAGTCTTTATAAGGAACGAATTCATCAATACAATGCAATTGTTAACCGAAGATTTTAATACTTTATCTGTCCACATTTCCATTGATTGCACTATATTTACATCAATTAATTGGTTATCCTTGCGGAAACTCTAAATTTCTGATGAACAGTTTCTGTTCATCAATACAAAGCGTTATATTTGGGAAACCTAACCGTCATCAAAATCATCAAACACCGGACATAAGTGGATTATTTATAACTCAAATAATGGAATTGAGATTTTCGTATTCAAGTTTAATTAACCGAAACATGTGGAGCTTTTGAGTTTTGAGCAAGAAAGAAACCATTGATCACAAAAACATGCATCAACAACACAATCAAAACAGATTGTAAGCACATAGAATTATGCTTAACAAAGATGCTACAAGTTCATGTTACTTCGGGACTGTTGATATGTTTCTCATGCCAAACTTGTAATTTCAAAAACATTCATCGACCACATCCCTCGTCCACATTTCCTTATTGTTTTACTTCTCACACCGCACGACCGATAACTTACAACTTTTCTCCTTTAAACCATAGCCGGTCAAGAACATAAAAATTTGTTAGCCGGTTGAAAATAGTCTCTCAGCCAGTTGCTACTATTTTTTGTACAATGAGAGGAAAGATGAACTAAAAGTCTTGTTAAAATTTCAGGTGGGAATATTACATGTCTGATTAATAGGACCTTTTTTAAGAATTTTAATTGGCTAAGTTTGGTAGAATTTTCCGAGTTTCCTAACATTTTTCCGAAAAAATTACTAAAAATAATCGAAAATTTCCTGAAAGTTTTCCAAATTTGGAAAGTTATGGTAATTTCTAGGAAATTGTAGCAAATTTTGCCAATAAAAAATACGAATATGCTATTGGCACCGGGTGCCAATAGTCTCTTTATTTTTCTTGTAAAAAAAAGTCTCTTTACCTTGGCTAATGGCACCGGGTGCCAATAGTCTATGTATTAATACTGTGGCTAATGGCACCAGGTGCCTTTATTATACTAATGCTAATCGCACCCGGTGCCATTAGCCACAGTATTATAAAGAGACTATTGGCACCTGGTGCCATTAGCCACAGAATAATAAAGAGACTATTGACACCCGGAAAAATTAAAATTTGAATAAAAAATCTGGATATTTTGAAAATTAAACTTGTTTTATGCACAATACTGCCGTAATTTGTATAAGAAACAAAGTGTTTCTTATGCAAATTACGGCAGAATACTAGGGAATCGATCTTTTTACGAAATGTAACGTAATGGTAGTTTGTTTGATCTTAGGGAATTCGTCCTTTTACGAAATTTAACGCAATTTAAAACTAATGAAAGCGATTTCCAATTTGTACAGTATACTGTATCTAAAGGCAAACATTGTTGTAATGTCAGCGTTTATTGAATATAAAGGTAGCTTGGTCGATGTTAGGGAATTTGTCCTTTTACGAAATTTAACGTAATGGCGGATTGTTTGATCCTAAGGAATTAATCTTTTTACGAAATGTAACGTAAAGATAGTTTGTTCGATCTTAGGGAATTCGTTCTTTTACGAAATTTAACGTAAAGACGGATTGTTAAATCCTGAGGAATTCATCCTTTTACGAAATGTAACGTAAAGGTAGTTTCTTCGATCTTAGGGAATTCATCCTATTGAGATACGTAACGTAAAGGCGGATTGTTCGATACCTTTACGTTACATTTCGTAAAACGATGAATTCCTCAGGATCGAACAATCTGCAGTATAATAAAGAGACTATTGGCACCCGGTGCCATTAGCCACAGTATTATAAAGAGGCTATTGGCACCCGGTGCCAATAGTCTCTTCCTAAAAAATAGACCCTCCTAAAGAAAGGATTGAATGACATGCATCATAATTGGCACTGAATTATTTGTGCACAAGAAAATATAATAATTTTAAATTACAGTCGAAAAATATCAATTTAATACGCTTTGCTGTACTTCACCTGCATCATCACTGTTTCCACTTTTTGTGTGTGTAAAAAAAAACGTCATCAGAACGACACAGAAACGTTTACAAACGAAATGGGAATATTGTCCCACTGTCTGCTGCAACAATAAATTAAATTTTTATTCAATCAAAGCTTCTCAAACAGCACAATATTTGAAATAAATAAAGACGAAAAAGAATTACAACAAAACTATACAACGTCTCTACCACACATAGACTGAGAACGAAAAAGGGGAACAAAAAAAATCACGAAAATTTTTCTTTTTTAAAAACCATTTTCCATCGAATGTCGCATTTCATTTTGTTTATTTCTTTTTTTTGAAAAAAATTTCTTTTACTCTATTTCCAGGGCGAAATGAACTCATAGCACGATATATAAAATTACGAACGGGCAAAACAAGGACTAGAAAACAAGTTAGCTCTCACATACAAGTACTCGCTAGGAGAAAATTAAGAGAAATTCAAGCGAAACTTAAAGTTGTAAGTATTTTTCGATTTTTTTTTTATTTTATTTTATTTTCTTTGTTGTATACCTGGAAGTTTTATTTTATTTTTCTATACAGTCGTTACCCTTTATCAAGCACGAAAAGTTTATATTTTTTCCGTTTACTTTTTTTTTCTGTACTTCTTTCTTCTTCATTTCTCGTTCCTACTTTCTACTCGAGGCATTCCTAATTGAAAATTTATAGTTTTTTTTTCTCGAAAAAGTTTTAGCAAAAGAATTTTTATTTCACTTGTTTATTGCGAATTTTTGTGTGTACTTAAATACCAAGTCATGCAATAGTGCGTGAGGAAGAGATTTAAAAAGTTTCACTTTTTGAACTCAACTTAAAATACTTGTCGTAGTTTCTCATTGTTAAATTACGTATAAATTAAATGAAATGAATTCATTAAACTGTGTGAACAACCTTTGTGGATAAGTATGGGTGGAAAAGGAAATTGCTTTCCCGACATTTTCTTCGTCAATTCAAAATATATTTTTTGTTGTTGTATTTAAATGTTCGCTATTTCTTTCCGCCCAAATGAATATTATAATTAACGACAATTCTGTGTATTCCAAAGGATCATAATTACAAAGATAAAACATACCATCCAATGTCGAGCATGTCAAATGCTCAATTTGTAGTGTCAGCTGTTGCGGCTTCGAAGAATATCGTTGCATTTACTCATCCACCGCCAACACTACCGTACCCGCCTGTAAGATACAAACAAAACAAAATCCTAAAATCAGCTTTTTGTTAGTTTTCGTGTGGAAATTTTCGCTCAATATGCCGTCTCCGATAGTTCGATTTTATTTTTGCTTGTAGAATTGAAGTGAATCCTTTTTTGACAGCTTGAGACACTATCTCTGCATCGAAGATTTTCGATTTCTCATTGATGAAAGGAATTCGTGAACATTGTTTCCGAGAACATTATAGTAACGGTTACACATCCGCTGTTGATTGCTCTTTAATTTTGTCTTTGTTGGAGTTTTGTGTAGAGACTAACCGTGTTAACCACATTCATTGAGCTAACATTCATGTACAAAAAGCCAATTCCGTTGGATTAATCATTCATTAGCTTGTTCGGTGTACATTCCAGCAATTCATCAAAAGTTTTAGCGAGCGATTTTTCTCGAATGTGAATTCGTCTTCCGGTTAAAACTAAAAAATTGACTCGAAAATAAAACGTTGAATGAAGCAATGACATTGCAATAAAATTCTATGACCAGACAACTAAACGTTGCATATTTTTTCTAACAATCTACAGACTGTGCGCGCGCGACCTGTGAACAGCACCAAATATATTGCAATCATCGTCTGCATGAAATGTGAATTTATACGAGGCTCTGCTATATACCCCCAAAATCACAGCAATGTTAAATTTGCTGTGTACATACAAATAAGTATCGTCAACTTGTTGAATCAAAAACGTTATTCAGACAACGTAGGAGTAATTTTTATAGTAAATAATAAAATGGAAATGGTGGTGCTTGAAGATATGGCGAAATAAACTAATGTTTAGGTAATTTGATTGAGCGAGACGTAAAAAATGTTCGTAAAATTGGAATCCATTTTATAGGGAATGTTGGCAAGGAATTTCTTTCAGTTTTTATTTCGTTGAAATTAAGAGTCGAAATTTAATGATAGTCGAAAAGTATCGCATAATTGTCTCACATGACTGAAAAATGAACAAAATGTCACCGAAAATAGATTTCCTGAGAAAATTAAATGAAAACAGTGACCAGTGGCGATCGTAGCCAATTGGGTTTAGCTGAATTTGATTTTATCATCATTCAACTAAAAAATCCCCGAATTTTTTTTCGTCAACAATCCAATAGGGTAACGAATTTGTTTTCGCATTATTCGTTCGCCAAGCGAGTCGCCACTGGTCAGCAGTGGGTTTTGATTTTTTATTTTTACAAGTTGGCAATCATGCATTGGTACATTATACCACCTGAAACCCAAAGTATATAGACACTGAAGGTACCGCAGAATATAATTTTCATAACGTTGGACACAAAAGGAAAATCGAGTAAAATTCACTTTGTCAGGTTGCATCTCAATTCACAGTTCAATACTCAACACAGAAAATTTTATACTGAAAAAACGCAATTCTGACAACATTATTACGCCAAACATCACAGTTGCAACATTGCAAATCTTTATATTCAAAGTCGGGATCCGTATTTCTTGCTATTCCATGATGGTCTCCGGTGCCTTCAGTGTTTATGTACTTTCCTAAAACCATTGCTTCCACCTACGTAATAAACACATACTAAGCGAGCTAACCTTAACGTACGAATATCGAATATTTTTGACTAAGAGCAAACACATTCGTAATCGTTATTGCGATTTTACGTTTTTCAAAAATCATTCTGATAAAACGGTATCCTTTAAAAATGAGGGATTCTTTTGAAAAACAGCCTACCGAAATCGGACGCATTTTCCAGTGGACTTTTTTATAAGTGCCTAGAAAGGACTTCGACTCTAGAACCCAAAACCACTTTCAAAAAAATTCTTCGAAGCTTTTGTGACTGGTGAAAGGTGATCAAAAACCGAAAACTTGCACTTTTCTTACCAAAATTTCTCCGGGTACACGAGCCGTACATGGTCGTGTGGGGTGTCGTTAGAAAGGTAATCACATGTACTATTGAGCCAAATAGAGACTCATTGGTTTTAAAATTACTCCACACTGAAATATGTGCAGTTGAAGTTTTCAACCGAAAACTTGCACTTTTCTTACCAATATTTCTCCAGTTACACGAGCCGTACATGGTGGTGTGGGGTATCATTTGAAAGGTAATTTTATGTGCTTTTGGGCCAAATAGGGTCTTATGGGGGTTTGAAAGCATCTACGATGAAATATGAGAAGTTGAAATGTTTAAGTGTACATATTTCATCGCATATGCATCCAAACCCCATAAGACCCTATTTGGCCCAAAATACGGCTCGTGTAACTGGAGAAATATTGGTAAGAAAAGTGCAAGTTTTCGGTTGAAAACTTCAACTGCACATATTTCAGTGTGGAGTAATTTTAAAACCAATGAGTCTCTATTTGGCTCAATAGTACATGTGATTACCTTTCTAACGACACCCCACACGACCATGTACGTACGGCTCGTGTACCCGGAGAAATTTTGGTAAGAAAAGGACAAGTTTTCGGTTTTTGATCACCTTTCACCAGTCACAAAAGCTTCGAAGAATTTTTTTGAAAGTGGTTTTGGGTTCTAGGGTCGAAGTCCTTTCTAGGCACATATAAAAAAGTCCACTGGAAAATGCGTCCGATTTCGGTAGGCTGTTTTTCAAAAGAATCCCTCACACGAAAGTCACTAATGTGGCTTGTTACCTAAGCATCCTTGTCTCTCAATGCCATGTTACGTTTCGTATACACTAATAGAATCTCTGTATCTGTAGACATACTCGAAAAACTCGCGAAAAAACTCTAAAATACTTAAAGTATAGTTTCCACTTAAAAAGAGCACTCCGTAAACGGAGTAAAAAATTGAAATAAATTCAATTTCCACTCCGTTTGCGTGACAGTTCTTTCGTTCTATTTTACAACTGTCATGTAGACGGAGGTTAAACGGAGTGCTCTTTTTAAATAGAAACTATACTTAAGCGTCTCAGTGAGGACTGAGCCCAAATATGCCATTGATTGAACTCGAACGCACAATTTATCTCTTTCAGAAAAAATTAACTTTCAAAATTGAGATTCTTACTGAATTTATAGTAGTGACGGACGAGCTTCTTACGCCTAATTTTTGCATGTTTCGGACCCATTTCTTCTTCTTTTTTTTAAATAGAATTTTCTCTTGAAGACATCGTAAATTTGGTTTACTTTAACTTTAATCGAGATTGTTTTTATATTTGCTCGTTCCTATTGAAGCAAGTGGAATTTCTTTGTGGATTTTAAAATGTCAAGGGATTAAATAAACTTTTATATCCGGTTTTGTCATCAAGTAAAGAAAATCTCTTTACTCTACGATAAAACAGCCATATGTGCAGGGATGATTTATTTACTTTTTACGCTAATGACCGTCCCCTAACGAGCTTCCACATCACTGAGGCACATCGGCTCCCATTGTAAGACTATTACGCCATTATGATTATGTTCATGCTCAAGAAATTAAAATTAAAATAAAAAAAAACGAATATTTCGCTAACATCATTAAAATGATTCATTAATATTGCAACGTGTGTTATTATCACTCGGTGTACATTCCGACGGTTATATGAATGGAATTGTTGTAGATCATAAAATTCAAAAGAAATATTTCAACGAAACCTAAATAATTCACCAAATATGAATAGTTTAGTCGAAGGATTTTACGAAATGTAACATTATCTGTAATACCATGTTAGATATGTATGCAGAAAATGTACTTTTTTTTCAGCTAAGCGAAATAAAGTACAGAAAAAAAACACGTTTTCCTTGTGTATGTATCTCCAATTGTATGAATCGGAATTCGTGATATATAAATGCCAGACTGGAAAAGAATTTTTTTATTTTTATTTTTATATTTTCTTGTAACGTGTATGGTAAATATGAACTATTTATTTATCAATTGACATGCTTCAATACTTGCTGCGAAGTTTTGTTGTTGTTGTTGTCATATTTCAATGCTTCCCCACCACCGATCATCATATGCGTACTGCATACAAAATAGGCTCGATTCGTATAATATAATGACGTACGTAAACTATCATCCTGAGGAAATATTTTTCAATTCACGAAAACAAGCTCAATGCATTCGGTTACTGAAGCTCTTTTCTTTATGTAACCCAATGTTCATTACAAGAAGAGTGGGGCTTGTTGTGTGAAATTTATTGATCCGAGTCGAAGCGAGGTGAATAATCACACTAGAAGTCATTTCCACCATTTCTTCCATTGTAATTTAACTTTAGGTTTGTAATAACAGGGCCAGTCACAGCACTGCTCCTAGCATGCACATAGAACATGTTTGGAGGTTGATGAAATTACAGCACTGCGTTTAATGTAGTTAATGTAGTTAAAACAAACAAGGAATACTAGGCGGTAGCTCTTACTACTAAAGCCTCCAAATTTTACACTCGTCAATTCAGTGCTCATGCTAGGAGCAGTGCTGTGGGTGAAACCTGAAACGTACCATCTTCACTCTAACGACTTCGAAATATAGTTGTCTCACGTGTGCTTATGGCAATTAAATGATTGGGTTAGTACACCTCAGGGCCGTATCTAGATGGGGCGCAGGGTGGCGGCGCACCTCCTAGCGAAGTCATTTTTTCATTTTTTTTTAATTTTTCCCATACAAAATAATTTTTTTGGACCTTGCGCCCCCCCTAGCGCACTCAGATTTTGAAGTCTGGCTACGGCCCTGGTACACCTAAAGAAGACAGCTGGCACCCAAAATTATCGGTTCGGTGGATGTTTTCGACATAAGCTGTTAGTACGTTCTAAGTTCGTGTGACCACTAGAAAATTTTGGGTAGCACAGTTTGTTAGATCATTTCAGATGTGTCTTAGCCGGTTTTCAAACCTAGCATTTACTTTCTCAACTAGGTCTATATTATAAACTCTATAAGGCTCTTACTAGGGATCTTTCATGGGAAGACAAATTCGCCAATTGTCCTGAATTTTAAGAATAAGAGATTCCTTAATATTCCAACAAAAAAACTTTTTGGGGCCACTATACGAATTAATCATCAAAACTCACGTTGTTGTGAGAAATATATTGGCGTAGGCCATAGCAAAATAAAATAGAGTAGGAAAAAACGACAGTGTACCATGTAATTTAACATTTTTACATTGTTTTAAGATGAAGTCTTCAGAAAACACAATTTTAGAGTTATCCAAGTTTAAGATGTCATTGTTCCCAGTCACTTAAGTGCCAAGTCTATGAAGTTTTGCGCCAAAATATCATGGACTAGAAACACCTGATTGACTGGAAACACCTGATTGACTGGAAACACCTGATTGACTGGAAACACCTGATTGACTGGAAACACCTGATTGACTGGAAACACCTGATTGACTGGAAACACCTGATTGACTGGAAACACCTGATTGACTGGAAACACATGATTGACTGGAAACACCTGATTGACTGGAAACACCTGATTGACTGGAAACACCTGATTGACTGGAAACACCTGATTGACTGGGAACATCGATGACTTTTAAAACTCTTAAAAAACTGTCAAATGTGTGTTGTTGTTTTTTTTAGAATGAACCAACGGTAGACTGAGAAATATGCTCTTTTGAGATTTATTCAATATTCTACTTTTATGCTATGTACCTTGCATCGACACGTTTTGGTTTGATTTATTCATTATTCGTCAGAATTCTCGTTTAAATTATAATATTTTATTGGCGAAATCGTAAAAGTTTTAAACTCGATTATTCAATTAAAATTAATTTGGGCAAAAATAATATATTATGTAGGCTAACTGAATGAGTGGGCGCTGTTTTTATTTTGTTTCAATTTTATAGGCTAGTTTCTTATACCCGGAAATGTAGATTTAATCTGATTCGATCCATTCATCTATTCACTTTATTTTCTTATCATTATTTTCTTTGGCTTTCAATCATTATGGCTGAATTCAGCCAGTGTACTAACTTCTCCTACACCTTCCAGCCTTACCATAATACTCACAGTATGAGACTTACTAATGATCGTGCTTTGTGGTCACATTCTCGTATTCTGTGTCTGAGACATTTAGCTAAATAATTTCTTTCTATTTCGCAGCAATTCTGGCAGCCTGGTCTTCAGCCGAGTACCTCACAAGAGTAAGTTATTTACCGATTCGATTCGAGGCGACCAATTTCATTAATTTTTAATTATTGTTCTGTTGATTGTACAGCATCAAACCATTCGCTCAACCACCATATCCTGCCGGCAAACCAGCTACAGCTGTATCGGGAGACATTGAAGCTGGTCATCCGCCCGCTCAAGCTCCATGGGAGGGACGAGCAATAGCCACTCACAAATTTCGGTTGCTGGAATTCTCAGCGTACATGGATATTCAAAGAGATGAAGTAAGACTTTAATCAGCGCATGGAGGTGGAGACGCGCTGTCTCTGTATCGTCAGAAACGTGTTTCTAATTTTTGTTTATTTTTCTTCAGTCGCAGTACCATCTGTTTGTGCACATAGGTGGGAAGCCAACGTACTCAGATCCCCTTCTAGAGGTAATAATATTGATGTCTATAAACACACACAGCAAGCACAACATTTGAATGAATAATTTTGTCCAATTTCAGTCTGTTAATATTAGCCAAATCAGTGATAAATTTCCAGAGAAATCCGGTGGCTTAAAAGATATGTTTGACAGAGGACCACAAAATGCATTCTATTTAGTCAAATGCTGGGCAGATCTAAACACAAATATACCCGATGAATCGGGTGCCTTTTATGGTGTTACCAGCCAGTGAGTTCGATTTTGTGACAAATTTTAATGTTGCTTGAAACTGATAATTAATTTAATCTCTCTCCCTCTCTCCGCCGCATAGGTATGAAAGCAATGACAATGTAGTTATAACGTGTTCAACGAAAGTGTGTTCCTTTGGTAAACAAGTGGTGGAAAAGGTTGAAACAGAGTATTCTAGACTGGAAAACTCACGTTTTGTTTATCGTATCAATCGATCGCCCATGTGTGAATATATGATAAATTTCATACAGAAACTAAAACATTTGCCAGAACGATACATGATGAACAGTGTGTTAGAAAATTTTACAATATTACAGGTAAGCAGTGGCTACCACCATGGCTGATATTTTTTTTTTAGTTAAACATTGTTAGAAAATAATCGCAGCGACTTGCTACCCACGATTCGAGACATTCCCATGTCTTCCCATACAAATGTCACTCATCCTCTAGCTTCCAAAACTACTTTCCGTGGACAACTTAATGTGTTGATTTGATGTTTATCAACAGGTCGTTGACAGTAGACTTGAAATTCTAGGTCCGACACCAGTCTCCAATGTCAACATAGCCTTCTTTAACGTTCGCAGTTTACCATAATTTATCAAATCTATTACTTCTTTTGTTCAAGTAGTTTTAACGTGAATTTTGCTATACAAGACAGCATTAACCAGATGTCATTGCTAATTTTTGGCATATATGTCTGTAATAGATGACATAGGCACCGGTATCTTTCAATTTCCATATTTGTGAATTCTTAAGTTATGTCGCCTTCAATGTCTCATGGTTCTTATTTCTCTGAACCGCACCAGCTCTATCATTCGAACTGATCAGTAATATTTAACATTGTCTTTCCGATAGACCGAGTTACGCAGACTCATATGACATTTTGTATGCCAAAAGCCCAGTATATACAAACCTATATTTGACCGGCAGCGCTGTACTAAAACGTACTAAAATGCGGCAACTTTGAACTAATCCCACAGTCCTCAATTTGTTGGCTAAATCTTATTTTTGTCTCGAATTATGCAGGTCCTCCGACAATCGTCAAATTTTACATTTTCTCGAAACCTAAATGTTTGATCAAACTCTTTTCTTCTCTCCATGTTCAATTAAAGGTTGTATCCAACAAGGAAACCCAGGAAACTCTATTATGCATAGCATACGTATTTGAAGTAGCTGCCTCGAATTGTGGTGCACAACATCACATTTATCGTTTGATAAAAGATTAGCAGTGTACAACTATCGAACTCTACGACAAACTCACTCCATCCGGCAGTCAAAATCCGACCACCAACAATACCACCGGAAGTAATTTTCAACACAACGTAATCATGCAGCAATCGAGTGCAACAAGCAGCCTGTGTCTAAGTGAACTAAAAACGAAAAAGAAAGTTTTCGGCGATCGGTTTGATGAAATAATTGAAGAGAAACAGTTTCCGGCCAAGGAAATTCGCAATGAAGTCGACTAAAAATGGGCAATACGTTTCACATCCGATTTTCAAAAAAACGGAAGTCTAATCCATCAGTATTACCGTTGAAGTCAGACTTGGGGTATTCAGCAAACGTGTTACCAGAAATAATTATTGGCAGAAAAAATGGAACAAAAACATTATTTACTCCATTGTTCTTGTCAATAATTAATTCCGAGTAAGCAGGCAATGAGTTCCATACTAACTTCGGCGGATATAAATCTTTCAATACCCAATGCAAACTAATTTGAAGCACAAAATGCATAACCGCGAGCCGCCGTCTAGAGTATGTCTGACTTTTTGCAGTATTTGTAACTAATCCAGCCGTCGTTCAAGCGGGTATCAGTCGTTTGGGCTCAATATGTGTTGCTACTTCGACCGTCTGAGAAATCTTTTTTTTTTTGGAAAATCAGGACTGAACTGGCCACCAGTCTCTGAAAACACCTATGCTTTATTTGTACCGAACTGAGGTCCAAACATTTATGTTATTCAGTATGCATTTTACCTTCAATAAAAGTGTTGTTTATACACTACAAGTTCAACGGAATCGAGCATAGTCTGGATAGACGAGACATTTTTTTCAAAACTTGTGAGAAAATGAACCTCTCGACCGACATCGACTAATTTTTTCGGCTTAAAGTCTCAGTCTTTAAAAGGTCCAACAATGTACTGGTAAAAATGGTCATTCTTCACCGTAACAAGTGATATTCTCAGCGTCTAAATAGCAAAGCAATAGCTCGTTTCCCATCAGTATTTATCGGCGCTGATAAATCTAATTTTGAGAGCCACGATCTTTGGCAGTTCAGCGACGAGTTAGATTTATCAGCCTCCATAAATTTTTGATAACAAAATATTGTCTGCGTTGGTAGAGGACTGACATACTCACAGATAAAAAAATTACCAATTTTGACCTCCAACTTCTTCGTTGATCGATATTTAAGTTGTGAAAATTGGAAGCGGCAACGTGAGTGGAATATTTGTCGGAACGATTGAAATGTGCTCATTTTTAGTCGAAATAAATCAAGAGAAGAAAATCTATTTTTACTTAAAACAAAACAAACCCAAACAAATATCAGACTTGCGTACATTTCCTTTCATTAAATAGTTTCGATATAATGTTGTTTTACACACTAAATGTAAGATTGCCGATAAACGCCACAGGTTAGTTTGACATCAAATCGTCTGCGTAAAATACCATTTCGATGCAACTATCGAACAAGATTTTTTTTTTGTACTTTGATACTTTGTACTTTTTGTCGAACCAATGAATTTTGTGTACTAAAAAATGTTTTTGTCTTTGAAATTGTACAGTCTGAAGTTTGACTAGATGCAAAAAAAATCAGTCAGACAGTACAGTTTGGAAGGTTGACATATTTTACTTTAAAGCACTAGTGCCTTAAAAAATGTGGAAATTATTGATCGCACTAGTGCCAAAAAGACATTCATTTCGATATCAAGATATTGACATTCTGAAATCAAAGTACAAAAAAAATAAATCTTAATGTACCGCAGTGTGAACAAAGTTCACGCACTGCAAACAGATTTTGACTAGTGCGTAAAAGTGACGTTTTGCGAAAAATGACGATCCCACTGCCCTATACATAAAGTCTTGTTCCCAACTTGTGCCCGAACTGAAATTTTACGCATGCGATGTGTTGACTAGGGGGGTCCAAAAAATTAAAGTGTCGAGGAAGTTGGCGGACCCCGAGGAAAACAAACCTTTATGGCCTCCTGATAAAAACTGTATAAGGGGCCGATGCCGATGGTTGGTTTATGGGTAGCTCAAGGACGAAATATGTGAAAAAACGCTGTGATTTTCCATACATTTTTTCCATTACTTTCTATGGAAAATTTTTTTTAGCGACAATATTAAACTTTCTTGGTCCAGACAACTTAGATTATATGCAAGAGCAACAAAAATGCGTTGGTTTTTTGGAATTTTTATATCGTCTGGGCACACCTTACAATATTGATATATACAAAAATCGACAGATAATTTCCAAGTAATAAAAAGTCAGGCGAAGTCACTCTTTAAATTAAGTGTTAGGTGTCGTTGCAAAGGTAATGACAGTGGCTTTCTAACGAGCCCACACACAATAAGTTTCAAGTTGGTGTCTTGACGTAACAGTCATTTGAAAATCGTCTGAGTTCACGACCGTGACATTTTTGCACCAAAATCGATTTCTATATAGTTTCAAAAAATTGTTTTCGAAAAAATTTCTTTTTGCGATGAAAGCTTATGCCATAAGCTCTCGTTAGACATGAATATATCCGATGCACATCCCATAAATGTTTTGGAAGAACCCAAAGACTGAGTGAACAGATTACGAATCTATGACTGACTTGGGAGCTGCGAATGCACTTACAAATCATTAAATCGGTCTCTTTGGATTATTCTGAAGTGAAATAATCCAACTCACCTTAAGAAGTGACCTCAGCATCTGTTAGTTACGTTCAATTTTTCTTTAACCCTCATTTTCGTGGTTTTTCACATATTTCGTCCTTGACCCATAAATCAACTCGGATCACATCGGCCCCATATATATTTTTTATCAGTGGGTCATATAGGTTCGTTTTCCCCGGGGTCCGCCGACTTTCTCGAAACTTTTATTTTCCCATACGATTCTGGACCCCCCTAGTTGACAGACTCCGATTGACAATTTTCACGACTTTTGGGCGAAATTTCTGTTCAGGCACATGTTCGGAAAAAAACGAATTCCTTTTTTTTCATCCGAAACCGATCGAATTTAATTGACCACAAACAATATATCTCCATGAAAAAAGAAAAAAAAAGCAAATGATAAGAAGAAGAAACAGAATTGTTCGTACTAGAGTCCAACTAATTTTTAAAATGAGTAAGTTTTCCCATTTGAAATTAATTTCTATTCGTATTATTATACTCTGTGTTGAATAGCAATTGTAATGAATGAAAAAATATTTTTATTGTCGGAGGTTAATTAAATCGATCCAATAAAAAGCAAAATTAAGAAGAAGAAAAAAAAAACAAAAAAAAAACTAAATTTACTGAAGTGTAAAATAATAAAAGTGAAGTTAAAAAAAATCATTTTGTGGTGATAAAATTCGATTGAAATAAAATGTAAATCTTGAATAATAAAATAGAAGAAAAAAAGAAAAGAAAAAAAAATCGATCATCTCTTAAAGAAAGAAAAAAACAATACTAAAACTACCTACTAAAAGAAAACCATGAGTAAAGAAAAATCTTTTTTAAAAAATTGAATAGTGCCTAAAAATCACAATACTAGCGTTTAGTATTATTAGTTTTTAATAATTACTAAAAGAAGAATATGGAAAGATAAAAAAAAAACAAACAAAAATCAAATCAGAATCAGACAAACACTTTTTTAGGGTATTCATTTTCGCGATCATTTCAGCAGAAACAGTTTTTTTTTTCATACGACCAATTGCTACAATCCGGCTAATTCATGCTTTCTGATCAAAAATCAATAGAATTCTTATATTAATTACGACGACAAAAATTGCTACACGTCTTTACATAAAAAATTATTATCCGAAGGCAACGCGCTACTAGCAATAAACTAGACTTGACAACTGTCATAACAAGCAATTTAAACGCGACATGGAGAAAGACAAGCAGGGCTTATGATTGATAAATTCATTTACCGAAATTTACCAAAATTAATCGAAATTTACTGAAATTGACCGAAAATTGCTGAAATTCGTAAATCCGTAAATTTTCAGTAATTCTCGGTAAATTTTGGTAAATTTCACTGAATTCAGTAAATCAATGTATCAGAAATCATGGCCTGCATGCAAGAGTGTTTCATTTTCCGAAAGTCAAACTACATACCTAAGTGTTTCAGAGCAAGATTTTGGCAGTTTTTTGAATTTCATAGCCAACGGTTAGGCCAACGAATTACTGGTCAAATCAGTCACTCCTGCTTGTGCTTCATTTTGACTCATCGGTTCGGAATCAGTTAATTGCTAGTTAACCAGTTGATCACTGTGTCCCTATTCTCACAATCACTTCCAATATTATCAAAGTCCGATTCGGAACTTTGAGCCGGGTCTACGAAATCGAAAATAAAAATCATAGAAATTACAATCCCCGAAAATTTTTAACAATTTCAAGGATATTTTTGGAACGATTCTCATTCCGACGAATAGACTCTGTCTTACATGTGTATAGCAAAAATGTATTCCACTTCGACCATTCTATGTTGTATGTAAATCAACGTTGTACTGTAGCAATTAAATCGAAATTAGTGCAGCAACGTCCACATCATTTGAATATAAAGTATCAATGGAATTTTTTCTCATCGTAGATCCGCCGTTAGAGTTAAAATTATAATTGAGAATGAGATCCCATTTGATTCGACGATATCTAAATGTGTTTCTTCAGAATAATTCTGGGCCATCCATCAGAGTAACGTCCATTAGATTCCATTTTTTCTGTAATTTTTAACTTAACATTTTATTACCATTTTGTTCCATGTACTTAACATTTGGTTAGTTTACGATTTTTCCGTAACAAACGCTATAATATGATTGGGATTTCGTTTCGGGTGCCTTGGCTTCATGTTGTCTACGCAAAATGCCCGATGCAATGAATTGGATGCTTCATTATTTATGGAAACTGAGACACTTGTGTCATATTTATGCCTCACCGAATTTAACGTCCACATAACGTCTGCCTAAAAGATAATAGGACGTACTCAATTAAGAGCATTGAGTTCATTGGCTTGTCGATATATTGTTCTAAACATGGAGTCAAATCTCACTAAAAAAAAACCCCAGCCCAGTAATCACTAATTTTTTGTCGATCGATCGATTCAATCAATCAAATACAATTGATTCACGAATTTAATTGTTTTAACAGAAAATTGCAATGTCGACCGCAACAGTTACGAGCCGTTTTTAATGGTTTTTCTCACTGTATCAAACACCTCTGCACGGCGTGGAAGGTCTAGGCGATATTTTGATTACGTAAAACAATTAAACTGGTCAATCAAAGGCGAAATTGTGCGATTAAAATCGAATCGATAGAAAAACAAATCTCATTGTTCATGGAGATGAGAGATGGGCTGTTATGCATTCAGTTATCGGTTCATCATGCGTAATTATTAATATTATTTATGAGTCCTACGCGATCTATTGAATAGAAAGTGTTTGATTTTCAAGTACCTTGAACTTGATTTAAAAAAAACGAAAAATGTTCACAAAGCATAAATTAGATAAATTTGATGGCCAACAAAAAATAAAAAATGATTTCCGATAAAATATGAAAAATATTTGATTTCAGCACCAAAATCTTTGGAAAGGAACGGCGAGTAGTGGAATTTATTTGGTATGGTCACGATGATTTTTGTTACATTTATCCACATTTCTTTGGCAACAGTTTGTCGTCTGACGCAGAAATAGAAACATCTTACAGTACCTACCTTTTACAAGATCGTAAAGCATTCAAATGTTTTGTAGAAATTGACCCATTCGCCTGTGTTCACAACTTTTTTTCTTCTGCCAATTATAACAATGCTTTTGTATCTTTTAGGCACCAGTGTGTGAAAGTAATTTTCGAGCACTAGTGTGTTTAACGAATGAACATTTGAATGTCCTCAGTGGACATAATTATTGTGTGCGTCAAAAGTTACTCAAGCCAAGTGTTTGCATTATAGTACCTGCGCTAAATAAATTGAAATGAACTACGTTTCGGGGCGAAATTACGGGAAGACCTTCCCTTAAAAACTTACTCAGACATTATTATGGCAGAAGGCAGATGATTTTCTCTACTCAGGAGACAATAACCCACCAAATAATTATTAATGAGCATCGCTTCCAAATGAGAAGGATGTACATTGTACATTGTACATTGTACAATTGATTAACAAATGAATGCAATAGAATCCAATGTATGCTCATCATTGTGTACCTCTAATCGCTTTCACTAAATTTGTCTTTCCAGAAAAGTCATAATTCAAGAAGTAAATCCTAGACCCGTCTTTCAAGAGACTATTCTGTCGAAATATTGTTGATTTTTCCCAACGATTTTCTTTTAATTTTTCACTTACAATATCCATGTATCTGATTAAATTTTGAAACGATCATAGAACTGCGTATTCGACAAATCTTCGGAATTCCTTTCAAACTGCACTCTGCAATAGCATATAATTGTATAAGCTCCGTGTATTTGTTGTGAACAAAGTAAAATATGGAGGGAGATATGAAGTTGATTATATATACTCAAAAAAACGATCGGGTTGTCTAGTAATAGCCCACCTACTCAACTGTGTTATGCTGCCAAACCGATAGGAAAGAAAACGAACCGAGATATACCAATTTCAATACAGAAAACAAAAAAAAAATCTTTTAAAAAAGTTTGTAAATTCAATTTTCCTTTCGTTTTTTTTGGTTCATATTTCTTTCACATAAAACTCTTTCTGAATAAAAATGAAAATTCAAACAAAAAAAGGTTTCATTGAACTTTTCTACATTATCCTTCCAGAGAATATAAAACGGCACACAACCATCAACACAAAATATATTATGCACTAAATATACAAATTTTTCTTACTTTTTTTGTTTTCTTTCTCGTAAATATTTTTTTTTTCTTTGATTATTAAATATATATTCTGCTTCAGTCGCGACAGCTTAAAAATAGATATAATCTTTTAAAGATGTGAACGTTTTTACTATTTAACGATTTAGTTTTTTTTTTCTTTTGAATAAGTGCAACTTTAAATTGATTTAAATTATTTTGATATTACAATTACAATAAATATTATTACTTTATGATTATACTTATAGAAAATATTTTGATCTCTTAATTAGTCAAAATGAGCGTAATTTTGTGTTATTAAATGTTTTTTTTTTCGCTATCATTTTCAGAAAATATTGAAAAGAAAAAAGTTTTTTTTTTTAAGAAGAAAAAAACGAACTAAAAAAGTATAAAAATAAATTCTGATAGTTCTTGTAAGAATTTTTAAATGAATTAAATAAAAATGCACATAAATGAGAGAAAGAGAAGAGAAAGAAAAAAATTGATTTCTATAATTTTACATGGATAAAGAAACAATTTTTTTGTTTAAATTTAATTTACAATTTATTATTTTTTGATAAATAAAAATACAAAAAGTGGATGAAGTATATTATTTAAAAATGAATTCTCGGCAGTCTCTTTTTTTTACAATTAAAAATGAAAACGAAAAAATATTTTTTATTTTATAGTTATTTTTTATTGATTATTATTTTTGTATTTTTAATTGAAACGGCAACTGCGTTGTAATATTATTTTTAATAAAAATAAATAATTTTTTTTTCTTGCATTCAGCTAGCATCAAACAAATAAAGAAAAAATCAACAACAAAAAAGCAATTTTCATTTTATTTTAAATATAATTTTTAATGATAATACAAGTATAAAAAAAAATGGAAAATAAACAACAACAAAAAAAAATGATAAAAAATGTATAATTCATATATATAAAAAAGTGTGTGAAAAAAAACAAACAAAAAAAAATAAAAATTTAAAAACAAAAATATATTTTACAAGAAATGAATAAACTTAAACAGAGAGAAAAAACAATGATGAAAAAATGAAACACAAAATTTAAATGATTTTATTGATTGATGGATTTTATTATTGAAATAGAAAGATCGAAGATATTATTATAAAAAAAATGATGACAGAGTGATAGTGATGACAAAGCACAATTTAAACAAATAAAAAAAAATGTTTTTATCTAACAATAACAAAACTGCAACAACAAAAATACAAGAATTAAAAAGAAAAATGGCCATTGACTCAATGAAGTGAAAAATTTATGGAAAATGAAAATATTGACTTCTATATGGAACGATATAAAATTCGCAAACAAAAAACATTTCACGAGTCAAGAAGAGACAGAATTGAGCAATCACTAAAACTCATGTAAATACTTAATTTTTTTTTTATTTAAGGAAATATAAGTGCAGACGGTGCAGAATGGATCTGCTCTAATATTAACAATCACTCTGAAAAATTTATATAAATAAAAAGTGTCAAAAATTAAAAAAAAATCGAAATTGTTTTCATTTATGCGACAATCAATCGTAATTCCCACCAAAAGTTCTGGCTTTCTGGCTTTTGACAGAAACATTAATGAAATATTTGCAAATTCATTTCTTATCGCCTTTATAGAATCTGTTAAATTGAGGACATTTTTTTAGTGTTTTAAGAGTTTAGCAAATATTATATGCTTGGAATTACTCTCAGAGATATAATGACAAATTCGACAGCAAAAGAAAGTCGTTGATGTCATGGAAAGAACAGCATCTTTAAAGTGGAGCTGGGCGGGACATATTAAGAAGGACGGACTAACGTTGTTTTTGGTCCATGAAAGGGAAACCACCGAAAACACTGACCACCAGAGAGATGGAATAATGGTATAAAGAGAATGGCAGGCACAAATTGGACAACAAGTGTCAAAAGAACCGTTCGGATTGAAAGAGAATTTTGGAGGCCTACGTCCAGCAGTGGATAGAAACTGGCTGAAAAAGAAGAAGAAGAAGAAGAAGAAGAAGAACAAGAAATATTATGCCATAGAAATGCTCATAGCATTAACAAAGAAATTTTTTGGAGACTGATGGTAGATCAAAATGGGTTCTTCTTACAATAAACAGATGCCATTGCCTTCCACGTATGATTTGTACTTCTTAGTAAGAATATTTTTCCGCTCATTGTTATAAATTGCCAACGGGCTATGTATTTCTTTCGTTTAGACACAAAATACATGCAAGTCTATGCAAGTATGTATGCTTTTTGACGTCTGACATACGAAGGGTTAATGCTGGGAGCAGTGCTATGCCACGACAAAATCCAGAGAAATAATAACTTGTTAACAGGTTGAGTTGACTCAGCGTTGAGTTGACTCAACGGTTAAATGATGTTGTCAAATGTCGTTCAGCCGTTCAGCGTCACATAGGTTTCTTCCAAGGCCGTTCAAAATGTCAATCGTCATCCACAGAGAAGCCAACACAACCTCACTTTGAATTTTAACGAACAAATTTGCTTAAGTTGCGGTTATGTTTGCTTCAGTGGATGACAGTCGGTTGTTTTCGGCCTGTCAAAATTCGTTTTTACCGTACGATGGAAGAAACCAATATAATACAGCATTTGACATTATGGATGTGTTCATGAATGTTAAATGTTATTTGCCGTGAAGACCTTTCTGGTCACCTCAGTGCCACTTGGCATCATTTCTATGAAATACCAAATAAATCCTTCGGTAGGAAACCTCCGTTGGAATGTAAAGACACTACAACTTTTTCTTCAGTACTTTGAGCTCTATTTTTTGGTGAAAGAACTGCACTCTGGTCAAATGTCATACTAGGCGGTGAAGTTGGTTCACAAAAAAATAGAGCGCAGATTTCTACAAAAAACTATTGCAATTGAGGTTTAGAGTCTTTGAGTAGAAACGAAAAGTGTCGAGGTGTTTTACAAATTCAGTTGAATTAAATTCCCAAAAAATCCTTAAATTCCCGGAAATTCCTGCATTCTGGTCTCTCTCTCTCTCTCTCTCTCTCTCTCTCTCAATGCCTGTGCGGTCGTATAGCAAGACACACGGTCAAAGAAATTAATTAAAAATACTCAGATCAAATGAGATAATATTTCTGAAGAGACTTTAAATAATTGGATAAATGTTGATTGTAGGGATGGGAGGCGTTCAAAATTATCGATAATATCAATCGAAAGAAATTATCGATAATCGATTAATCATATCGTTATCGATAATTTAATAATTATCGATAATTATCAATATCGATATTTTGATATTTATCTGAAAATTCATGATAATATACCGATATATCGGAATATATCGATAAATATCGGATTTTCGGACCGAAATATCGAATTATCGATATCTTGATAATTATCAAAATATCAATAATTATCGATTATCGATATTTTTTTTGATAATTTTCGATAAAAAAAGTCGATAATTATCGATTATCGATAATCGATAATTATCGATAATCATTTTCATTATCGCCCATACCTAGTTGATTGAAGCGTAATAAGGCCTTTACAGAAACAATGTATACTTCCGACTTGTTATTTCCTAACATCTTTGCTACATTTAAATTATTCAAAATACCATCTATCTGCCATAACTTGCAAACCGCAGTAGTTATACCAAAATTGTCCTATGTCTCAGCAAAATATTGATGAAATAATGAAAAGATTCAATAACAGAATGTTGCTCCCGACAATCCATCGAAGGACCTAGCGGATGTGTATTCAAAATTTCCGCTCAATTTCAATTATTATTGACGATGACAGCGTTGACAATCGAAACGTCAATGTCAATGATACTCGTCACGGCGACCTCTAGCTGTCATTTTTCCAATACTGTCAGAGAGATACTGTCATCGCGATATATTTTTAGGAACGCAGAACGTGTATAGCTTCCAGAAAACACTGAAAATAAATTTACTGGAGAATCAGACTAATTTACCGCTTCGTTGGAAAGAATTGAAGAAACACCAAGCACGAAATGCAACACGACGACGTAAGTTTCATGCTTTCATTTCGTTTTAACAACGTAAAACCGTAGTATAACCTCAAAATAATTCCGTGCAGGTTGTTTGGAGCATAATCAACAAATCGTTTTGTTCTCACAAAGTCAAGTAAGTAGCGTCCGTTTTCTGATTGACACATAACGGTGCACACGACTGGTCGGCTTTATTACATAAAACACTGTCTATTTCCAGAACTGATACACAAAATTTCTGTCGTCATGAGTATAATTTAACTGGTCTATGCTCCCGTGCATCATGTCCACTAGCCAACAGTCAATATGCTACCGTTCGCGAGGAGAAAGGTATCTTGTATTTGTATATGAAGACAGCGGAACGATCTCATTTTCCCGGTCGACAATGGGAGAAGGTGAAGCTGTCGCGTAACTTCGAAAAGGCCATCCATCAAATCAACGAGAATTTGCTGTTCTGGCACAATTTCATTCGACAGAAATGCAAACAGCGTTTCGTCAAGATAACGCAGTATCTGATCAAAATGCGAAAATTGAAATTGCGCCGGGAAAAGTTGCTGGTGCCGGTGCAACGCAAAATCGAACGACGAGAAACGAGACGAGAGAAAAAGGCATTGGTGGCCGCGAAATTGGACACAGCCATTGAGAAACAGTTGTTGGATCGATTGAAGAAGGGCGCATACCAAGATATCTACAATTTCCCGGAAATGGCCTTTAACAAAGCGTTGGAGAGCGAAGAGGTGGAAGAGGATGTCGATGATGAAGAGCAGGAAGATGAGGAGGAAATGGAAAAGGAAATGGAGTACGAAGCGGACGTACAAAAGGAATTGGATATGGACGATGAATTTGTTGAAGGTGATGATGATAGCGAAGATGAAGATATGTCGGATGTGGAAAGCGAGTCTGGCGAACGGGAAGAAGTTGATGTTGACAGTGACTTCGAATCGAGTGATGATGGATCAGACATTGAGGTAAGTTTTCCGATTTTCATTTCTGTTAGGAATCACGAGATTTGGTCGATTAGTCGGAACATTGAACATTTCAGTAAAAAATTCAAATTTAGCTTTAAACTGCTACTCTTGACTAGTCCGTTGAGGTCACAAGTACTTTATCGTCGTATTATTTCGAGCGGCTCTGTCAAAGAGCCAGCAGTCTCTTAATTACTAAATTCCAGTTCAAAGGAATGGTAGGACCAACGAAAGAAATTTTTAACCAATAGGGTGCTCTGTACGTTTTCTGACTAGACTTAACTAGTCCAGATCAGGCTCAGAAAAATTGTCCCTATTTATCTGTGGATAAAAGAGCGCAGTAACTGTGTAACTGTAGCGCTAGTCAACATTTCAAAAGCATCTTTTAAAGATAATTGATCCACCAGAATAGACAAAAATTTCAGTAAAACTGCAACTTTGCCGCTAAAAAACCTTTCTGTTGTCGGCCTTCTAATGCAAATTCAAAATGACTTGACAGACGTGCCTTTAGTTGCATCTCTTTCCAGTCAAATTTGATTTCTGCATTTGACAAATTGTCAATTATCGCCCTTAGGAATGAGTTAAGGCATATAAATTTGATCATTAGGCCTGTCTTTTACACTATTCGAGAATTCTAACCTGCGTCGATCATGTATGTCCGACTATGACCTTAGAACATGGTCTTCAAACTAAACTCAAAGAAAATGTTTCCAAAATTGCTCTTCCAAACAGAAAGTTTCATTTTCAGTTTGAGGACAAAGGGGGAAAAGGACACATAACTTCAATTGAAGAACATTATCACTATTGGGTGGGATAATACTAAGGTTTTTCGACCTTTCCAAGAAAAGATTTTGGAAAGATTTTTTTCGCATTTACAGTTGTGGTCCGTAAAGTTTAGACATGCATTTGTTTCAGCTGTTTCTCAGCTGATCCACTCATACTGACGAAAAACTTGTTATTTTTCTTCATAATTTAAAATCGATTTATTGACATATAGAAAGCTTACATTCTACGCGCATGGTCGAGGTAGAACTGTGTAAAGACGTAAGCTTGTATGAATCGAGCATCGATCATCTGGAACACAGCTGAATCAAATTCATGTCTAAACACTGATGTCTGCTGTACTTAAGATTGACTCGTATATCGAGAAGAACTGTGATAATGGAAGGTCAAATTGCTCTACATTCCTAATTCTGGATCCAATTTAACCTGTTACGGACGACTGCAGTCTGTTATCGATAAAACGAAGTCAAAAATAAACGGCAAGCTCCGACTATTGCGTGCTTATAATTATAGTCTAATGAAAATGGTTAGATCAAGTGAAGTAATAGATTCGATGATAAAACTAGTGATATCCTTGGCGACTATCAAACGTTAATAGCTATAGGAGAATGTAGTTTAGAAAACTAAGGGTAAAATCTATTACAATTTAGTACTTTTCTTCATCAAAAGTCCGCTGTCACTGAATTACTTTTTCATGAACAAACTTCACTGCTGTGACATTTCATGGAAATGAATCAATGTGAAGTTGTTACACAAAAAAATAGTTCAGTGAGATTGAAGTACTATAAAAAAATGTGACGCCTCTACAGGCCAACCGACTAGGCGAATTCCGAAAAAAATTAAGAATTTGAAAATTTTTCCGGAACTTTTTCACAATATTCCGGAATTTTCGTATTTTTCAAAACTAAAATTCCCAAAAATCACTGGGCTATACCTTCTGGTTTTACAATTAATGCGCGAGAATAGAGTATGAGTTAGCAGCTAAGACAGGAGAGGAAAAACTTATTTTAGAGACTGATATGTATACCATAACATCTACAAACATCTCCAAAAGTACCGAAATCGATCTCTTTCCTTAATTGTTGTAGTGGATGTAGTTTAGCCCGACGAATTCTCGGAATAATCAGATCTGACCTCTTTAAATTCAGACCATGTCCCGATTTTGATCTAGTACTATTCTGGAGTCTGAAATTCGTCAGTTAGGTTCGAGTAACGCGATCACGCTTCTAAAAAAGTTTTGCGAAGAAGAAACCTGAAGCTGTTCTGAAAAATTTCTAGGTTCAGGTCAGACGTCAAGCCTAACCCCTTAAGCCCGATCACTTCCATTGTGGAATCGTACTAATTCGACCTAAATTACTAATTTCAAGTAATACTAACCGAACCAACATGGTATCTTAATTTTAAATTTAGATAACTTAGATACGGCGTGGTACGTCTAAAAATATGTGGTATCTCTGTTGATTTTGGAGAGTTCAAGGCTGTGCCGTTTTTTTTTATGTCACCAGCCAACTGTACGAATTTAGTGTACCTGTACCGTCATACAGGTGTTCCGTAAATGCTGCAATTTTCGATTATTTGCTTGTTTTTTCATGTAGTAACGAACGAACGATAAAAAAGAGCTGATCCTACCAGAGAGATATTATTTCGAATTAAAATGTGCTTGTGATATATCGTCAACATTTTATACTTATTTCTCAATGCTAATTTTATAGCAGTAGGTAGTTCTGGTTTCTGTTACGTTTTTGTTTCAGATTTTATTCATATTGTTGGATATTCATTTTTAATTCGGATGTAAACTGATCAGTTTATCGTTAACAAATGACACCATAGGTGCGCGGATTATATCGTAGTACGTAATCGCGCGCTGTATAATTTGCTTATACATGTGCTTCTAACCGTGACACATCGCGCGTAGTTGATATAATCAACAAAATATATCCGAATTGCTGGAATTTTAAAATTAAAAACGAAAAAGAAACATTTTGATGTGTGATCAGTGTTGTTGTTGACCGGCCAATTTATCATTTCTGGCGTCCTTCGTCATTCCTGGACATACTAAGAATTATCAACCAAAGTGATGTCTTCCGTGGAAAAAATGTTTTAAATCATTGTTTGTGAATTGAATTATAACTGGTGCTAATCGGCTAAACGAAGGCGTGAATTTATTTATCTTATTTATCGCATTTCGACCCAACGACACAATCACAACATAGCAATTTTGTTTTCCTCTCCGTTTCTTTAGTTTCACGTTTGTTTTGATTTTTTTTTTCGTTGTTTTTAATTCATTCATTTGATGCCGTAGCTCAAATTATGCGGATGAATGAGTAAACGTGAATTATTGTTTCTTTGATTGATGTATCATAATACGAAACGTCTACGTGGAAATGTGAAGAAAAAAGGTTCTTCTTGTATCAAAGATAGAAAAATGTTCGAATCAGAAGATGTCCCGAAAAAAGATAGAAAATGTGTGCCGCATACTAGTTAGTCTTCTGGTTAACAAGATCAAATACCGATAACAAAAATTCATTTTTTGATAAGGTTTTTGAGCGTTAAAATGTTTCTCATTTTTCTTTTAATTCTGTATAACACGAGCAATCAGAAATCTCTCAGATGAATTTAGGCAATTCGTCGATGTTCGTCCGCTTGTTATATAGTGGTTCGTTCCTGCTCAAGCCAAGACTTGAATAATATCGTCAGGTTATGGGAGGAAGTGTAAATGGAATCAAAATTTTTAGTTCTATTCTTTGCAATATAAGTTTTTGAGGGTTCATTGACACGTATGGCACTTAATGATTGCTCTTTTTGGGAATTTTTTGAATCTTTTTTCAATTTTTTTTTTAATTTTTAATTTTTAAAATTTTAAATTTAATTCCCAAAAATAGGCTATGCTCAGTCGTAAAAATGTTGTAAATCCTTTTTATGTAGCATAAATCTTTGAATCCCTGCACTGACGAAAAAGAGTTGAAAATCTCACCTGTAGCTGGTAACTTTGGCTTCAGGTAATCTATAATAGCTGCGACAGCTGTATTTTTTGTATGCGGTGCTACAGCTGTTGCAGCTATTGTAGATTACCTGGAGCCAAAGTGACCAGCTACAGGTGAGTTTTTGAACTCTTTTTCGTCAGTGCAGGGATTCAAAGATTTATGCTACATAAAAAGGATTTACAACATTTTTACGACTGAGGCATGCATAGCCTATTTTTGGGAATTAAATTTAAAATTTTAAAAATTAAAAATTAAAAAAAAATTGAAAAAAGATTCAAAAAATTCCCAAAAACAGCAATCATTAAGTGCCATAAGTGTCAATGAACCCTCAAAAACTTATATTGCAAAGAATAGAACTACAAATTTTGATTCCATTTACACTTCCTCCCATAGCCTGACGATATTATTTCCTCAGTGTGTCTAAATAAGACGATATCTTTAAAGATAAAATAATGATAATCGACAAGGCGATTTAACCTGTTACAGACGACAAGAATATGACCAGGATTTTTATCGGGTCTGTTACTTCAATCAATCAAAGTAGTTTCAATCTGTTGATTTCAAATCTTGTACTTCAATTTTTTTAAACATTTTATTACATTACCCAGAGCTTGTCTTTTTTATCGTCGTTATCGATAACAGATGAATAGCCGTATGTGACAGGTTAAGTCTGTTACTTCAATCAATCAAAGTAGTTTCAATCTGTTGATTTCAAATCTTGTACTTCAATTTTTTCAAACATTTTATTACATTACCCAGAGCTTGTCTTTTTTTGTCGTCGTTATCGATAACAGATGAATAGCCGTATGTGACAGGTTAAGTGTGTGATCACGAGATTCGTCCGTAACAAGAACCATTTTTATTTTGAGCAACGTAACCTTTAAAAACAATTGCTATTCAATATTTCAATGCACGTAATCCGAAATATCCTGCGAAACGGACTGCTGCATAACCATTTTCACTTTAAAAAAATGCAATAAGGTCGAAAAATCAAAAAGGCTGTGGAAAAACCCTCGTTTTAAACCCCGAAGCATGAAACAGTATTTTACATGACTAGGGATAAAAAGATGAAAAGTAGTTCTCGTGTGAATTTTGTTGATCCGAGACGAAGCCGAGGTCAATAAACACACGAAAACGAGACTTTTATTTTTATCCCGAGTTATGTAATGGATTTTACATGCTGAGGACGTCGAAAGACGTGCTTCAAACATGAAAAGTACGGTTTTCGACGCATGTAGCATGTAAATGATCATTTCGTTTTAACGATGAGTTTTTCGAAGATTACTGTTCTTCTGAGTGACGAAAAGAATTTTAAAAACTGATATAGTTCAATGTTAAAAAGAAACCGATGAAATCGTAGTCTAAAGTCGAAGTGAACATTTTGAAGTTGTGTGCAAAAACTTATTGTTTACGAAATTAATTCGATCCAGGACATTCAAGCACCGTCTACATCTAAAGCTAAAACACCAAAAGAACCTGCCAGCAAACGTAAGAAACTTAAGAAACCGCGAGTCGAAATCGAATATGAAGTGGAAACTGTACCGACATCACGACAAAGGATACATCAGTGAGGTAACGATTTTTATTGATGTTTCACACATTTTGTTGTTAACACATTTTGCATTATATTAAAATTGAAAAGAAAAGGAAAAGAGATAAATAAATGGAAAAATATTTCAATATTTTAAAATAAAGTGCGCCTCTAACTCTCCCATTCTTCCCATCTCCATCTCTGCAGTATAGTTAGTGAAATACGAGGGGTAAATCACTACTGAGAATTTTTATCGACAATTTCCCAAAATTTCACTTATTCGAAATTGGAACTGTGAATTGCATCAAAGATTTTCGGAGAACTGACCAAAATGTACGAACAATTCTACTATTGATTTACCCCTTCCCTCCCTAATGAAAATAAAATTGCACCGAAAACCTTTGCGAATGCATTGACTTCAATTCTGTTGTTCAGATATATAATTCTTGGTGCGGTGTCTCATTACACAATTCGAGATCCGGTTTTTCTTGAGTTTTTATTTTTGAAAACAAATTTTTATAAAATTCAATGAAACTGTGCAATTATAATAACTCTGTCGAAGGTCTCCACTGCTTGCAAAGGAATCGTATCATCAATAATGTTCTGTTTACATTTTTATTTTTCATGAAAAGTAATTAGGGTTTTCGGTTTCGGATGGAGAATTCTCGTTTGCTTTGGATTCTAAATAAATTCTTTTCTAATATTTACACTCTGTTTCGGTTTTCCCCAGTCAATTAAGGTGTGAACTATGCACAATAAATAGAATTTACAACAAAATGGAAATGCCATATTCGTTGCGATGCAATGAGATAAATTTAACCTCAGCCTTGAACTTAATGTCGCGATGAATGCAATACAAAATACAAGCAACAAAAAAATAAGAATTAAATTTTGAATGCAAATTCAAGGTGCATTCTATCGATCGCATGGGACATATATGATCGCTTGCATTCGGTGAAATTATGTTCATTAATTATCGCCGTAGATAACAAAACATTCCTTTGTTTTCACTATTATGTCTGGCCGAAAACATTTGAAGTTCTATTTCAAATAATAGAACGTGTTAGATCTCCACAGGATAAATTGGTAAGAATGCTTGCTTTTGTTTCTTGGTTTTAGGATTGATAAAACTGTGACAGTAACTGACTTTTTAGAGCGATTACCCTCTACTCCTACCCTAAAATATAGTTCAGAGTGAACGAAACTTGATTGATGTCTGAACTGAGAGAAAAAAACAAGTTATTCGGGCCCATCGTGTGTTCGATATTTCTATTTGGGCGTCGTCCAAAAAGGACGTCACGCTTTTTTTTTGATTTTTATGAGGTGGGTCCATCCTATGTCACACCATGTCCGCTTTCTGATTTTCGGGGTCCATCCCATAAAGCGGAAGTCCGTATAAGGGAAAAACAAATTGAAGTAAAACATCAAAAATATATTCTAAAATCAAAAAAACACAACGAAAGTCATGGGGCGATGACTGCCGTAGAAGAATCGACTTCTTAGGACTTTGATGGCTTTGTGTGCTTTGTCCACGTTGAGAAAAAATGTTATTTCGATTTCAATTCGACGTGTTTAGACTCAATACATTTTTGGCTCACTAATTCGTCAACATTTTTTTGTGATTTTTTATATTCTTCCAGACTGTGGTTACTTCGTCTCTGTACTGTTCGTTGTGTTCCTCTCAGAAATTAATAGGAACTTATCTATTGATTTTAGGGGATATGCCTTACGATACGATTTTAATCATTTGTCATACAGTTTGTATTTTTCCCTTTTTTCAGTAGTCGAACACGTTTATATGGATCACATAACAGAATATGAATCATTTTTAATTGTTGCAAGAAGATAATGCAACATAAATCATATAGTGTACCAGTACAGTACCACACACAGAAGAAATGAGTTTACTTTTCCATGTATTTGATTCTGTATTTAAATTGACATCGCTTTTTTCGTGTGGTAAATCAAACACTACCAACGTCTTGATACCAAGTAACTTTTAAATGTAGTACCAAAAAAGTACGTCCGATTTTAGAGAATGTGGGTTCGTCCCATGTCACAAGACGTCACGTTTTTCGAAAGGTGGGTCCGTCGTTATGAGCGTGACGTCCTTTTTGAATGACGCTAATTTGCAGGAAGAATCACATTACATCAAGTCAATCAAATTCTGGGTACCTTGACACCAGTTAGCTACCTGGATCTTACATTTTTAACAAATAAAACCAAACTGATGTAGTTAAAGAAGGATCCAGTCCCGAACATCGTCCCTGACACTAATTTTCAAAACTATCGAGATTCTGTGGTCTCCACTTTGTAATGATGAGATCTTTAACCCGAGTATGCCTCTGAGGTCCTGGTTGTAAAATACAAGAAAGCTTTGGAAATACTTCCAGTTGGAACGTTTTCGTGATCCCGTAACTGGATCTCAAGATTCAATTATTTCATGCACTAGATAGACTATGATTCAGGCAGTTCTAACTGATGTGGTGATGTCTTTGCTCGTTCTTACGTTTTTATTCCGACAAAAAATTGAGTAGTTTTCTCTTAGGAGAACGAGTTGTTCTTTACAAATCACAAATGGTTAATGAGTTACTGTTACTGAGTAACTGTGGTTTACCTTGCATAAAAGACTGTAGAATGTTGTGGCAACCCTCTATTGAAAAAATGTCGCTCGTCACATTAAAATTCAGACCGCAAGTACACCACAAACCTTCGGTTTGTTATCGTAACGTCTTTTAAGTGTTCTCTTGCGGGTTCAATGACGAAATAATGACTATATGTTGAGGCACTGAAAGAATAGGTTAGCACTCACAAGACGACTGGAACCGGAATATAGTACTGTAATGTTCCTATTTCTCTTGCATAGCGTAACGTTGCGAAATATTTCACTGCCGTTATTCTAGCACACGATCTATATTGTTACACTCGGTCTAAGACCCAGAATGACAATCAGCAACCATCTGATCAGAAAACGCACTTCAAGTAGTACCAATGCACTTCAAGCATGAGTGGTACCAATGCACTTCGAGCATGAGTGGTACAAGCAAAAGTCCGTCAGATAAAGTACTATTTTGTATGAAACGATTTTTTAGTGTTTTACAGTTGTAGTCAACTCGACTATGATCATTTTTGCTTGAAATGCGTTGAATCAGAGCTTTTTTAGACAGACTAAATTTCACTAAATTCCTCTAATTTCTCTAAGTTTACCTGAAATAGGCTCCGCATTTGATGCCCAAATAGTTATTGATACCACCAATTGATAAATACTTATTTAGGCTCTCGCTATCACAGGCTGCACACAACATTTTTCCGAACAAGGGGTTGTGAAAATCTTACTATTCATTCATTGCTGAGTTGAGAACAGTCCATAACAGGCCATAACAGGTTGGCTACAAAACTATTGAGGACCTTGTTGAGTTGAATATACCTACAACAAGTTGTCACCGGAAATTACAGAAGACGATGAAGCCAGTTTGAGCTGTAGAGATATTCGATTAGATTAATACTTTTTGTCGCATAGGCATAACCTTTGAACGAAATTTCATGAACCTGTGGCTAGGACTGCCCTGGCTAACTGAGAGCATCGGGCGTTCAGTCTACGGACACACATAATTACTCTAAAGGTGCAAAATTATGTGAGATAGGCACCAATATACGAATATCAATAGATGGCAGCGAGAGGCGCAATAGGGCTTGCCCGATTTCGCCTTCTGGTCAATGCGGCCCTGACAGTGGCCGAGAACGGTCTAGCCAAAATTAAACAGGGCCAACCACGAATGATTTCTCTCTACTTCGGAATATTGCCCGCAACTCAGTTTGATGCCGTCAAAATATTCGTTCTGATTCAGCTCTACTGTCACATAAATGATAATGCTAGACGCAGCATTTCGTGTCGTTTCCAGTGCCAGTGAAAATAAAACGCTCTGCGATGAAGGTGTAGTTATAAATTCATTTTATTTATTGAACAGGATATTTGATATACCCTCGCTGTGACTGAATCTGCCGTACAATTGTTCTTAACTTAAAATAAATCAAAATTCACATTCAACGTCTGGTCAAAAAAAAAAAAAATCTCAGCAAACATTTCGCGTTCGCGTATTAATCGCTTCATTTGGACTTTAAAAATTCATCTCATTTTTCGTTACGGATTCTTGACGTCTATTCGGTATTACCGGCTGCCTGTCGCAACAAAACATAAATCTTTTCCTTAATCCATTCTTTATTGTACGGAGCGTAGGTATTCGTTGACTTTTGATAGACAAGACAGCTGAGGTCGGTTAGCTGCAACAGTAAGGGAAAAAAATAATTTTTGAATTAAAATCAGATCCAATTCCGTAGGTTCGTGTCAAATTTCCAACCAACCGAATCGACAAAGTCAAACAACTGGCTGATGTCGTACGTAATTGTCGGTGTGTTTGGATTTCTGCGCTTCAGATGTTCCTCGTAGATTTTACACACTCCTTCCATACATTCGTTTACACTTTCATAGTCACTGTATGTGCGGCTTTCCGGCCGTCCACTCGGCTGGACCAGGAGAATTGTGTGCGACATGATCTGTTCGGTGGGGTGGAAGGAGCGAATTAATAAAAATCAATTTCAACAGACCTTTTGTTTGGTTATGTTTCGTGGAAATGGTTCAATGGAAATACCAAATTTTGTTTGTCCGCTTGACAGCGTACCGAACTATGTTGTAATTGTCTTTTCAGCCGTCTTACCGATCTGGTTAACAGTGAAGTGAGTGGAAACTGTCCTCAGCTTTTGGTAACTTCAGTGTGCGCCTTTATTTACGTTTTTCGACACTCCTGCGATGGATCAAAACATAAAAAAAGGCTATTGTATTGCAAATGAACTGAATGCCCCTCTTATTTTGTGGTACAATCACATCTGTTATGAAGTTGGTGCTAATTTCGATACTACGACTGCTGGTGCCATCTTTAAGTGAAACGTTTTATTCTATTGACATTGACATGTGTTCGTTTTCAAAATTGAGGGGGAATATTTCAGAGATTTGTGGTGTTTTTTCAGTAAATGGATTATATGAGGTTTCTTTCTACACAAATTTATTTCGAAAAAAAAAACCATTTGCCGACACACTTCAAGCATGATTGGCTCTCTAAATAGAGTTAGAGTACTAGACAAATTTTGGCAGGTGTCACTTTCGCTTGAAGTGCGTTGCTTCAACACAAAATCATTTTTCCAATTTCGAGTCATTTTTACTCCAAATGAGTGCAATGAGTACATATATTACGTATTTCATTGCTTAGAAATTTGTTGTTTTGGCTAATGTAAGATATTGTACCCGCCCGAAGGTCTGAGGCTTTTTTTTGTCATAAAAAAATCAATCGCGCTGATTCTCATTTTGGTCATATGGCACAACGACTTTTTTGCTAAGAACATCTGTGGTAGGTTTCACCAAGCACAAGACACATACTGTAAAAATCAAGGCTGTATACTTTGGGGAGGTCACGCAGATGCAGATACGCGGGTTACACACCACGTTTCATACAAAAAATTCACCACTCCATACAAATTCAATTTTGGTGAATTTGTTTGTATGGAAAAGGTATGTTCCCGCGTATCTAATAAAATGGCGATCTGCGTGACCTCCCCAAAGTATACAGCCTTGGTAAAAATAACCAACATTCTAGCGTTCCTTCCTTCTAGTTTTGTATTTTAGCTCGGTTACGCTCAATGGCTCAATACACTCGGGTCGACAATTTTCTACGCATTTCGGGCCAGTCACGGTTCATACGCTCGGTCACACTCATATTACTTGGTTCGACAATCGTGCATGTGTTTTGGCTCAGTCAAGCTTTTTTCCGTCAATTTTCCAACGAAACATTAGGAAGTCTGATGAGATTTCCAAAAAATTTGTTGATAACCCTCTAAGAATTAAAAAGAAACTTTCAAAAATTGTTCGAAATTTGTAATGCTGAATACAAACGAGGCATTCAAAACATGTTTTGGTCCTTGTTTTCATGACGAAATTGTCGCAACTGTCAAATAAAGTTAGAAATTTCTCTATAGAAAATTACGATTGCTGCAGTTGTCAATGAAAACTAGGACCAAAACACGTTTTCAATGTCTCGTTTGTTTTCAGCATTATGCTCAAAACAAACGAGGCATTGAAAACGTGTTTTGGTCTCGTTTTTCATGACGAAATTTTCGAAACTGTCAAATGAAGTTAGAACTTTTTCCATTCAAAATTGCGACTGCTGCACCTGTCAATGAAAACTAGGACCAAAACACGTTTTCAATGCCTCGTTTGTTTTCAGCATTTAAGAATTTTTAATGAATTTATAAATAACATTCCTATAACAATAAGAATTTCACTTTTCTTTCCCTGTAAATATTCGAAGCCCGTAGTCTCTGTTGGCATAAGCCTCACTTAAGTTTCGTTAAATGTTTCGTTCATTCATTCCTTAACGTCCTCTAAGTGGATCTATTTCATAATCTTTTGTTACAAGTTATTTTGTCAAAGAAATAGTAGACTCTGCGGAGGTATATTTTCTTTGTGTGAGCAGTTACATGCAAACCAATAAAAGTACAAACCAGGTATGGTCTGTCCATAGAAGCCGGAGGAAATAGCAATTTCATATAATAAAAACTCACCTTTCAATGATTTTCAAATTCACCTTTGTTTATATGAAATCGCTATTTCCTCCGCTCCATACAAATTTTGACATTAGACCATACCTATACTATAGACTTCAAATTTGATATTAACATTTGAGCGTTATGCTTGGAGCTGGAGTGCTATAACGCTATAGAAACATTTCGATGTCTCTATACTAAAGACAAACATCTCACATGCATTGAAGTGCGTGAATTGAATACATGAAACGTATATAAATATGAAGAAGGTAATGCAAATCCGCAAAAGCACACGGCACCCACTTTCAGTAGAATGTAATGTTAATGTTGGACACAAGTCAAATCATATTGTGTGTGAACCGCTGAGGATTCGCATTACCTCCTCTTTGTTTATACTTTGGAAGCCTCGTGTAGTAGGTACACTTGTTAAACTTCATTAGGTTAAATCTGCATTTGCGATTCAGGTGCCCATAAATGTGATCCTAAAGCATTAACTCTGAATTACAAATCGTCAAATTTGGCGGCTTTGGTGATAAGAGCTACAACTTCAAATGGAGATTATAGACCAAAATTCTGACTATAGGTTTCTTTCATCGTACGGTAAAAACGAATTTTGACATCCACATCCACAGAAGCAAACATAACCGCAACGAATTTGTTCGTGAAAACTTCAAAGTGAGGTTGTGTTGGCTTCTCTGTGGATGACGATTAACATTTTGAACGGCCTTGGAAGAAACCTATTGGCATTGCGATCGCATGCCAAATTTTGTGTGCTTACTACCTGACAGCAAACTTCAAAACTTCACGAAACGGAGTAATTTTTGAATTCTTTTTTAAGTAAAAACGAATAAACTGAAAATTCTTACTAAAAAGTGTATTGAACAACTTGAAGTAACCGGGAAACGTTTATATTTCAAATTAAGCAAAATAAAATCGCTAAATTGATCCGAAAAATGCTAAAATTTGTTGTTGAATTTCTCAGAAATTGAAAAAATATTCCGCTTTAGTGAGATTGGCTGTTATTAGCAATTAGAAAGGTTCTGAAAGTATAGGTTAAGACACTTACGAAGGCGGGTGAAACACAAATCTTGACAATTCAGACAGGTATATTGTTTGAAAAGTCAACTTGAAAACAATTTTTTTTTGTTAAGTTGAAATCGTCATATAAAATTTTCCAAACATAGTTAGCGCTACAGGAAAATTTTGATCACACCGCCTTCGTGATCAACTCGAAAGTGTCTTAACCTGTTCTTTCAGAACCTTGGTTATTAGTTAGCACACAAAATAGTCAAAGTGAACTGGGTACTGTCATTAGTTTCGCCAACTGAATAGATCTATTCATCAAGGTTCTGAAAGAACAGGTTAAGACACATCTGAGTTGATCACGAAGGCAGTGACACACAAATTTTGACAAATAGATGCTATTTATTGAACATGCTCAATACAGAATGTTTGAAATGTCAACCTGATAAAAACTATTTTTTTTCTTCAAGTTGACATTTCAAACAATCTGTAATGAGTATGTTCAATAAATAGCATCTATTTGTCAAAATTTGTGTGTCAGCCGCCCTCGTGGGTGTCTTAACCTGTTCTTTCAGAACCTTGCTATTCATAGAGTTACACTCGCCTGGGTGCCCATGTAATTTTTTGGATGCCGATTAGCATCAGCGCCACTATGCCACCTCTCGAGTGTAACTCTATGGATCTATTTTAAATGAAATGATCTATCTTTGCGAAATAAACAAAGAGCCTCGCGTTTTCAAATATTATCTAGGTTAATGCTAGGAGCAGTGCTATGCTATACCCCAACAACAACGAAATAAACCGATCAAAATCACTTCCTCATGAATATTTTTGTTTTAAATATTTGCATAATACTTAATTATTGATAAATAAAATCGAATTAGGCATTTCATTACCTACCAAATCAAGAGTAAATTATTGCTTATAAATATAAAATAGCAGATGACTGTCAGCACTGTTTTTTGTAACCATCATCAGCTTTAAAAAAAAATACACACAACACACACTTTCTGGTGCGTTCATCACACCTAAAAATAAACATTATAAATAAACGGATCATCAGCTGATGTTTACGTCGGTTTCATTATACATTTTGCTTATAACCTCACTTTTCATAAATAAAAATTTGATTTTGTTTTGTTGTTGTTGAACACGAAATGCACAGCAATTTATTACGTCCGCTTATCTTAAAATTTCATTCATTTTGTTACGGTAGTACGAATCCTATATATACATGCCTATTTCCCCATTGATAAATTTACGACATCATTCACAACATTCGAACGTGCGATAAGATAATTATTAAAATAATTAAATATCATTGACCCAGGTCGTTCAGATTGTTCGGTTTTTTTTTTGCTTTTCTTTTGTGTTTGTTTATGTTTTGTTTACAAACGGGAGACTATAAAGACGAACTTTCATAATAATCAACTGTAGCTTTCCGCGTCGGCGTCGATTTTTCCCGTTTTTCTTGTGTGGCTATATAGTGTTATCTTGTTGTTGTTGTAATTTCGCGTCTTTCAATTTCCACTTTCGTTGAATTTTTGTATTGCCGTTTTGATGATTGAATATTAATTTTTTTTTGTATATGACAATCTCAACGAGACGAGATCTCTCTCCGGGTTTTTGTTTTCCTTTCTTTTTAATTATCACATTAAGTTCCGAGGAACTGACACATCGTGTATGTGGTGGAAGGTACGTTTACATCTGAAATTCGCTTGTCTACACGGATTAACGTTGTAGTACACTCATCCCCTATTGGACGGTTTTGAAAGATTTTTTTTTTTGCTATTTAACAGATGCCAACGGAGCACCCATTTCGATGTCTAATTCCCCCAGCACTTCGAAGTAATCAGGACACGGAACGCGTTGCTGATTCAATTTACGTACCTGGTCATGAGGCTGCCGTACCAATTACACCTCTAGCATATCGCAAATGCTCCCACAGGTAATGTGTTGCAATTCGCTAAATGAGTTTGAAACATTTATTATTGTCAATATAGAGGGAATTTAGGTAGAAATGGAAATGTTATCCAGTCAGAGGCTATGCTAATTGATTACAATAACAGTCAACGAGTGTGCCCATATATATATGCGCCGGGCATATTATGCCCATTTCATTTTGTATTCGACGGTCAAGTTAAACATACAATTTTGTCAAACGAATGATTTTCGTTGTTTTGCAAGCTTTTCGACCTCGTGCGAACTACAGAGTGTATGGATTTGTATGGATGGTAGAATTATAAATGCGGTTTGTGATATCATTGCGACACACAAGGGAGCAAGGGGAAACTATTGGTGGTGGCTACGTATACAACGTTATCGTTGTCATTCATTTCATTATGGCAAAGTGTATACGAAGTGTGCACAATAAAACGAACACTTTGTCCATTCGTCCACCGATAAAATTTATCAGATTCCTTTCGTTACCGGAAAGCGTATTCGAATCGAAACTGTAGATCCAATAGCGAAGGTGAGAAAATCGATCATTTGATGGATATGGGTGATTTCTTTTGAAGAAAGTTTTCTTTAAATTCAGCAACAGTTATTAACGCAGACAATGAGAAGTAATGATGGAAATCTACAGTAAAACTGTTTTTTTTTTAAGAAAAATTGCCTATTCAGTGAGGATTCTGGTATAGAGAACGTCTGCCTCGCTCCTTCACAATTTGACTCGACTCTCGACTCTAAAGAAGAGTGCGAAAAGTATATGAAATTAAACCCAGGGTCATATAGTAACGGCGTCAGTCTGAGGAGCCAGTTCAATTTTTATTTTGAAAATAATGTTTGGTCCGCAAATAAAGCAAAAATTAGCAAATTCGGCCAAAATTTACTCGATTTAAATGCAAAACTCATTTAGGACAGAGTAACGGCCTCAGTTCAAGGACTCAAATTTGAAACTTCTTTACCACAACATCCAACATTCTATTCGGGTATCATTTAATGAATTGTCTAATTCCAGGGATTCCACGCACTCACTTTTCTCACTTTTTTCAACTAATTTCAACATGTGAAAAAGTGAGCAACTATTTGCTCGATTTCTCACTTTTTTCAACTATTTTCAGTGCCTTCACTCACTTTTTTCAAAACCACTTAAAACAGGTTGGAAACCATGTTAGATTTGTGAAATTTCGCCTGCGGCGCTCGAAACTCTTCCATTTTACTAGTCTTGTACATTAGCGTTTAGCATGTTACCTCCAGAGTTAGTATACGCAGAAACTTAGCGTCGATTCCCAACTTCTTTTTGATCCCCACCACGAGCTTGTACCATTGCTTGAATCGTTTAAACAGAATGCACTCTTATTATGATGGAGGGATCTGATCAGAGTTTCAAGCCTGTCAGGTAACCTGCAACTTTCATACAAACGTTCCATGTTTCAGATCAGGTATGGCTTAGATCTCAATGAAAAAAATATCAAATGAAAACGGCAGACACAGCAACAACAGGAACAAGAGTTTAAAACTATGTTAAGCTCTAAAATTGTTAGTTTATTGAAATGCTGATGAAGGAGGATGAAAGTTGGTTTGACGCAACCTCTTTTAAAGTTCTGCAGCGCCGTAATTGTTGTATCAGTTTCCAACAGAAACGTTTATCTTCTGTGCATATCGTCCACAGAAATCGGCGCAAAAATGAGGTTCGGCTTTTCAGTCAATTCTATCTGCCGATTTCTCTTGAACGTTACAAATTTTTCTGAAGTCTTACCGACTGAGTCACAGGAAATGTAAAAAAAGGTAACGGATTTCTCCAGCTCTTTCTGTTTTCTTAGCCTGAATTAAATTCTCAACATCTTCCACATATAAGTTTACGACAACATGCCGAAGCCTCGATTCTTTCTGAATTTAGAGCCATTTCTAGTTGGGTTTCAATTTTTAGAAACTTACTCGCGGTATAACTTTTGGCTTTGCGTAAAAATAGGGTACAAAAGTTCCCAAAAACTCACTTTTTTACCAACTTTTTGATCAGAAAATCAACTTTTTCTAGCAACTATTTTCGTGATTTTTGCTCACTTTTCCACTTTTTCACTTTAAATTCTCCGTGGAATCCCTGTAATTCGAAAAATACACCATGAACAGAAACACCATATTAGGGACAAAAGCTGACATATCTTCTTGCAAGTGTCCGTGAATCTGACACATGTAGATTGGCTTTTTAACGTTACAATTTGGCAACGGCCTAAATGCAACAGTAGAACTCACCCACTATTAACTCAGCTGAAAATAAACTTTAGAAGACGACAATAAGGGTCAATTCTTTGTCACAGTCAAATACGCGATAAAACGACGACGTAAATAAGTCTTTCAAGTAACGTTATCCCTAGAGTACATTCAGGACACCGCTAACTAAATCAGCGTTGGATTTTTAGACCCGTACGAAGTACTGGGGTCTTATGGGTTTACGCATACGTTTGTAACACGTCGAATTGGACTCCCTGAGTAAGGGGAAACCTATTGTGGTTGTCTAGAGATGCCAAATCCGCGAAAAAAAAAATGTCCGTCTGTCCGTCTGTCCGTCTGTCCGTCTGTCTGCACGATAACTTGAGTAAAACGCATCCGATTTTGAAAATTCTTTTTTTTCCCGTTTGGTAATGTCAAAAGACAGGCTAAGTTCGAAGATGAGTTATTTTGGATCGACCCCTCCCGAGCTGTGGCCCAATAAGTGCTTTACGGTTTTTCGAAGATATCTCCGGACATTTAAACGTTAAACTTGTAAGTGATACGTCAAATAAAAGGTATTTACAATACCGATCGACAAAAAAAAAGTTTATGGAAATCGGATGACCGACTCGTGAGTTAGACCCCTTGGTGTGGAACAGGCACAGGGCGGCAAGCAGTTTTTGCTTGTAGGTCGGCCACATTTGAACATATTTCGTCTGTTTTAGCTTTATTAGATAGGTATTGACCGTACCAATCAGGGAAAAAAAAATTTATGAAATTATGTTCTCCGGAGCGTGAGCTAGGTCTCTTGGAGTGAGCTCTTATCTGGCTACTCGGAAGTACAGTGAACGTGGTGTATTTTGACAATATCTCGAGTAAATTTTGACCGAATTTCATGAATTTTTTTTTGTTTGAAAGGTATTAACGAATGTTAAGCGTCGGTACTATTTCCGGTCTCCTAACAAAATGGTTGCCGGCGGCCATATTGGATTTTAGTAAAATAGAAATATCTTGGGAAAAATGATACTTAGAGAGTTTCTGTTAACATGGAAAAAATTTGTTATGTGTGTGGGGTTTCAGGGATTCCATATACGGACATCTATATATACCTATATACAGCTATATTGAGCTATATACAGGCATATAGAGCTATATAATAGCATATATTTATCTGTGAAATGTTTATTTATAGGAAAATATAGGTAAATATAGCGGTATACAGCTGTTTAAATAGGAATTTATGAAATTTGTCTTCGTACGGGGCTGTCTATATTGCCTCCGGCAATTTAGTTGTATATGATAACAAGGCAAAGAGTGGATAATGTAAGTGATTTTAAAGGGAGAATAGTTTTTCAGCAGAGAAGAAAATGAAGTAAGAGAAATGAAGAGTTTCACATTAAAGGCTTTTGATACGAATAGGTGTTTCGTACGGGTCGGCGTTAGCTATGTTTAACGTTACAAACTCGCAACGGACTAAATGGACTAAACGGACTAAACGGAAAAATTCGCAAAGTTTGCCAAAATTACGCGATATATGTGCAAAAAATAGGTAGTACTGAGTAGTGGCCTCAGACAAAAGACCCCAAGGGTAAAATATTTTTAACAAAATTCTGTTGGGCATTCCTTTCAAATGAAACAAAAATTAGGAAAATTGGATAAAATTTGCTCGATTTATATGTGAAAATCACGTAGGGCTGAGTGAGTATCCTTTCCTTTCTGAAGGTGTCACCAACTCACGATCCACTAGATTTTGTCCTATCGACATTGTTTACATTTGCCGTTTCATTTACACATTTACATACTTAACGTTTATTTTGCCGTAGATATACTCGAAAAACCTGAACAAACTTAATAGGAGGTCCTCTGTCAGGAAGAATCGACGTCAAACATGCGCATCTTCAACCTTAAACCCAAAATTAACAGATAAATTTGTTTTGTGGATTCGTTATCTACGACTAATGCTTTGTCCTTCATCTGCTTTGAATTCCATCCAATACTTCGAACGGGGCTGAAAATTGAGACTTCCATTAAGTAGCCAAAACTTCTTATGGGCTTCAACGTAGCTAGTTTTGTTAAAATCATCTGAACCGTGAAATTTTGTTGTATGCTTTGGTCGAACTTGATTGCATTGGATTAAGCAATTGGACTGACCTACAGAGTTGGATGAAAGAGTAATGCAATTACACTCAACTTGAATGTAGATTTGTACATCCTGATGCAGTTTTAATCTTTTTGTGCTACCCAGTGGATGGTTATTGCCATTAAGGTTAAAATTATCATATGAAGAGAATTTTTGGATGTTCCATTGGAACAAAGAATTAGTAAGCGGATCCGATACGGTTTTATTTTACAATGTTTCAGTTCAACATCAATTCAATTGAAAAACAGTAGGAAATCGCAAAGCCGTAGTCTCGCCTTGGATCCCCCGTTTTTCTAATAGCAAATCTCTTTCACCCAATACATATTCCAGCTGTGTCACACTTAAATCAAAAACTTAAAGATATTTTAATCAAAACGACATCAAACTGAATTTTTGCCTCGAAATGTCGTGGAGCGGCTAACATTCTAAAACCAGCCACTGAGTGAGTTCAAATTTTTCCATTAAATGAATGTGATTCGACGATTTGACTTCAGGCGATTGGGGAACAAGCGGTCTCCGATTTTAATGAGTGATAGGTCGTTGGATTCGTCTTTCAATTAAAAACAAACACCTTTCTTTCACTTTTTCTAAAAAAACAAGGCATCAGAACAGTCGGAGCGTTTGCTGCGACTTAGCCCCGTACGACCCGTAATCCTATTTCGTCCGTAACCATAATACGTCCGTAGCCGTAATACGCCCAGAACCCTAATACGTCTACAACCCTCTAATGCGTCTGTTACCAAAATGCAAGTCAAGTTGGGCATGGTCAAATTTACTGAAAGTGTTCATTTTTAAAATTGCGCATAGCGCAATTACGACAGCCCGTACGAAGTACCTCTCAAATAAAACCAACAATTTACGACATTATTTTAGAAACCCAAAATTTTTTGACAACTTTCTATTGGGTATTCAATTATCTCTCAAATGAAACAAAAACTAGCAAAATCGGATGAGATTTACTCGATTTATGTGCAAAAAGCACTTAGGGCCGAGTAGCGGCCTTAGTCCAAGGGCCCAAATTTGAAACTTTTTTGCCATCATTCTATTCGGCATTCAATTATCTCTCAAATGAAACAAACTCTAGCAAAATCGGATGAGATTTATTCGATTTATGTGCAAAAAACACTTAGGGCCGAGTAGCGGCCTTTGAGCCCTCCCAACAAGCCCACGTTGCATCTTACCCAAAAACAATGTTCAGCAACTTTGTTCTACTCGTCAATACCTTTCATTTGATATATCATAACCAGCTATTGCGTGCGTATTTCGGTAGATATCGTCGAAAGACTGAAAAACACCTATAGGGCCCTAGCTCTGGAAGGGCCGACCCTACCATGCCCATTTTCGAACTTGACCTTACTTTTGTCGATACCAATCGGGAAAAAAAAGAATTTTCAAAAAAGGTTGTGATTTACTCAAGCTAGAGGGGTCACAGACGGACGGACGGACGGACGGACGGACGGACATTTTTTATTGCGGATTCGTCATCTATTAACATAACCAAATGCTTTGCCCTTACTGTCTGCTTTCAATTCGACGTGTTACAAACGGCATATTAATCTTATGAGCCCCCAGTACTTCGTACGGGGCTAAAAATTGTTTTCTGTGAAAAGGGTTCAAAAGTGAGCACATGTCAGAGGGTAACAGTTTTTCGACAATAACTCAAAAAAAAATTATTTTAAATTGTTGTAATGTTGTACGAATGCGGAGTGACTAATCGACACCAGATACACAGCCACCGATGTCGAAGACTCTTCCGATGTCGAAGATTTATGAGTAGCAATTTCTTCTCAAGTGAATCCGTTTATTGGAGTATCTCGAAACAGTTCCGCTAAGACTCCGATTTCGATATAATACCACACCAGAAGTCATGTCTTAAAACTGCAACCATTAATCTACCCACTTAATGATTGTAAATTCTAAAAGTTTTAAACGTAAAAGGGTAGGCGGGCCTAGCTTGCATAAAACATGCATAATAGGACGAATTGTCTAGCCCTGTTGTGTGGGAAGTAAAAACTGCACTTTCACTGCACGAACTGCATTCAAAAAATGACTTTTTATATGCAACATCCCAATCAAACAACAATATAAAAATGCAAACAAAACGAAAATTATTCATATTTTTTCTAGTTTGAGGATTTAATCCGATTTGGAATGTTTTAATTTGGAAAATAGAGGAGAATCGTACTCTAATGACTAATGGAACGAGCATGCATTAGTTTTTATTGATGTGCAATTTTCCGAGATTAACCTAAAGCTATGTGCTTGTGCATTATTTTATTGCATATCGTTTGGTATAAACTGAAATAAAAAATCCCATGCTATGCAGAAAATTTCCACATCATATGAAGTGGGAGTGGCGATGAGATTAAACGATCATTTGTGGCCGTTTGTAGAGCATCCAAGTGTATCGTTCGTGTTCTTTTCTAAAATCTCTACAGTTAAAAAAAAGAGAAAACTGAAAGAAGAAAAACAATCTAGCAAATGCATTTAGTGAAATATGAAACAGTCGTCAGTGCAAGCTATGTTTGTTATAAGTTTTCGCAGAGCACAAGAGGTCAGTCCATAAATAATATATATCCACCAGTCAGATATAATAGTTTGTAGTGGTTTGGAACACTTTTTTTTCTGCGGTCATGTCCATAAAATTTATTTTATTTTCCATGTGGTATGGGGAGGCACCAAACGAAGGTAGCGCACTGTTTGTTATAGGTGCAATTTTTCTTTCACTGATTTTGAACTGTTTGTTCGCATGGAAAATCATAGACGTTTCACAACAATGTTTTCCCTTGAAAAAAAAAAAAGGAATGCTGAGCTGAATTAAAATGCTGCAAACCCTCGTTATCCGCAACCATTATCCACAGCAGAGGAATTTACAAGCTTATTGTTTGAATTACTTAGTGTTTATGCTTTTCGAAAGAATTAATAGACCGAAAGCTTACTAGATTTTTGGTTCAGACAGTGATGAAATCATTCATAAGACGAAGGAGTTCAGGCCGTATTACAGGCATTGAAAAAATGCGGACGAAGACAATAATGTTGAAAATCATGAGGACGTGCTTTATTGATGCCACTACGAAAAGCCTTGAAAATATTACTCTGTCGTGTTGCACCACGGTCTGCAATCTTATAAAATAATTAGGGACGTCAGTGAAATTTACACCCGAATTTGTTTCAGCTTTCCCTTGTGTCCTTAAATATGGGTGGCTCTCTATCAAGAGATATTGTTTTGAGTTGACTACAAATTGCTTAATGAAAATGCCGTTCTGATTTTCGGATACGATCGGTAACATTTGGATTTCTTCTCAGCATCGACTATGACAGTGAAAATAAAATACATTTTTTTGTACGTATTATTGTAGGTAGATAAATGTGAAAGACTGCACATCATCCAAATTGTATTTAAATGAAACGAAGCTCTAAGGTAAAATTGAATAAATTTTCACAAATAAAAAAAAATGAGAAAAGAAAACTTCAATATCGATCAATGAAAGTATAATGAATGCATTATGTTTCAAACAAGCAGTATGTTGAAACGGTTTTATGAAGTTGCTGTTCTTACTATATATACCGTCGAATATATTCCATTCTTCCAAATGATTGATCAATAACTTCAAACTTTGGAAAATGTATGCACACAAAAATGAAGACAGGCGGCTACACGAAGCCCCTACGCTTTCTTAGCTTCAGAATAAGATAATTGAAAGGATGTATCTGCCACTCATTACATTGCAATTTTACAAATAGAACAGAAAAACCTTTCGAACAATTCAGTCCAAGAAGTCCTCATTATTATGGGCCGTTCGTAAATATTGATGTAATGAACGCCTTCATTATACGCTTCCCAGCATTCTGCGTGTTTACGCTTGACCCAGTCTTCCAGTGCTCTTTTACACTCCGACTGGGGAATCGGAAGGTACGGTTCTGGCCCGTTTGCCTGAGTCGCCGAGCCTTTTTTGGCCAGCTTATCCGCTTCCTCGTTTCCCTCCACGCCGGAATGTCCTGGTACCCAGACCAAATTGATCCGATTGCTCATACCAAGAAGGTTCAGGTATTTCTTACATTCCTTCACCAGCTTGGAGGTGACTACGGGCGATACGAGTGCCTTGATCATTCCTATATTGTCAAGACATATAAGGACCTCTCCGCCTTGCGTCCCTATATGCAGAGTTTCATGTGCTCCCATAAAGCTCCGCCTGAGGTACGCTGGCGATCTCTCCCAGGTGGAAGGAATTGCCTAGCCTAGTCAAAAACAAATACACAAATAACTATTTCATGCTCGCGTTCTCGCTCGCGTTGTGTTTTGCCTTCTTTTCTCCGCTCAATAGGCCATCAGAAATAGTACATTACTATGCAAGGGAAGTAAAGTGATATCTCGTATCCAGATGAGAAAAAGTATCCGAGGGCGGCAGCCCGAGGTACTTTTACTCATCGTGATACGAGATATAACTTTATTTTCCGTGTGTAGTACGACGTTTTACTATGCGAGTGATGTAAAGGTTATTGCCTATACATGTAACAGCCTTATTACATGCACCAGCATAGTAAATTGTGTTTTCTTGGCGACTGATCGAATGACTTTTTGATTGAGAAAAGTGCAGCCCTTTCTCTCCCGTGATGAGAAAATAGAACTTTTCTCATTCGAAAAGTCAATTTGTTTATGTTTTATAAAATGGTATGCAGAATCGATGTATTTGTTTCATGGAGACAACATGCACGCATGAAAAACGTTGTGTTCACCTCTGGGAGATATAGGAAATTCGGACGCAGATTGGAGTTTCCTATTTTCTCCACTCGGTAAACAAATAACTATTGCCGACTCACTAGTTTGTGTTAGAGACTGTTGTGTAGCCAAGTACAAAAGTTGTCCCGTTACTTTGTGTCGCAAATCAATGTTACAAACTGCTACCAAATCTAAGAGGCCCGCATGAATTCGTATAGAACTTAAAAACACATATTCTCTTTTGTAAAAATCTGTTTTTTTTTGGAAAACTTATCATTTTACCGTGCAGATCGGAAGTAGTTTTTTTTCCATTGAAAGTCAGAGCAACCGGAATCCATATTTATAGAAGAAAAATATAAAATCCGTAAACATTATTGATATCTTTTATCAAGAAAATTCGATGACAGGAAAAGCACATCTTTAAGAAATCTGCAAAAAAAGGAAAGATTTTCCTAAATCCATTTCCATTCACAAATATACTTTGCTCCAGATGATGCATTTTCAATGACGGAAGAAAAGCCATGGGTAAAGAATAACAAAAACAAACAATGTATACGTAGTAGAAAAAAGCGGAACTTTTTTTTCGTCTTCTTCTACCACACCGTTTCACGTGAACCGTATACCTTATTTCATATATATAGCTCATATTCATTCATTTTCATTTAAATATCCGAGACTGAAAAAGAAACAAATTAAGTTTTCACATCGTTTATTCAGTTTATTTATTTACCATCTATTTATAGAGGCAAGGGTGTGCTTAATTTGCGTTATATAAGCTCTTGTCGACTATTGCATTCAGCAAGAATATTCGACCATCTGAATGAGCTGGAAAATTTTCAGCGAAATAAAACTCGCACAAATGCATATATACATACGAATGTGGAAAAAGGTACACCCTGAATTAAATAGGTTTCCATGCAAGGGTTATAGTTTCTACTATGCATTCAGCTTTTTCATTGTAGAAAAAAAAACTATTTTTAGATCTCATGTGCATGTGGTGCATGCAATATACATGCTTGCACGACTGTCTGTTTTTACAACAAAGATATGAGAAGATTAGGTGTTTTGCTATATTCAACCAGCTCTTTTTGTGTGTTTCCACTAATTCACTGCGACTATTGCTACCATATTCCGCTATTCAGCATATTAAATTCAATGTAAATTTATAAAGTCATGTTCATTGGACGACTTTCACAAAATCGCCCGTTCAGAAATAAGGTCGTCACATGGGACACACATTTAAAAATTCCACCTCTTTACACATTTCGTTCATTTACTTTTTTGACGATGATGTTAGTACAGATGCAGTAAGATGAATGTCGCATAGAAAATCCCATGAAAAGCTTCGAATGACGGGTGGTGGTAGGTCATTTTATTTTTGTTACATTTTTAATTAACAGAAATTTCAGATATATAACTGAAGCATGGAATAGACTCTCTATATATACGTGGAAGGAATATTCAGTTTCTGAACAATAAAATTAAGAGTTGCAGCTGAGAACACGTCCTGATTCCGACTGCTGCGTTGTAAATTTAAAATTGCGATGTGTGTGTGTACCACCATCTTTTCAGAGACTGTCCATAACTCTTTTCAGTACGAGACGATGTTAATTGTCTTAGAATTAGATATGTCAAAGTTGTAGTAGATCAGTAAAAAACCCTTAAAGGGTAAATGTGACGCAAGTCCTTTATCTTACTTGCAAAACAACTGATATCGCTGAGGGTGACGCATTGTGCGTCGTACGCAAAAGTTTTATCAACAAAAAATTGACTCAAAAAAATTGTGAAAGAAAATTTTACAACAAGAAATTTAAAAATTAGGAAGGAATCATCTGTCATCCCAAAATTTAGGAACCGACCTTGAAACACCTCACTTATGTCGAAAATAACCCAAATCCATCGAAAAATCCGATGGAAGTTAGGAAATGCCAGAGGAATCATTTGTCATCCCAACATTTAGGAACCGACCTTGAAACATCTCCCTCATGTCGAAAATAACCCAAATCCATCGAAAAATCCGATGGAAGTTAGGAAGTGCCAGAGGAATCATCTGTCATCCCAAAATTTAGGAACCAACCTTGAAACACCTCACTCATGTCGAAAATAACCCAAATCCATCAAAAAATCCGATGGAAGTTAGGTAGTGCCAGAGGAATCATCTGTCATCCCAACATTTAGGAACCAACCTTGAAACACCTCACTCATGTCGAAAATAACCCAAATCCATCGAAAAATCCGATGGAAGTTAGGAAGTGCCAGAGGAATCATCTGTCATCCCAAAATTTAGGAACCAACCTTGAAACACCTCACTCATGTCGAAAATAACCCAAATCCATCGAAAAATCCGATGGAAGTTAGGAAGTGCCAGAGGAATCATCTGTCATCCCAAAATTTAGGAACCAACCTTGAAACACCTCACTCATGTCGAAAATAACCCAAATCCATCAAAAAATCCGATGGAAGTTAGGTAGTGCCAGAGGAATCATCTGTCATCCCAACATTTAGGAACCGACCTTGAAACATCTCCCTCATGTCGAAAATAACCCAAATCCATCGAAAAATCCGATGGAAGTTAGGAAGTGCTAGAGGAATCATCTGTCATCCCAAAATTTAGGAACCAACATTGAAACACCTCACTCATGTCGAAAATAACCCAAATCCATCGAAAAATCCGATGGAAGTTAGGAAATGCCAGAGGAATCATCTGTCATCCCAACATTTAGGAACCGACCTTGAAACATCTCCCTCATGTCGAAAATAACCCAAATCCATCGAAAAATCCGATGGAAGTTAGGAAGTGCCAGAGGAATCATCTGTCATCCCAAAATTTAGGAACCAACCTTGAAACACCTCACTCATGTCGAAAATAACCCAAATCCATGGAAAAATCCGATGGAAGTTAGGTAGTGCCATAGGAATCATCTGTCATCCCAACATTTAGGAACCGACCATGAAACATCTCCCTCATGTCGAAAATAACCCAAATCCATCGAAAAATCCGATGGAAGTTAGGAAGTGCCAGAGGAATCATCTGTCATCCCAAAATTTAGGAACCAACCTTGAAACACCTCACTCATGTCGAAAATAACTCAAATCCATCGAAAAATCCGATGGAAGTTAGGTAGTGCCAGAGGAATCAGTGCCAATAAGAAACACATCCCAAAACAACACACACCATTCACCACATTACCATCCATATCATGCAACAAAATATACACACACTCATATGTACAAATTGGCTTTTATATGGCATTTGTATGGAGACTTTGGGGAGCTCCAGCTCCGAAGATATGGGTTTTTTCCAACTTTTTTTGGCAGGCAATATTAGTTAAATATTGGCAATCTGACATCTAGTGCGATAATAATCCATCGTACGATTCGGTTTACATAACAACATTTTATACAATGAAGAAAATCGAATAAATATCGAAGATAATCGCAGTTGGACGTACGTCAGTAATACGTGGTTTTTTTCGCACTATTGCGATAAGATCATTGCAAATCCTTTATTGCACTAGTGCGATAAAATGCGTTCGTACGAAATTACACACAGGCTGCGTAAGTTGCATATACACCCTCACTGAATTGCATAAAATTATGACTTTGTTACTAATAGAAACGGTCCTAAAAATGAGCTGACAAGATTAACAACGTAATGATTTTCAACTGGAGTATAGAAGGGAATGGGTTCAACTTTCAATTCTTGTCAGAGAAATTACTTTAAACATTTACAATTTCTCTCTACAGTTTTAGAAAGACTTTACTCAGCTCTTTCTTTTCCACTGTCAAACTAATACCATTTGTTTCAGCTCAATTCGTACAGGTAAGGGCAATTATATTTCAGACGTAACTTGCTACAGCTGATTCACTCAACAAAAAAAAACTGACTATGTTTATACGGTTCTACAACTACCTCGCATGCTTGTACTGTTGAATCCGTAACTAGTTTTGCTGATATGAGTGAACCAGCTGAAAAACAGCTGAAGCAAACTTAAGTGGAAATTTGATTGCACTTTCCTGTATATTCTAGTTTGACGTGAAGAATGCGAGCACAGGTCAAAGAGGCTACATCTGTGTTTTGAACTTTCTTGTCAAGCTGAGATCTTATTCACAAGAGGACATTCGATATTTTTAACGTTGCGAATTGGCAACGGACTATTAGAATATCTACGAGTAAGTGTCACATAGAAAGCGATTAAAGGAAAAATCAACTTGTCGCGGATCTGAACACTGTACCTCTCGATTATGAGTCGAGAGCTCTATCGCCAAGAGGATGTTTCACTCTCTGAATTATCCAAGTTTTAGATGCACGCTCACTAGAAAATATACCCCTCTCAGTGTAATAGTCAACCTTACGAAAGTTAAACACTCTTGAATGCACATTGATATAATGTCGATAATGGTGGCCTTATTTCTTATGGTAGTTATGTATAATTGAATAATATTGAAGTAGAGGCTTTGCTCACCGATGCATTTGAAGGATTTATTTGGCCGTGGAAGCAGCAACACTAAAATAAAGTAGTGAATGTAGTGATCATAAATTGTTTACTATTGTAACGATGGATGGGGTGGAACGTGTACACAAATATTATATCGTAAAAACTGTAAAAATGTAATAAAAAAATCGACACAAAATGCTTCTTTTTTTTAAGTCGAAACTCTCATTCAACATTTTATATCATTCGGATTTTATAGTCCATCCTTATTGCAGTGTAATAAATAATTGTTTTAAAAAAGCTGCTATATAAGAAGAGGAACACGTCGGCGGGGCAAATGTATAAATTCATTTTACAACCATCAACTCAATTCAAACTCATGTTCAGTTTATACGTCATACAAAGTAAAAGTTTGCCTTTTTTCGACTCGTTATAACTAAATAAACAGACGTAGCGTCTGTACTATACATAAACATAATGTTCAGCTATAACATAAAACGACGGAATTGTTTTTATAGCAAATTTAATGCGAACAAATGCAATAAAATTTCCAAGAGATCTTAAGCTTACAAAACAATTGACTTTCATTGTATGCAGTTAGGAGATAAATTTTCACTTAAAAATCATAAAACAACGTTAATTACTTTCCTAAGTTTTTCCATAACCATTGTTATACATACTGTAGGTTTAAGTATTTACTTCAGCGAAATGTTTTAAGGTGCTTCCATCCAGCTTTTCATAAAAAAAAAGAAAAGCGAAAACCAATTCAAAAACTATAATAATCATCGCGGAACTTTCATATAAAAACTGTAAGGCTTCGTTAATAAAGACGTCCGCTTTTGAGACATGAATGGACCTGTACAAACTTTGCATTTTGATGATAATAGAAAGTATACTCACAACATAATGGCATGCGATACTTCGTTTTCATAGACTAACGTACACCATATAACATCAAAACTGTGACAAAAATTAAAAGTCGCATTTTATTGTTGACCATGGGTTCGACTCGGATTAACATTATTCATACGGGAAATAGACACCAGCTTTCAATCACTAAATTTCATTTCGTCGTATTGATTTTATCGGGTAAGAATTACTTCGCCAAGCAAGAAACATTTGGTCATTAGTCCAGGTGCCTCCAATTTGAAAAAATCCCGGAAGCATGGGAAAATGCAGAGATCACATTACTGCACAAAAAAGGGGACATAACAAAGCTAGAAAATTACCGGCCCATAAGTCTTTTATCAACACTGTACAGTGTACAAGCTATTCATGAAAATCATCACAAAAAGGAACACGAAAAAGTTCGACTTCTACCAACCAGTCGAACAAGGTGGATTTAGATCAGGTTTCAGCACGAACGATCATTTACAAGTGATGAGAACGTTGATTGAAAAATGCAACGAATACAAGATTAGCATAGTCTTGATATTCATTGACTTCGAAAAAGCTTTTGATTCAGTTGAAACATGGTCGATATGGGACTCATTGGACGAATGTAGAGTGGACTCAAGGTACTCCAAGGTGCTCCAATATGTGTACGAAAATGCTACGTCATGTATTAAACTTCATGAGAACACGACGAAATTCAGGCTAGGTCGAGGTGTAAGACAGGGTGACACCATCTCACCGAAACTGTTCACATCAGTCCTGGAGAGTGTTTTCAAGAAATTAGACTGGAGCAAAAAGGGAATTGACATAAAAGGAGAATTCCTTAGTCATCTCCGTTTCGCAGATGACATTGTCCTAGTCGCACTAAATCTATACCAAGCACAAGTCATGTTAGAAGAGTTAAATGAAGAGGCTAACAAAGTTGGTCTCAAGTAGAACTTATCTAAAACGAAAATCATGACAAACATTGACGACGACAGACAAATAAAAATTGGAGATACAGTTATTGAAAGAGTCGACAGCTATGTATACCTTGGTCACAAACTGAAATTAGGTCTAGACAACCAAACTGCAGAAATCAAGCGTAGAATTGGTCTTGGATGGGCAGCTTTCGGGAAACTCAGCCTGATTTTCAAAAGCAAAATGAATAATAGTCTAAAACGGAAAGTTTTCGATAGGTGTGTCCTTCCAGTGTTGACATATGGAGCAGAAACGTTAACATTAACCAAAGCATCTGAAAATAAGTTGAGAGTGGCACAAAGAGCCATGGAACGAAGTATGCTTGGAATTACACTCAGAGACAAAATGACAAACCAATGGATTCGCCAACAAACAAAAGTCGTTGATGTCATGGAAAGAATTGCGTCTCTAAAGTGGAGTTGGGCAGGACATATTGCAAGAAGGACAGATGACCGTTGGACCAAAGCCATCATGGACTGGAGACCCCCCACAACAAGACCTGTCGGAAGACCACCAGAGAGATGGACAAACGGAATAAAGAAATACATCAAAGGTACATATGGACACACGAACTGGCAACAAGTGGCAATGGATCGTACAACATGGAAAAATTTAGGGGAGGCCTACATCCAGCAGTGGATACAAACAGGCCAAAGAAGAAGAAGAAGAATTAGTCCAGGTTCTTGTGTCGAAAAATGCTCTATGTGCCCTTAAGATTTTTTTTTGTTCCACGTTTGTTCCAAGTTGTTTCTTATGAACCGGCCTTCTATTACCTCTTATCCATCAACAGAATTCAGATAGGAACTAGAAAAACCGTCGAAATTCACTGCAGTCCTATAGTTCTAGGATAGAGAAGACAATGGACCATCAAGACGTCACTTATTTTTATGAACTGACCTCTGGTGATTTCAAACTTTTTTAAAGTCCAAATGTTAGCCGAAAAAATTACCGAAACCGTGGGAAATGTCTAGAACGAAGAAGTAGTAGAAACGTCAGGATTCGACATTATTTTGGGTGAGTTACTTCATAAACATTCACAAAAATATTTCCATCGGGGAAACGGAACCAATAAAATGGTAACTTCCCAAAGAAAAAGCATTCGTAAAAGTAAACTATAATTTTCATAGGGAAAATCGTCAATAACATCCCAAATATGGTACTTTCCATAATCCATGCACATAAATCAAGAAACAAGTGCAAGAAACACTGGAACTAGTATCCCAAATTAAAGCTACGTGTCTTGTATTGATCTAGAAAACCCTTTGTGTGTCTTTCCTAGGCCATATCTCAGGCTCCTGAATTTAAATTGTGGCCGATCGGCTGAATGTAGCACTTGAATGTAGCTTTCGATCAGGGCCTATATTTAAAATTGAATTTCCCAATTTGCCAAAATTTGCTAAAAATTTTCAACATTTGCCGAAATTTGCTAGAATTTGCTATCAGAAAATTTGGCAAATTCTGGAAAATATTAGCAAATTCTAGCAAATTTTTGGCAAATTTTAGGAAATTTGGAAAATTCAATTTGCCAAAAATAGGCCCTGCTTTCGATTGACATCGTTTTTATGAATAATAACTTGGAAATGGCCAGGGCAAATGGCTTCAAAGTTGGATGCATTTTCCAAGGCACTTTTTGGTGGAACTCTAATTCCGACTCCTCCAAAAAAACGGTTCTTCCATGAAATATCAGTAATGAGCCATACTTTCCAGAACTTCTTCTTCTTTTTCAAAAAATATTGCATTTTCATAGTTGTCGTCTAAAATCGTTCTAGATGGACCAAGGTACAAAAAACCATCAGGGATCGAAATTATAAACTGATCTTTACATCCAGGACTTTTTTTTTGTTTTACCAAAAATTCAGTAAATATTACAGAAAGTTTTACTGAAATTTACGGAAAGTTTACTGAAACTTACCGGAAGTTTAACTCAAATTTAACGAAAATTTTACTTTTACCTAAATTTTACTGAAATTTATCGAAACTTATTTATCGACTGGGTTCGGTTGAAATAATTTCGTCCACGGTAATTGAATAGACGTCGGACTGAATCCTTAATTCCATCCAACAAACCAGAGTTAAAATCTATCCTTTGACCGTTCAAGCATCATATAACTGTTTCAGCTCAAAAATGTAAAATTAAATTATAAAAAATGTGTGTCGACTATGACACGACCAAAAGTTATCCGTTGAACATGCACACAAAAAAAAAAGTTTTATCACAATTTCAGTTCCTTCCAAATATTTAAATTTGTACACTCGACTGAACACTGATTCAATAAATTGCTACTGAAATATATTTTAGCTTATACACCCCGTCGCCGAGACGGCCATTTTAAAAGACGCATAATGTGATTTTCATTGTCATGTGTGTGCATATTATTTAAATCAGTTTTTAGTGGGTGTGTGCATATAATCATTCTAAAGTGATTCGGTTTCCATGTCGAACATAGTGTTGAATAAATCTACAGTGTTGATAGGCTAAAATGCCTGTTATCGAATATCGGTGATATTCTTATTTAAGATACGCAGAGGAGAGAGCTAGGTTGTATTGAAATAGTTTATGGATGAGTTTTATTCTTTAAACCTCATTTTTACTTGGGACTCGAAGTCAGTCACAGGATGTTTGACCGAGGATTCTATCACTTTCATATGTTGAATCTTGTAGCGAAGTCGCTATTGGGTTCCCTAATCACATTTAAAAGCTCATGGATTTACGATACTAACTATTAACAACGTAAACTCATATAATTAGTAGCATATCCAATATATAAGGCAAAAGTATCACAATATAACCATTAAATCTTTTACTTCTTTTGTTCAAATTATATCGTAGTATTTAACACAAAATCTTTTCCTTCATTTGTTTAGTCATAAATTGACTATTATAAGACCACATTAACCGTTGATGACAGCTTGCTTAGATAACCCTCAGCAGTTCATCAGAACATAAATTTGAAGATGAAATCAACGAGGGGCTGCTCACTCTGATTAACCGCTGGTTAATCACTGGTTAGTCATGTTAATCATGGTTAATCATTGTTAATCATGGTTAATCACTAGTTAATCAGTACTCTTCGGAACAAAACAAATAACTTCGGATAAGTACTAATTCGATAGATTACGCCGAAACACACTGAACTTGATGCGCAGTAGGTTCAAAAATGCTTTAAATGGACTGGTAGGGTACTGTCAGTTTAAATGGTTTATATGTTGGTAAGAATAATTGACACAAATACTGTCCATTGCAGCATGTCATAGGCCTGCTTAGCTCTTAGTACATGTTACAGGAGACCAATTCGTAGTGCAAAACGATAGTCTCACGATTATCACGGTGAGCTTGAAAGAACCTTGAGTCGCAATCACGGGATTTTCAGCTTGAAACTTGTCAGGGGGACTCTCAGCAGTGTTTTCATGCAAAAATTAAAGTAGTCGAACCGAGTCGAACCGGTCACTTCCACTTCGTTGATTTTTAGCCCCGTACGAAGTACAAAGGGGCTTATAGGATTACGATGCCGTGTTTAATTGATGGAATTCGAAGCAGACGGTAAGGGCAAAGTGTTTGCCTATGTTCAAAGATGACGAATCTGCAATAAAAATTTTGTCTGTCCGTCTGTCCATCTGTCCGTCTGTCACGTCGATATCTTGAGTAAATCAAAACCGATTTCAAAAAAAAAAATCCCTGAAAGATAGTCGAAATAGTGAGGCTAAGTTCGAAGATGGGCATATTCGGGTCGGCCCTTCGTGAGTTAGGGCCACCTAAGTGATTTAAGGTCTTTTGGTGATATTTATGGCAAAATAAGCGATGGAAATGTAAATGACACGGCAAATGATACGTATTGTCAATACCAATCCAGGAAAAAAAGTTTTTTTAAATCGGGTGAGTGGACCGTGAGTTAGGGCCTTAGAAGTGAAATGCTACTAGGGCCCTATGTGTATTTTACATAGAACTCGAGTAAATTTCATTCGTTTTTCGTAATTTTTGTTTGATTTGGAAGGTAATCGAAGGCCGAATTGAATGTTGTTGAAAAAAATTAAATTTGGGTCCTTGGCCTAAGGCCGCTACTAGGGCCCTATGTGTATTTCACATATAACTCGAGTAAATTTCATCCGTTTTTCGTAATTTTTTTTTTCATTTGGAAGGTAATCAAAGGCCGAATAGAATGTAGTTGAAAAAAATTTTAAATTTGGGTCCTCGGACTGAGGCCCTTCAAAAAAATAAAATTTTAGGGCGATTTGAAATTTTTGTTTCATTTGAAAGGAACGTCGTACGGGGCTTCGTAATTGCGCTATGCGCAATTTGTAAGATGCAAACATTACATAACAATTTTACTTTAACTACATTAACCGGCGCAATAGGCTTACGGTCAAAGTAGGGTGACAGACGCACTAGGGTCACGTACGCAATAGATATACGGGTTTGTACGGGGCTCAGTCGCAGCAAACGCTCCGACTGTTCTGATGGCTCGTTTTTTTTGATGTTTCGACCTCGGTAAACTTCGGGCACTGCCACGGCAGAGTAAAATAAACCTTTACTCTGTCGTGGCACTGCCATAATCTATCAGCACAACTTTTTCGGAATAGAATTTTCTTAGTCGCTTAGCTTTGTGTCTACACACATTTTATGGGTCAAGTGAACTTTGGAACGAGTGCTCAAAATCTTCATTATGACTTCAATAACGTTAAAAAGATCAACGGAAAATGGCGGCTTAGCTTACGTTCGAAATTCATGTAATTTAATGAAAAAATACTTTCAAAATTGCTTCGTGATGGTCGGTCATAACCAAATTTTAAGTTTTTTAAAGTATTTTTGACTGGTTCCGTAGACATTGTGACAACAATAATCATAAATCGCGTCCCATAAGTGCAAACCGGTCAAAAATACTTAACATTTTGTTTCTTTAAATTATGAAGCTATTTGAGCTATTTATGCTGAAATAAATGCGATTTCCACGATACCTGACATATTCTCCGTCATTCTTAGCGGAACTAGTGGTTGTTATATGTTTGAATCAGATCAGTGTTGACTTATCTAATTCATCCTAGCAATCAACCTATAAAGAGTCCGTACACATAAATATTTAATTTTTCTTGAGAAAAAATTAACTTTCGTATATTTCGTAGATGACTAATAAAATTTTATTGCAAAATAGTTAATTCCCGTGAAATATCGCCAAAGTCAAATCGCCAAAAAAAAATTTGGCGTTTCTTCACATTTTGTCGTTTCTTCACACTTTGGCGATTTTTCTTGGCGTTTCTTCACACTTTGGTGAATTTTTTTGACAATTCCTCAGTTTTTGACAATTATTTTAATCGCCATAAAAAATCACCAAAGTGTGAAGTAACACCAAGAAAAATCGCCAAAGTGTGAAGTAACGCCAAGAAAAATTGCCAAAGTATGAAGAAACGCCAAAACCAAAAAAGACAGATCATTGGCGTTTCTTCACGCTTTGGTGAATTTTTTTGACAATTACTCAGTTTTTGACAATTATTTTAATCGCCATAAAAAATCGCCAAAGTGTGAAGAAACGCCAAGAAAAATCGCCAAAGTGTGAAGTAACGCCAAGAAAAATCGCCAAAGTGTGAAGAAACGCCAAAACAAAAAAAGACAGATCATTGGCGTTTCTTCACACTTTGGCGATTTTTTTTGGTGATTATTTTTTTTTTGGCGATACTTCACTGGAATAAATAGTTACGATAGGTTACAACAGTGCTCGAAGTTCACCAAGATCAAAAAATTAAAAAAATCGACGAAATTGAAAGACACCCAGTTCAGCGATTTTAATTTTTGCATGAAAAATCAAGTGTACCCATGATTTCTAGTAAAAGTTTGTTCAAGCTCACCGTGTTATATTACGCTGTCAGATAGTAGACATATTGCGCAAATGGATTACAACCCTCATAAAGTCAACTTATTAATCCAAATTTTTAAGTAATGGAAAACTCAAAATCTTCAACTTATTTTTTGGAATATTTGCCTATAGGTGATACGTTTTGATTAAAAGGACGAGTATTTCTACAACTTATTAGGCGCGAAAACATTCGAATAAGCGGTTCCACTCATTAGCTCGCTCAAAAATTCGATGAGCAAGCCTTAACAATGTCCACTGCTTTCGTCTGTAAGGCTTTAAAAAACACCTGACTCTTGCGGTTACGTTAGTTCCCAAGTCAGTTGAAAAGCATAGACCGACGAACGATATCAGGCTATATGTATGATTCATACTATGAAAATAACAATTTTAAATTATCAGACGGAATGTTAAAATAACTCGAAGACGAAATGATGATGCGGATTGATTGATATTCCAGTTTTAATGCGTGTTGGGTTACTTACTGATTAACCACTGGTTGATAACTGATTAACCATCACCATCGCCGTACGTTTGAATTCGCTAATTGACAAGTGACACGAGTTTTTGCAGGTCGCAGAGTTATGTTTCAAAAACTTAAAGAGTTGCCGCATATGTTGTTCATAACACAAAAGATTTTCTTCGTTCGTTTTAACCGCACATTATCGGTTTTTATCACAATGCTTCGACGAATTTCCTATTCAACTTATCTCCGGTTTGGATTTCGCTCCTTTCCCACTCGACTTCAGCTGTCGATTGAGACGATGAACATGCTCTGCGGGTGTAAATTGTGTACCAATTTTTTTTTGTTTGTGGTGCTTTTACATTAGCGTTGTTGTTGCTTATGAGGTTTTCGTCTTATAACAAAATTACAGCGGTTGATCGTAGGCTCATATAAAATGTACCAATTAGCGATATGTAACATAAACGATGTATTGATTAAAATCTGGCGTAAAAGCATAATATATGAATTACTAATTTTTACACACATGTCGTTCTCAGGGCCGTTGACATTGATGGTAATTTATAATCCGGTAGGTGAATTGTCGAAATTTTCAGGAATTACTGTACGCAATTTCGGTTCGTACAAAAAAACGTTTTATTTTCTTTTCTGCTTATTTAATTAACGCATAGGCCATGTACTTGTACGGCTAATTCGCCCTGTTCAATACAAACCTGATATAATATTAAGGTCGTCATATTCGTATAATTTGATTTTCCCTGAACAATACTCATCGAAGTTCATCCGAAAACAGATAAAAAATTGTCTATTTTTGTAACGGCCATACCGCGCGAATGACACGAGTTACACACATAGCGCAACACTGGCGACTTGACCCTCGCCGTTTTCATTGTTAAAAGCTAATCAGATTTCCCTGAAGCCATACGAGCGCCCTAGAACCGAGGTATCGTTGAATAAAAAATGTTCATTCACTGGCATACGTGTGGAGTTGTTTCCCCAATTTACAACTAGTGTCGGGCGCGTTTATTTTCCATATTAAGTTTTCGTTTGCGAAAAAAATAAATTCTTTTGCTTCTTATGTTTACGTTTGATGAATCGATTAACAGTCCAATCCGTTCCAATTGAATTGAGCTCGGTTGTTACATAAAAAAAAAATTGTCGCTGAAGTAGCTACAGTTCGCATCATCGACAGTGTTAACGGTTTATTTGAAGTTATAGACACAAACATTTTAATTTGTGATAATTTGTTGTACTATTTGAGAAATTGAGTTTTCTAATTTGAGACAAGCAAACAATTCATTTATCTGTGCTGACGGTGCATTGTAAATAAATTAAATCAAAGTACGTGAGACGAAGAAAACGGAAAAAGAAAAATGACTGAAGAATATGATCAGAATAGTGCGGGTGCTGATGAGAACAATCAAACTTTGAAAGTGCCCACAGTGGAAGTGGAAGACTATGAAGAAAGCGATGATGATGATGATGCTGGTGCTGGGTAAGTGGCTTTCCAAGGCATTTACAAAATTAACTTCGATAAGGGTTTCTCGTCTCCGTGGAATTGAACGTTCTATTCCCTTAAGCACTTTTAAATTGACTGTGTATAGCACGGTCAGGGCTCGTAATGACTTTCGGTTGTTATTATTCTGTAAATGCAACATTAATTGGAAGAGAATTAGAACATCGTTAAGGAAAATAAAATATGTTCGGGCTTAACTTTGGATTACACGAGAAATATTTTTTTTCTTCCTTGGAATGACCAAAATGCTTATAAGTTTCTGCACGTTTCGGTTCAATCAACAATATGCCATTATACACACACCACCTTAATATGTTGGCAGTAGAATTGGGTAACGATGCGCAATTGCGTTCCTAAATTATTCGTAGACCAGCACAACTCTCCCAATACCCACCTACGAAAAACTAATGATTTGAGAATCCCCAATGTTAAGGAATTTCAGTGTCTTTTGCCAACAAGTTACCTCAACTCCCCTGTAGTAATATAATGGCTACCCGAAGTGACCTAACTGTCGTCCTACGCACGAACACAAGGCTGACGTGGTAACATATTATGCTGAAGATTGAACGATTGAAGTATAGGGAATTCAATCGAATAGTTATTTCGACATTAACTAATAAAAAGACACGAACTTTTCAAACGTACAGCGAAAAAGTGACACTTGTCCCAGTTGTACAACAGCGATATACGCACAACGTTTTATGTTGTGCATACAATATAAACATATCACTCGTACTTATAGCATCACGTACCCTCTCACGGAGAAAAAACGGGACAATACCAATGTACAACGTGACCGTTGGTAGTACATGATACCTGTATGCTGCAAGCGTCCTATGGTAATTTGTACGGTTGTGATGTAGTTGATTTACAAATCTCGTGTAGACAATGCACTGTCCCCATGTAACGCCAATAAATCTCTTTATGCCACTCAGCAGCATAATATGCAAAATTTGCAAACATTTGATGCTTCTGTGGCATAAAAAGTTGTACGCAACTCGATGCAAAGTACTTTATTAGGCTCACGATGTGTATTATGACACACGGCCTGCGACCTCATCTATAGCTTACCTCTAACTATTTTCTGTTTTTTTTTTTAACTTAGAAGAGATAATGAAGTTTTCGATTCCAGGACTCACCTCCGGAGATTAAAAGGTTAAAAGATAAAAAGATGAAAAGTACACTTTGTCAGGCCCGTATCTAGGGGGGGTGCAAGGTGGGATGAGCCCCCCCTGAGCTATGAAGAGCCCCTTCTAAAAAGCCAAGATAGATAATGCTTTTTCAATTAATTTTGTAAATGCAATATTACACTCAACACAGCTTGAAAGATTTTTTACGTGACACACTATTAATAGTTTAGAAATCGCCTCCGAATTGCCGTAACTTATATCTCCGAAATGATCGCAATAAAAAGTCTGTTCTGACGAAGTGTTCTGATGAACTTTTGCTGCAATTGACACATTGAGCAAACCTGTTTTTTGTGAAGCTTAAATTGCAATTGTACAAATTCGTAACAATTCTATTTAATATTTCATTCCAGTCGAAAAGAAAATTCTAGTAAAATTCTACTGAGAAGAACTTGCAGGCAAAATTCAGGATTTTCAGACAGCAAAAACTCATGATTCTAAAATGATCTCTTCATGAATGAAATATTTTATTTGACGATAAGTATCGATAATATTTAGAAAATAATTTTTTACTGAAATTTGTGCAACGCTATATTTTATTCGAAAAAATTCACTAAGTCACTTAAGAGTGATATCGCCAAAACTTGAACCAATTTGAAAACAAGGGTTCGGCGATCCGGGCGAGCTATAGCGCGTTGGATTCGTCTTTCAATTCTAGACAATACGTATCTTTTCCTTTTTGCTATTAATTGTGTACTTTTGGTGTAAATTGGTAAAATGCAGGCACATGTCATAGGGTAGGGAAAACACTTTTTTAGTATTAACTCGAGGTAGACGATTTTTTAAAAGTTGAAATGTTGTGCGAATGTGCGCCTCTAAAAGACCTATCATTAGAGTATAGGCACGAGTCGGTGCCACTGTACGTTCGGGAGTAAACAATGAAAGTATGGTCGATTTTCGCACAGTACTGCTGGCCTGCAACAGAACATTTCCGTGAAACCGACTATGGGGTGTTGTAGCTGGACACACTCACTATCATCCCACGTAAACTAAACCTCAGAAAAATTGTGTTGCATTCCAGGAAGTTGCACGAAGTAAAAAGCTGCCCAAACTTAACCAATTTTTTCATAGTTTCGAGTTCAACGAACGGCGTTAAAGTCTGATTGTGATCAAAAATTGTCCTTAAGTTATGCTATTTGCATTTAGTGATCATATCATGAGTCTAGGAACGAACAATGCCATTAATCTTTGTCTACACTCAGCTAGAGTGGCTTTTTTCCGTATGTCTAAAAATTTCAATTTTAAACCGCCTCAAAATATGGTATTAATTAGCTGATTCCAAAAATATGTTTTTTCTAATTTTTGGAATCATTTTGGTGATCCGGAAAAATCGTCAAAGTTTGTATGTAAAAAAATTTTTCCCATATATTTCCATACAAACTTTGACGATTTTTCCGGATCACTAAAATGATTCCAAAAATTAGAAAAAACATATTTTTGGAATCAGCTAATTAATACCATATTTTGAGGCGGTTTGAAATTGAAATTTTCAGACATACGAAAAAAAACCACTCTGGTATGTATAGACAAAGAATAATGGCATTGTTCGTTCCTGGCCTCATGATATGATCACTAAATGCAAATAGCATAACTTAAGGATAATTTTTGATCACAATCAGACTTTAACGCCGTTCGTTGAACTCGAAACTATGAAAAAATTGGTTAAGTTTGGGCAGCTTTTTACTTCGTGCAACTTCCTGGAATGCAACACAATTTTTCTGAGGTTTAGTTTACGTGGGATGATAGTGAGTGTGTCCAGCTACAACACCCCATAGTCGGTTTCACGGAAATGTTCTGTTGCAGGCCAGCAGTACTGTGCGAAAATCGACCATACTTTCATTGTTTACTCCCGAACGTACAGTGGCACCGACTCGTGCCTATACTCTAATGATAGGTCTTTTAGAGGCGCACATTCGCACAACATTTCAACTTTTAAAAAATCGTCTACCTCGAGTTAATACTAAAAAAGTGTTTTCCCTACCCTATGACTTGTGCCTGCATTTTACCAATTTACACCAAAAGTACACAATTAATAGCAAAAAGGAAAAGATACGTATTGTCTAGAATTGAAAGACGAATCCAACGCGCTATAGCTCGCCCGGATCGCCGAACCTAAGTATTGATTTTCCCCAAAATTGGTTCAAGTTTTGGCGATATCACTCTTAATTGCAACCTTGTAAGAAAAACGAATAAATTGAAATTCGGCTTTCCAAATTTTCGCATTCCCTTATAAAAATTTTTTTGGGGCTTCAGCCCCCCCTAATATTCGAGTCTGGCTACGGGCCTGCTTTGTGTGCGAATTTCATTGATTCGAGTCGAAGCCAATAAACACACGAAAGCGAGACTTTTAATTTTTATCCTGAATTATGTAATAGATTTTACACGATGAGGCAGGGCGACGAAAGTAGTGCTTGAATGTACGGTTCTCGTTCTCAATGCATGTTGCATGCAAAATGGTTTTACTCACTGCACCCCCAGAAAGTGAGTCATTTTGCAATGAGCCCTGTCTTCTTTCCGAATTCAGGAAACGCAATCACTGTCTATAGAATGACGAATGAGTCAATGCTCATTAGTTGGATATACTTTTGAATCATCAAACAAAAATTTTCATAAATGCTGTCAATCATGATGTCCGTCTGTTGCTGATCGCAGACATTTGCCAGCCGAACACAATACAATAACAAAAGAAAAATATGAATTAGTCGTAGCAATGGTTTTCCGACGCATTAAGTTTGGTTTAAAGTTTGAGTTTAATTTCAAAGATGCAAAATGTTTATGTTGAACTGTCGACGGAAAATGATGCTGCGGCAACAGTGTAGTTATCGTCTTTGTTGCGATAAAGTCTTGAAGAATTGAAGCGTTTTGTCTAGCTAAACGTTTGCTTCTTATATTAACATCCACGGAAATTAATAGCAACACTCTTCTTGTTCTATCATTCTATACAGCCAAACCCTCATTCTATAGAGCAAAAAGTCGTAGTTTATTCGTTTACCTCTTTAAGGGGCTAGAATACATCTGCTATACTTATAGTTCCCAACCAATTTGTGTTTATATCGCATGCGTTCAGTTCAGGTTACGAATTTGTTTGTTCTTTCAACTATTTTAGTCATAAAACTGATAAAACAAAATTAAGTTCTTCAAAGAATTGAAAGAAGCAAAAAAAGTACAAAAACAAGCTGCTCATTCTGCACATGAAAGGTTATTGCATTACTTTGTGAACGCTCACGAGACATGCACTCAAAACTTTTTCTGAATTTTTCTATACTAAAAAGAAACGATATTCGTCTATCCACACACATATAGCTGACTGTCTCCTTTACATTTTCTATGTGATCTGTTGCATTCATTTTCATTTCGTATTCATTAAGCATTATTATTAGTGTAGCAAAATTGAAAATGTTTGTGCAATGAACTGCAAACGTTGGCAAATTAATATACATTTTGCTGGGGAAGTATTATCGTACTGCAGGGTAAAGGTCGATTTTGAGCTCTCTTTTTTTCATACCATCTTTTTCAATCGTTTTAAACTTGAAGAGCGTTTCGTGCAGAGATATACTACAGTGGATACAGGTTCACAGTGTTCTGGTGAACGGATAGCCTGCGAGAACATGATGGTGAAACTGTTGAAACTTAATTACATCAACCAAGTTCATAAATAAATTATTTGCAATTTTTTTTTCTCTGTGTTTTAAATTCAGTAAGTTTTAACCGATATATAACACACACAGAGAGCAGAGAGACATATATATATATATATAACGAATGTTTCGTAGAGTTTGTGCACCACTAAGAGATTTTTAAATTTTAAATGTATATCATACTCGAGGGGAAATTGAGCGAAAAATTCCAATTTTCTGGATACTGTAACGGTGTACTGTAACAATTATTTATTCTTATTATAATCTAACTGTGTGTAGTGTGTTTTGGACATCTACGTTAAATGCATGTGGGTAATGGGTAGAATCTGAGATATTGTTGCGCCAATCGTTAAACGTTATCACAGGGCCGTATCCAAAACAATCATTCCGAATGTACCCCAGGGCTGCGTGGGCACTCAAAGATTAAATAGCTATTTTCATAATAAGGTAGTAAATGGGATTGTTTTGCGCACTAGATGTGAGATTGCCGATACGAGCGAAGCGAGTTCGGCCACACATCGTGTGCGCAAAACCCCCATTTACTACCGTGTTAGGAACAAGGTTTTATCTCCTGTAATGTCATAATCACCATAAAAAACAAATTTCAAAAATCAAACTGAAACATAAACACGCCATGATACCGTCACTCATTCATATTCCCCACAAATAAAACACACATCTAGTATACTGTTAAGAATCAATTTTCAGTGAATAAATGAGAAATTATCGAAGTTAGCCGTGCGCAAATGAGAAATTATCGAAATTTTCAGTTAATAAACGTACGTTCTGTGAATGACGTGTTTAAACCTAGCCCATTTTGATTCTAAAACTGACACTCAAATTGTGAATATTATGACATTACAGGAGATAATAGTATTTTTCAAGACAGGAAATGACGATTTTTTCAGCACCAGTCTTAAAATTAGGACGTGTGCTGAAAATAGTATGTTGTGTTACAAGTATTGTAATGTTGATTTTTTCAGCACTAGACCCTCATTACAATACGTGTAACACATCATGCTTTGTGCCAACCGAGAATTGAAATAGACAAGAGCACAAAAAATCATAATTTTCATTGTAAACAATCACTCTTCAAATTTGATCGATCACATTGCTTTGCATTTTCTCAAACGAATGCTGTAACAACTCATACAAATTCCAGATCAACACTGCTTTGAGTGTTGTAATATCACATCAAACGGGTGCTGAAATAAGTCACTTTACAACACTAAAATGAGTGCTGAAAAGAGTCGTATTTCAATTCTCGGTGGCACAAAATCCATTTCCTGTTGAGGTACGAACAACGTTTTGTGCATCGGACAACTGAAATAGACAAAACACATCAATTTACTTGAAAACATACACACTTCACACCATATTAAATTTAATCAATCGTATAGTCATAGACAAATTCATGTAATTCTTTTCCCGCACTATAAATCGTAAAGAAATGAAGTTTTTTCCCGCACGATATAAGGTTCGGGAAAAACTGACATTTCTTAATGAAAAATCATGGCAAAATAGGTCGTATTTCAGTTGTCGGATGCACAAAACATTTTTTACTACAGCAAAGCATACAGTCAGTTGCGAAGTGAAATTTTTACAGAAATTGTATGGACAATCTGTCATTATTTAACGGTGAGCAAAGAATGGACAGAAAGTCAAAGTTTCGTTTCACCGCTAGCTAAAGGAGGCATCGATGCTCTGGTGAAAGGGATTCATTTGGGATTTTCTTAAATACTGGATCTTAGTTTACTCTTCTGAATCAGGGCCTACTTTTTAAAAACTTTTAGAGAAAATCGAGAAATTCAAGAAACTTTGAGAAATTCAAGAAACTTCGAGAAATTCAAGAAATTTCGAGAAATATTTCTTGAATTTCTCAAAGTTTCTTGAATTTCTCGAATTCGACAAAATTTCAACAAATTCCAGAAAATTCAAGAAATTCGGAAAACTTCGAGAAATTCAAGAAATTTCAAGAAACTAATTTCTCGAGTTTCTTGAAGTTTCTCGAATTTCTCGAATTCGAGAAATTTTAAGAAATTCGAGAAATTTCAAGAAATTCAAGAAATTAGTTTCCAAAAAGTATACCCTGCTTCTGATGATATCTTTCCACGAGAATCCTATTTCAAAAATATAGGACCGCAATAACACATGGCAGAAAACAGATTTGGTTGTAGCAGTTCGACCAGAACTAAGGAAACTGAGCAGTTTATGAAAATTTCGCTAAACTACTGACTTTTCTCAGAGCTAGTCAAACGACTCCAAACAAATCGAATTCTTATTTAAAGTTAACACATTCGTGGTCGGTATTGCGGTCGTACATTTTTCAAACAGGATTCTGATGAAAAGCTATCATCAAAAATGAAATACGAGACATACATAATGTAGGCTACAATTTTAGCTAAGCATCGATGCCTCTTAAAGTATGTTGGATGATTTAGATTTACGTGGGATATTCAAATAAATGCATCTCGCACGTAGTATTTACGTCGTACAATTTTATGTCTTACTCTGTGGTTGTAGTTCACGGGCTGAGGCCATTCGGACGTACAAAGATTTGTGGTTTTTTTCTCGAATAATCCTTAACAAATTTCCATGATTTTAAAATGATAGTAAAAAGGAAATATTTCGGAACAAAGGAATTGTTTTGATGGTACACTTTCAGAAAATACCAGGGTATTAGGACTGCAGGGACGGTTGCTGTTAAATCGTCGTCGAGAAAGTTGTATTTCTGTTTTTGTAATTTAACACAACATGAATCATCGTCTGGATTAAATGTTAATTTCGAATTCGATGAAAAGTTTTTAAATGTCTCATGTTTCAGCCAGAGCTCCTACAGTTTTCGTTTCGTTTTTTCCCATTGTTTTATGGAATTCTAAAATCTAATTACTTTTAACGTTTAACTGACTTTTACCCACATTATTATATCTTCTTGTAGATTCCTAGGAGAAATTCAGCTATTTAAGGCTTATGTTCGTTTCGCCGACGGCGTAAAGCCTCCTGCACGTACGCCAGTTCAGAAGAAGTGAGTGTGTCTTTGGATGTGTGTACACTTCTTTTAATCCTTGTAAATTATTTTGTTTATTTATAAGCGTACAGTTGAACAACCGCCTACGCATATATTGTGAAAAGTGTTGTTTCACTGATACATGTTGTTTGCATGGTTAAAATACCATTTTATCCATGTAATATGGATGCGAACATAATAAATGATGGTGGTGTTAATTTCGTTTTGTTTGCTTTAATATTATTGCCATTTTTTTTCGGTGTGTTCGGTGTTTTATTTTCTTATTGTTATGTGTCGTGTGCTTCAGTCTCTATTACGTTTATGTTAGAAAGTGTGGCTTAAGTGTATTTGTAAATGTACTTCACCATTTTGAGCTTTATTAGTTTTTGTTTGACTTGAAAATTAGTCAGAAATATACGAGCGCGGCAAAAATGTATGTTGCTTTAATGTTAATTTTTAATTTGATGGAAGTCCTAAAGTATGATGTTATATACATGGAATATATGGGGATACATTCCTAAAGGATGTCCAACTGCATTTGCCCAACAGAAACATCAAACTGTTCCAGGGAGTGAGGCTCCTTTGTTGAACAAAAAAACTTTTTTCGTTTAGTACGAAAGCGTGATTTTTGAACCATTGAGAGCTGAGAGGATTCTAAAACGATAAGGAGACCTTGTAAAAACCGACCGCAGTGCCACCTATTTCAAAGTTTTCGTAAAAGGGGTGCAAAGACGAATTATCACCGGAGAACCATTTATGCTGTAGGTGCAATATGGTATAATTAGAAAAAAAAAACTGAATTTTCAATTTTCATATGAGTTTTCCCGCTTTTATCTCCAAAGTGACTAAAAAAAATTATTTAAAGTTAAATAATTTTGAAGATATCAATCAATTACGGACGGAATTTTGAAAACCGACACACTTTCTCTGCCTTAAGTTGTATAATAGACGTTAGGGTGGGTCGATTTTCCCAATTTTAAAATCCACAACCAGTAGGGTGTGTGGCTTGAAGAGACGAATCGATCTGCATCATTAGTTTTTGATGTCCGATTACTTTTGAATATCCCATGACAACATTTACGAGTTCAGCGCCTTACTTAGTTTTGAGATTTTTTCAATTTTTTTTTCGTTGGATTCTCTTCAAATAAGTACACGAAAAAAAAAAAGAAATATTCAATACCAATTTAATGTAAAAAATTGGTATCGAATATATAAATATTTGTGGCGAATATATTAGATAAACATTTGTAGCAAATAATTAACTATATTCGTTACAAATATATAAATATTTGTCCGAAATATATTTAATTATTTGCCACAAATATTTTTTTTAAAATTCGTCATAAATAATTAAATATATTTGTAACAAATATTTACATATTTGCTACAAATATTTATATATTTGTAACGAATATATTTTGAAATAATTTGTCACAAATAATTAAATATAATTGTGACAAGCAAATTACCTGAAATTTTGTGACAAATATAAATATATTTGTCACAACTATAAATATATTTCTAGCAAACAATTCTTTCCAAATCTTTTTTTTTCGTGTAAGTTGAAGACTTGAAATGATAAAAATAAACTAAGCGAATCTTTTTGGAAAAAAAATGTGCGAAATTTGCACACTTGTTCCACAGTTTTCACATAACAGTTCATAATTTTCACACAAAAAATCCATTTCGATTCATAGTCTCGGTTTTTGTTGCTATCTTGCAATTGTGGAACAAATGTGCAAATTTCGCATATTTTTTTCAAAAAGATTCGCTTAGTTTATTTTTATCATTTCAACTTGAAGAGAATCCAACAAAAAAAAATCAAAAAAAATCTCAAAACTAAGTAAGGCGCTGAACTCGTAAAAGTTGTCATGGGATATTCAAAAGTAATCGGACATCAAAGACTAATGATGCAGATCGATTCGTCTCTTCAAGCCACACACCCTACTGGTTGTGGATTTTAAAATTGGGAAAATCGACCCACCCTATTAGACGTAGTAAAAATTTTCCGTGTTACGGCAATATAAATGGCGCTATGATCATATGAAATTTGTCTAATCACGTAAAGCACAGTACGTACGTGAATCAATTTTTTTTAAAGGAGTGGGAATACCGTTCTTTTTTCCTCACTTCCTTACTCGTAAAAACAAAAATCGGGTCCAAGGACGTAATGTACTAGAAATAAATTCTTTTGTTCATGCAAATTACGGCAGTTCTGTTCTGTTTTACTTGAGTTTTTGAACTCTCCATCCAAAAGTTCCCGCAAAAAAACACAAAAACAAGGCATCAGAACAGTCGGAGCGTTTGCTGCGACTTAGCCCCGTACGACCCGTAATCCTATTTCGTCCGTAACCATAATACGTCCGTAGCCGAAATACGCCCAGAACCCTTCTATTCGGCATTCAATTATCTCTCAAATGAAACTAAATCTGGCAAAATCGGATGAGATTTACTCGATTTATGTGCAAAAAACACTTAGGGCCGAGTAGCGGCCTTAGTCCAAGAGACCAAATTTGAAACTTTTTTCGCCACGTTCTTTTCGGTATTCAATTACCTTTCATAAAAAACTAAATCTAGCAAAATCGGATGAGATTTACTCGATTTATGTGCAAAAAACACTTAGGGCCGAGTAACGACCTCCCAACAAGCCCACGTTGCATCTTACCCAAAAACAATGTTCAGCAACTTTGTTCTACTCGTCAGTACCTTTCATTTGATATATCACAAGCAGCCATTGCGTGCGTATTTCGGTAGATATCGTCAAAAGACTGAAAAACACTTATAGGGCCCTAGCTCTGGAAGGGCCGACCCTACCATGCCCATTTTCGAACTTGACCTTACTTTTGTCGATACCAATCGGGGAAAAAAAGAATTTTGAAAAAAGGTTGTGATTTACTCAAGCTAGAGGGGTCACGGACGGACGGACGGACGGACGGACGGACGGACGGACGGACGGACATTTTTTTTATTGCGGATTCGTCGTCTATGAACATAACCAAATGCTTTGCCCTTACTGTCTGCTTCCAATTCAACGTGTTACAAACGGCATATTAATCTTATAAGCCCCCAATACTTCGTACGGGGCTAAAAATGTTCAGGACTGTAGAAGTTAGAGCTGATTTTCTGTTTCCATATTCCTGTGAGAAACTGCTTCTCTTTTCACGACAAATCTTGCAGTACAGGGCTAAAAAAGGTGTTAAAGGACTTTATACAAAAAAGAGTCCAGGGTACATGATGTTCCGGATGTGCAATCATTATTTTCCGGAGCAGTATCCTAAGTGGAGATAAATGTATTTGCAAATATGAAGGTTTTCCGGATAGGAAATGTAACTTTAGCATCAATGACACGATAGTGAGGACATAAATATATCGGCCTGGTCGTATTGAAAAAACGTGCATGACAATTTTTTTTTTGTTAAATATTTTATTTGTTTCGGTTCAATTCAAGCATAAAGTGAAAGCAGATATTTTTCACGAACATGTTTTTATGGAATGTTTTTCGTTTTTTTAATTTATAAATAAATAATAATCTAACCAACAAAAAAAAAAAATGTTGCATGAGTTAAATTTGGTGAGTTGAACCACCCACACTGGAGTGTAGCATTTTTGATAAACGGTTATGTTATTTGAATTTAAATTAATTATTTTGTATGTAAATACAGAATTGGGAGAGTCCCGTTTAAATTGCTATTTTTGAATATATTTTTTTTTTACCGTTTCTCATTATTTTGTACATCAGTTTTTCTACATAAAGTCTTCTATTAGCCTTCATTGGTATAATTGAAAATGGGGATTGAATAAATAGAAGAAAACTCTACCACAACTCTTGCAAATGAAAATTTATTAAAATGGAATGATAAACGATTTAAACAAAAAGTATGTAAAGGATACATTGTACCCGAGACCCACTAACCCGCACTTTTATTGCTGCAAGGAATTTTGTCTGAATATTTTTGAAAAGTATTTTGATCACTAAAAGACAAAAGGAATTGTTAGCCACGACGAGTAACGTTTGAAACTAATTTGAAATGTTGCTTCGCTTATCACTCGGTAAAAATCCGTCAGATAATCCTGCGCAATAGATTTGGTTACAAGTTTAATGCTTGACTTGCCACAAAAAAGTGCTCCGTGTGAGAGACAAAATTGAATTTTTTCAATTTTGCTTTGTTTATTTGACAGCTGGCTCTATCACGGCTCTCTCACGGAGTACTTTTTGTTGAGTGGAAACTACACTTAAGTTTCAAAGACAGTGCTAACTGACGTCCGAGTCTTGATGGTGTGGCCGTGTATGATATCCACGCAAAACTTGTCAAACTCGACATCTTTTTGGACCTTCAAGCTTCAGGAAACAAAAATTGATTGAAACATATGCGAAGCAGCTACATCTGTTCAAGTTCAATGTGAAGAATATACCCAAACACATCTACCAATTATATTTCCAAACTCTCTAAATATACCGAGATATTGTCTTTTTCTTGAAAACCAATATGATGACCGTCGACCATTTTGTTGGAAAGCCGAGACTCACTGTAGGGCTTTCATTTTCCTTCAGAACGGAAAAGGTTCGAATTTTCTCGAGATAGTCGCCACCGATCTATTGAAAACCACTGAAATCATTTTTAGCCCCGTACGAAGTACAAAGGGGCTTATAGGATTACGATGCCGTGTGTAATTGATGGAATTCGAAGCAGACGGTAAGGGCAAAGTGTTTGCCTACGTTCATAGATGACGAATCCGCAATAAAAATTTTGTCTGTCCGTCTATCCTTCTGTCCGTCTGTCCGTCACGTCGATATCTTGAGTAAATCAAATCCGATTTCAAAAATTTTTTTTTCCCTAAAAGATAGTCAAAATATTGAGGCTAAGTTCGAAGATGGCCATATTTGGGTCGGCCCTTCGTGAGTTAGGGCCGCCTAAGTGCTTTAAGGTCTTTTGGGGATATTTACGGCAAAAAACACGTTGGAAATGTAAATGAAACGGCAAACGGCCAGGAAAAAAAAGTTTATTAAAATCGGGTGAATGGCCCGTGAGTTAGGGCCCTAGAAGTGAAAGGCTACTCGGCCCTAAGTGTATTTTGCATATAAATCGAGTAAATCTCATCCAATTTTGTTAGTTTTTGTCTTATATGAAAGTTAATTGAATACCGAATAGAATGTGGTGAGAAAAATGTTTGAAATTTGGGTCCTTGGACTGAGGCCGCTCCTCGGCCCTAAGTGTATTTTGCATATAACTCGAGCAAATTTGATCCGATTTTCCTAATTTTTGTTTCATTTAAAAGGTAATTGAACATCGAATAGAATGTTGTTGAAAAAAAAATTAAAATTTGGGTCCTTGGACTAAGGCCTCTCCACGGCCCTAAGTGTGTTTTGCATAACTCGAGTAAATTTGATCCGATTTTCCTAAATTTTGTTTCATTTGAAAGGTAATCGAACACCAAATAGAATGTTGTTGGAAAAAAAATTGGGTCCTTGGACTAAGCCCGCTACTCGGCCCTAAGTGTATTTTGCATATATCTCGAGTAAATTTCGTCCGATTTTCCTAATTTTTGTTTCATTTGGAAGGTAATCGAAGGCCGAATATAATAATGTTGAAAAAAATTAAATTTGGGTCGTTGGACTAAGGCCGTAACTAGGCCTTAGGCCTCTCAATAGATTAAAATTTTAGGTCAACTTGAAATTTGTGTTACATTTGAAAGGAACGTCGTACGGGACTTCGTAATTGCGCTATGCGCAATTTGTAAGATGTACACATTTCATAATAATTTGACTTCAACTAGGGTGACAGGCGCACTAGGGTCACGTGCGCAATAGATGTACGGGTTCGTACGGGGCTCAGTCGCAGCAAACGCTCCGACTGTTCTGACGGCTCGTTTCCTATTGATGGGTCTGGGCACCAATTATCGTGAATTTAAAAATTCGTAACTTGACAGTTCTCACCTTAATGCCATTAGTGGTCCATGATTCGTAACTTTTAAGGTGACAACTGTCAAGTTACGAGTTCTTACATTCTTGAGAATCGGCACAGTAACTTACAATATTTGTGTTAAAATAACGGTTTTTGGTTATCAGCAACCACTGTTGACTGGTTTGACTCGCCTTTGGATTAAAAATTAGTATGGCTATTAAGAAACGTCGTCCAACGTATTCTATGCGCTTATTCGGTGTCAAATACAAAATTTACCACCACAATAGCGTTTTACTAGGCGAAGGTGAATGCTTATTTTCTGAAACACACGACGCATATGCTCGTTGATAATGAATAATAATCCTCAACATAACCATGTCGTTGTTGAGAGTATAATGCACTCTTTCCAGATAAGAAGAACATCTGTAATACGATTCTCTATGAAAAATGTGTTGTAATTTCCCTACGGCATTTTGCTAAGGATTAACGATCTGCGTTTATTTGTAAACAAGCCAATATACCCTATGCGACACAATGATAAATTTATAATGACATAACGGTTTGACTATATTTTTTAAAATAACCATGTCTCTTGGCCTTGATAAATGGAGAGAAACATTCCCCAGCAAGTTTCGATTAGATTTATGCAGAAGAAAAATGATTTAAGAGAAGTTGCGCATTTTTTGTTAGCTCTTTCAATTGAAGGTACGTTTTGAATAGTCTAACGTTAAGAATACAGAACAAGCGTCTGGGAGACAGCATCGTTCTGAGAAACATATATTTATTCTTGTAATTCAAAGATGCGCCAGTTTTGCTTGCAAGCATGTCATTCTGAATTGATTCAAAGCGTTTTACCGTTAAATCGATCGATATACTTGAATACATAAGTGTGCTAACATAATCGAATTACACACTTTGTGGAGAGCTTATTTTTTCTTCGTGTAGAACAGACCAGCCAACCAGTCGATTTGTTTGTGTTTGTGAAGACGTCATAAGTATTTTCAAATAATTTTTGTGGCCTAGCTTTGAAGGGCACGCTTTTAAACCGATGAATGTCGAGTAATGAATCTCTTTGATTTTTAACTTGTGGCCAGGGCGAAGATTCTCGTGAATTTAAGAATACGTTACTTGACAATGGTCACCTTAATGCTAAGAATGATCCATACGATTCGTAATTTTTTTTTTTTTTTTAAAGTGTTGAAATATTTATTTAAGAAATTTGCATATACCAAGAAAAGGTGGTCAGGCTAAGCCTTCATCCCAACCTGTAAAAACTTGGATCTTTTCAGATTACATTATAAATAAAAAATTTCTTCCAAAGGTTTCGCCGCAGGAATTGTTCCCATTACGCAACTAGCATTGAAGCGTTGAATAGCCAACGAGATTCTTTGTGTTAGATAAAATTTTGATTTCTTGTCACCAGTTAATTCCTGCAACTTCGAACCAATAGTGTTGATGAAATTTTTTGATTCTGTACTCCAAGGACCCATAGTTTCTACTGCAAATGCTAAAAGAATATAATTATTAGATGAAGTCAAATCTGAATAATGTTTGTGTTTTTCAAGCGCTGCAAAATTTGCGAGTTCACCAGCTTTTTTAGATGTTTTCGACAAGTATGAATCAGCGAACGTGTCTACGCAAGTCGCGTCCCAGACCAAAGGTTTTCCTTTAGACCATGGCGTCAAAGTTACTCCATCAGGTTTCTTTCCGTCATTTCTTGATAATCCTTTTGGTTCCAGGTGGTTTGGAATATGAAGGGACATAAGTGCTCGACTTATGATTTCATTCAATTCTATATGACGTAGATATCTGCCTGCACTTTTTAGGCAACTCAATCCATGCAGACCTCTTGCGGATACTACAGATCCGCACAGACACGTGTGTACCAAACATATATCACAACCTAGTCGTAAACCAATACAAATTCTTATCGAATTACTGTCCATAAAAGTTCCAATGTTTGAAGAAGGAATTGCATGAAGCCAAGCATTTGATTCTTTACACTGTAGTGCTTTAAAACGAGCTAGATCAAGCTTCGATGTAAAAACCAGTTCTTTCTTGATAATTCGTTTTGTATTGATCATGTCCCAAGCTTTTTGCGAAGTCTTCAAAGATGGCTCTTCAACATTTAAGCTTTTCCATTTCTCCGAAGCTTCATCAAAATTAGCAATGAAAGGCACGTCTTGAGAGTTTAGAATTTGAGAGACGTGACCTCCAACACCAAATGACGAACCAAGGAAAGCAGGTAAAGAAATGTCTTGAAGTCTTCTTATTCCAAGACCACCTTCGTTAATGGGTAAAGTCGCTTGCGTCCACTGCTTGTGATTCAAATCTACATTCAGTATTACTTCCAAAAGATCTTTAATTTCATCGTCAAATGCTGCAAGAAAATCTTCAAATTTCCAAGCTGGAGACGTTCTGATTAAATACAGCAATTTTGGGATTGCAAAACAGTTTCGGAGAAGGAATAATGACGTATGCGAATTTAAAAATTTCAAACGCTCGAACATTACCTTCACTTTGCACAAAACTTTTTCTGCAAATTTCTTGAAACCTTCTTCGAAAAGTGGTGCGCCAAGCAGACTTAAATCTTCCTTAGATACAACCCTGATTCCAGGACAGATTGCATTGAACTTTATATACGTTTCTTCGTCAACTGAGCCCGAACAGAAGAATAGCTCGCATTTCGATGGATTAATTTTGAGACTGTCAAGTTACTTTCTAGCAGAGATTTGTGTTTCACGGCCATTCTAACGGTAATTCTGACACCTTCTACTAACTTTTAATATTCATATTCGCGCGCGTAGGGTGAGCGTACCAATCCTCGGACAAGAATGAGTCCTCGGACACCTATTGTTCTCTCATTCATAAAAAAAGTTTATGAATGAAAGAACAATAGGTGTCCGAGGACTCATTCTTGTCCGAGGATTGGTACGCTCACCCTACGTTTTAAATGGTACAACCACACATTCGAATAATACAAAACTGGAATTTTTTGCGCTAAGCAAAATGATTTGTTCTGCTTGTTCGTCGTAAGACGTCTGGTGAGGTGATTGAATAAAGTAGATTAACTTCTCTTCAATTGTCCCAAAACGTTAACCACTCTCATTCCAAACTCAACGAAACAATTTCATTTTTTTTTTCTTTTTTCGATGTAAAAGAGAGGGATTCTTTTGAAAAACAGCCTGCCGAAATCGGGCGTGTTTTATAGTGGAACTTTTTATAGGTATCTAGAAAGGACTTCGACCCTAGAAGCCAAAACCACTCTCAAAAAAATTCTTCGAAGCTTTTATGGCTGGTGAAAGTTGATCGAAAGCCGAAAATTTGCACTTTTCTTACCAAAATTTCTCCAGGTACACGAGCCGTACAGGGTCGTGTGGGGTGTCATTAGAAAGGTAGTCACATGTACTATTGAGCCGAATAGAGTCTCATTGGTTTTAAAATTAATCCGCACTGAAATATGTGCAGTTGAAGTTTTCAACAGAAAACTTGCACTTTTCTTACCAACATTTCTCTAGTTACACCAGCCGTACATGGTGGTGTGGGGTATCACTTGAAAGGTAATTTTATGTGCTTTTGGGCCAAATAGGGTCTTATGGGGTTTGGATGCATGTGTGATGACATTTCAACTTATCATATTTCATCGTAGATGACCCTGTACGGCTCGTGTAACTGGAGAAATTTTGGTAAGAAAAGTGCAAGTTTTCGGTTTTTGATCACCTTTCACCAGTCACAAAAGCTTCGAAGAATTTTTTTGAAAGTGCACGGTGTTGTTGAATGGAGTTTAATTAAACATGTCGTCGCAAATTTGATATTTTTGGATATTCTTAGTCTGCTTGTGACCCTGAACAACGTTCCACAAAAATTTTTGATTTTCATCCGTGCAGTCCGGAGCACCCGTACCAAGGTTCCCTAGAGTGCTCTGTGGGTGCTATAGAACTGATTGGGGTTGCAATCGATAGAAAATGGAATTTTAATAGTCATACTACAAAAAAAATTTCCAATGGATTCAAGGTGGACAGGTGGCGACTCACAGAGGTGGTAATTAGTTGTACAAGTAGATAGACATTAGCTCTACCAATATCCAAAAAATTACTTTTCCAAATTTTCAACATAGCAACTTTATAGTGGTTCAAAATTTTTCTCACTTTTTTGGCCATAGTTGTGAAACTCAGCAACGCCTAAGTCACACTCATGATAGTTTTTCGCAGCCAAACTGCTTAGATTTGTTTTGCTGTTAGTCTCAGCTTTCCAACAACACCACACTTGCTATATCTCTGGTCAACAGTGCCGTTCTATTGAGTGCCTAAGTGAGGTAAGTCCTCCAAACTTTAAGCATGACATTAGGGAGCCTTGGTACGGGTGCTCCGGACTGCACGAATGAAAATCAAAAATTTTTGTGGAACGTTGTTCAGGGTCACAAGCAGACTAAGAATATCCAAAAATATCAAATTTGCGACGACATGTTTAATTAAACTCCATTCAACCACACCGTGAGTGGTTTTGGGTTCTAGGGTCGAAGTCCTTTCTAGGCACATATAAAAAAGTCCACTGGAAAATGCGTCCGATTTCGGTAGGCTGTTTTTCAAAAGAATCCCTCAGATGCATTTTGTCAGGCTTTTATATTTCCTTGCAGACCGAATTCATTCTTATGAGTCGCGTATAAATTTTTTTTTTTTTTTTTTTTTTTTCCTTAAAAATCTTTTTATTATTCGTTAAAATTAATCCTAAATTTGTACCTGTACATGACGTATAAAATATTGTAGTCGGCATGTAACTCATGTTCGAATCAAAATTTCACTTGATGTTAAAACCTATTCGTTTACCCAATGTTGGCTCGGTTTGAATAAGTTTTCCGGTTTTAAATGGGATAAAGATTTCTTTAGAGAGAGAAGAAAACCGGCTTAAGTGACTCTTTATCTTTAGTTTTTTTTTTTCTATTGAAAATAGCTCCTTACTGGTAAAATACCCAGAGGGAACTATCTGGTTGTTTGGTCCTCTTTTTCAATTGAATAAGTTTTTGATTTTTCTTCTTCTGAAAAGGAAATACAAAATACGTCGCTTTCATAATAAAGCTTAAACTATACGAAGAATATCGATCAAAGTAGCACATTATACCACTGAGCGTAAACAGTTACTTTTCATACGTCGACCAAAAACTGTGAGATAATATTGGACAGACGATTCCAGGCATAAATTATTTGTTCGAAATCGAAGATTATAAGCTGGCGAAGGTAAAAAATCTCATGAACTGACATCTCGCCTAAATGTAGGCTCAAATCGTATAGCCACCAAATCACAACTAAGCTTGAGTGAAATTTAGAACGTTATCAATGAGACAGACTAGCTAGAAAAATTCCATGTGAAAGTGGTTGTACATGGGATTCCGGATAATTTTGCTGGAATGGCCCTCTGTAACCACTGAGCCATCCCGTCAAACCGCGATTCTTGTCTACGAAAAACTATCTGGAGATCAATCTCATTGAAAACATACGTCAGATAAAAATTATTCTCTCAGGCGCTTTTCGTTGTCAACTTCTATCGGCTGAAACGATCGCTTAACTATGTGACAAATTTCAGTCTAAATGCCTAACCCAACCTAAGTACTAAAGGAATGGCAAAATGTGACTGACAATAACCTCGATCGTAATGTTTCCATTACTTAACAATTTTTGATGTCATAATCGGCCCATTATCGAGAAGCGAATGCAATAAACGATGTCGTATATTCACATACATCAAGAAAAGAACTTTTCAAACTTACGTTTATAAATATCAAAGTAAGAAAAGAAAAGAAACCGAACGTATAAGTTGAAGAAAGCCTTTCGAAAATAATCCATCTCTGTGTGATCTACCTTCAAAGGCCAGACCCTTTTTGAATGCAATTTATGTGAATGCTAAAATATGAACCGAAAACAAACAGAATTAAAGTTTAATGTTATTAAAAAGGTCACTCCTCTTCTACATATATATCGGATATATGCTGACGGAGTTATAGGTTTTTGCGACAATTTGAATGTTATCTCGACACTCACCTTCCCGGTGAGTATAGTTCAAAAAGTACAAAAAGTAATTACAATTTAGGAAAATCGATGTTGGTAGTAGAAGAGACGTACATTTTTGAGGGTAAAATAATTTGGTTTACAAATTGATGTTGATGATGTGGTATCTTTGAGATATACGTTCACAGATGCTGCGGTAAAAGTTTGAACTTAAAATACGGTGTAAGTAATGTTAATGTGTGTAGTTACTAGTTAATGAACAATTTTGTTTTCTCCATCGCCGTATTAGATTGGCACACAAGTTTATAGATGTAGATAAATTAGAACAACAACAGTTTCTCATGAATCGAGATTAATTATTATTAATTTATTTGAGCAAGTACACACATCGGAGAGGCAGCTAGGTATTTCGTGGAACTATTCCATATACGTATATAAATCTGCAAAGTTGTAAAGTTCATTTAAAGTTTGCATTGATTATATTGACAGATTCAATGATGTAAAAGTAAAGTTGTAAGAGAAAAGTAATTAAAATGTAACTCTTAAGACCATATACCACTTTCGACGCTAATTTAGCGCATTAAACGGCTGCGATACAAGAGACACTGTCTCTATTACAGTAGAAAATTTACGGCTTGTGAAAACTTTACCACCCATTATTTCGTGGACACGAACTTTTCAGGTGAAAGTTCGCGACAAAACGATCGAAACTGGCGGTTTTGGCACTAAATTAAATTTGTCTGGCTTTGTAATGTTTATGAAATAAGAAACATGCAATTAGTTACTTCATGTGTTTTGTCTTATCACAATTGAATTTGTCTCCAATATGCGTTTTTCGTTTCATGGTTTGGTTGCTGTCAGACAAGCGGCAACGGTTATTTACTATTTAGTTTGCTTACTTAAACGGCAAGCATATACCATTAAATCTGTGACTGACTTAGTAAATGTTAAAGAATTAAAAACAACGTTTCAGATGGTAGGTAATGAACATTTTCTCACGATACTGTCAAATAAATGCGACTTCATGTAATCAATGACTTCCGTGGAGTCCGTAAACATAATGTGTTATTACAATGTTCCGTATGGTACAGGTCAGAAAACACCGAGTGAGTTTTGTTACAGTAGCACAAAATGGATACCGCGTGTAATACATTACTTTCGCAGCGTTCAATGTGTAAATGCAATACTTTGTACAAATCTTTTACTTACTTGTTTCAACAAACATTTAATTACTTAGGAGGATACGCGCCAGAGTACATCGCTTATTTCTGTCTTTGTTGTCGACCACAACTCTCTTGTTTCTAAATAAAAATCGTAAATTTTTCGCTTTAATTAATTGAATTTTCTTTGTTTCTTTTCAGAAATGAGTAAGTACAACACAATACGCTATATACTTCACTTTACAACGTAATTTGGGATGCAGGTAGGAAAGATAAATTAGTCATTAGTCATTAAAGGGTGAAATGATTATCAAATACGAGATAATGTAATTAAAAGTGATTCATTTCAAAGTAAGACGGTGAAACTTAATTTTTTTTATTGACTGCTAAGACAACAGCATTAACCTTCAAGTGGATCTGATTAAATAAAATATAAAAGAAAATTACTGGATTTACAGCACTGATATGTTCTTTAATTTTAGGGTGAAGTAAACTTTTTTTGTGAAAAGATATCTTGAATTTATGGACGCAAGTATCGTTTCCAGTCAATGTAAGTGTTTCCAGTTGATGATATTTTGGCGCAAAATTTGAAAACACCTAGCGAATTCAAATTTTGCGCCAAAATATAATAGACTGGGAAGCATTTAATTGGCTGAGAACATCGATGTCTTTTAAAACTCTTAAGATTATGAACACATTTGTACTAAAATTTCTAAGATTGGCTGGTTTTAGAATGTTAGTCACTGTAAAGTCATAAAGTGACGCATAATAAAACTCACGTTTTGGCGTGGCGGGTGTATTTCAATTAACGCAGTGTTCGAGTAAAAATTAAAGAAATTAATGTCAATTTTCTTTGACAATGTTCACAATTGGTAGGTCTTAGATTCTGAGTACAGACTTCGAAAGATTGACACAAGATATCAAGAAAAACGTCTTTATTGATCGATGTATTAAAACAGAATAAAATGAATTAGTGAAAACTGATTCAAGGCTTACTAATATTTTTCTTCTGATTTGATTACTTTGATTACATCCTTTAAATTCCTAAATTTCTAAAAATACTCTGCAATTGTTCACTTCGAAAAGTTACTTTTAAAAAATGTCTACACTTTCTCAACGCACCTAGTGATTGTTTAGTTTTCCAATTATTCTTATTTGACGCAGATTTGAAGTTTTCTGCTGACTTTTGTGCGACATTGAAATATTAAGAATATTTAACTCGGCAAGCTACCAGAAATTGTTGATTTTTTTTCAGAAGAAAATGATTGGTCGACGTCGGATTCACTACATTTCAATGAATCTATGTTTTAAAGCAATTATGTGTTTGCATTAAATGAACTAGCAATAAGCTTGTAGGTTTAAGGTTTTAAAGGAACTGTGCCAGCAACCTTCAATTTTTATCGCTCATTACACAAGTAAATTCTTCCTTCTGTCTTTTTATTAAAAAAAAAAAACGGTTTCGGTTTCCATATGGCTTGACAATTACAAATGAATTTTATTTGTTTAATTGATACTTTTCATAATCCCATCAGAATTCAACAAAACTCTGTACTTCCCGGAAATGCGAAGTTAACCAGGAAAAAATAATAAAATTCGTTTAATGTAATGGAATAATTGATGCGTTTGTTTAATTTAGAAAATGTCAACAATAATTTTTCATTTAAAAAATTGTTGAAGGTTTAATCCGTAACCATCACAATTTGAGTTTCGCAAATGTTGCTGGTAATCGAAAGACTCTCCCTTTCATTTAATCCTTTAAATTTTCCATAATATCCTCAATTTCCAACTCCTTTTTTTCTATGGGAAAGACTGCGAAAATATTTAACTTATAAATTTCAATGTCACGTCTATAGATTACGTATACAGAACTCCGTAGTCATACATCGCATTGACTTGCTATCGGAAATACTCTCGAAGAAGAAAGAAAAGTGAAAAAGAAATGCTAGTAAACCACTTAACTTTTGCTTTGGAATAAATTAAAAACTTTTCTATCCTTTCAACAGCAACCGTATATTTATACTAGAGATGAGCTGGTGGCTCGAATATCAAATATTTTCACTGCATACACTTTCGGGCGGGCTTATTCTTTTAACAGTTATCTGATTTTTTTGTGTCTCAAAGTCGTCCGTGATATTAAGTAATTTATTGTAGGTGGAATTGCTTACATACTTTTTCGGTAGCCAATTCGATGCGATTCAGTTTGACAATTTGATTCGAAACATTTTCTAGGAGTTCATGAATTTCTCCATAAAAATTCTTCCGGGCTTGTTAAAAAGAAATTAGGTCCACCCGATCATCTCTATACAGCTCGTATAACTGTATGTTTGCACATGAATTAATCGCTTATAAGAGAAAATTCCAATGAAATTCATGGATTTATCTATACTACATCATAGACTCACTATAATGATAAATTCTCTTGTGTTCATACCATATTCCTAGGCATTTTAGTAAAGAAATGAATTTGTCTTTTCTTATGGTAAATTCACTTATCAAATTCGATTTGCTCTTGTATATTCACTGAATTAAGTTCCTTTGTGAGCACAATACGATAATTTTAATATAAATACGTACAAAGGGCATATTTTTCGTGCTTTTTTTGTGTGTGTGAAAAAGTCACATTTCCATAACAAAACCATGTCCTTTCTGAAATGGGACAGCATTATGTACGATACACCCTTTTTATATTTGGAATAAAGAGTAAAATAACAAAATGTTTGACATAAACTATTGTTGAATTAAGTTCTGTTTAATATGCAAGCCGGATTTTTTTTTGCTAACATTCTTTCTGTGTTATACCAATGTTCTTTTGTTATGCAGAAGCCGATAGCCAACCAAGTCCTAGATTATTTTATTAGCATTTCGATTTGTTGTCTTTTCCGCTCCCGAATGAAAAGGAAATGCGTAATATGGCGAAAGGAGTCTAGGCAAACCTCAACTGACATTCGAAGCGTGAGACTTCTTTTTCAAATAAATTGAGGATTTTAATGTCATTGTAGCTTAAAGTTCCTTTTACGGCATTTTTCAAGAAAGTAAAAGCTTCATCCTGAATCTAACTGTTTGTGGTAAGTGGAACCTCTCATTCGATCAGTTTGGTTATATTAACCAGTAACTTATTCACTGACAATTATTTGATTCACTGACATCGAGTGAAAAGTACATTATTAGGCTCTAAATTATGACACGGAGGCAGTAGGTGGTCCGATTTCATTTTCAAAATTGTCTGAAATACTTTACTGATTCCAACAACTTTTTGTGTGTTACCTCAGATCTTTCGTTTCGCTTGAGTTTTTACCAGGTGGTCACCACATACAAAGCTATTACGTCTTTGTACGGGTTTCATAGTCACACGTTCGCGCGTGGTAGTCATAAAAACGTAATAAGCACGCTTATCCGGTGTGATTGTGTAGGAGGGATTCTTTTGAAAAACTGCCTACCGAAATCGGACGCATTTTCCAGTGGACTTTTTTATATGTGCCTAGAAAGGTATTCGACCCTAGAAGCCAAAACCACTTTCAAAAAAATTCTTCGAAGTTTGTGTGGCTGGTGAAAGGTGAGCAAAAACCGAAAACTTGCACTTTTCTTACAAAAATTTCTCAAGTTACACGAGCCGTACAGGGTCGTGTGGGGTGTAATTAGAAAGGTAATCACATGTACTATTGAGCCGAATATGGACTTATTGGGTTTAAAATTCATCGACAGTAAAATATGTGCAGTTGAAGTTTTCAACCGAAGACTAACACTGTTCTTACTGAAATTTCTCGAGGTACACAAAACGTACATTGTCAAATCAAATCAAATCAAAAAAACAAGCAAAAAAGTCAGGGAAAGTCGAATGACATTAACTGTACGTTTGACCCTCTCTTTTCAGGGAATTGCAACAAATGACATGTTAAACCTCTCACAGTCGCTATCACTTCAGTTAAGCCAGGGCTGTAGTTCATACACACTCTTGTTCAATGACAAATATCCACGTTTCAGTAATCAAAAGCTGCGAAAACATTTGGAACGTTTGATTCATTCAATTTTGACTAATATCGAGGGTCTGAAGACCCAGAAGTAAAGTGGTACCGAAGCGTTGGATGAATAAAGTCAACGGAAAGAATGCTCAAATTCGTCAAGATATTATTTCGTATGGAAAAAATCAGATTCCAGGTGGAACAAGTGTTCCGGTGGTTCTTATTATTGTCTCTGCGGCTGTATATAGAATGATTAGAAGTGGAACAGCGGACATTTTTAGACCCGTACGAAGTACTGGGGTCTTATAGGTTTACGCATACGTTTGTAACACGTCGAATTGGACTCCCTGAGTAAGGGGAAACCTATTGTGGTTGTCTAGAGATGCCAAATCAGTGGAAAAAAAGGTCCGTCTGTCTGTCTGTCTGTCCGTTCTCTAACTTGAGTAAAACACATCCGATTTCTAAAATTCTTTTTTTCCTCGTTTGGTAATGTCAAAAGACAGGCTAAGTTCGAAGATGGGTGATTTCGGATCGACCTCTCCGGAGCTGGGGCCCAATAAGTGCCTAAGTGTTTTTCGATGATATCTCCAGACATTTAAGCACTACACTTGTCAGTGATACGTCAAATAAAAGGTATTTACAATACCGATCGACAAAAAAAAAGTTTATGGAAATCGGATGACCGACTCGTGAGTTAGACCCCTTGGTGTGAAACAGGCACAGGCGGCAAGCAGTTTTAGCTTGTAGGTCGGCCACATTTGAACATATGTCGTCTGTTTTAGCTTTATTAGATAGGTATTGACCGTACCAATCAGTGAAAAAAAAAGTTTATGAAATTATGTTCTCCTGAGCGTGAGCTAGGTCTCTTGGAGTGAGCTCTTATCTGGCTACTCGGCCGTACTGTGAACGTGGAGTATTTTGTCAATATCTCGAGTAAATTTTAACCGAATTTCATGAATTTTTTTTGTTTGAAAGGTATTAACGAATGTAAAGCGTCGGTACTATTTCCGGTCTCCTAACAAAATGGCTGCCGGCGGCCATATTGGATTTTAGTAAAATAGAAATATCTTGGGAAAAATGATACTTAGAGAGTTTCTGTTAACATGGAAATAATTTGTTATGTGTGTGGGGTTTCAGGGATTCCATATATGGACATCTATATATACCTATATACAGCTATATTGAGCTATATACAGGCATATAGAGCTATATAATAGCATATTCATCTGTGAAATGTTTATTTACAGTGAAATATAGGTAAATATAGCGGTATATAGCTGTTTAAATAGGAATTTATGAAATTTGACTTCGTACGGGGCTGTCTATATTGCCTCCGGCAATTTAGTTGTATATGATAACAAGGCAAAGAGTGGATAATGTAAGTGATTTAAAAGGAAGAATAGTTTTTCAGTAGAGAATGAAGTAAAAGAAATGAACAGTTTCACAGTAAAGGCTTTTGATACGAATAGGTGTTTCGTACGGGTTGGCGTTAGCTATGTTTTTTTATTGTATGGAAATTTTCTCATGGGCAAAAAATTCTTTGTCTGAAACTTATCACGAAAAATAAATCAAGAAAACACTCAACTTTGCGCGGTAAAGAGAGACAATAAATTGCCGATGTAGGAGCTCGATAAAAATTTAATTTTAATAAATCAACCAGAAAATAACCAGAAAAATTGTGATATTACCATTATTGTTGCATAAAAATATGAAATATGAAGAGCGACAAACAATTAACATTATTTTAATAATTTAACACAAGCCGCTGGAGCAGTGTAGACTCGTCGTAGATTCTTTCTTTAAGCATCACATTTCTTAAAGTCCTTTTCTTCTTTTTCGAATGTTTGGATGTTTTCTTTGTTATGATTTTTTTTTAAGCTTTAATGCAGACCCGAGTCGCATTGAAACCCTTCTGTATGCATAGTTCAAATCGAACACTCCTTTGTTCGGTATTATTAGCTGGTAAAATGCTCACAAACAATATAAAACATACGAAGTTAAAATCCGCTACATAGATAGTCGTCTGAGATTTATGATTCGAGATTATACCACACACACACACCCACAAAAAAAACTGGAAAACATAAAAATTTCAACCGACAAAAAATATGTTCGCATTTCCAAATGGTTTTTATTTTGCTCTTTTACAATTACCAAGCATTACATGAATATATATCCAGTTCCAGTCATAGGATACTGTGAATTTTAAAATTCCGTTGACCATGCGGTTTACATCATATAAATTATGTTGAATTCAATTGTTATGCACGGGATCAAGTCCGTACAACACGGCTAAAGGGATTTGGTAATTCGAAAGGTGCTTTACTATAAATAATCTCAACACTCAGCTTAAACAGCACTCTCTTCTGAAGCACTACTCTGGCAATGGTAAATTACAGCCATTGCGATTGTTTTAGTGGAGTGGATTATTTCAGTGAATATTATTCGCTTCTTATTGTTGTAAATGGTATAAGTGAACTCTGGTTTAAAGTCGTTCATTCGAACTTGTTCTTTGAAATGTTGGGCCCAATTAAATCTGAAGTTTAAAGGTGCTTATCGATCAATTGAAACAATGAATGGAATAAGTTTTTCGGTTGGCACAGAATGTACACGCTCTCCGGTTAATTTAACACCACTCGAAACGCTGTCAGGGCCGGTAATGATGTATATTCAAAGCAAAGATTATGTTGTTGGTCTCACGGCAAAAAGGCTCATCCCATAAAAACACAATTGAATTTAGTTATGTTTTGAAGTCTACCTCTGTTTGGAGTGAGACTGAAAAGATTTGACTTTTTTTTAGCTCGAGTAGGACAACCTTACGACGTGTACCGAAAAATTCAGCTTTCATCACGAGTCACAAACGACGATTTTTGTGCTTGAAAACTGAAATGAGACGAAACCACAATTACAGACGGCTGTCATCTGCTATCGACACGACAGCAATAATAAACGACAAGCTTCAACTAATGACGACTTATAAAGCAAAAAAGCGTGTTCAAAACAAACGAAGTAAAAGATTTCTGAAATCAATCTTTGAAAATATTTGATCAAATGAAGTAATAGATCAGATAGTAAAACTGTTTATATGCTTGCCGTCTGTGACAGGTAAATATAGAAATCACTCTACAGCCAACAACAAAGCACTTGATCGCGGCCGGAAAAATATATATGAAAATCCATTTTCAGCCGGAGAGAGCGTCCGAGAAAGTACTTTCTTGGACGCAAATACCTCTCTCTGAGAAGTACAGAAAAATTGTACTTTTCGATCGTAGAATGCGTGTCGAAATCCGTCTAATTTCAAGCACAAAAAATATTTTTCGTCCTCTTTCTTGCATGAAATAAAACTGGTTCATATGACATTGCACACAGGCGATGTAAGTATCGAATCCGCTCACTAAATTGCATAAAATACTCTTTCCGTAACCAAAGTGTTTCTGTTCCATGTTACGCAATGTTGGTTTATTTTAAACGTGTTCCAGAAGAGTATAAGGGCCGCTAAAACGATTGTGACTTAATGCTCAATATTTTCCTAAATTAAGCAAAATTTAGGAAAATGTTGGAAGATTAAAGAAAAAAGGTCTTCCCAAAAATAGTCACTGCTTATGGGACTGACTCACAAAGAGCGTTTTTGTGTAACTACTCTATTGGAAATCGATATGTCAGCTTTCCGAAAATGTCATTTCCATATCTATTTTCTCAGTATCTTCATTTTGCCAGGGTTCAAAAATCAAAATCAAATCAAAATTCTGGACATCAAATCAAACTTGATCATCAAAAATTTGAACTTGATCATCAAATCAAATTGATTTTTTGTCAAATCAAATCTAATGATCAATTTTTGGTAGTTGATGATCAACACAAAAATTTGATAATCAAATTTTCAACATTTGATGATCAACACAAACAATTGATCATAAAATTGATTTTTTTCGTCAAATAAAATGTGATGATCGATTTGTTGGGCTTGATCATCAGTTTTGATTTGACAAAAAATCAATTTGGTTTGAAAACTTTGATGATCAATTAGAAAACTGATAACAATTGTTCGTTATCTTTGTCAATCTGTACCTTTACTTTCACACTGTCTAATTGGTTGTAACTGATTTCAATAAAAAAATTCGCTGTGCTCTTAACTGTATCTCTGAAGACTTATATATCGAGATTTAAGTGAGAAGAATAGAAAAAAGGTGAATTACAGAAAATGAAGAAGAGAGAAGTGAGTTGCAGGTTCACTCAGAGTATGTTTTCATAATATGTCAGAAAAAGGAGTTACTCATTCGAATTCAAGTTTGTTTTTAGAAAATTCATTTTGGAAAATATAAACATAATTTGAATAAACTATTTGCCTAATGATGTGATCTGACAATGTTGCATAGACGGCGTGGGGTAATCTGGCACACGGTGCGAAAACGACGAATTTTTCAACTACGTAAAAGGTGAAGTCGCACACGATTTTTAGATACCAAAATTTTTTAAAAGGAGTATTTAAGTCTATGACAGGGAGGAAAAGCGTTTTTAGCATTGAATTTGCCAGTGCGAGTTCACTCTTTACGTTGTTGAAAAGTGTGTTCTTTTGGCACTGCGTGCCAGATTCCCCGATACCATAAAAACACAAAGACATGACAAGAACGCGACAATGGTTGACACAAAACTACCTCCATTATATTTTCCCTTTCATTTTACTAAAATCAACATAATTCACGAGCTCGCGATTTAGCGATATTTTAAGGATATTGTCGATAGTAGTGCTGCTCAAATTGCAACGAATATCTTCAGCAGTAGTGTAAGGCTGAGAACGCTCTCTGCACTCACTTGTTAGCAGTAGCAGATAAATTAGTCATTACTGCATCAAACATTTGTTAGATATTCGATAACAGATCGAATGATTGAGCATTAAAATGGAATTTTGCTTTCTTCTAAATGCCATTTTCGAACAGAATAGTGGCCAGACTAGTGAGAATTCGACATATTTCAAAAAAACATTCCTACCCTGAACACCCTGTTACACTTAACAAATAATAAAAAATTTAATTCCGTCGTCATTCTTACACATTTCTGTCACAAATTTGGTTATAAACGGCTATCTTTATTCCTCTATAGACACCATAAAATCAATGTTCAGGACCACCCTGTAACCTCCAGGTGCCTTCAGGTATTCAAAAAATAGTATATGGATAGACTTTTCTGAGCAACATGATTGTAGATCTGAAATATAATAAAACAGTGAAAAAGTAGATGTTTCAAAGTATTTCTTCAGTTTGACCACTTTTTTGGACCACCCTATGTTGTCCAAACAATTTGAAAAAACTTCTTTAGTGTAGGAAATTTTATTCTCTATTGATACCATCGATATTAATATTTTGTCCAGAGTGTGCGAGAAGCGTGGAGGAGAACTGAAATAAAGCACTCCAGACTTTCCCCTCAACCTTTTCACGAAAACTGAAAGGATTCTGCTTAGCACCCTTTACTTTTTCAGGGTACTTCAGTCTATCTTCAGTCTACTGCACTACATTGATCATCAAAAAAATTTGATCATCAAAAACCATCCAATTTTTTGATCATCAAAAAAAGTTGATAATCAAAAACAATTGATCATCAAAACCCATCCAATTTATTGATCATCAAGAAAAATTAATCATCAAAAAAAGTTGATCATCAAAAAATGACGAAAATTGAGCATCACAAATATTTGATCATCAAATTGATGGAATGATCATCAAATAGGTTTTTTTGATCTTCAACTCTTTTTGATAATAACATTTTTTTGATGATTAATTTTTTTTTCAAATCAAATCAAAATTTTTCGAACCCTGAAAATACCCCAATACACACTCGATGTGTGTTTTCGCTAGGGCTTCGCCCGCGCGTTCGCACACATCTTGTATGTATTGGGGTATGTTGAAATATACTATTTATGCACACGATATGTTGATAATACATGCCGCAGGCGACTCACATGTAGAGCCTCGTCCATACAGTATGTCACTTTTTATCGGTGTTGATGGCAGCAATTGAAATTATTATTAGGTCTGTCAATTCAATTTGATTCATGTTTCGAAAATAGCTATTAACCGAGGGGTGACGCACTTCCATTTAATCCATTTAATCCATTTAATCCAAAAAAAAAAATTTTTGTTTTACCGAAATAATTAGGCTACCCACCTGAAAAATTTGTAAAGTAATTGCGAAAAATAGATTTGCACGATCACCAGCTCGTTTAAGTACTCGTGAGGTAAAGGAATTTTTTTTTTGTTAAAAATGGTATTAAATTTATTTAATCCATTTAATCCACTTTACACCAAAAACTCCTAAAAGTGGATTTTTTTCTCTTCTTTACATTGTAGTATGAGTTGTAGTACGTGGTTCGATCAAAATCAACAATTTTTAAGACTTTTTCAGTATTTTGTAAAATGAAGTTTTTTCGTATTTAATCCATTTAATCCAATTTTTATTCCATTTAATCCATTAAATCCATTTAATCCATTTACTCCATTTAATCCATTAAATCCATTTAATACCATTTAATCCATTTAATCTAGAAGTGAGTTACCCCTCGCTATTAACAGACTAATGCCTAGTGAAAACTGGACTATTATTTGTCTAGTGAGTTAAAGTTCCTTTAACGCTGTGACAGATGGCCATCCATTAGATATATCCATAAGAATAGACACGTGGTACATGGGTCACACTTTATTTCTATAGTGTATCGCTCTACGTATGCTACGTATCACATTATTTTCCTACCGTTTCGTTCTTCCTGATCCGTTCAGATAGTCGGCATCGAAATATTTACCTTGGAAGAAAGAAAGAAAAATTTACTTTTTGAACTGAAGACTAATAGCATTAGTACTCGTCTCCCTAGCCTCCCTTCTTGGCATCAAATATTTTCTGTTTAATCAAAACAAACGTTATTTGAATGAATCAAAATAATGCGTAAATCAATATTTCACCGTTCGGTACATTCGAGCATTATATATATACATACACATCCGACCGTATTGTCTATTCTCGGGGAAAAAAAGTATATTTTGATTTGAATTCGTCATTGATTTATTACCTTTTGTTCATTCCAAACGTTAGGATGACGCAATATCATCGTATATTGTTATATTATGTATGGTATACGTATAACACACAGCACAGACATCTATATATATTTGTGTAGAACACGTCAATGAATGTGGACATATTACAAGCACCCAATCATTGATGAAATTTCCGAAATTTATCCTATTCATCATTTTGTCACCTCTTAAAATGATAGTCACTCGTTTACGTAAAAACAAAAACAAAACACAAATGTGTTTGTGTTAAATAATAATTGATTATCGTGCTGGAAAGTCATTTGTATCAATTTAACGAGTTAACACACTTGACCACGGACCACAAAGATCGGAGGAATTTTCTTCTATTTTACCAAGACTTCTCTGCCGAATTTTCAATGACTTTTCCTAATAAAATTGTCTTCTTTATCGCTGTCCAAAGTGTTAAGTAAACAAAGACACATATGTAGCCAACATTTCTTTTCTATCCCGGCTACCGCACGCACTTTTCATAGTCATCATGATGAAAATGGAGAAACCAAAATTATTGTTATTGTTATTTATTCGAGCTGACGCAAAGGCAATTGTAAAAAGGCATCATATTCCACTCACCTAAGGCTCAGATAACAGTTTATGGCTTTGTTCCTAGTTTCGAAAAATAACCATGTTGCCTCGGCTATACCAATGATAATGGTAGGTTATTAAATATGTGAATAGTAATTATATTTTCGTGATCGGAATATCCAACTAGTTAACTGCCATGGTATTGTATATTGCGAAACGGTGGAAGAGGATGTGAATTTATGCGGAGTAGAATTTCTTCGAGGGTATACCACTTTCTAAATATCTAGAAAATTTAAGATGGACGAAGGGGTGTTGAGGAATTTAGCGCCGTGTCATTCACAATAACCCACAAAGTGACATTTTCACAAAGTGAGCAAACTTTTTGAACACTTTGTCTTCTCCAAAATTCGATTTGATAATCGATAAAATTGAGTGCCCTGGTCGTTGTGCCCTATCTTGCTTGTTTCTCATCTTATAAACAATTTATTTGAGAATATGTTTCAAATGTTATCAAGACATTGTTAGGGCCTCCGCGCACTTACTCCAGTTAGCTATCCGTTTAGTTGCGGTCAGAGGTTAGCGTACATTGATACGGAACATGGTCCGGGTACATACAAACGTTTGACGTCATTCAGAATAACACCACTTATCTCATAATAGACAATCGCGTTGTTGAAACACGTAGCTTAACAGAGCTTTCTTTTGCTCTTCCCTTTCCCGCAATTTTGTTCACGTTAAAGTGATAATGATAGATCAGTCTATCGAAAAAGTCACTGTTTCAGCCTCAGGATACTACGGTGACCTGAGGACATTGTAGGAAAATCCATCATCAGTTACTCCGTAGCTCCCTTCGTAAGACATAGTATATGGTACATTCATATGAATTTGTAACGAGTACCGTGACATAACACAAGAATGGAGGGGCGAGCCTATTGTTTTAAAAGAAACAAAAAAAAATCCGAAAAAATTTGTAAAAATCAAAAATTCCCAACAATGTTCTGTCGACGGTGTAACAATCATTTTGTGAGTAATTTCCCCTCGATTCCAGTTGTCAATGTAAAATATCATCGGAATAAGAACAATTTGAATTTATTTATTTTGATAAAAATTGACACAATTGTTCAGAGCGGGTGTGACAAAAGAAAAACGTTTTTCATTTTGTCAGCTTGTGTATAAATATATAAGAAAATAACAATCGTCAATCTCTGCGTGCAAATATAGAATACTCAATCAAATTTATTAAAGGGAAACGGATAAAAAAAAATCCGTTTCCACATAACTTATCAACTCAATTAAACCAATAAAGTTTGGTTCTCTCGACGGACTCGCAGTCAATTTATTTTTAGATTGTGTGATTCCTCTATTAGATCTACCTTTTCGCCAATTAAAAATATGACGTTGATATACCTCCTAGCGGCGCAATCGATCAAGGCATACTGTAACTCACCGTCATTGCTTACGAGAGACTCTGTGTGTGGATTCATTGTGTGGTGTTCCTTCGTCTTATTCTTTTCATATTTCTTTTTTTTGTTCGTTTCGGGGAACAACCAAAAAGAATACATTGGCGATATACTGTCTCGAAACGATATACCGTTATAATAAAAGATAAACTCCATTGAACTCATATAAATGATGAATGACGTGTATGAAAATGGAAATGAAAGCTGGAAAATAGAGTAAAAAAAATGCTTGCATATTATACACACCAGAGATGCGGGAGATACGAAAATGAGAGATAGAGAGAGAGAGAATAATAATTTTTACTGAATTAGTTGGTTCATGCGCCGTTTCACCATGAGTGCATGTTGTTGAATTCGACTGAATGAGTGAGTATACGAGGTGAAAACAGTGGATAAAAAAAACATAAACGATTTTCATTTCGTACAAAGGAAAATTCAAAAATGTACGTTCTCTGGTATTTTTGGTTTTCAGATATACGTGTGCCGTGGAAATATTTTGTGCTTTAGAGACATTGTGTCATTGTGGGTGGTCTGATGTAAACCAACTTCCCGTATAATATTGCTATATAGTGGAAAAGTCTCTCGCTGCAGTAATTTTCTTTCGTGCTCATATTGTATCTTTGCGGTTACAATGGTAGTTTATACATCAGTCAACATTATTTCATTGTCGAGTTAAGTCAAAATCGTGGATTGATGTTATTTTAATAGTATAATGACAAGTAAAACTACAAAGTATTGTGTACGATATGATATGGTGAAAATTATTGTTATTGAGAAAGCGGCTTTTTACATCCAGTTCAATTTGTTCGATTAGTTTGATTTTTGGTTTAGTTATATACAGCAGTTCAGTAAATTTGTACTCATTTAATTTATCTTTCAATTTGCGTCCGTTAATTTTACCGTTTAATTTTTGATTTGAATTTTGATTTGTTATTTTTCCGTCGTTTTTTTTTCGTTTGTTATTGAAATTTAAAAATAATAAAAAAATTTCCCGGTATTTCCTTCAAGCATAATAATATCGATGACAAACTACAAGAATCGAATCGAAAATATTGTGATGTTTTTAACCAGTGAACGAATATAGGAAATTTTTTCGATAATTTAGAAAACAGAGAAAATTTGTATATTTTGCAGACAAGAGAAACGGCATTAAGTGATAACCACTAAATGTGAAGAAGCATAATGTTGCTTCGCATAAACAGTGTGTAACGATAACTGTCTAAAAATGGTTTTATAAATAAACATAAGATGTATTGAGGAAACATGTGATAATAGGTGATGTGAGTGTGTGTTTTTATGTTGTAATTTCAGCCTTTTTGTTGTTTGTTTGTTGTTTCTTCCACTTCTTTTTTTTGGTTGTCGAATATATATTTAAAAAAAAAAATCGAAAGCAAAAATTGTACTTCTTCTCACAGATGTATATAAATTACAAAGTATGTTCGTTGGTTGCTTTATGGGGTCAAATTAAATCTAAAATATTATTTTGTGACGATACGAGTATTCCATCCTCATTGTTATGATTACACCCATGCCTTAATAGTGTGGTGATAAAACTTTTCGTCAGATATAAATTAGGATTAGTAAAAGGTAAATTACGGTCGTATTGTTTTGGGTTTAATTGATATGATTTTGATGATGGACTAATGGAATTCTAATGTTTTCTAACATTTTTGATATTATATACGTAATTGAAACGGGAAAACAGCGTTATAACATCTGTGTGTATGATAGGTGATGATAAACCAATTATACTGTCACCATATTCACCAGAATTTATGTGTGTATGCCTTTGAGATGGTAAAAGCAATAAAACCATCTGCACGATTGCCTTTAAAGTTCAATTGTTTCCAACCCTCAAATACTTTTTTCCCTTTATTTTATTTTTTACGAGGGGAGCCTACACTTTTTATGATTTTTCCATTTGCCTCTACCGTTTAAATTAAAAACCTATGAATTTGCTTATAATTTGCAAGTTATGGCGAATCGGCCGAGAGAGGAATCGATGGCGACGTACAGTGTACAATATTCCGATTATCGTTTCGAATCGAGTCAATTCAATCGAATTTCTCAGTTACAGTCTTTTTTGTAGCTTTTAGTAGAGATGAGCGAAGAATGACATAGAAACCATGTCGATCGAACCCTTAACCTAACTGGAAATGACCTGGAAGCTGTGCTGACTCGAACTTGATTTTTCATTTTTTTTTAACTTGACCTAAAACATCCCGAAACCAGAATATCGTTTACCAGATCATACTGAAATTGTTTAGGTCAAGTTACTTTTCTGGTATGCCTGTCAGGTTTTTGAAACTGTCAGCCTTTGAAACCTTTGAGGATTTGAACCTGTCAATCTTTAGAATTTGTCAAGTTTTTGTATCTTTCTGGTTTTTGAACTAGTTACGCTTTTCAACCTGTTAGGCTTATAAGTCCTGTCAGGCTTATAAGTCATGTCAGGCTTATAAGTCATGTCAGGCTTATAAGTCATGTCAGGCTTATAAGTCCTGTCAGGCTTATAAGTCCTGTCAGGCTTATAAGTCCTGTCAGGCTTATAAGTCCTGTCAGGCTTATAAGTCCTGTCAGGCTTATAAGTCCTGTCAGGCTTATAAGTCCTGTCAGGCTTATAAGTCCTGTCAGGCTTATAAGTCCTGTCAGGCTTATAAGTCCTGTCAGGCTTATAAGTCCTGTCAGGCTTATAAGTCCTGTCAGGCTTATAAGTCCTGTCAGGCTTATAAGTCCTGTCAGGCTTATAAGTCCTGTCAGGTCCTGTCAGCTTATAAGTCCTGTCAGCTTATAAGTCCTGTCAGGCTTATAAGTCCTGTCAGGCTTATAAGTCCTGTCAGGCTTATAAGTCCTGTCAGGCTTATAAGTCCTGTCAGGCTTATAAGTCCTGTCAGGCTTATAAGTCTTTATTTGTCTTATAAGTCTGTCAGGCTTATAAGTCCTGTCAGGCTTATAAGTCCTGTCAGGCTTATAAGTCATGTCAGGCTTATAAGTCCTGTCAGGCTTATAAGTCCTGTCAGGCTTATAAGTCCTGTCAGGCTTACAAACCTGTCAGGCTTATAAGTACTGTCAGGCTTACAAACCTGTCAGGATTGCAAACCTGTCAGGCTTATAAACCTGTTAATGATTTGAACATGTAAACCTTATAAAACCAATCAAGCCAACCCAGCAGGTTCAAGGGTTTTTAAACCTAGTCTTTTCAACCTCTAATAGTTTTCAAATTTCGACTTAAAACTTTTCAGTCCTGAATGTCGGAATGGGCCCAAAATTTGGGTTTATAAAATGTCCATATCTCTAGTCTTTCGTTCAAAAACAAATTTGTTGAATTTTATATTGCTCGTGATAAAAATTTGTTTGAAACAGCAAACAATAAATTCTCACCGGATTCATTCATTTTGTAGAATTTTTTTTTTAAATTGCCAAAAAAATCATAAAATTCGGTTTGAACTTTGAACGGAGTTGTTTGTTTTTCTTTTGCCTGTTTTTCTTTTTGCATATATTTCCCTTTTTTTCCTCATTCGCCTTTTTAATTTTCATCATAAAAACGTATTCTTTTATTCAGTTAATATGCCGAAAAAGTTTTCACATACAAAAAAGAAATCTGAACGTTTTTTCCCAAAGACGGTACACAGGTAAAAATATGGTGAAATGGTGAGGCATACAGTGGTATTTGATCTCATATTTTCAATTTCAAACATAAAAAAATTCTAAGCAAATCAATTTTTTCATCCTTTTTCGGCTGAATTTGCACCATTTTACAGGCGCAATTCTATTAATCCAACCAATTTCGATGTACCCATTACATATCAGCCTTTCATTCATAAGGCAATGATTGGAATTGGATGTAATATTGCTACACTACCAGAAGCACCAGGAGGATCATAACGAGGCTGCCTAGTGCAGATGTGTTCAGGGATTGAAATTTCTTTAAAATTTATTGAAGCCTTAAAAATTTACCGAAAACGTTTTTCGGTAAACTTCAGAAACATTTCGAAAAATTTAAGTAAATTTTGGTAATTTTCAGAAATTTCAATAATAATATGCCCTCTATGATTTTCAATCAGCTTACATAGTACAGAATCCATATTAGTGTCAAATGAAAAATGAAATTGTGTCTTACAATACCTTCATTTGGCACCAATTCGATTTCTCCGCAATGTAAGCTGATGAGATTAGACCAATCCTCGTTCTTGGAGTTCGTAACAACCAAAAGTGCCCCATATGCATCGACATATGTGCACCTTTTCGTTTGATGAATGTAAAGTGCTCATTCAGCAATAAGATTTGTCATGCTGAAATGGAACTTTAAGACAAAACGTTTTCAATTCGCTTCGGTCGATGGTATAACTTAACTCACAGACGGCAAGCATATGACCAGTATTGTTATCTGGTCTATTACTTCCATAGATCAAAGTATTTTTAATTGATCGATTTCAAATCTTGTACTTCAATTGTTTTAACATGCATTTTACAAAGGACCACAAACCCAGAATCTGTCATTATTTTGTCGTCGTTATCGATAACAGATGAATAGCCGTATATGTGACAGGTTAATAAAACAGTTCGTTTCTGAGCTACTTATATAGTAATCAACCGCTTTTTGTAACATAAAAATGTAAAATCGACGAATCATCAGACAGTTGCATCTCTGAGAGAAAATATCATCAGTCTTGAACATCCTCGTCTAATTGCCTTGTCCTCAAGAACGTTTTACAGTGAATGGTTTGCTTAAAATTGCAATAAACTTTCATTTAACATCGTTTCAAAACTCCTTAATTACTCTCTATCTGTTCATTTTTATCAAAACTGTCGAGCAACGACAGTAAAAGCTTAATGAAATAATTAAAAATGATAAAATGATTCAGCGTCCATAAAGTAAAAATGTTCGCAAACTCTCAGAATTTATATTAAAAATTTGAACAGTTTTACCTGCACAACATTTGATTTGCATTTTCAAATGACACAATACTTTTTACATTCGCTTTTGTTTTCCCAAGGGTTGAAAGTGGCTTATTACACACCTAGGGAAAAGGTCTAACTTGAATGTGTACTTGTGGTGGAGTTGTTTTTATTTTGCTGAATAAATATACTGCCACCACAAATACGTAGAAAACGGAGCACAACCAGGACCGAAGAATATAATTCGAATTACTCGCAATTTAATGCGAAATGAGCTTTTCAACGGTTCGCAAATATTTTGCTATGTTATATTCATCATTATCGTAACATCCTTGACCGTTTATGATAGAAATTTTATGTGTCTTAAATGGATTTTCAAATTGTATAAAATTTTCCATCCATCCGTCTCTTTACAAAACTTTCACAAATTAGCGAAATTAAATGATAAATTCAAAGTCTCAACGAATATTGTCCGTTTGCGAGATGCTTGACGATTACAGTTAAAGAGAAAAAGTTTTGCTCCTTCAAACGTTTTTTTTTTTGTTGATTTATTTTTCATGCATTTTCGCATTTAAAATGGAGAGGACAATTCGTTAAAATTGTTTACCAATTCTAAACGAAACAAAATAACACTCTGGAAAAGCAATCACATGAAATATCGGTGTTGATGCATTCTATTCGATAACATTGATTTAGCAATTATCAAGGGATATTTACGCGGTTAGCAGATGAAATAGAACATCAAATTCAGAGCTCTGTATACATCAGGGGTGAAACTTAGAACAATCATGTCCGGAGCGATAGCGGAGGACTTGACGCAGTCTAACTTCCAAAAAAAGAACGAAGAAAATTTTTTGAGACGCGGCAACTATATATAGCCGAACATTTCAGTTTATACCCTTTGGTTTATATCACCACACCACAAAACATATTCTATCATATTCTCGCTTCAAATACGAGCAAAACGAGCTATCACTCGACTATGTAGGTTTAAAATTGCCGGAGATACATCGTTTTGAAATTGGTCACTTTTCATACAAAATACACCAAATTGACTTTTCCCAAACAATCAAAATCTTTCAACTTACTCTGTATGTTTCTATCTATCTATCTATCTATCGACGGACGATCTCGGAAACTAGTCAGCCAATCTCCATGAAATTTTGCAGGAACCTCAGAGTGGGCATAAAAAAGAAATTGTGATACGCCATTACCCAAGGAAAAACCAGAATTTTGTTTTATTGGCCTCGAAGTGGTTTCTGAGTGTGGTTTTCGAGGGTCGGGAACGCGTTTTCGGCTGTAGCTTAGCTGTATTGAAACCTACAGACGCGTGCGACCCATCAAATGAAAGGTATTCGTAACACGATTCGAACAAAAAAATAATTTAAAAAATCAGGGCAGATTCGTTTGAGCTAGAGTGATTAGAGTGACCAAATTTTGAGCTACTCGAGCGTAGGATGAAAGGACTAATATTTTTTTGGGTTATGAAAGATAGAGAGTTACTTTCTTCGGCAAAGTCTCAGAGTTTTACGAGTAGAACAGAGGGGCATATGTGAAAAATGTCGAAAGTTGGAAATGGGTGGGTCAATTGGGGTTTTGTAGATATTTCTTGAATGGTGGCAGATAGAGAATTACTTTCTTCGTCAAATTTTCGAATTTCGTCAAATTTTTGAATTTCGTCAAATTTGCGATTTTCGTCAAATTTTCAATTTTCGTCAAATTTTCGATTTTTGTCAATTTTTCGATTTTTGTCAAATTTTCGATTTTCGTCAAATTTTCGATTTTCGTCAAATTTTCGATTTTCGTTAAATTTTCGATTTTCGTCAAATTTTCGATTTTCGTCAAATTTTCGAATTTCGTCAAATTTTCGATTTTCGTCAAATTTCCGAATTTCTGTTATAAACTGTTATAAAAAGCGATATCATTCATTTTAAAAATTGTACTTCAAAGACTGCGTCACACTTTTCTCGAAGAGATTTTTGTTGGGATAGTATTTTACATAACAAGGTACAAACAGTCAAAAAGTCGAGTTTTTGTGTGAATTTTGTTGATCCGAGATGAAACCGAGAATTGCGGCCAGTTGCATGTAAAATTTATTGTTGATGGTGTCGCTTACTACATTTTGTATTTTTGTACCAGCCCTGTTCGAATGTCGTTCATACTGAAAGACCAATTTTATAATTTTTCATTAATTTAATTAATTCATTAAATTTAATAATCCAGAAATCGAAATTTAGGCAACATCCGACTCGGGTTAATTTACTTCAATTGAAATTCGGCAATTGCCGAAATTCTGTGGTATCTAAATGGGTATATGACAATTTCTATGATGAAGTGTTATACCTCTGGTTATATAAACACTGAAAGTTTCGCTAACGATTGAATTAATATCCATCGGACAAATACTCTGCTTTAATTTGAGCATATCTCATTTCGCAAATGTAGTGATGTGGGTCAGCATTAATTTGTTCCAACATTATATTCAAATGGCCATTCAAATTGTTTGAATTGATTCGAATGTCTTCATTTAAGATAAATTTGAGATATTTATACGGAATGCGGAAAACATTGAGAGGTAAATTTACTTTTAATAGGCAGCTTGGATGTTCAGTTGCTTTTGTGCCAATATTATAATTAACTCTCTGCAGCTTCAATGGTCAGTGAATTTGGATTTAATAGAGAATTGATTTTGGAAAGAAAACACTTTCGATACGAGATTTTGTCTTTTTATTCCGTCATGGCAGAGTAAAATAAACCAGGCAGGAGCAGAGGACGCTAATACACCTAAATACTGTTACAATCGTTTACGTATTCGCTTCGTGCATTTGTTTTAGCGTTCCGCACCACAATCAAAGACCAACTTATGTATCAAATCGACTGCTCTTGCCTGGTTAACTTAACACTGCTGTGATTGTGTGAACTTTGTCATTTACTCATTTGACAGAGAATCGTGAGTGAAACATGTCATTCATTCATTCATTCATGTAAAATGTAAATGTAGTCGACATTTATTATAAACTGTCACAGGTTATGGCCCTGATCTTCGGAACGTGTCTAAGGGAATCTCTGGGACTCTCATGCTGTTGATAAGTAAAATAGTTTCTGCTTGCTTTCAATAGCAAACCTAATATGTTTTTAAATGGTTGAATAACTCATTGTTCATAACAATTTATAAATTTTCTCTTTAAAGTTTCACCTCTCAATCATAGACCGACAAAAAAAAACGCACGAAAAACAATGTTTCTGCACCGGAATTTACTAGCATTAATTCCAGAAACTTTTTTTTAAATTCTTATTTACACCATGAGTGAGATAAATCGTTTTGTTTGCGGCTTTTTTTTAAATTTAAATTCCGGAACGATAAAATATTCAAAATTATTATTATTTCGTTAAAATGTAGATAAACTCAATTGAATATTTCATCGTGGTGAAATTTAGCAGAGATGTGAAAAATGTGGAAGGTTTTTTTTATGGAAAATAAAATTTGTTCAAAAGTTTTTAAACCGTGAAATTGACCAACAAAGCCAGCCCAACAGTGCAACGGATTTGTCTTCGGTTCAAATATCGTGTAACTGCAAACCACATTTGCTGTAATGGTCTCTGGGCAATTTTCGCTCACAGAGCTGAATTTAAACTGAAAAGCCGCTTTCGGGAATTCTTCATAAAATATTTCGTTTTTAATAAATGTAATGAAAATGGAAACTCAACTGGAACAAATTGGAACACCATACAAATATGCAGAGCGATTAAAATGTGTTGTCATATATTTTCAATTGCATTCTATGTAATAGTTATGTATGCCATCGAGGCCGCAGGCCATGTCTTATAATACACACCGTGAGCCCAATAAAATACTTTGCATCGAGTTGCAAACAACGTTTTATGCCACAGAGGCATCTAAAGTCTGATAATTTAGCATATTATGATGCTGAGTAGCACAAAATAGCTATTCATGCAATCTTGTGATAAATGCTCTATTAGACACCCGATGTGTAGAGACTGCAGGTTGCGTGTGACAAAACACATCGCATACTTAAAAAAAACATTCAACGAGTTTCTCCGTAAAGGAGACGAAAGATTCAATTTTTGGCACTGGAGTAGAAAAAAATCACTTTCAGCAACTCAGTGACGCAAAGTAAAAATTTCCTTGGCTTCTTTGAGAAAAACTTTGTATACATCATTGCATTGACGGCCTCATAGCCGATACGTCTATCGATTGGAAAGCCTATATTACCTTTTCTACCAAGCCATTGCGCCAATGTCGAGAGGTGTCGCACTGTCATCGTTCGTGTGACATGATTAATTCGATTTTCCCTTCATCTTTTATTATCTCAATTAGTGAATTTGTAGTCTTCATTCACTCACTATTGATCTGCATTCTACTTGCATTTACTCACACATTCATCCGTATTTACTGAGTCAATTTATTTACCAATTACCCGAATGCGGTAACCCTCGACCAATATGCCATCTTGTGTGCTTAACCAAGGCAAATAAACTATCTGTAAGCTAACAAAAATAAGCGACGGATTTCGGGGACTGTCTATCATTGTTTACAGATCAAACAATTTGCATGGAATATTTAGCCCATGACCTTTCCAAACAACGGATATTCTTGTGGGTTGTAGAGAGAGATATCGAAAAATCATGAGATAATTCCCGCCAATAGCATGTGGTATTCGTTTAATGTTCAGTCGGAACAAGCATTTTTGCAAGTGATTTCTTATGGCTCAATGCACGCGTAACACATTGTCCGCTTTTCGTCGTTTCCGATTTTTTTTTTAAATGTCTTGTTGATAGCTGGAAGTACGTTCGCTTTTATCTATCAATACAACTTACAACCAGTCCTATGAACGATAGGTAGTAATAGATAGATAGATACCCACCGAAGAAAACTACCTGCCAAAATGTCAAGCATATGGAGCACACACGCATTGTATTATTTATGAATTGTACATTTTCATATCGATTTGCCTAAACTTTATCTTCATACATTATTCCGGTGATTTTTTTTCTTCTTCTTCGGCTGCTTCCTCTTCGGTCGGAAATATACCTCCTGGTATTTTTCAAGATACGTGCACACACAGTTTATATATCCACACCGCACACATTTCCAAACCAACTCTTATACGAGTGGTACGTTATAGACGTGGATGATAGCATAAGGAAACATGGGTCGTCTTCCTCGACTCGAAACTACACTACAACACACATTATTTATTTATTAGAATAGAAAGTGGAGTTACCATCAATATATCAATACAAAATGTATAATCTCTGGCTTTTTTGTTATGTGTATGTGCTTCTCGGTCTCTCGTTGGATTTCATAATAGTACGAACGAATTCGCCCCGGCTATACGAAACGTTCTTTATGAAGATGATCGCCATATCTATACATTGGTGTCTTAAGAAACCCCATAAATGTGTCCATTCCATTTGCGTATAATTTGTGTATGAACCGATATACACCTTATGTATGTCCTTTGCCACACTATTATTGTACGTACACAGCATTGTGATATATTGTTATAAAGACATTTCATTATTGGATAAGTTTTGTACCTCCAGAGATTTATTGGACTGTGTTGGGTTTCATAATATCTTCCAAATAAACGAGAAGAACAAATGAGAAAATTGCATGGAAGTTTCGGCCTACGTTTTTTGTTGTGTGTTTGTGAAAACTTTTTGATTACATTGGAGCACACTGACTGTTGAATACACACCATCACAAACACGCTTACCGTTTATATCGCGATGATACGGGTTCGTTTCTTTTTTCTCTTTTTTTTTTCCTCCCCACATATAGTTTCAAGTCTATCAATGTTGGCTTGTAATAACGGTTTTCGGTCTCCAGATTTTTTTTTTTGCTTTTTCTTCTTCCAAATATCTGATTAAATCTATCAATTTCGAGCGAAACGAAAAGGAAGAACCGGTTTTTGACGTTTAAGACAATCGATTTATATAAAAAACATTTCATGTTTCTACACTTGACATTTTGCCTTTTCATAAACGCTTTCGTTTTAACTTGAAAAAAAAGACACCCCCGCCCTAAAAAGGTAAAATAATAAGAAAGAAAGAAATCAGTTGACTGAGCAGGGAAACCCTTCGCTAAACTTATGAGATGGGAAACAAAACAAAAACGAGCCGTCAGAACAGTCGGAGCGTTTGCTGCGACTGAGCCCCGTACAAACCCGTACATCTATTGCGTACGTGACCCTAGTTCGTCCGTCGCCCTACTCTTACCGTAAGCCTACTGCGCCCGTAAACGTCGGTAAAGTAAAATTCTTATGTAATGTGTACATCTTAGAAATTGCGCATAGCGCAATTACGAAGCCCCGTACGACGTTCCTTTCAAATGTAACAAAAATTTCGAATTGACCTAAAATTAAGTAAGTATCATTTTCACCGATTTATATTGATTTTACAAAAATCCAAAATGGCGGCCGACGGCCATTTTGTTAGGAGGTGGAAAGTAGTACGGCTGCTTTACATTCGTTAGTACCTTTCAAACAAAAAAAAATTGAAATTCGGTCAAAGTTTACTCGAGATATTAACAAAAAACACCACCTTCACTGTACGGCCGAGTAGCCACATATAAGCTCACTCCAAGAGACGTAGCTCACGCTCCGGTGAATCGAATTTCATAAACTTTTTTTTCCCTGATTGGTACGGTCAACACCTATCTAATAAAGCATCCATCTAAATACGTTCAAATTTGGCCAACCTACAAGCAAAAACGGCTTGCCGCCCTGTACCTAGTTCACACCAAGGGGTCTAACTCACGAGTCGGTCATCCAATTTTCATAAACTTTTTTTTTGTCGATCTGTATTGTAAATATCTTTCATTCGATGTATCACTTACAAGTGTAGTGCTTAAATGTCTGGAGATATCGTCGAAAAACAGTGAGGCACTTATTGGGCCCCAGCTCCGGAAGGGTCGACCCAAAATCGCCCATCTTCGAACTTAGCCTCACTATTTTGACTATCTTTCAGGGAAAAAAAAAATTTTGAAATCGGATTTGATTTACTCAAGATATCGACGTGACAGACGGACGGACAGACGGACGGACGGATGGACAAAATTTTTATTGCGGATTCGTTATCTATGAACATAGGCAAACACTTTGCCCTTACCGTCTGCTTCGAATTCCATCAATTACACACGGCATCGTAATCCTATAAGCCCCTTCGTACTTCGTACGGGGCTAAAAAAGTTGACAACTCGTAAAGTGAATACACATATACCTCTAGTGGTCGTTGTAATTAGAGACACGTGTTAAACACATACTTGGATACCTTGGCAGATTCCACATACTCCTACCGACCACCATCTCACCCATAATTTAGAAACTAGCGCACTTTTCTCTCGTTAAATTTTAATTTTTCGTCCCAATAAATTCATCGTAAAATTAGCTGTTTATTGTCCGCATATCACACATTCTTGAAATTCAAGTGGTTTTCGATTTTGTATCAGAAATATGGCAAAGCGAAACTATCGGAGCGGATAAAATGGTTTTTGTTAACGTTGCAAAATCGGAAAGTTTCCGGATAAGTTTCGATTAACAGTTCTCAGTTCGCAACTTATGCACCGCATAAATACATTTCCAAGAGAAAGTAAAACGCAGCTGTATGGAATTCCTGCTCAATCTGCTCTGTGTAACGTCGCGACGAAATAAAAATAATCAATTTTGCATAGCGCTGTTCTGCGGCGGGACATACGTGAGAATATGTAGTGTTTTCCGGTCACAATACTACGCGAGTAACTTAATACCTACATTACTGACGAGAATTTCAAGTATGTTCAATAATACAGACTATTTCCATTCCAAAGTAATTCCATCACCGAACTGGGGGGGCACTGAGAACAAAGAAAAAGATGTTTGCTCTTTCGAATCAAATGCCATCAGTAAAATGCCTCGACTGGAGAATTATTTTTGTTTTGTTTTTCCTTGTTTGAAGTCCTTTCTATTGAAAGTGAAGAAAAAACAACGGTGCGATAATGGGGAAGAGGTTCCATGAACGGAATTATGTATTTGTCACTATGTCTGTCACACCCCTCCAAATGTTCACTGTAATTCCTGTTTGCAGAACGAGGATAAATTTATTTAGCTATGTCTGGTTGTTTATTTGTGATCATGACGACTCGAGAAATAATTGAGTGATAAGGCTTTGTGTGCATTGTATATATCTGGTAAATTTGTCTATTGAAATACAAAGGCATGCCATAAAAGGAATATTTACGGAGATTATATAATTCGCATGTCATGACTGTACTGGAGTGAAAACAGTGAAAACCAACATCCAAATTTTGCAGTGAAAAAGGACTTACTTTGATGCTGCCTATTTTGCGTGTATACCGCAGTGAAGCATAATAGCAGATTACTCTACAGGGTCACCAATCGAAAATACACGCGTGAATGACGAACTTTAGACACCCCTAGGTCTAGAAATTAGTGTTTTATCACACACCCTGTCCTACCTAAAACACCGTATACAATTTGTGTGTGGTCATATTATCAACAAATTAGAACTTAAACTAAAACGAGAGAGAGATAGAGAGAGAGAGAGAGAAAGTAAACTCAGGGTGACTAGAAACTGGAACGAGCCAGATTGATTTGCAGCTACTTGTCTGTTTATTCTCTGTCCCCAATAGTAAATTTACTTAATCTCCGGAAACGTTTTTAATTTTCATTCGATTTAATTCAGCAATTTACCGCAGAACCTATTCCATCACTCAAGTGCCGTGTTAGGGAAATTTCGGTTTTCAATATTTTGCGAGATGATAAAATGTTGGAAGATCCACAAAATGTTGTTGGATATTTTTTAACTTAATCCAAAATCGGCTTAGACTACGAAAATTGAAAAGAAGAAGAAAAAAATCGGATACATCCGTCCGTATGGCTTTATCTTGCTCCTGGAAACATTTGACGAAAGAAAACACCAAACATTTCAATCTTTTATCCGAGTTGAGTTACAATGGGAACGCTGTTCATGGCACATTATCATATGCAGAGACGGGAGGGGGAGTATTCAAACATATATTATTGTTTCATAAGAGTGGCATTACACACAACTAGGTGATTTGAACGAATCGATAAATTTGTGCTCTTATGCTTCAGCTATCAATGCGGATTGTCTTCTCTAAAATGATTATGTCCAGAGGATTGAGTCCATCATTATAGTCTTGGAATTTTACTATTATGCGATTTTGCCATGGCGTATTGTTAATACTGCAATAGCTTGAACGGCTTCATTGACCTATAGCATCAATGCAATATATATGTCTGGATGCATACATAAGTGGATTTATACGACATTCTCAGCTATTTTCTGATCGGAACGATAACATTTCTTTTTCGTTTCACTTCAGTGTGCAGTTTCTGTTGTCGTTGGGAGAGCTCTACCATGAAATGTAATACGACGAAAACTTGGTCTATAAATTTTATGGATGTGTGTTAGCGTTCGTCGCATTAGTTCGAAAAGTGTTAAATCCCGGAAAAAAATGGTGCGGCAAAGATAGGCATGCCAACACGTCTCAAGTGTGCCATATTACAATAATATATTACAAAGTCTCGAAGAATGGCACTTTTTCTTTCTCTTCTTCTTCGTCTTCGGATATATATTTTTCATCCCTTTGTTATATCGCCCATGTATGCATTGCCGCGATATTACAGAAATGTATTCTCATCAGATGCTATCTAAATCTCAATATGTCGACTGCGTGATACAGACTATTTCGATATCTATCTGATAATGAATTTCGTTCATAGTACTCGAAATAGTTGAACAAAAAAAAATGCAGATAGTTGAGGGCTAGGAGCGACTACGGTGTGTTAACTTATGGACAAAAACAGAATATTGCTGACTTCAATCCGTACACAATAAAAGTTTGAATCTGATTTAACGAGAAGAGGAAAAATTCAGATTTTTTTTTTTGTTTATGTTTCGGCAGACATCACATTTTTTGTCTCACGTTTTTTTGTTCGTGTTCAGGACAGGACATCGGTTGAACTTAGATCGTTGGTTAATTTGCACGAAACTATTTTGAAACATTGTTCAACAATTCAAAAATGAGATTCTCAATTTGTAATCGCCATCATTTCCATTCTACAACGTTCCACCGAAAATGTTTTTAATTGACAAAGTTGGGAACAAAGCCGGGTATGCTTTGTTCGAGACCGTAAATTACGAACGAAATTTTTTGCTAAACGTGGAACATCGAAATGAAAATGGATTCTCGTTGAAAGGAGTCCATCGGATGACCTTTTCAGTTGGTTAATTTGAAGATACATGGCGAATGTTTCTGTTTATTTTCTGTGAAGTGAAACAAGTGCAAATGGGGAGTCACCTGTCGGCAAGTGTAGAGTTTATACATCTGAATCGAAGGTGAGGTATAAACCTATATTTGTTGAACATTAGTTACTGACGTTCCTCAATGATTTTGCGAGTATGAAACGTGTGTTTTCGAATTAAGGACAGTTTTTCCTGCCCCGAAAGTTTTGGATGTCCTCCCACGTAACTCGGCGGTTCGCTGACGGTAAATTTTCAAAATCTGTAAAATCGTCTATCAGCGGCCACCTGAGTTTCTATGATGAACGAATAAAACTTGCTGGAGACGATAGAGCGTGAAAAACTATGGAACTAATCCGTTATTTGCGGAGAAAAATTTTTGATAGCGGAGATCGCCGTAGACAATACTCTCCCTAGCATCCAAACTCTCTCAAAAAACCGATTTAGGGGTTATTTAGGGGTTTGAGAAACGCTGATTTTTAATATGGCTTAAAAACAACAACAACAACACGAGCGAACAAAGTAGCAGTGATTCATAAACGTAGTTACCACCTTAATAATTGTAGTTTGGTTGCTAGGGAGAGTATTGCCGTAGAATATGGGTTTGAAAATACAGACCTCCGCCAATTGCAATAGTTTTGTATGACCAGTTACCTCAGATCAAATTTTTAACACTTTGAGGCAATAGAGAAAGGACCACTCTAATGCCTGAAACTACGATTTTTTCTTGAAACTAGAGTTTTCAGTCTTAAAAATTGTAAAGCAACAGACCGTTATTGGCGGAATGTGCCCTTAAGAGTGATATCGCCAAAACTTGAACCAATTTTGGGGAAAATCAATACTTAGGTTCAGCGATCCGGGCGAGCTATAGCGCGTTGGATTCGTCTTTCAATTCTAGACAATACGTATCTTTTCCTTTTTGCTATTAATTGTGTACTTTTGGTGTAAATTGGTAAAATGCAGGCACATGTCATAGGGTAGGGAAAACACTTTTTTAGTATTAACTCGAGGTAGACGATTTTTTAAAAGTTGAAATGTTGTGCGAATGTGCGCCTCTAAAAGACCTATCATTAGAGTATAGGCACGAGTCGGTGCCACTGTACGTTCGGGAGTAAACAATGAAAGTATGGTCGATTTTCGCACAGTACTGCTGGCCTGCAACAGAACATTTCCGTGAAACCGACTATGGGGTGTTGTAGCTGGACACACTCACTATCATCCCACGTAAACTAAACCTCAGAAAAATTGTGTTGCATTCCAGGAAGTTGCACGAAGTAAAGAGTTGCCCAAACTTAACCAATTTTTTCATAGTTTCGAGTTCAACGAACGGCGTTAAAGTCTGATTGTGATCAAAAATTATCCTTAAGTTATGCTATTTGCATTTAGTGATCATATCATGAGGCCAGGAACGAACAATGCCATTATTCTTTGTCTATACATACCAGAGTGGTTTTTTTTCGTATGTCTGAAAATTTCAATTTCAAACCGCCTCAAAATATGGTATTAATTAGCTGATTCCAAAAATATGTTTTTTCTAATTTTTGGAATCATTTTAGTGATCCGGAAAAATCGTCAAAGTTTGTATGGAAATATATGGGAAAATTTTTTTTACATACAAACTTTGACGATTTTTCCGGATCACTAAAATGATTCCAAAAATTAGAAAAAACATATTTTTGGAATCAGCTAATTAATACCATATTTTGAGGCGGTTTAAAATTGAAATTTTTAGACATACGGAAAAAAGCCACTCTAGCTGAGTGTAGACAAAGATTAATGGCATTGTTCGTTCCTAGACTCATGATATGATCACTAAATGCAAATAGCATAACTTAAGGACAATTTTTGATCACAATCAGACTTTAACGCCGTTCGTTGAACTCGAAACTATGAAAAAATTGGTTAAGTTTGGGCAGCTTTTTACTTCGTGCAACTTCCTGGAATGCAACACAATTTTTCTGAGGTTTAGTTTACGTGGGATGATAGTGAGTGTGTCCAGCTACAACACCCCATAGTCGGTTTCACGGAAATGTTCTGTTGCAGGCCAACAGTACTGTGCGAAAATCGACCAAACTTTCATTGTTTACTCCCGAACGTACAGTGGCACCGACTCGTGCCTATACTCTAATGATAGGTCTTTTAGAGGCGCACATTCGCACAACATTTCAACTTTTAAAAAATCGTCTACCTCGAGTTAATACTAAAAAAGTGTTTTCCCTACCCTATGACATGTGCCTGCATTTTACCAATTTACACCAAAAGTACACAATTAATAGCAAAAAGGAAAAGATACGTATTGTCTAGAATTGAAAGACGAATCCAACGCGCTATAGCTCGCCCGGATCGCCGAACCCTTGTTTTAAAATTGGTTCAAGTTTTGGCGATATCACTCTTAATGAATTACTTTCGCAGCATCGAATGTTGGTTATTGTCAATGCACTTTCTCTATGCAATAATTGCGATATTCACGTAAAATCAAAGAATATTTTTGGGAAAGCGTTTTCATAGATTTTTCCACATTTTCCTTCATTTTCCCATATTTTCTTTGACTTTCCAAAAAAAATTGTTTGAAAAAATGCAGAAAAATTTTGAAAAAATTGGGAAAACCTATGAAAGTGTTTTCCCAAAAATAGTCCCTGCGTAAAATCATGTAATCGAACATACTGCAGTGCGAAAACTGCTGTTTAATGGTCAACTTTTGCATGGGGCAGGTGATAAAATGACGTCTTTAATCTAACATACCTCTCGCTATAAAACACTACATTCTCCCAGCTCATCGCTTATTTTTGTTGTTGTTAAGAACAGGATGACAATAACCTCTCGAATGTTATAATTTTTTATGTTTCATTGTAAAGCACCTGTTTCAGTTGTGATACACTACCATGGCTTTACAATTTATCAAAAATGTTCATTTTACTGTGCTCCGAAACGAGAGCTTAATAATTAATTTATTCCTTTACAATAGGCGAATAAGAAATTTATTGCGGTAAAAGCACGAAAATGCAACTGTAATGGCAGTTCGGAATTGCTTACGAATATAATGGTGAAAGTTGTGGGTGGGTTATTGCATAGATGATGCTTTCAATGGAAATTTTCTTTTCGGTATTTGAAAATATCCACAAATTTTGAAAGTTTCGTCTCGAATTATAACAATCCCAGAGTGAATTCAATTAATTTTTATCGCTCTGTTTGTCCTCAACATAAAATAATTTCTTTGAAATTGTTTTTGGCGACATTCCAACGGTTTTATTAATTGTATTCCATGCACAAAACACATCAAAGTCGAATGGGAATTTTTGCATTTGAGTCTGTGAAATGCACTTAACATTTTCGGTTTTGCTTTGCTTTGTTTGTTTGCATCACGGAAATTCTTCGCAAAATGTATGCGTTGAAATTAGAGCCAAAATTCTCGGTGATAGTAGTGAGATAGCCTGTCGGCTACTACTATTCAACACCACGATAAACCACGTTATTGTGCACGGCAAACAGAACCACTGCCATTTTCGTATATGTCAATATTGAAAATTGAAAATGCAAAGGAATTTCGTTTGGGGGCGAATGTTATTAAATGCTACTGCCTGCAATATTAAAGCAATTTGCGAGGCAAATAGGATTTGTAGATGCATTTCGGTTGCAATGTGAAAACGTAACGTTCGCATGTGATAATTGGTTATACTAGTTGATCATTTCAGAAATTAATTACGAAAACTTGACTTGATTGTGCGTGTAGTTTTAATTATTATTTTACTGTGTAAACAATTTGAAAATTGAAAATCACTTAATTTTACGTCTCTTGTAGAGGATTTACGTTATTACTATGATGTCTCAACATAGTTCATTATGATATGGGGCATCAATAATCTTTTGTATATTACACAAACACGAAACCTAAATGTCAAATTACCTGTCTATTACTCCCAATGGAATAATGAGCTTGGCTTCAAACCTCTAACTTGTAGGCCGATGTCTTAGTTACATTTTATAAAATGAACATTTTGTTCCCCCCGAAGTATTAGGTCGGACATAAAAAAAAAATGTTTTTCTACCAATGACTAAATCAAAATTACTCGGGCTTTTTTAATGTCGCGCTCAAGGAATTTGTATCGGTTCATTGGATTGCAGAAATGCAGACATTTCATATTGGTGAATTATAAGAAAAATGAAATTTCATTCATTTAATTTTGTTTCAAATATGCTTTAAGAGCGCTCACCCCTTGTCAAAATTCTAGCCTACATTTGTGCGCAAAAATATTCGTTTTTTGATGATTTCTCTGAAGGAAAATCTTTTTTTGAAATAGTAAAACCATTAAAGCATGCAAAAATGTGGTACATTTAAGGGAAAAAATGGTTTTTGAGTCATAACTTTACCCACTTGGAGAAACCCTTGCAAAATGTGCATTTTACACATTTTGCAAAGGTTTCTCCAAGTGGGTAAAGTTATAACTCAAAAACCATTTTTTCCCTTAAATGTACCACATTTTTGCATGCTTTAATGGTTTTACTATTTCAAAAAAAGATTTTCGTTCAGAGAATATTTTTGCGCACAAATGTAGGCCAGAATTTTGCCAAGGGGTGAGCGCTCTTAATAGAAACCTCAAACCTATTCGAAAAATAGAGCTAAATGAATGAAATATCATTTTTCTTATAATTCGCTAATGTGACGCGTATCGTTTCTGCATTTAACTATCCATATAAAAAAGTTCCGAACACATATAAAGACTGTTTGATGACTAAATGTATCTACGTCACATATCGCCTATAGCTTAAAAATTTAATTACCCCAAATTATAAACTTATTGTTTGTATAAATAATAGCAATAACATCGTGTTTGTTTATCATTGTGTTATTCATTTATTAATTGACAAAATGCGTACCGAATTGAATTTTCCAATTATAGATAAATTCCATAACCTAACAAACACTTCAGCTTATTAAACGTTGAATATTTAATAGTAATCACTCCAGTATTATAATTAGTACATGTTGGGCTTTCAAAAGCTAAATCATTGTTTTCATATTCAATAAAAGAAAAGAATGGAAATTACATCGTCAAAATTTCATCGTGTTGTTCGTCATTTATAAATCTTACCGATTCTCCCGTACACAACTTTTTCGATTTTATTCCAACCGTTTTATGATTTTATTCCAACGTATCTACCGGTAATGAATGTAAAATACTTTCGTTTGGATAACGTTATATATGAAAAAAAAACGATGAAGAGAAGAAAAAATAAGCAGAAAGAATAATAACGGTAACTAGAAGCGATAGCTTAAAGCCGTATGAAGTAAATAATGGATCAATCATCAACATCGATTCATCACTCCATTGTCATTCATACGTAATTTTACTTCATCTACCAAAAACTTTGTGAGCACGTTTTCGTTCGCCTATATTTTCTGTGAGCTAGGCTAAGTGTGTACGAAAAGTGGGTGTGTGTGTGTGCGTTCCGTTCCTTTTCGCAGTAATACATATAAAGTTATTTTGATTAAAAAGGGCACATTAATACATTAAACGAAGACATACAAGTGAAACGAATAAAAAAAATGTCACCGCTAGATTATCCAAGAAGATGTATTTTTTTCATTTCATATGTTCCCCATCCCGTGCCCTCCAACCACCCGTCCTCAATTTTATATGTGGAATATATTTTACTTCTTTTATATGAAATTAATGTTAAAATGCGTCAGTTGGTTGGATTCATGTAACACGAAATTCGCATGACATTTCATGGAAATTATTGTAGCTCGTGTTTTCTTTCATCTAAAACTCCAATATTTTCAATATTTCCACAAAAGAGCAATGTGTACGCAGTTGGCCAGATTCTGTTGACGGATTTTTGGGCATAATCCACTGATTCAAGGATAATTATTCCAAGTAGAGGGTACTCGTACCGAATGTATGTATTCTACTGGCTATCGTATGGTAGAAGGTAGAGCGTACTCTAGCTCACTGGCTTGGGGCAGTAAAAATCTGTTTACCTCCCGCCAACATGTTAATTAACTTACGTAATTGCTTGTTGGTTTGACTTGTGGGATTTCTCGATTCGTCTTCGGCTCGCACTACAAACCTTACACTTTCCAAAACAACAAGATTTAGGTAGGTGAATACACCATGGTTGCTCGTGGAATAAGCCAATCGTTTTTCAGAAACGTTTCACGACCTCAGTAGAGGGGCTTTTTGTCGGGGTGCACAGGAGTCTAATAAAATACTTTGCATCGATATTCAAACACCAATTTATGCAACATCTAAAGTTTGAAAATTTTGCACATTATGATGCTGAGTTGCATAAAGGTTTCTAAAGGTCTGAGTTTATTCTTAGTTGTAGACAATGTTCTACCCGTAATGTTTCATCTAACTTATACATTTCGTACGTGAGTAGTTCTTGTTGAGTCGTTGCATGTAATCTTCTTAAGGACTTCCATACACTTTTCTGTTGAATTTTCAAGGAATTCCATCAACTTTTGATTTGAATTTACAGGATTTTCAATAATCTTCTTTTTGAATTTTGAAGGTTTTCATGGATTTTCTCTGGTTTTATGAGGATGTTTATCGATTTTCTTCGATTCTGTGAAATTTTCCGAATTTTCTGATTTTCGAAATTTTTGAAGGATTTTATTGCCTAACCACCCGGAAAGTTGTAGTTACATGTACATTTACCCCCCCCCCCACGGAAAGTGGTCATTACATGAGGGACCTTTTTGTGACCGTGAAGGAAAGCTCTTTCCCTACCAAGTGAAGGAAAGCTATTTTCCTACCATGTGACGGAAAGCTCTTCCGTCCCAAGTTTAGGAAAATTCTTCTTTCACAGAAAAAATGCATCATCTGAAATATTGTTTTGAATTATTGAGCGCTGCAATCGAAATATTTGTTGTTTTATTGGTGATACCATAAATTTGTGGCTTGAGTAAATACGTAGAAAGCACATACATGACCAAATTGATTTAAAATTTTTGAAAACAAAAATAATAAAAAGCACGGAATTGAACGCGTAGGCCATATAGGTCTTAGCAATATTTTATTTTTGTTTAATTTCAATGAACACTTATTGGCCAAACAATTTTAATTTTCCCTTTTTCAAAAACAAACACTTTTGCTTGTGTTTTACATTTATTCACTTGACATCACCACAAAATTTATTGAAACACCAACAAAATCAACAAATATGCAGCACCTTCATAAAAGAAGTAGCATGTCAACATGTCACCGAAGCAGTGTTGCCACTGATGTAGCATTAGTGATGTTTTTGGGATCAATAATTTTTGAAGAAATATGAGCCGATTCACTACTGAGTAAAGTTTATTTTAATCTGCCGTGGCCGATTTCATCAGTGAACTAGATTCGTTTCTAAACGTTTCAACGCTTTTTTGTTTTTGTTTTGTTTCAATTTAGATTTGTATGTATACGAGATGCGAATTCATTTTACATTTTATTTCTGAGCTGATTTTCCAGATCTGGTAGGCGTAATACAAATAATGCGAACTAATTCATCAATTATCAATATTTCTATTATTTATTTTTATATCGCCTTCGGCTCGGATATGCAATTTCTACTTTTGTCAAAATAACATTTTACAGACTTCGTTGCTTAAAAACACACTTGTGAGTTCGGCTCGTATCACAAATTTTCTGGCTTATCTGCCCATCGACTATGATGCTGGAAAAGTTTGCGATTTTTGACAGCTCAGGCGGGAAAATAGTCATTTTCTCCCCTTCATTGACGCTTCGGAAACCTTTGTTGTGACAAACGTTGTGTTTACATCGGCAAAAAAGTTGGAAACGGCATTTTCTCACCCTCAAAATGACATTTCCAATTTTTCTTTCCTCGTTATAAATAACAAATAACTCTTTCTTTTTTATTTCGATGCGAGTCAATTTGATTGAAGGAGAGAGGTACACCCGGTACACAGTACGACGTAGCGCGAACAAATTGCTGTATTTAAAAAAAAAGCAATTCCCTAGCGTTGATTTGCTTTCGACAGTAGGCGATTCATCAAAGGCTAATAAGAAATTGTTTACTTTTTAAATATTTCTTTGGGTATTTCAATTTCAAGTTTTAAAATGTTTTTTTTTTTTTTATTGAGACGAGAAAAAGGAATTCCATTTATTTCATCATCACAAAAGAATTATAATTAAAAATTTCGGTTTCCGAAAATTTTTCCCACTAAAATTTAAAATAAAAAATTTTACGTAAAAACCGAGGGGTAAACAGCTCTTGAAAATATTGTGACAGGATTAAATTTTTATAACTATTTTCCGGACATACGGCTATTTTCAATCAATTTTATTTTTGAATATTTTTAGATTTTCAATCATTTTTTAAAATGATTTTCCGCTGCAATAATCTGCGATTTTTCATGACTCTGATGACATAATATTTTCCGGAATTGTTTTTCCCCTCGAGTATTATAACTTGTTGATGAGCAGGGGTTATATCAATCGTTGCATTGTTATTGCTTGTTTTAATTGAAAAACAACCAGGACGAACAAAAAAAAACACTTTGTAAATATTTGAAAAAGTAATTAAAAAAGGAGTACAATTTTTGTGTATAATTTTATTGATGTAACTGAAAATTCTCTCTGTGTTTTTTTAGAGTAAATGGAAAAGATTTAAAATTCGAATAAAATAATTGAGCCATTCCTCTCTTGTATGTGCATAAAGAAATGACAAAGTGAATAATAAAATTGAATACACGCAGTACTGGTACAAATATACTGAGAAAAAAGCGTTAAGATTGTGTCGAATCGAAAAATAAGGGAAAATAAAAACGTGAACAATTTTGCTGACTTCTACCAGTGATCGGTTAAATAAGAGTTTGGTTTTTCGAATTTTTCTTTTCTTTTCATTATCGTAAATGTGTATTACAATACCGTTGGAATAATATATTAATTGGCTCGATGTCACCTTGGGGGGCGTTTTCGCCCCCACGGATATGCATCAGTGCGTATTCTTGCTAGAGGTGAGTGTTTTGAACTGTTCATAGATTTTATTGTATTTTCCGTTTTCTTCTCTTGTTTTTTTATTAATTTTGATTGAGGTTTTGGAGAAGAAATAAAATGTGCTTATTGTTACGTGATCTACGAAATGATTCTCTTTTGATACCACGGACGGTTAAATTCCGATGATGGTTAACAGACTCTCATCCATTCATATACAGACTCTGAAGTTTACAGTTATGGTGAAATTGTTATTTACGCATCTGTTGTGGACGGTTTATTTTAGGCAATTTCACGAGTTGTAGCCCGAACGAAGTGAGGGCGACAAGCGAAAGTGCCTATAACAAGTGCGACCTTTCACGATGAGGACCTAAATTACGAGAAAACTTTCAAAATTTATGCCCAAGGCATGAAAAAGCGATTATTTTATGGATGTCAAAATAACATAGAGACTGGCAACTTTCACTGATAATTATTGCAAGTTGAGACAAGACTTCATATAGTTCAATACAAGATGGGTGTGGAGAGTCGATTTAAAAATCACATGTTAGGTGAAAATTCCAATCTCCCTATGACAAAGCACTGTTTTAATCTTAACCCGCACTTCACTCGCTTACTCACTGTTTACGCTACACCATTGGAACGAGAATAGAACAGTTTTCATTGTTTTTCGTAAACTATGAGTAAACGAAGTAAAGTGCGGATTAAACATAAGGTGACAGACAGTGCCGTAGAAAAAAAGCCAGTCGTTTTTACTTCGTTATGCAGCCGTTGACAGCTGTTAAATAAAACAAAATAACTGTCAAGTAAACGGAAGAAAAATTGAATAAATTCTGGCTCTGTTTACTGAACAGTTCTTTTGTTTTTCTGTTAAAGAAACGAAAGCAAAACAATGTACCTCTATTGCGATATCAGACGTACAAACTTTTGTTTTAGCCAATATCGAGTGTTTACAGATAGACGCAAAGGTCAGCCAAATTAGTCGTTCGCCATGTTTTACTAGCTTCACACCACTTAACCTTGAACAAATTCTTCGCTTCCTCATGAATCCTAATCTACTGCAGATTTCCGGAAAATCATTTTCCTAAATGTATTTTTGTTTGCAGCCGTCTTCTGTGGTTGAGAGTCGCATAATGTAGTGCTAAAGTATACAATCTCATCTCGCATCGATATTCCCAAAGCGATTTGGTTGAAGTTGCACCGCTTGAAATAGTCATTTGTGCACCATCATGTGACCCAAAAAAGGTGCCAGATATTTTAAATTTCGTTGGCAAAGGATTCTCAATGATTTTCCGCCGATTTTCTATGATTTTAGGAGGATTTTCCTCACCGTTGTTGTTGAACTTTCATGGATATTCAACAATTTTTAATAATTTTCTTTTTGAGCTTTGATGACCATCTTGGATTTCCGATGAAAAGATTTTTTATTTTTCAAAAATTTTCAAAGAATCTCGCTAAAAATCATTTATCACCGAGGTGCATACACACGTGGAATTTTGAAAACCGACACATTTTCTGTTTTGTGGCTTACTGGTTTTTTGTGTGAATTTTGCATGTATTTTTATATGGAGAAATTAAGAACTCAAGTAAAACACAGAAACAGAAAATGTGTCTGTTTTCAAAATTCCGCGCGTGTAAAATCGTTTTTCTCAATAAAGGCAACGCTAGTTTCAATTTTTTTCACTGTGTTGGGAAAATGTCCTTTGATATGGTTATGTGATAAGCGATTGTCGCAACTTCTTATTGGAAGCATGAAGAAAAAGGAAAATTATTGAACATGCCGACACACATTCTGAAGTTCATACAAAAATAAAAATCGAGATATTGCTCAAAGCGGCGAGCTTTTTTCGACACAGAATTTTATTTTTATTTTTACATGACATAACGAGAACAACAACTTCAAAAAAATGAATGTACACATCGTGTTGTATACGTATACACAGCAATTTTTTTTTTGTCATAACAACTCAATTGGAACATCATCAGAGTTCTATATCAACTGTCAAAATATATCAACGGAATAAAAAAAAAAGAATTCAAAGCTAACAATGTGACATATGAACTCAGTCTAATTAGCTGGGTTTTTTTTTCCGGCAAATATTATAAAATTTATTTCCAAAATAAAAATGTATCATGGCTGTGCAAACATACGTATGACTACCATACATCGGAATAGGAAGTCAATTTTTCCAACCCCTCAGGCGTTCAATGTTCTCTATAAAATATGTAAAAACATACGCTACACGTAAAGAGCCTTAACAAGTTATACAGCACACACACATCGCACACATCGTTATAATGTAACTGCGTCATGGACATTTTTCGAACCCATTAATATTTAGATTTTGCACGAAATATACACAAACATCACAGAGAGAATACTTTCTCGATTAAATTGTTACACAATTCTGACTATATTCGCGCGTCTTTCTGTCTACTCATACCGTGTTTCATATTTTGAACATTTCAAGTGTCATATAATTTACACTTTGCATGCTTGACAGACATTATAAGTGAAATTAGAATTTGTAAAACTACAAAATGGAAATTTGTTGCTAGGTATCTCCGGTAGAATTGCGAGTTTTGAGTCTACACCATGGTGTTGTGGTACAATCAAAATTCTTCTAAGTGTGCCGTCATGGGACACTTAAAATGTATGTATGCGGAGGAATGCAGACCGGCGAAGACAGAGATAGAGGTTTTGTATGATGATGATGATGGAACTGAGCACCAATTGAGTGGTTTGCACTCTAAACTAAAAGTGTAGAACTTCGACAAAGGTCATCCATTTTTTAAATTAAAATTGTCATTCTATAAAAATAGTTAAATGCCGAAACGGGACGTGTGACAGTAGCGAATTATAAGGAAAATGAAATTCTATTTTTTAGCTTCGATCTGAACAGGATCACAATGTTTCTTCTTCTAAACCATCAACAACTTCTATTTAGCAAAGCTAAAAAAATAAATTTCATTTTTCTTATAATTCGTTAATATTAGGCGTCCCTTTTCCATATATCAATATATCAAAAATCCAAACCTAAAAACTGTTGGATCATTAGGCTTGTCACATTTGATCGACTTTTGAGCATTAGTAGTGGTTAGAAAAAGAAAGATATTCTGAAATTGGAATTCATAGATTTTATGTATCAGCTGTTCATTAGTTGAAGTTGTGCTATCTCTCTTTTAGTGACTTTTCAAACAACTGTTATTTACATCCAACCAACATACACTTCACCCACATTTTCCCCATGAAAACTGAATAAAGAAATCCGCTTCAATTCTTCTCCAATACACGGTTAAAACGGAAACTGTGTCACTGTCGATGGATATCAACAGTTCTCATGCAAACGATTCATTTTTATTGACTTTCCTATTTATTTCAAGAAACCCATGTCCGGAACGCTGTCGAATAAACTTAGAATATTATTGAGATATTTGAGAATTGATCAGGAAGGAAAAAAAAATATTTTGTATTATGTGTGCGCTTGTTCAGCATACAAACGTCTTTATGATAAAATTCAAACATAAACCACATGAGCCGCAAAACCATTTCATACATATGAATGGCCATAGAATTCATCTCCTGCAAAAATGTTCAATGAAAATTCGATTTTTTTTTCGCTGTACATTTCGAATAACAAAAAGGGCTTTGAAGTTTCATATCGCAGTATCATAAATGTTTGAATCCATTTAATGAATAAGATAGCGCGCAATACGCGAGGCAATACGTTAATTAAAACGACCATACAGAAATATTGAACTTTCGTTCGTTTTTCAATCTGATTGGACGGAATTTTCAATTTAATAACAGAATATAAAATTGGCAAAAGTTCTTCACTATTTTCATTTTAATCATCAGCAGTAATGCTACCGTCAAGCGACCAACACATTAAAATTGATAAAAATCAGTGGGTGTTCCTGATGTGTAGTGAGGCAAAATGGTGACGAGTTTTAAAGCCGCACCTCGAGTACTAACTAATGTTTTTCACATAACCGCAAGTTTGGAACGACAGAAAACATATCAAGCTAAACTAAAAGCATAGTCTCGTTCCCTAGTCTTTTAGTAGTAAATTCAACTTGGTGGGCGTAATGTGCGAAGAAATTTTGTAACTGATTTTGTTTATCTAGTGGTAAAATGTCCGGACGTCGTTGCTCATTACTGGCATATTATAAACAAAATGTTCTTCCTGACTTACGACGACCCCTAACTTTTACCTTTTTTCAGTCAAATGTTCTCTTAATAGGAAACCTCAGTTTGCCTCTGGAGGTTCTCAATTTTTCACAGCATCATGGAGAGATTCTCTCCATAGCTGTCGGAGGTGTTAGTTACTATTTTTCATTATATTTCTGGAATATCAAGAGCCATTCGTTAAGTTGCCATTCATTTTCCAATATTTGACGTGACAAGTTAGTAGGACTGGCAAAACAAGAAACTGTCAAATTTTTCAATTTTTCTGATTTTCCATACAGTTTTTCGTTACGTGTTACGACACGGGGCTAATTTCGTAAATGTAGTACCAACATTTATTATTTGCCGGACATATGACTGGTATCACTCGGTTCACAGACCCAATTTTTTTTTTAGCAAATTCAGGTGCAATTTTGAAGTCAATAGACCGATGGATTTACTGTATACACCGAAATTACACACGGCGAAAATGAAAGCATTTTCATCTGGTGTTTTATGGGCTCCGAAAAAATAGTAGACGTCGAGCTTGTTTGGGCAATGTTATTTGGACGAGTGGAGAGTTGCTTGTAAGTTTTCTTGTGTCCTAGCGAAGCTTTGTAGAAATGGAAATTACTGCAACAATCATCGTATAAATTCACAACACCACACGGAAATGATTCATAACCCGATGACATTTGCGGACATTTTCATTCTACTCGTGGCTTCACGAGTACGTCAAACAAGGACGTAATCTACTATTACAGACTGTTTTCGTTATTAAATGGATCGATGTTGTATTGTTTGCTGTTCAAACGATCGGACTGTGTGTGTGTGTATTGTGGGAATTCGGTTTTTATATAAATGGTAACAGTGTTCCATTCAAGTGAAAATAAATTGAAAATAATTCCACTATTCCACATCATTGGTTCGGTAATTAAATTTTCAACAATATAATGTTTACCATGGTGCACTGACCTAATACATTGTCCATCGATTATTCGATAATATTATCCTATGAGAGGAAGCACATTATGTTTTGCAGGCGGTAGTCGATCCGTGTTATTCTCAATTCTTGTATGGCAAAATTGTCTTGCATAATTTTGTGAACATTTTGTCACGATGGTGCCCAAAACTGAAAGACAATTTTCCCAAATAATTCAATTTGTTGTTATACAATGTCATGCAATGTCATAAAAATCAGTTAAGATTCACTCGATTTGAACACACGTTTACAATTACTGTTAGAGGCAGTGAAATTTCAGCAAGAATTTGCTACAGCTGTTTCTCAGCTGATCCACATAATCAATCAACACTGTTTATATGTCTTTATACGGTTTTACCACTGCAATGCGCGTGCATGTAGCACATTGCTTCCATACGGTTTTGATCACATGCTAGAACTTTTTAAAATATTCTCAGAAAGCGCATAGGGCATACGTATCATAATAAATTCGTTTAGTACTTCATTTGTTGAAAGCAGATGTCGTCTGGTGGTCGATCCAAAATCTTTTAGTTCATTCGTTTTTAACGTTCCATTTACTATATTAGCTAGAGTTCGTTACTAATTTTCTCGCTGTTGTTGCTATGATTAGCCGTTTCTGAAAGGTTAAAATAGCGAAGTTGTTCTCTTACAATATTTTTCATTGATTTTATTTATGAGATCTTATATGAATGTACTTTAAGGCCTCGCAAAACATCTCTTCCGTCTCTATTCGTATACATGTTCAATTCACATCGCTCGTGTTATTCTTGCATTAAAAAATTATTATTTTTTATTAAAATAATGCGTTCACTTCCTCCGACGAAACGTTTTTTTTTTTCGTCTTCTAAACGCGACAATAGCGCTGTTTTGCCAGGAGGTAAACACACACGTTCTGTTCTCATAAAATAATAATAATTTTATCGATCGCTAATATGGAAAATTGACCTAGTTTTTATTCAGCATAATTTGAATTTTAATTTGCATTTCTACGTTTGGGAAGCGTCGTCTCTTAATTGGCTTTCTCGGCAAAAAGAAATGAAATCAACGTCGAAATTTGAATCAGAATTTGTGTATTTCATTTGCATTTAATTCAACCAAATATTTTATTAACAGAAATAAGTCGAAAAATGTGAACTAGAAACGGTTCCGTTTATGCCGAAATCATTTTCGCTTTCCAGATACAAATGATAATGCCACGGTTTTGACTCTTTACGTACATAATTTCACTCAACAAAATTCTTCCGGCTAAAGTGAAAACAGGAAAAAAATCCCCGTAGTTTTATGCAGATTGAATAACAGTCTGCTCTATGCAAGGCTCTATAGAATTAATTTAACTTTCTTTTTATGAATAATTGAAGTTTACTTTTGAGTATTTTTCTGTTACGAAACAGGGGAACGTTTAAAGCTCTTAGATTTGACAATATTTTCGAGGAGTTTTTCTTCCGTAACGAAATTCAATGAATAGGGTAAACAGGTCGGGAACGAACCCGCTTTATTTTAGGTATGACATCCTAATTTTTTTTCTCTTTCAAGCACACATTTGTGTCACTCCTTTTTCTATTTCAGTGCTATTGACTAGCTGAGGGACACAAAACAGACCCCTTTACCCCATGTAGTAGATATGTAACTCAGTTTTCATACACCGAAAGAGGAAGCTGAGTACGTAAAGGTCGCCTAACATTGCGTCCGGTTCTGAAGATCGAGGTGTTGACTCGCACCCAATCTTCACGAAAAAAAAAAGTTTCGTGCAAAGTTTATTTAACCTGCAGATCTGCATTTTTCGCGCAAGTTACACCTTTTTCAGTCCACCTGCAAATAAATTCCGTGATTTTTATGGCTCGTGCTCGTGAATCAAAAATGTTTTCTTTACACTATTTACTTTTAACATTAGTTATTTATCCTTTCTGAACCAACAAATTAATCCATTTTCCTCTCTCGCTTTCTCTCTTTTTATTTATGACGATGCAGTGCACATTTCACAATGAAAAATCCATATGCTTTTACATTCTTATCGGCGAAAGCAGCACATTTGTAGCCCATTCACCCGATTCATTCTCCTGAAAATATTAGTTGCTGAAAAGTTTGTTTTTTTTTTGCTCGATAAGAACCTGAGAGGATATATGAAAAGCGACTTTGTTTGCTCTGCATAAAAAGTATATTTCTTCCGTAAGAAGTCCCTTACAAATAAGTATAACTTTAAACACAAATAGAGAGCATTCTCGACCTATTGTTCGAATAAATGAAACTTTGCTAGTGAATATTTAGCACAAAATGAAAGAAAAGCAGTTGTTATATGTGTAAAAACGATAATTATGTGGGAAGTCGCGGGAAAGAACGATTCAATCGAAGAAATTAATCATTTAAAAATGAATATTCTTAAATGGTGACGGTGCTTTATGGAAAAATGTTTATTAAAGGTGGATGGAATGATGAGGGGAACCGAAAAATGATCAAAAAGGCGGAAGTGATGTCCTACTTCTTCTCCTCCTATTTATGGATTCTGTTGAAAGTCTGACGATAAACAACGCTTGCAAACACTACTTAAGGTTACATAGACCCAATGACATTGTTTCGGGTTCACAGGGCCGTAAACACAATAATCGATGTGCTATATTTTCCCAAAGCCATCTTTTCCTGCACGTCTCTTAACGTATAGCCCCAAATTAGTTGGACCTACTGTCGAAAAGTTTAATAATTAATTTTCGCAGTGTAATTGTCGTTGCTGAAATCCTGACATTTTCATTTACACTCTTGCAGCTTCAATAGAATCTCTAGTTCTAGTTAAACAATTCAATGAAAGTGTGCAACTTTTACTGTTACACCTTTCTTTCGGTCTCATAATATCGTACCATTCAGTTTTTCCCCGAAGTGTATTTACCTACCCAAACATAGAGCATTTGAAGACAAAGTTGCACTAAATTCTATTGAATTCATTTTGCCAAAATGACCGCAAGTCTTTTGTGAAGAAGGTTGTGCTGAGTGTGGTACACCGGAAATTAAGGAATTGAAAATTCTAAGATATTTCAATCTTTTAACTAAGACTTTCGGTCGATACTCGCCGAGGTCAACACACATAAAGTTTAACCACTTGAACAATTACCAATTAAAAGTTGAGTGTGTAAGCAATGTATTCAACTTATCTAACGTATTTAAGATATCCGATGTCGCTGAGGAGAAGCAATTTACATCCAAAATATGCCAGCATTAACGTTAGGTCATACTTATGACGAAATATTTGCATAAAGATTAGTCATTTTATAACGGAAAAGTTGATCGTACTTTTATGGCGAAGGATGATGTGTACACTGTACAGTACATGTAATTCTTGCTGTATGTATTTTGGGCGTTGTGTACTTAACCAGTCGATATGGTTATTTTGATAACCAGTTAATCAGAGCTCATTTCAAAGGAAACAATTTCCTACTATTTGTCGAATTTTGTGAGATTGAATCGTGTCCCGTTAGGAAGTAATAATCAACATCCGGCTTTTATAAATAAATTTAAAATTTATAAAGCTCTGTCGTAGTTTTCGAAATGCATCTACAGTGTAAACCAACTAACATCACAGAATTATCTCATATTTTTAGGAAGGTAGATTGTGCCGAGGGAATGAGCTGTATTATTGCTTGCACTCATCCAGAAAAATATTCGATAAAAGAACAACACGATATTGTGAAAGATAACTAGGTCACTGTCTAGAGTCCAATAATATTTCGAGAAACGAATCCAAACTACCGTCACAAAAATGTTCATAACCGAAAGTTTCTGCGTTTTTTTTTCGCCCCTGCAGCTGGCATACTGGTATGTACCTAAGAATTAGCAGAACTATGTAAATTTTCCTTTACTAAAACAATATTTCATAACTAGTTTTGTGTGGAAGAAGAATACATTATTTACGTAACATTGAATTTGTTCAGTAACAAACTCAATTTCAAACTCTTAAAGTTTAAGCATGGCTCTCATACATATTTTGTTTTAAAATTTTCGTGAAGTTCTTATAGTTTAGTCTACCTGATGTTTTGCATTACACGAAATAAAGTTTCTTTTCCACCGTTGTTATCTGGTGATCTTAAATAATAAACCCCTTTGGGTATAGTAAATTACAGTTTTGTTTGCGAAAGCCATGTGAAGTGGGTATACACCGGATCCTAACATATGAGAAATTTAAATGGGATGTTAACTAGTGAAATTTAATATACTTAACGCAAATAAAACGTGCGTGGAGAACACAGTGTGTGTGTGTGTGTGTGTGTGGGTGAGGGTAGTGCCCTGATTAAAGTTTAACATTGAATGGTCTTGATGACATACCGAATTTTAGATGTGCCGGAAGTAATTCGAATTATTATTTTCGCACAACACATATCACATCATAGCACAAACAATAACTTGACCTTACTATAAATACACATGCAGCACCATGTAGGGAAAGTGTTTGATCTTATGGTTTGCAGATTGAACGTAATGAAGCGTTTATGTCGGCATGGTACTGCTTGACTGGAAAAGTTACGTCTTAAATACTGAATTACTGCTCTGAACTGGAAACAGACTTTTAAAGAAATTTTGAATCCCTTCTTATGCACTCGACTCATCATCTCTTCCAGATGATCTGCGCGCCCTTACGGTATGGGTGTTTTGACGTATTCTCGGAATATGACGTCAGAATGATCAATTGACAAATTTTGAATGATATTCTGTTTCAATGGATGCTCTGGATGCTGCGAAAGTCCGAAAGTAATTCATTGCAATTTTGTGATAAAAAGCAACCCCAAATGAGTTTTTGAGCAAGAAGCATCGGGAACTGTGTAGAGTTTGTGTATCTCAGCCGAAGGCGAAGTATACAACTACATTTGCCGAGAAACAGTTAATGAATTACATAGCAGCATCCAGTGTATTCTGTTACCTGTTTACCACATACGAAAGTTGAATTTTACATACAAATAAACGAGAAACTAACCGAAAATAATATTTTCAAAATACGCCATATTTAATTGATCATTTTCGCCGAGGGAAAATTGCTATGTAATGTTCAACTTTCGCATGGGACAGGCAGTAAACAAATTTCCTCATAGTGTTGAGACATAGTTAAAATCGACTAAAGAAAAGTTCTGTTTGTCCGATGTAAATGATGTTAACACATAACGGGATTAAGTTTGTAGCAAAAGGCAGCAGACAATTTCTCATTTAATTCCTTTAAAGTACGCTATTTGACAACGTAATTCAAAAGTTCTCTATTTATAGTAAATGAAACCCCTATCATATTTTCATCGCATTAGCACCCCCGCACAATTAGACACAGTGTACCGCACAGATAGTCTTTCAAAATAATATAAATTTTCGAAATTCAATCTTCATTATACACTCAATGAATATGCCAGAATAAATAAAATGTTTTCTTTAAAATTTCTCACTTCCTTTATAATTACCTTTACCTTTTTCACTTTGGCATACGCATATACCACTCAAAATTTACTTGACGTTGTTTTTCTATCAAAATTTCGATAACTCGTCAACCAATTTAACTTTTATGTACACGTTTTCTGTGCCTGGAGGAAGTTGTTTTTCATTTTATACAATTAGTGTTAAAGAATGTAAGAATTTCGGCTTTGAAATTTACTCTGGTGAAAACTGGAAAAGTGATTATGATGAAGAAAATGATTAATAAAGTTAATGTTTATTTCATGTGACGTGTGACATATGACGACATGAAACAATGAAACGTAGAACTTTGCATTCACATTAACGGATGATACTAGTATGAGTTCCGGATGGTAAATTAATTGACGGAATTTTTATGCAAACTATACCCTTTTTCCAGTGATATCACTTTTTCAGTTAATTTTTTTTTTTAAATTAAAATATCTGCCTATGACCATCTCCGTGTAGAGCCATCCTATCTTATCCTAAATGTTAGATATATTAGATCATTTCAGAAAAACATTTTCCCGAACTTTTCTATATTTTTCCAATTTTTCCAAAAATATTTTTTTGGTAAAATTACAGTCAGCGCCTTTGAAATGTATGCCGCATTTTGTTTTAGCTGCTTTTCAGCTGATCCACTCATACAAACAAATATGTTTTTACGTCTTTACACGATTTTACAACTACAATGCGTGCACATTGTTCATCCGTACAAACAAGTATCAGTTTATTTGATTGTATGAGTGGATCAGTTGAGAAACAGCTGAAACAAAATACGTCATGCATTTCAAAGTCGCCGACTGTAAGGAAAATATGGGAAAATTCAATAAAATCTGGGAAAAAAAATTCCTGAAAATAATCACTGGACCATTCTCAGGTTGTTAGAAGACGATTCTTGTCATGGTGTATGTAAGCAGCGTAAGTCATTTTATTGTGACTTTATCAAGCTTTGAGTTTCTGTGGAATTTTAATTGGATTTAAGGTTTTCAAAGCTTATTTTTCGATTAATAGAAACATGAAATTCAGTTGAATTCTTAACTCTACTTACCACTCGGATTGTTTCTTCAAATTTCTTTCCAACTATTTTCAATCATAGTTAAGATACGGTTAAAATGCCAAAAGCTAATTTTCTTCCGAGTTGCTGCCACTCATTGATTTTTACCAACATAGTTCGAAGTCTCAATAACAGCCAATCCGTATGAAACCTTCATCATAAATTGAGATAAATGCCTTCATAAATAATCTTACAAACTTTTAAATAATCTTCTAACTTCAAATACAACCACCATTTATTATGGCTGAACGGTTATTTTCCTACCAAAAACCAACAATCGGGGTATGTACGAGGATGTGTTCGTTCGTTCTTTTTTTTTTTTATTCCCATGACCCATAACTTGCCCTTTAAGAATTCATTGAGTTTTCCGAGAATTTCACTAAAAAATAATAGAAAAAGTCTTCCACATGAGTCATTGGTTTTACGGTTTTCATTTCCACAGAAGTATATGCGAAAGCGATTAACATTCATCCGGAAAAATAAATAAAATGAAAGGAAAAAAATATGTAGAGAAACCCGCCTGTCTGCCTGTCCGTTCAATCTGCCTGAATAAATGGTTTATTATTATTTGGCTTTGTGTCACACCATCAACATCGCTATTATCAAAGCGGAGCCGCCACTTGAAATGTTACCCTGTAAAAGCTTTGCAAGTTTACATTTTGGGCAAATGTCTAATATCAACGCACTTCAAGCAAAAGTGCTATTAATGACAGCTGTCACGTAGAGTACTATTTTGTATGAAATTTTATTCCCACTCTTTTTACAGTGTAAAATTTTGTATGGAGCACTGTCAAGTTTCAGTACCCTATTTAGAGTACCACTTTTGCTTGAAGTGCGTTGCTAATATCCACGTCAGTTGTATACATTCGGGTCTTTCAGATTGTCACTGTCGATTCTATAACTCCACCTGATTAAAAACAAACGTAACACCAACGTCCTACGGCGTCTTCAAAAACAAATTAATTTCTACCCATCGCCATTAAATTAAGAGCCTGTTTCCTCCATTACATTGTCGTTATAAACGAATTTTTTTTTTGTCTTTTCATAATAAAAGCTCATCTCCCAACAATATCCATAATGCGCTCTTTATAACAAAAAATCCGTACATAACGTCATAACCGTTTTCTACCATTAACAAATTTCGCATATTACACATATCCATGGCACACACATACACACACTGCCTGTCATTCCGGTAGAGCCGACTGAAAATTCATGTTTTTAGGTGCGCTTCACACATATTTTCATGGTAAATCGAATTATAAATTTTCCCTTCGAAATGAACAAAGGTTAAATTTTATGCTGCGTGTTTTTATGTGTAAAAAGATAAAATATTTTTTATGTATAGAATGACTATGGTAATGGTCTATATTACAATTTTAAACAAATAAATTTCGTCAGTAACTTCTGTTTCGGTTTTACGCTCGTTTGTTCTCCGGTCTTTTTTTTTATAGGACGTCTTTATGGTGGTTTATTATTTTAATAAAAATGTCGCTTTTATTGATAAAAAATTATGTGTTTTAGCTCAGCACGATACGCCATCCGTAAGAAGCCATCGGAAACTCGTAATTTGAGAGACTTTATGTTGTATTGTGCGAGGTGGTTGTTGGTAGAACAATATTCTGTGTGTTTCTGTGTTGTTTCGAAGATACATACTGTGTGTGTACTACACGAGATTAAGTGGGTGGGTCGAATTGTTGCTATAATAATATACCTCCATTACGGGGATTGCTGGCGCTGGCACTTAGCTTTCTTATTTAGACAATAAATTCATAAGACGTTATTTCAGATACCTTTTCAGTTTATTATGGTTCTTCACTTAAACTATTGCTCAATGTTTTCGCCTTTTATTGTCAGTTAACCTTTTTTGATTATTATGTGATGCACGGATCAGACGTACACCCATCGCGTGTATGAACGTTGCAGCAAAATGGAATTGAAATTGATAGCAGTAAACTCGGATTTTTGATTAAATCAGCAGTGCTGCCAACGACCATTTCAAATTCATTTACACAATAAAAGAATGTTAGACCAAAACCCCAAGGTATATACATACTGAAGGTAACGCAAATCATCAGGGAATAGCAAGAAATGCGCAAAGTATATAAACATACTGAAGGTAACGCAAATGCTCAGCGGATCACAAATTTTGCGGAACCCAAGTTTCGGGTGAATATAAGACTTGTTATGTTGCTTGCGTGACGTTTGGCGTTTTAATGTTGGTAGAAATGTGCAGTTCTGCATACAATTTTATGTGTTGAGTATAAAGATGCAACCTAACAAAGTGAATATAACGAGTGGCCAACATTGCAAAAATTATATTCACCCAAAAGTAGGGTTCCGTGAGTTTTTGTGGATTTGCATTACCTTCAGTATGTTTATATACTTTGGAAATGCGGACCCCAAGTCCGGGTGAATATAAGATTTGTTATGTTGCATCCGTGACGTTTGGCGCGATAATGTTGTTGGAAGTGTGTTGTATTGTATTGAGTTTTGGCATGTGTTGCAACCTAACAAAGTAAATTTGACTTGTGTCCAACATTATAAAAACTATATTCACCCGAAAGTAGGGGTCCGTGTGTTCTTGCGGATTTGCGTTACCTTCAGTGTTTATATACTTTGCAAAAACCGGCAACAAGAAATAAAAAACGAAAAAATTGAGGCCTGGTGGTACCTTCATATCAATGTTTTTTATAAGTTCGTTCGAACGTAGTACAGCCGCTCATGAGAAAATTACGAAACGGTGGCTCTTTGTTTTTGATTGAACACTATCGAAAAGAAGATGATCAAAAGTGACCTTCTTGCTACAGATCACCCACCTCACATATACTTATTATTTATCGCGGCTTTAAACGGCCTCAGGCACAGTTTAGGCGGCTGACAAAATCAGGTCGATTGTAATCATGAATCAATTGTATACAATCAATTTTGGCCCAACATGTGTAATAGTCACACGAGGTCGCTAGGTATCGTGTGTGCAGTGCATACACGGCTTTTCTGAATAAAGTAAAGAAATAGTTATTTATACAACTCGATGATAAATGCTTTTTTAGGCACACGATGTGCATTGTCACAGTTGGCCCACGGCCTCGAGTGATAATCTTCACAACTAGTGCCTAAAAAAGCATTTATCATCGACTTGTATACAACGGTTTTCGCAATAAAAGCAACGGAAAGTCCTACTTTTTGTCACTTGTTGCGAAATAACTTTTCGGCACTCAGTTGAGAAAACAGTTTAAGCGTAGAAAGACTACCCTACCCTCTATTAACTCCACACATCTTGATTAATGGTAATTCGTCTGCAACGAAATTACGTTTTTCCTAAGAATAATTTTTTCCTAAGCACACGTTCAACACATACCTCATATGCCAATAGAAAAACTCTACTCTTGTTTGCACATAAGTCAATTTTAATGGAACTTATACCAAATTTATGTATAAGTCACATGGCTTCAGCATTTATTCCAAACAACATACACCCACCCAGACATTTTGAATATTGTTTTTATTAGCTCAGTTTTGTAGCAATACTACATCCCCCAAAATGCTCAACGGCTGCGAACAATTTTAATTACATTTACTCTTTAATTAACTTCCTATTTGGATCACAAATCTAATAAAGTCATTTTTGATTAAATGTATGTCTTTCCAAATATGTACGGCATTTTGAGAACGGAATGGAGATTTTAGCGCTGTTGTATGCCAACGACATGACTGTGAAATCGTGTTTAATTTTTGAAATTGTGTTGCCGAACGAAAGTGGAAATTATTATTATTATTTTGCGGTGTACTACAACACATACTAACTTCGACTTATTAGATATTATGCGGGTTCGTGTAACCATCTCGTAAATTATTTTCATTTTGTGAAATTGTTTTTTCTTAAAATAAATACCTCTGCTACGTGGATTGCGGGCATCATCAAGATGTGTTTCTCAAGTGTATTTCAAGAATATTTTTCAAAGTACGGTTACGGCATATCGTGGCCCATTTACGTGTTCAACCACTTAATTCATCGTCACTGTCAGTTTATCTTCATCATGCAGACTCATTTCATCCTAAGAAAGACTTAGACATATCTGGTTAAGTTAAAGCCTTATATTGGGGATTAATCATTCCAAATTTGGAATTGCGTGTGGAGGACCGAATCGAAGCCCTATAATGATGAGTGATCGAAACAGCCGACACATATAAGTATAAGAAAAATCGCATTTATAAGCTTTCGTATCTAGCATCTAACTAAATCAAACTTCGAACGTCAAAATTGCGTTTCTTTACATTGCAATCGAATCAATGTACTTTACTATCAAATTTCTGTTGATTCATAACAATAGCATGAAATCAGCATTACGCAAATGACGTGTGTGGGAACGAAAAGTGATGTCACTGGAAACGAAAATTGAAAGAAAATGTGAGAGAACAGTTTGTTGTTTTGGCTCTCTACCTGGTGAGAGAACGTAACCTTTTTGGTCCCCCTGAATGAAAAATGATTTTCACTCCACATTGCGATAAAGTAAATGATGAAATTGCTTCGTTACATAAAACGTTGTATGAAACACGGTGCGTAATTAAAATATTTCATCACTAGAGGTGGGATTGTGAACCCGAGGCGACGCCGATTTCAATTATGCACCAAAACGGGAAATGGTACACGTACACTGTTTACGGAGGTACACTGTTACATTTCGGCTGCGCATATTTCCTGCCCTCTAAATCTACTATATAACTGCTAAAACCTGTGACTATGCGCCTTCGTTAAGAGAAAAATGGTTACAGTCACTGGTTGTGGTGTCGGATGCATTTGTATTCCACAAGGGACAATAAATCGACGGATTTAGAAAAAATGCTTGAGTGACACATGGAGTCGCCATAAAAATTGTCCCAAAATATTGTTGGGCGAGACCTTGCAATCGACATTCGTTAAATGTCACTGGGCTTAATCGACTTATATTTCCAAAGCTTTAAATCCCATCCAAGTCTAACACTCCAACTTTGACTCAAAATTATGGATATGAGAAGACACACCGTAATTTGTATAATTAACAAAACTCATAGGATATTATGCGGGCAAATGGCAAAGCTAAATATATTGTTAATGTCAACCCGTTTCTCGATGGCTATTGAATGAACACATTTCCATTAACTTATAACATCAATTTTTATTAAAATAAACATTTTTCATCCCTTCGCTGCCTTTGTCGTCAAGCTTCAATGAATTTCTCAAAGCATAAGCATAATTTTTGGGGCCTCCACCAGATTGTACATATAGTGTTTATCTGATGATAAATCGTCACAGTCAGCCGTCGTCGGTACGCATACGTATGTAAAACGCATACGCGCGTATACCGTACGACTACCATTAACGACAAAAACAGTAGAAAGTTTGTTATCAAAAACCCCGGTTACTTTTACCACATCGACGTGCAAACACAATATCATATGGTGTGATAACATATTAGAAGCACATCAAAAGTTTAACCCCTTGATTTTTCGTATCGATAAAGTTGAAATGTGATTTTTTGTGCCTTTGTGAATATGAAATTTGAGGTTTTGCTGTATTGATGGATAAAATGAAAAGTTTACGGAAAAGTTCGTTTTTTTGTTAAGTTATGCGTGAGCTCAGCTCAAACTTTACAAGATTTTGTATTATTGAAAAGTGTACATGCCGTTGAACCTCCTCCTTACCGACCGAACATGTGTTATTAATGATAAATCAATCGAAATTTATCTTTTTGTCAAGCCATTTTTCCACTTTTCATTGTACTTAATTTAGAATTCATAAAGAAAAGGAAACGTACAAAGCACAGCTCACATATAAAACTGATGCTCTTAAGCAACACGAGCTTTGTTTCGTATAATTACTCAGTGACGTAGCAACGTATAGCATGTAACAATTGGGAATGTTTTCAGTATGACGACATATCATCAACAAAATACAAAAGAAATAAAGGGGATAAGGTGGAAAACCCTATGTGAAGCAGGTATAAAACAGGCTTATTCTCTTATCGTACAATTCAAAACTGTTTTGTTCGGAATAAGAAACGTTCACATTTGTGTACAGACAAATTTCACTTTTGTCATCGAAAATTTGTATGTAACCATTCTGAACTAGACGAGGAAATAGACATGTAGCATGTAGTTTGCTTTCGTATTTTCATTCGGATGAGGACGCAGTCAGAAACATTTATTTCTGGAGAATGAAGCAAAAATAATGTTATGAATAGCGCACGATTTTAGACGTAACATTCAAGAAATTGGGGCAGAAAAGGGGATGACTTTTATACGAAACAAGCCCACTTGTTAATGTTGGTTCTGGTACCTTTTTTCTTGAGTGCAGGGAGTGGAGTTTTCATTATAAAGAGACGGAATTGTGGTAGAGTGTCACTTGAAGAGTTATTTGTTTATCTCGCTACCAGTGCCTATATTCGCGAAAATATTTTCACGAATTTTCTCAAATTTTCGCGATTTTCTCAAATTTTCACAAAAAACTTTTTGAGAAAATTCACGAAAATTGTAGAAAATCGTCAAAATTTGAGAAAATTTATGAAAATATTTTCGCGAATATAGGCACTGCTCGCTACGCTCTGGAGGTAAGCTTCGCTCTCGTTGGCATTACCCATTTTTCACCTAGATGAGTGATACATCTTTTTCGTATGAGAGTGGTGTGACGAACCAAACGACTAAACGAAAATTTCAATTCGTAAAAACATTTTCGAAAACTAAGTGAAAGTTCACATGAGAAAAATTCTATTTTCTCTTGACGATATGTTTTCTCACTAGAAATGACATTCGACCAATCGTCAACAAAATGCCATTTTCTCATGGCCTTTTTTTGAGTGGAAAAATAAGGATAAACCGACCGAAAACATGAAAATTTGTATTGTCTTGCCTGTTGAAACGCAATTTTGGATGTTCGCATCGAAATGGTTTTGCTTTGTTAATGACCATTACGAAACAATTATTGAGCAAGATGGATTTCGATGTCGAAATCGTGACACATTTACTACTTCGTCAAACTATGTCACATTAGTGCCAAAATAGCACAAATTTCGGTAGCAAAATGACATGTGATAGAGTTACATTTCGTCGAAATTAAAAATTTTTATTTTTCGCAATTCCGGTCCATAATCATCACCTTTCCATGCATCCATTTAATGTCGTTTTGAAGGTATTTATTTCACTGTATTCCCGGACACAGCGCAATATGAACTTTTTTTTCGCACGCTAAAGAACCTATTAACTGCCACGAAGGCTAAATTTTTATAAATAAAAATCTTGCATTGACCAGAAATCGAACCCCCGACACCAAAAGGTTTTTGAGCACAAAGCAGCGACTTTAGCCATTCGGCTATAGAGTCACACAATTATACCGAACGTATTGTTGAAGCGTATATACTAAGCATTGACTACTCGATTTCATTCAACGCGTCTCTTTACATCACATTGCAATGTGTATTATAATGCAGCCTTCTTGATCGTTCAAATGAATTTCTGTATACACAAGAATTTGGAACAAAATGTAGGACATGTTTTGCATTGGAAAGGTGATTATGGCCCGAAATTGCGAAAAACGTTGTATCTACCACGGTAGTGCGAAAAAGTACCTTGGTAGATAAATAACTATTAAGATTGCTCAATGAATGCTATAAATCGGATTACCATGGAAAATGCTAGTATGCTTTCAGTCCAAGCTGACTGAAGCACACCTATTAGCTACCGTAATTAGGGGTGGACTTTTTTTTACAAAAAAAAAACAAAAATTGTATCAATCAAAGCATAAATAATATCTAATGATGAGAATTAAATTATTATTTGATAATTTGTTGACAACTCACATTTTCATCGGTTGACATAAAATTATGGAATTCCTTCGATGTAATAAAACGATGTCACAATCAAACAATATAACTGGTATAATAGGCTTCACATTTCACAACACGCTCTTTCCATCTCAACCCGTACAACATTCTAGAGTAGTTTCTGACGGCAAATCTTTCCTCATTAAAAAAAAAATCGAGTCTATGCTGCAGCCATTTTTTTTTTAATAAAACGAATTGAAAAAGCTCCTTAATTACTGAAACTGTAAATGTTTCCGAATCAAACAAACATGGTGTACCAATGGATCCGACCATATGTAATCAGAATTAAAATCATTAACAATCAATCAATATTGAGACATAATAAATAACAGTTATTGCTCCATGAATCAGATTATTATTTCGTTAGGATACGTTGATAGAGGAAAAGATAATAAAAATATTAATGAAAAGTAATCAATAAAAACAGAAAATTTTTGAGGCAGCTTATGCCACTACCATTGTCAGTCGGCGATGATTTATCTTGCTTCCAGATGTACAAAATATTTTCAGTGTAATTTTCTCAGCGAAACGTTTTCCACGTTTTTTTTTTTGTTTTGGGAAGACTAAATTACTGGAAGTAGTTTCGCTCCATGTGTTACTCAATCGGTGATCAGCATTAATTTTGTGATGTGTAGGTGGTATTCTCAATTAAAAATTACTTTTTCGTGCCACGATCTGGGCCAATTTATTACATCTCAATCAATATGTTCTGGTTATGGGAGTGTAGGAAAATCCATAGAAAAGTTGGCAACTAAAAATTTGACATTTAAAATAAAATGGCGCAAATGCAATGACGTATTTTGACGTACAAACGTCTAAAATAGTTCTTTTTTGACACATAGTCAGTTCCATCGTAATTAGCCCACCATTTTTCGTACTGGTTCTTGATTGTTCGAAATTTGTTATTTCTAAGTACAAAAAGTGTCGTGCACACGATCTGTCGCCAAACTTTTCTGCGCATCTCACATCTATAATGTGCACATAGCACAACATCATGTATCTTTTATATAATGACCGGAAATGGTTGAGCTATTCTGTTGTGTAATTGTGTTTACTTGAAAGTCCCCAGTGATAGGGATCAATTCGAGTATATGTTTCAAGTGCCCCGTATGCACGTTTCGTTTCGTTGCATTTTATTTATTCACTGAACGGCCAAGACTAAAACAAACATGCGACGACCATATTTTGGAATCCAAGCATCGTGACGCTAGTTCTTGTATGTTTTATTAGATTACTTGGCTATCCATTTGAAGAGAAAATTGATGAAAGTTTCTTCTCCACTTTTTGATAAGGAATTGCGTTAATATTCCTGAAGTGGTTCCCAGAAGTAATAATTAGCCAAAAAGTATTTATTCCCTGTATTCCTTATTCAATTACGTATCCAATCCAGGTTATCCTTTCACTTTCTTCAACTTTTTAAATGATGAACAAAATATACAAATTGCTGACAAAAATTAAATTCTCTTAAAATTAATAAAGAAGTGGAACGACGGCCCATTTAATTTACTTTGCACGACAAGGACCACCGTCGGTGAACCAAAGAAAGAAAAAAACTTTTCGCCTAAAATGGATCATTAAAAGCTCGTTAGGTGTAATTACCAAATATATCCAGTTAGAGGGCGACTCGCCGGTCATAAAATCAAAGATAGAAATATTTCAAATCACTTAAATATTTTTCGCTTCTTTTTACTCGTGTTTTTTGTTGTTGTTGTAAATTCACTTCATTTCATCAATTCATCGCACCGGTTAGGCGAAAAAAAAGAGGGTACAGAGAAAAAGACAGACATAAAAGCAGCGTAATGCGATCCGCTTTCAAATCGATTTTCAAGCGTCACTCATTTGCTGAAGGTAGAAAATTAGGGAAAACAAATGAACTTGTCACACCGAAACGCGAAACATAAATCTAAATAAAGCTTGCGTCGGATATAAATTGTTCCTCATCACTATAGCAATCGATTTGAAATCCCAGCTATTATATGGTACACTTACATTTACAGTTGGCGGCGTTGTAAATACTGTAAATACTTACCCCCTTGGAAAATCAGATTTTTTTTTTCATTTAAACGTAATACACCAAACATCAAACTCAATTCCATGCAGTCGTTTGGTTCCTTTCGGGGAAATGTATACCTATAAAACCGTTCTGTATGTATGTGCCATCTATTTTGCTTGTGGTATTATCTTGTAAGATTCCTTTTGAAAATGTTGTTATGGGTATTTCGGAACAAGGTGAAACAAATTGTTAAAGACCACACCTCATTACTCATTTCGGTTCCGTATTATTGTGAAATGTTTGCTCTGCTTGTAACAGAGACATTTCGAATTTAGATCACAGAAAGCGAATTACTTGTGGAATAGTTTTGTTTAGTGATTTTATTGTGTAATTTCCTTAATTTAATCCGAAAAACTTTTGCCGTAGAGGGAAATTTTACCGACGACTAAATGGATTTATGGTTTTTTGTGGTTGCGATAAATCGTGTCTCTCACGCTCTCTTTCTCTCTCTCTCTCTCTGATAAATCGGATTTTCCTTTGTCATTAGATTAGAAGAGACCGTTGTTGGTCGATGAATGATTCTTGTCGGATATATAATAGTACATTATGATACTGAGGAATATTGCCAGCGTTATACACTCGTGTATATTACACTAAACGCGAGTGCAGGAGCTCGTTCAGAAACGATTTTTTCTTCACTGAGTTTCGTTCAGTTAACGATGGCAGGTGTAACTGTGAGGTTAGATTTCTCACGATGTATTTTGGTCGTGAAATGTTACCCAAATGTCATGAAAGAAGTAAAATTTGAATTTACGATGGTTTGTGATGATGTACATTTTTAAGTGTAAATTGCAAATTGGACGGAAATGTTATTCCCAAACATTAAATTAATGAAAAATTTCCATTTTGCCGATAATTTATATATATTGTGGCTGGGAGACAACTATGATTCAAGTTATTTGTCATCCGCTCGTGTGCATTTAGGTGAAAATTGTAGTTATATATGGAGGCGACTTAAACTTGGGACTAATCTTTTTGCATAAGATTTGGAAATGACAGAAAACATTTCGACTTTATGTGATGATCAAAATGGCATGAACAAAGAAACTCAAAATCGGTCTGCGACTATTGACCTGATTGGTGAATATTTTCATGCTGTTTAATCTAGATTTGGGACAAAATACCAAAGGATTGCAGCTGCAATTTCAGCTCGCCTTTGATCGTCGGATTGTGTGAAATTGTACGATTTACAGTGATAGTGAGAGACACTTTCGTAGGGAAATATTGTCTCCGTTACCTAATTATGTTCTTTCATTCAAAAATGCGTTGGTTTACCAATTCGGGCCAACCCATAAAGCAATCAATGAAAGGCAAAGTAGGAGTACATGCCATGTAGAGTTACGGCAAAATTGAATTTTATCGTTCGGAATACCTCCACATCTTCACAAGATGCTTTCATTACAAAAAAAAATTTCAATACCGAGTAAAAATAAAAGTCTTAAAGGTTCGAAAAGAGACGTCTCACGTCTCACAATACAAAGGATTTGAAGCTGTGAGAAGTCTCTTTTCGAACCTTTGAGACTTTCATTTTTACTTGGGGATAGCTCCAATAATCCAAATGTTAAATTTCTTTATGTATGAACTGAAAGTTCAGCAGATTTAATATTCTTGCTCAATTAAAAACCGTCGCGAATCCTGAAATAAAAAGTTATGCAAAAGAAAGCACATGCGCACAATCAGTTTAGCTCGTAATGTTCACTATCGTATCTGAACGGCAAACGTCAGACAACTGTCAGTGTAACATTAAACGAATCGTCAAACCTTCACTGAGTGAAGAGTTTTTCGTTCCTGAACGAGCCCCAGAACGAAATTCAAAACGGTCGGAATTCAAGAGTGCACCGAGTGTCTGTAATGTATACGAGAGAGTATTACTCGTGCAATATTCCCCGGTATCATAATGCTTTGTTTCTTCTTACCAAAAAAGTAATCCATGTGAGTGAGAGACAAAATTGATTTTTTTCAATTTTTCTTTTGTTTATTTGACAGCTCGCTCTCTCACGGAGTACTTTTTGTTGAGTGGAATGGACACTTAACGTACTATTATTGTATTATTGTAAATAATAATGATGTCACTTATATATCGCACACTATGGCAGAATTAATGTTCGGTATAATACTCCGAAAAACAGTGTTTAATGTCGATATATTCACCGCAATGCTTGCAATGAATTTACCGGGATAATGTTGCCGATTAATTATTTTGTACGAGAAATTTCCTTCGTTTACTGTTTCAAAAATAAGTCCGCTCAGATTGTAAGAAAAACATGATCCACACACCCTTTGAAGAAAATAAATGAAAACTGAAATTCTGAAGGCAAAGTGCAGAGTCCGTAGTAGAGTAATGAAAAAGTTTCATGACATATCGCAATAGATTTTCCCTTTTGAAAATCCTTTGCACACCAACAACATTTACAAATATCTTTCCCTTGCTATTTCAACCTGTGCAAAATGTACTTTTGCTTCGTTCAAATTGTTTTTCGGTTTTGGCTTTATAAATAATTAAAATTGTTGCACTTTTCTTTGCTGAATGTCAGAGCTAGTTGATCAAAGGCTTAGCCAACGGCTTATAAGTTTTAATATCGTAGTTATTTATTCAATGGAATTACCGTTTTCCAATTAGCTTATGAACTCATTTATATTCTGTGTGTAACGCATCTTTCAGATAGATGAAGAGAACAGTGCACACAGCTCTGTAATTAGTTTCGCAGATTATAAAGAGTACGATGAAGAACGATTCCATCTTATTGTAGTCTGAACGACTCAAAGCTTAACCCGTTTTAAAATGATGTAAAAATCAAAGTAGAAAGAAAGTTCAAATTCAAAACAAATTCCGTTCAATCCATTTATTTGTATATGGTGGAAATACTCCGATAAGGACGAGACATATTTCCATCAGGTAAAACTAGAAAAATCGAAGAAATGTGTCCACAATATGCCGCTTTTTCAAAAAAAATGCACAACAAAACTTGTCAATACACCCAACGAACTGAAGCCAAAGTTTATTGACTTTCAACCGCCGCTCTGAACGTTATAGGGAAATTTTACAAAACCGATCCGTGTAGCCAAAACTACATTTTTGCTCTGGTTTTTCCCTTTTACCTTTTATTATTGTAACACATGCAACTGAAATTTAGAGTATCCAATCCATGTACAACCGTAGTAGTATTTATATTCATAAAATACCACGTACAACATATTCGCTTCGAGCATTGGACTTTCATTTCATATTATCCTGCTCTTCCCCCCATTCTTCGAACGTCTACGGAAGATCGATTTATGTTTTTGCCGAAACCCCCCCCCCCCCCGTATATTATTCCATGTATGATGTTAATGTTATACTGGTTTGGAATTACTTTTGTTATTTTAGGTGAGTTTTGTACATAAGTATACAGGTGCACCCCTTATGTATACGTACGTACACAATACGACACAGCAGCATGTTTAACTCGATGTTTACTAACTTAGCCCACATAAAATAACGTTTCACGGCGAATGCTATCTCCTCGATATATGTGAAAGTTATGTGAAATGTATCAGTATGTGTGCTTGTGTGTGAATGTGTGGGTATTGCATTGTGTCCAAATTCAACTCTTCCTTTCCATCCATTTTTCGTTCTATTCCATTCATTGGGAAGTATTAACTTTACTTTCAATGTGGGTTCAAAGCCATAACACACAACTGAACAGTTTCACTGACTCATATTTAATATGCGCTTTAAGCTTTCCGTTGTATGTAAAGGGATAACATTTTTCATTTGACTGTGTTAGTTCCACTCGGTAAAATTACCGTACTTATGAAATTGTAATACAAATTATTATGACTCTGTGTTCATGGTATGGTATTATGTATACCGAGGCAAAACTTGTGTTACACCGACAAAGACTATATTTACGTTCTCATTTTAAATACAAAACATAAAAGATGATTTGTAATTTTAATTGCGTCAGAAGGTTAGGGGGTTATTTGGCATATTAACAACAGTCTGGATGCTGGTTTTATACTCGCAAAAAAAAACCCCGTTTCCCATCTCTCTCACTCATCTCCACGTGTGGATATTTTAATTTGAAAATAACAAAAATCAGTCTCTGCACGTTCTGCTGAAGCTTTAATATACGTATACGAATACGTATAACAATATTTCTTTGGGGTCCTTGGTGTATTTTTCTGTGCACTCACCCTCTATCCGGAGATGTCGATCTACCGAATTTAGTGAAATGTTTTTCTATCTGAACCAATAACCACCAAAATGACCTTCTTCGACGACGATTGCAGCCTATGCTGGTTGCGGCACTGGACATCATTTTCCTTACTATATGAAAAAAAAATTGATGGGCCACGAATACACAGGCACAACCTTTTTTTAACGAAAACAAAGAGAGCAAAAAATAGGTCCAGTGAAGCGGAAGATCTCGATTGATTTCGGTAAACATCGATGGTTTTGTATGAGTGAGCTTTGTGATAAATAGCCATTCAAGTTTACAGTTTAAATCAAGACAGACATTCCTGTGAATGTCAGAATTGGTTCAATGATTGATGAAATTAAAATGAACTCTCAGTGCTGATTTTATTGTTTCCTTGTTCGTCCATTCTGATAGCAAAACAAAATTCTTCATAAAACCAACTTTACTAATGAAATAACTTTAATTCGACACAATTGGATAGGCTTTCACTATATGTATAATACAGCAAATGGATCGATAATTGAGAGGAAAAAAAGCGAAACTTTTTTGCCTATCCTTTCCACCCGAATAATCACGCCTCAGATCAGCCATCAGACAATAGATTTACACATTCAATTATTGCTACGATGACAATACACTATTTTTTCCCCTTCAGTTTATTTACGAGTAAATCGTTACCGCAAAATAATCTCGCATCATTTTGATTTCGCTTCAACTCGGTCCCACCTAGATTTGGTTCATTGTTGACAACGTACCAATTACATTCTCACTTCCGCAAAAAGACGGTTTTTTCACAACAGTTTGGTCCACAGATTGAGACAATGGTGCATTTAACCTTTGACTATGCCCGATTGTGGCCCACTTCCCATAAAATGTTTTCATAGAATCTACCAATTTTTTGACGATTTTTTATTTCGTCCCAAATTTTTCACTTTTATGGGAAATCGTTTTTCTGGACGTTGCCGAAAACTAGGCAACAACGCTTTCTGTAATGAAAAGTCTGCGTCAATACTTCGGCATCGTTTGTACAAAATTCATCAATAATTTTCATTTTTATACATTTTAAAATGCTACATGCGACGCAAATCGTACTTTTCGTGTTTCAAGCACGTCCTTCGCCGCCCACAGCATGCACCGACTCGCGGAGCGAGTAAGGAAAATTGGGTCGTGTGCTGAAAAAATCTCATTACAATACGTGTAACACATCATGCTTTGTGCCAACCGAGAATTGAAATAGACAAGAGCACAAAAAATCATAATTTTCATTGTAAACAATCACTCTTCAAATTTGATCGATCACATTGCTTTGCATTTTCTCAAACGAATGCTGTAACAACTCATACAAATTCCATATCAACACTGCTTTGAGTGTTGTAATATCACATCAAATGGGTGCTGAAATAAGTCACTTTACAACACTAAAATGAGTGCTGAAAATAGTCGTATTTCAATTCTCGGTGGCACAATATATATTACACACTTGTCACGAAGAAGTCGAGGCATGCCGAGACTGATAGTGACAAGTGTGTACTCTATTTTACTACATAAGTGAAAACGAGACAACAACATCGACCTGAGTGTAATTTTTGAATTAAACTTCTAGTGAAGTAATTTTGGCATCCGAACACCGCGCGTATGTGATAAAATCCATTACATAACTCGGGATAAAAATGAAAAGTCTCGTTTTCGTGTGTTTGTTGACCTCGGCTTCGTCTCGAATCAACAAAATTCACACGAAAACTCTACTTTTCTCCTTTTTATCCCTATTCATGTAAAATACTATTTCTTTTTTTCTGATGCGTTTGACAGTATATTATGTACACATCGATGGGGAAGTATATATGATACGAAATGGATGCAATTGGAATATGATAGAAATTATGTTTTTGGTGACTGTCATAACATAGTACTCAAGTTAATTATGTTAAATAAATATTTTAATTGATTGGTTTGGTACTTTCCAATATTTTATATGGTTCATATCACATAAAATTTAATTATGTTGCCAATTAACAACAACATTAACGGCGAATAATTAAATAACTCGATAAATCTATATTTAGACAAAAAAAAGTTTATTTTCAATTTATAATTAGTGTGTATGAAATATGAACTTATTGGGTTTTTTGGTCCTGGTGGGTTGGATGTAAAAAAAAAATAATTTTTAAATGAAAACATCGATGAAATGGATACGCAGAAATTTTAATGATTTGTTCCGGAGACATTAGATAACATTTTGTAACGATTTTAATGACACAGAAAATTAGATTTTCCTTGTTAGACAATTGGTACACATCTTATGAGTGATGTGTAGCATTGCACACCCTTTAGAATTTTCTGTAATTGTCAGTTTTCTATAATCTTCTACAAACATCGTAAAGATTTAGAACAGTCCCTGATAATAAGTGAGTTTCTCGAACGGTTAAGCAATATGTACAATTCAAAAATTTCGTCGTATAATAAGGAACTGAAATATTAAAAGGAAAATACCAACGAGGCCAAATTGTGGTGTCACCGCCTTCATGATACTGATCTTAACTATTAAATCCTTTATATCTAACGAACTACTCCAGACAATTGTCAAAGTAAGACCCTAGCAGAGTAAAATAAACCAGGCAGGATAATTTTTAGCCCCGTACGAAGTACAAAGGGGCTTATAGGATTACGATGCCGTGTGTAATTGATGGAATTCGAAGCAGACGGTAAGGGCAAAGTGTTTGCCTATGTTCATAGATGACGAATCTGCAATAAAAATTTTGTCTGTCCGTCTGTCCGTCTGTCTGTCCGTCACGTCGATATCTTGAGTAAATCAAATCCAATTTCAAAATTTTTTTTCCCTGAAAGATAGTCGAAATAGTGAGGCTAAGTTCGAAGATGGGCATATTCGGGTCGGCCCTTCGTGAGTTAGGGCCACCTAAGTGATTTAAGGTCTTTTGGTGATATTTATGGCAAAATAAACGATGGAAACGAAGGGCCGACACGGCAAATGATAGGTATTGTCAATACCATTCCAGGAAAAAAAAAGTTTTTTTAAATCGGGTGAGTGGACCGTGAGTTAGGGCCTTAGAAGTGAAATGCTACTAGGGCCCTATGTGTATTTTACATAGAACTCGAGTAAGTTTCATTCGTTTTTCGTAATTTTTGTTTGATTTGGAAGGTAATCGAAGGCCGAATAGAATGTTGTTGAAAAAAAAATTAAATTTGGGTCCCTGGACTAAGGCCGCTACCAGGGCCCTATGTGTATTTCACATATAACTCGAGTAAATTTCATCCGTTTTTCGTAATTTTTGTTTCATTTGGAAGGTAATGAAAGGCCGAATAGAATGTTGTTGAAAAAAAATTAAATTTGGGTCCCTGGACTAAGGCCACTACTAGGGCCCTATGTGTATTTTACATATAACTCGAGCAAATTTCATCCGTTTTTCGTAATTTTTGTTTCATTTGGAAGGTAATCAAAGGCCGAATAGAATGTAGTTGAAAAAATTTTTAAATTTGGGTCCTCGGACTGAGGCCGATACTAGGCCCTTCAAAAAAATAAAATTTTTAGGGCGATTTGAAATTTTTGTTTCATTTGAAAGGAACGTCGCACAGTGTTCCAAAACGTTACTACCACATTCATAAATCTATTTTTGACATCAGTACGTCACTTTGCGACCCCTTTATGTACCGAATTACCCTACAGTAACAGTAGACTTTCGAAAAACCAAGAAAAAATTTTCTCGGTTTTTTGGGTTTTGGAGCCCATTTTCCCCTTGACGGGTTTGTAAATTTTCCTTGTTAAATATAAAAATCCTAAGGACGTTGCAATTTGCATTGATACACCTCAAGCATACACCTTATGGTATTTTCTATGTTCCCGAACTAACCTGCTCACCAATCGCTGTAAAACAGATCTCTTATTCCACACTTTCATCAATAACCAAAAAATTTCAAAAAAGCCTCATGAAATAAAATCGTTGTCTCTAACATTTCTGCAGCAGTAAGTGAAGGCGAGAGGCAGGGGAACATATAAAATACCATAAGGAATATGCTTGAGGTGTCTCAATGCAAGTTGCAACGTCCTTAGGATTTTTATATTTAACAAGGAAAATTTACAAAACCCTCAAGGGGAAAATGGGCTCCAAAACCCAAAAAACCAAGAAAAATTTTTCTTGGTTTTTCGAAAGTCTACTGTTACTGTAGGGTAATTGAGTGCATAAAGAGGTCGCAAAGTGACGTACTGATGTCAAAAATAGATTTATGAATGTGGCAGTAACGTTTTGGAACACTGTGCGTCGTACGGGGCTTCGTAATTGCGCTATGCGCAATTTGTAAGATGTACACATTACATAATAATTCTACTTTAACTACATTAACCGGCGCAATAGGCTTACGGTCAAAGTAGGGTGATAGACGCACTAGGGTCACGTACGTAATAGATATACGGGTTTGTACGGGGCTCAGTCGCAGCAAACGCTCCGACTGTTCTGATGGCTCGTTTAAATGTCAAATAGAGGGCCTCGCGCAAGCGCTCGTATGCGTTCACGTCTCTTATATACAGCGTTATAGCAGTAATGTACTATAATTTTTGTTCGCGATGTATAAGACTATACCAGATAAGTCTGGTCCCTAGTCAAATCAAGCGCTAATGTCTGGTTTATTTTACTCTGCCGAGACGTAAGGCATTTTACTCAAAAACTTTTACATTTTCAATGATTTTCTGAGAATTTTCTATGATTTCCCGAGGTTTTTCTTTGCGCTGCCATAAAGTTAGAAATGCGTTTGTAGATGGGATGAAGTCGGGAAGTGAAAGTCTAATGAAAATTTCTGTCGTTTTAATTTCTTTTGACGAAAAATTTCCTACTTTTTATCCTCAAAACACAAAATATTTTCATTGCCAAATAGAAATATCGAGTTATACATTTTACTTGCTCCCCTTTTTTTTCATCCTTTTTTGCATGCGTATATGTTATGTATCTTCTTCATCAATGACATATGTTTTCTCTTATTTCGTATTATATTACATTATGAGCCCACACGCATAAATGCGAATCGAATAGGTTCGTTAAAATATTCATGTACAATCACAAGAATACAACATTTCAAATTCAATTCCATTTAGAAATGAAAAATGTTGTGAATTTTCTTCTTCTACTCTGCCTTTTCGTCGTGCTCTTCTCTCAACAATAAAATGCGGAAAATATGGCATTTTTCTTATTCATTCGTTCATTCGTCTTCCGTTAATGCATGCTCCTATCAATTCTTTCGCCTCTGTGCATTTATTATATGTAATAAGGTAACAAATTAGATCAAATGATTATTGTGATATAAGACGGTAACACATACGATCATAATATGATTAGCTGGTATACTTAATATATATCATCTCTCAGGCACCATGATATTTAGTTAGTGTATAATACAATGACACCCACAACCGCTTTTGTCAAGAAAATAATGTATATCCACCACTCAATATCATTCAAATGTCAATATTATCTACTATCAGGTTGACCGTTTGTCAGAGTTTTAATTCTGACACAAAGGAAATGTTCTGAACCAGAACAAAAAAACTATCTCGAAAGAACAATTACAAAAGGAGTCGTCGGATCATGCGAGTCTTTTGATGCTATTTTTGGAATACATGAAGCAAAATGTTACTGTCACAATTTTTGACATATTTCAACCAGTTTTTTCAAGTATTTTTGTGGAAAATTTTGTGTTTCAAAGTATTTCGGCGAACGGATACGAATTTTCTTCACAAAAAGGCAGTGGGAGACATGCCCAAAACATTTGATCGTTGAGAAAATTGCAACGTTTCGTTTTTTTAATAGAATTAATAGTAGATGTCAACATAGCCCAATACACGCAAGATCTGTACGTACACGGAAAGTATTTGAATGTAAAAGACGAGAGTGTGTGAGGGAAAATGACATTCCTTCCTAGCCGATTTATTTCAGTCACAAACGACTAATTACTGAACACCAATCATTTTCAGCCAGGGCCTAGGAATTTAATTTCTAAAATTTCTAACAAAAATTTTCTGTTACTTCTCAGTCCAACATAATAAGTTTAGCTCAAAGACATGGAAAACAACTGAAAAAGCCGTAAAAGAGACACTTCGACTGGAATTCATGTGACTGTCTTTTTAGATAAAATGATTGAAAAATTTAGGAATTTAATTTCCTTATGCTTTCAGCATTAGCTTGTCCGATCTTGTTTTCGTCTGTTTGACCTCGGGCTTCGCCTCGAATTATGAAAATTCACACAAAACCGCTACTTTCAGAGTCAACAGCAACTTTTCGCATTTTATTTAATTCTGAAGAAAATGAGCTCTTTTTAGACGAACTTATTGCCTTCACACCTAGTTACCTTTTCCCATTTCCCTAAATTTTCTCACATTTTGAAAAATTTTCCGAAAAAAAGGTTTGGGAAAATTAAGGACAATATCGGAAATTCTGAGTTTGATTGTCAGCGAAAACTGTCTACATTTAAGGTTCGATTTTAGAATAGTTTCGAACATGAAACTTTCGATAAACTTCGATGACATGATATACAATTTTAACGTCTAAAATTGTCCTAAATATTTTCATTTATACGAAAAATAGATTGGGAAGTGGCTAAACTCTGCGCTATTTTTAGCCACCAAAAATAATTCAATTTGTCCGATAAGGCATGCCGAATTTTCAGACTAAAATAATCGATCAATTAGCATCTACATCACAATCCAATTCCTGTAGTCAATTAAATAAAAATTCCTTTTATTTTACAATCGATAGACCGTTCGGTCGCCGATTAACTCTGTAAGCATGTTCTATTATCATTGTATATCAGCCTATTGCTACACAACATAATATATAAATCAATGGGACATTGGACACACATACACGACCCCCCGAATAAAAATAACATTTACATTCAACACTAGTAACTTAGAACAGTAACGGGCGAAGAATAGACTGTTTATACCATTGAATCCTTTCGTTTTACTTTGATATACTTAGTGTTTAAACATACAGTCCATATACTGCGAAAATGTGTATAGAACGGTATAATATAAGTAGAAAGGCTGTTAACAACCTCTCACTTAGCGGGAAAAGAGGAAAAATATCATTTATCTTAATATACCCATATGTGCTGTGCGAACATTAGGTACGAATAGAAATTCCATTATTTTTTTTACAACACATTGCCAAAAACATCTCCCTACGGAAGGATAATGGTGTACGTGCCAGCAAGTACATTATGGAGTTTGTATTGCGGAAAAATATTTCAAAATTTTAACATCAAACAAACCGGATTGCAAATGTTATACGTCAAAATAATGAAGTTGAATTGATGTACTTGATGGTGTGTGTGTGTGTGAGTGTGTGTGTGTGAGAGAGAGAGAGTTAGTGTTAATTACAAATAAATTGTAGATTTTATTATCAAAATAATAATCTGTATAGTAAGCACCCGAACATGATCTTCGCCGTGAAATAAGTAAAAGACTTTCTGCACTGCCTCTTCTTCCACGCCGAATCATCACATGCGTTACTTGTATTCACACAGCAATTTCCTACTTCGGCTACAGTTAGAGGCAGTAAAATTTCAGCATAAACTTGCTTCAGCTGTTTTTCAGTCAATGCTGTTTACCACTACAACACGCGTGCCTGTACCAGCTTCAACCGTATAAACAGTATTGATTGTATGTGTGTATCAGCTTAAAAGTAGCTGAAGCAAATTCATGCTGAAGTTTCACCGTCTCTCACTGTAGATACCTTTGAAACAAGTCTCCTTCGTATATTCTATTACTAGCGACACAGGCGTATTACGCCAATAGAGTTCTCGAATTGATTTCATACCGACTTCAGGTGAATCGGTTTTAAATTCATTTGTTATCATTAATTTTTCGGAGTACTCAGACCGAAAACTATGAGAGTTCTTTTGCGTTAAATTTTAATTTTTTATAAAAATTTTCTGTTCGTCCTATACCACTGCCGGTATACAAAACCCTTTCTGTTGTTTAAAAATTTTTGTAAGAGCTAAGAGATAAATTTTAATTTACAGCAAAAAAGAAAGAAAGAAAGAAACCGAAACAAGAAAGTCTGTAATTAAAATTTTGAGAATTTATTTTATTTTTCCATTTAACCCATAGTTAACAACAATATATAGAGTCTTTCAAGGGGGGAAATGATTCGATGGCAGTATCAGCTACGTTTAAAGCTCGTGCGCAATCTTTTTCGTTTGTCATACAGTTGAAATGAGTTTTATGTTTCATCAATATTTAGAATTAATTTTTGTTTTAAAGAAACTGATTTGTATGATTCGACATGGTCAATTTTCAGAACTTTTCTTCCAAGAATTTCGGGAATTTTCAAGAATTCCAGTAATTTTCGAAAATCAATTATTGAAGGAAAGAACTGCACGGACTTCGGGCCTATTTTCGTGAAATTAATTATTGAAAATTCCTTAATTTTTGGAAAATTTTCAAAGATTCTTGTACTTTAGAATTTTTAAGAATTTCCTGAGTTTCAACAATTTCCTGAATTTTCAAGTATTCTCAGAATCATTTTCACGAACATAGCCGCCGAAGTCCGTGGAGTTCCTACCTTGACTCAATGCACAGTCTTCATTCTTTGCCATTAAATCAAGGGTTTCATTTTCAATACTATGAAGTTCAATCGATGAAAAAAAAAAATTTCTCGTGTTGAAACTTGACTGACCAGACCAGTGATCACAGACTTTCAGTTCACTTCGTGTATTCGCATAAAGTAAATAAAGTATTGACTTTTGAGGAAGATTTTAGAAGATTCCATCAAAAAATGGCTTACCGCATAAAAAATGTTGCAAAAAAAAACAAATATTAAACCCTATCCGCTTCGGCAATGTCTAGAGACACATTTCGATTTAACAAAATTTTATGTATTGCAACGCATGAAAGCTGTACAGACCATAGAGCGTACAATATATTTTTTTTTGTTGGTTACGTAACCAACACATAACCAACGAAGCATAAATTAGATGTATAACTTTAAGGATCTTTATCCTACTTTTATAACATTTTTTTATCCAGTAGACCATAAATATAATAAACAAAATATCGTAGCACAATAAATGCTTTTCCCTTAGTATAAGGATTATTATTTTCATTTTTTTTTCTTCTTCCCCGCTTCACCTTTTGTGTATGTGATTAAGTTCCATATTCCACTGAGATACAAAAAAAAAGTTGAAGTTTTCCGTTGAATTATGACAACGTTGTTCGTTGATTCTTTTTTTTTTAGAATAATAAAGCAATTTCACTCTCAGATATATTTTTTTCTGCTGTAATGAATTGAAGACGATGAGGGTGCATAATCTCCAATATACTCATTAGTATCACCATTTTCATTTTCATTTTTTCGAATAAAATGTCGTTGGTTATCCAAAGTGGAGGTAATAACTTCAGATATAACTTCGAAATGCTAACGAAAATGTCAACAATGTGCGCGCTAGAATAATGTCTGAATTATACATACTGAATATATCACACAAACTTAATGAGAATCTGTTTTGTTACAGTGGAAGAAAATGGAATTTTTTGTCACGTTTTCTGATTGGCGAGTTGTTGTGGCCAATGTTGTACCAATGCTCTTTAACAAATGAACATCTAGATTCATATTTTCTGTTATTTCGTTCAATGCGCGCATGCTTTGCGAAACGCCAAAACATAAAAATCTAGGAAATATGTGGATCACAGATGAATCGTTAAATGCCAAATGGGACACATCGAATTAGCGAATTATAAGAAAAATGAAAATTAAATATTTTTACTTCTTGCTTACTGGCAAAGTACTGGTGAAGTCACAGCTCTGATTTTCTTATAATTCGCTAATGCGACACGTTCTCTTTCTGCATTTATTTAATCAAATATTAACCAGAACCACTTTCGAATCAGAAAATATGGAACATCTTACTTTCCCACGTGAGCCAATGAAAAGGAAATTTTAAAAATAAAAAACTTTGTATTGTTGAATGGAAATGGTTTTTAGATTATAAGAAGTTTTAAACTTGCAAAAGCTTTTTTAACGCTTACAAATCTGTTCAGGTTTTTCTCGGAAATGCACCGATCTACACCTGATAAAAAAAACACTCCTCGATGCATAATCGCTTTTACTGCAAACCAACCACGTTTCGTTCACCACATTTTCCGTACATGCAAACCCGTCTTCCATCAAAACTTTCCGCATAAAATAAAACAGTGCTTGGCTGTTCGTCACATACCATAAAATAAAGATTCATGTCAACACACGTTATGGTCGTTCGTATACATATTCACTTGTATGCAGACCTAACTTCAGTTGCAAACGTTTTCGCTCTATTGCGATGATATTTTCATAGTTTAATTCCCATAACAGTTTAGCCAAATAAATAGAAGACTTTGTGCTGAACGTTTGTTTGTCTTTGCATTTGAAAATACTTTTCGTCATATGTTTCGCCGTCGAGCAACTGTGGTCACTCGGGTTAAGGTCGAACTTAGTTTAAACTTTTAATTTCTGGTCACGCGTCTACCCGGATATAGTGTCCACCAACATACATGCGTGCTATCAGTTTTGTCTCTTGAATACTATTTCATCGATGCAATATTCAGTCGTCCAATCGGAATTCCAAGAAAATCTTTGAAAATTCTGTGCTTTATTCGGATGGTTTGTGAAATCTATATGTTTCAGAAAAATGATTCCTTAAACGGATGTATACGCTCCAAAAGATTTGCCGGTAAGAAAATACTCGATTTTCTGAAGAAAAACACACACAAAAATTCGGAGCATCCATCGTATTTCCCACTGATCTCTGCAGTGAAATGTTTTCCGCAAAAAAGTATACGTAGCAATCGGTAGACATTACAAATTGAATTCGTACTCAGATTAAAAAGGAAATTAGAAAATTGATTGTATTTTCCATTAAAAAAGAAGAAGAAGAAACAAACAACAACGAAAATAACTACGAATAATATTAGACGCAGGCTTCGAAATTGATGAATCTACGAAGTTGTAGACATTTGTCATAATAATATGAACGTTTGCCTCTCTCTGTTAAATTTGAAGAATTATGCTTGCGGAAAAAAACTGAATAAAAAAAACAGCCGACACAATACCACATTTTCGACAAAAAAAAAATATTGAACAATTTCAGTCACCGCACGCACACACAGTCTGAACAAAAAAAAATATTTCCACCACAATTTTCCAACCCATCAACCCAACCACAAATGATCCTGACCCCCACCACCCCACATACACACACACCAAAAAAAAACCCACAAGTCAAAAACAAAAAGCAAACAATTTTTATGTCGTGCCATGCTTATCATGTAATCGGAAAAGTCGTAAAAAAAATGTTCATAAAAAGAATAATGACGATCGTAAATGACTCTTTTAAGATATAATAAAACATATAAACAATTACGGATTTTTCGTTTCATTCAACAAGACACATGTTTGTAAAATCGAAAACGAAAAAAATAAAACTTTTTCTTTCGCTGCAGCATTACTTTTCGGTCGACACTTTGAGATCAATTTTATGTGTTTAGTGTGGCTTTTATTAAATCTTTAATCGTTTGTTATCGATTCTCCAGGATATAACAAGACGGAATCGAATATTTATTAAATTTTACCAAATGTGTGGTGAATGTGGTTGTTTTTGGACACTGCGTGCTCTTAAGGCCTATACACTTTGAACTCTTGTTGCCTTGCAATAAATTGGATTGAATTACTCAACTTATCGTCTAAAATAGATATTTACGTCACAAGGACAGAAAAGTTAAAAAGTCGAGCTTTCGCGTGAAGTTTGTTGATCCGTGGCGAAGCCGAGGTCAATAACGACGCATAAACATGACTTTTCATTTTTCGTCCGAGTTACTTACAATATTTTACATGCTTAAAAAACGCCGTTTTCGGTGCAGAAGCATGTACATCTAATTTCCATCGATTCTTACCGAAACAGTTACCTAAACGACGTCAACGTAATGCTTTCTTGAATTTTTGACACCCCATCCATCCGCGACACAACAGAAAACTTTATGTTCAAATTCTATATTTCCCGTCACACTTGGAACATCATCATCATTACGGCATCTTGAACTACCCCTTTGTAACACGGTCTTATGTGATGGAAAATTCATCTCGTCTGATTTTACCCACCTAAGACTCGGATCAACTAAATATATAACTCTGCCCTTTAGATAATGTAATCTGCTATAAATCTAAAATTTATCATTTTGTATTGCAGTGGGCGAGTTTGGAATATATTTATGCGGCCCTGATGGGTTCAATATACCAGTCCTTTTTCCAGTGTGAGAGCATTAAAGCTTTATTGCAACCGTAAAATGTGTGGGACTAGTTTCATTGATAAAATAATTTAGATGAGTCATACAGATGTCTACAAGATGATTGCTTGGATGGAGGCTTGTCAGTAGTACTTCAACTGTTAAATGATTCATAAAGCATGACGTAAGTCTTGTTAGTCTCAACATACTGTTGACTGAACGGCATAGTTTTCCTTTGAGAAGGTTCAATCGGTCGTGTCTGGGAATACCATTTAACTTTCCGTATACTGAATTTTCATTCGGGTTTGTGGAATAATGAACAAATGTTTGGTCGCAGAACGAGCAACGTTTTCACCTACGTACGTTACGTTAATAATACACTATACAGTCCATGCATGACATCGAAAAAAATCAAATCAAATAATTCGTCAACGCTGCTTTAAATGTCGATATTTAACATTTCATTGTCTCCCGTCTTTACGAAAACAATTTCTATCCTATTACATACAACCCGGCATAAATTTGATATTTAAATATTGCATATTGTGGGCAGAGCGGGAAATTATGTAATCCCCTCGAAATTTGAACAAACAACGAACTGAAGCAAATTATTAGAAAATTTTGCACCATTTCGGGGAAGAGATATGATTATTTTGGCAAACCAATAGCAACCCATCCGGTCGAATAGAGCACGGTTCTTTTAAGCTTCAATATAACCGACAGACAAACTCATATATTTTTGCCAAATATTTGCACGATCGGTCCAAATGAATCATTTACTTGTTGAGAGGATTAATACTTCCCATTATTTATAGAAGAGAAAAAATCAAAGTTGAACTGGGTCGGTTTCCGTATTTATCCCATGAAATATTTGGAGGCTCAGAAATTTCTGTGTGTTTAAATTAGCACACAACAAAGTCACTCGATTTTAACACTTAGCCGAGGTAAATTGAACCATTTGAAGACTGATGACCTATTGTGGATGCTCTATACATTCCAAAATTTCATTGCAGTTTATTGTATTGATCGCTGTATGTGGATAATCTGTACAAACCTGCTATCGACCAAGAATTAAACTTTTTAATAGAAACGTTTACCCTACGCTATATATCTATAAACTACACAGAAAGGCCCGATGGAAAATGTACAAAATGGAGTGCATATTGTATACACGATACGGTATATACGGTATAGGGTATGTAGAATGGCTTCATTAAACTGTTGCCATTCACATTTGATTTTCTGCACATAGAAACGAGAACAGATGAGACACAACTATACTTAATTAAATTATTTTAAAGAATCTAACATCACTTATCGATAACGATCCTGGCGCCGCCAGAGTGCTTCAATTACGTTCCTATTTCATGTCATTCTGCAATTAATTGAAGGAAATATTTGCAATTTATAAAAGTAAATCTCCATGACAATCTATCATCGGTGGGGAAAGGAAGACCAGTAATTTAAAAACAAAAATGATGACGGTATCGTTTCAGGTTCAATTCTTGAAAAAAACCCATCATTAGCTATATAATCGATACGAAATGTATGATGACCAAGTTGTAAGGCTCTCAAATTGTATGAAGAATGTGAAAGTTTGGTCATATATGCAGAAAGTTGAATTGATTCATTGCGTTTTGTCGTCTGTGAAATTGTCTTGTTACATGAAATGGAAGACCATGGAAGTAAAATTGAATGTTGACGGTCGATCGATAACCCATAGTTGATACAGTTGAATGAACTGTTTCTGTACTTTTTGATTTACTCTTTGAAGCTACTGTTCCACAACTGAAGCTTTATTTGACTAAGTATTACAGTGAACGACATCTCAAATGTCTCACTGTCAAATTTTTCTGAGAATTTTATTGTGTCATTGCAAATTCACAATGACATTCTCTGAAAAAAATGACAGTGAGACATTTGAGATGTCGTTCACTGTAGTATGGATATTTATGAAAAATCTGAAACATTTGAATTCTGAAACGTTTGAAAATATCGGAATAAGATGTGGATTTGAGCAATATTTCACAGGACTCACAATGATTGACTCTGTTGGCATGTCGGTCACTTCTGTCACTACATCGAACAATATTTTCATGGAAAATTTGATCGAAAATTTAATTTCTTACAAATTATTTTGATTTTTAAATTAAGTCTCTCACAAGACTGACTTGGAGGCAGTGCCATCGCTGATTTTCGCGGTAGTGATGATAAGAATTTTCACAATCTACAATTTGAGAAAATTTAAAAAAATTGGAAAAATTGGAAAAAATGTTGAAAATTAGAAAAATTTAAGAAAATATAAAGAAATTGAAGAAATTATGAAAATTTGTGAAAATTAGGAAAATTTGTGAAATTTAGGAAAATTTGAGAAAATTATCAAAATTAGTCGAAAAATTATCAAAAAATGTAAAGAAATTGTAAAAATTTGTAAAATTTGTGAAAATTTGTGAAAATTTGGAAAATTTGTGAAATTTTAAGAAAATTTGTGAAATTTTAAGAAAATTAGCAAAATTAGGGAAAAAAAATTAAAAATTCAGAAAATATGTCAGTGTCAATATTTTTCAAAGTTTTGTAATTAGTGGACCTGCTTAGGCAAAAAATCGTGCATCTTAGAAAATCGTTATAACGATGATTGTAGGTTGTTCCGTATCGATTCCTGATTCTTAATTGATGTGAGGCCAAGACAGCAGCTCAATGGTTCTCTGGTGAGCGGCCGTTATGTCCCTTTTTTTCTAAGATTTTTCATTCGTAAGCGAGAAGAGATATCAATCCACTTCCAAAGGATAAGTTATAGAGAAAAGTCTAAATTTTTTTTATGAAATTTATTTTTTGACATTTGAATCCAAAATGGCGGAAAAAATTGGTCAAAGTTGAAAAATATTTTTTTCTCGAAAGACTGTAAATTCGCAAAAATTTTCTTCAAAAGGTTTATAGAGAATTTAAAGGGCTACGTTTTCATTTTTTATTTATTGAAATCGGGCAGCTCGTTCCGGAGATATGTCCGTAACAGTGAAGTCACCACATGTTCTTCATGTAAAAATACATCGAAATTATTATTTATTTAGAGTAAATAATCGCACGTATTTCCATGACAATCGACCTAAAGTTGTATTTTCTGTAAATTTTAGTAGCTCAAGGTGTAACCGAGTTTCATATTTTCACGGAAACGTGCTCCCTGTTCTAATTTAAGGATTTTGAAGGATCTTTGAGTTTTTTTTGGATTCTTTTCAGGATTTATTGAACTGTTGAGTGGTAGTGGGTCAGTTCCTAAAATTATGTCACTGCACATGTACAATATGTTCCCAGCTCTAGAACGTAAGTATTATGAATGATATGTGAGGTTTTATTGGGTTCCCTTCTGGACTTTTGGGATTGTTGAGGTTATATTATGTTAGTTCCTAAAATTCCACCACCTTACATAGTATACCATGCTATCAGTTCTAGAATTTGAGTAATTTGAAGGATTTGTCAAGTTTTTCTGGGTTTCCTTCTGGTCTTCTGGTGTTAATGAGATGCAAGATGGTGGTATTTTGGTTCTCAAAATTTCTCCATCCAACATGGTCTACCATCTTCCCAGCTCTAGAATTTTGAGGTTTCTTAGGATATCGTTTGAACTTACGGGATTGTTAAGATGACTCTCAATAATCCTGAATCCAGATGATGTACCATAATGGTTAAATTTTAGGATCTGACCAGTTCTATAATCCAAAACGTCCAGAAGAAACCCAGAAAAACTTGACAAATCCTTCAAATTACTCAAATTCTAGAACTGATAGCATGGTATACTATGTAAGGTGGTGGAATTTTAGGAACTAACATAATATTACCTCAACAATCCCAAAAGTCCAGAAGGGAACCCAATGAAACCTCAGATATACTTCAAATTTCTTACGTTCTAGAGCTGGGAACATATTGTACATGTGCAGTGACATAATTTTAGGAACTGACCCACTACCACTCAACAGTTCAATACATCCTGAAAAGAATCCAAAAAAAACTCAAAGATCCTTCAAAATCCTTAAATTCTAGAACAGGGAGCATGTTTCCGTGAAAATATGAAACTCGGTTACGTCTTGAGCTACTAAAATTTACAGAACATACAACTTTAGGTCGATTGTCATGGAAATACGTGCGATTATTTACTCTAAATAAATAATAATTTCGATGTATTTTTACATGAAGAACATGTGGTGACTTCACTGTTACGGACATATCTCCGGAACGAGCTGCCCGATTTCAATAAATAAAAAACGAAAACGTAGCCCTTTAAATTCTCTATAAACCTTTTGAAGAACATTTTTGCGAATTTACAGTCTATTTCTATCTTTGTGAAAAAAATATGTTTCAACTTTGACCAATTTTTTCCGCCATTTTGGATTCAAATGTCAAAAAATAAATTCCACCAAAAATTTTTTAGACTTTTCTCTATAACTTATCCTTTCGAAGTTATGATTGATATCTCTTCTCGCTTACGAATGAAAAATCATAGAAAAAAAGGGACATAACGGCCGCTCACCAGAGAACCATTGAGCTGCCGTCTTGGCCCCACATCAATTTAGAATCAGGAATCGATACGGAACAACCTACAATCATCGTTATAACGATTTTCTAAGATTCACGATTAAGCCCTTTTTTCAGCCTAAGCAGGTCCACTAAAAGTTGTTTTAGAAAAATTTCGAAAAACATAGAAATTTTCTGGAGAATGTGGGAAAATTCCAGAAAAAAATAGAAAATGTTTTCTTAGAAGTAGTCCTGGCTGTATGTGCGCTCAAAAAAAATATTCCTTATTACGATGCTGTAAACTGCTAAAGCCTATTTCCAAAAAGCCTCTAATCTCCGAAATAATGTCTTTGAACGTACAACCAACTAACTCAATACCGCTGGCTCGAAAATTTTGTTTGAATATTGCCTATTTACATCGAGCCGAATGTATAGTTATTAAATAGGCTGCATATCTACCCAGAACACTTCGTACGGAACTCGAAATGAATAATCTTTAGTTACGATCTAAAATCACAAATATCCAAAGGATGACTGGATGACGAAAATTCAAAATATTGCATAAGTCACAAGTCACCGTCTTTTATCATATTTCAAAATTCATTACCTGAAGAAACAAACCTGTTTCCGATGAACTGAACATGGAACATGGGGTGGTGGCTGTCTCTTTCTTCTTCTCCGTCTTTGTGTTTTTCTCTTCATTTTTTTTCTTCATTTTGGTATAAAAGCAACCATCATAAAAACCATATACATCCACCATCTATATTCGAAATTTAAAATATTCTTAAATTTATTTATAAATTATAATCAAACACAGACAACACCACATGTATGTATAAAAATACGAAAAACAGGTATTTTGTATTATTTAGTCATAGATAACAGTGGCTCATTCCGAAAAGAAAAATATTTTTCCGTCGTGCTCTGTATATTTATCATCTTAACCAGCGTATACTTAAGCTAAGGAGGTACACATTTTATGAATTTATATTACCAAACAATAAAACGTCTACCAAAATTATATTCAAAACAATTCGCCTTCTGCATAACAAGTCATATCATTGAAATACACCGAAACCTGAAGCAATTTCAATTGCTTATTCAACTCCCAAGCTCAACCCAAAATTTATATTAAAATTCTATAACAAACAAGATCTATCCTCGAGTAAGGGAACAAAAATACGCTGGATGAGAAGAAAAGATTCTCGTGTTACTCGTTCTACATTGATATAACTTAATGTGTTGAATTTGTAATATGTATTTCGGCATGCCTTTAAGAATGAAAATCATTCAGGCGCAAACTTTCTCATTTTCTTAGGAATTTACGGAGTTGTATAACTAAAAAAAAATATTTTTGTATTGGTATTATTTAGCACACCTTTTCTTCCAAACCTAAAAATGTATTATAGAAAAGACATCTCTGAATCAAAAGGAATGTTCCCATTCCTTTTAACATATTTTTTTTCCCTCCGTCTTCTGCTGCTTCTTCTCTTCATTTTTGGATTTATTGTGCGACGGACTATTCCCCGTATATCATTCGACGCAAAATGGCAAAATATTATATATCGTGAATCAAAACATATATATAAACAGGCTAAACGCAAAACGATCGAATTAAATATTTCACTGAATCAGCCCTACGTTTGACGGTGTGTGTATACAATCGTTGGATATTCAGCAATTTATGTTGTATCCTCGAATAATGAAATTTGATCTTATTAACGACATGAAATAAAAATGGAAAAAAGGTGCCTTGGCTGCAAGTGGTTCCATCATAATTTATTGGCGAATATTATACCAAATGATAAAGGTATGGAAGTGCTAAATTTTTCGACTAAATTGAATGGCATTAAAATAGACTACCGACTGGATAGGGTTTTGACCCATCATTACATATGCATGCTGAATAGTTAATAACGAGGTTAACAGATAACAAGCTGGTTGTATCTTTGTTATTGTAAGCCAAGTTTTTAGAATGTAATATCGTTTGAAGCAGTAAACGGAATATGAGTTGAGTTATAGTTTACTATTGATGTCTTCATGTCTGAAGAAACAAATTTTCTAATTAAAAATGAAAAACGAGACGTTAAAAAGTTCAGAAAGTAGCTGCTTTGGAGTGGTTTATTACACACATTTTCAATTTATAATTTTTCTTACCCTTGGATACAAAACAACAAAGTTTTTTGATTGGCAGAACTTTCATCAAATTTGAAAGAATTTGAACGAATTATTGAATTATAACAAAAATGAAAAACACTAAATTGGAATAAGCTGTTACGAACGACAGTTGTATCTTGTCATCGCGTTGTTTGTGTGCTTTGAAGAGCTTACGCTTTGAGCTTTCTTTTTGAATTCCATTGGAAGAGGAAAATATTTCGGCGGAATCAAAAGCAGCTTACAGCTCTCGAAAGCCTTTGATAAGCAAAGACACAGATGAACTTTTGAACTTATGTCGTCTCACAGTATTTCAATCAAAAGATTTTGCGTCAAAAGTATGGACAGACTCGACAGAGACATGTCTATCTGTCACGGTTTAAACGGTCTCCTTATAATTCCTCTTTTAAGGCCCGTCATTGGGAAATGACAGGACAGTTTCCCGAAAATGTATGGAAAATTTTATCACAAAAATTCACCGAAAAAATTCAAAGAAACTCACCTCTGATGCTTTCCATTGCATTCGGGCATAGTCTCTTTAGGTCGCCAAGGCATATTTGAACACTAAACACTTTTTACTCGATGCAAAAACAAAAGTAGCGGAGTGTCACAGTTGTGTCGAAATATTTTCTGTGTTTTTGTCGCGACAAAACAAAAAAAAACTTTTTGTTTTTGCATCGAGTAAAATGTGTTTTAGTGTTTAAATATGCCTTGGGGACATAAAGAGACGGTGCACGAATACAATGGAAAGCATCACGTGTGAGTTTCTTTGAATCTTTTCGGTGAATTTTTGTGATAAAATTTTCCATACATTTTCGGTAAACTGTCCTGTCATTTCCCAATGACGGGCCTTAACGCACTTATACCTCAATAGCGATAAATTGCAAAATGAGGCTTAAAAAACATAAACGGTGATAAACCTCACAAAGTTTCTCGAAAAAATAATTAGAAACAGGAAAACGAAAAGCGCATACCATACCTTTTAACCTCCATTCATGGAAACCACGAAACGCCCACAAAAAGCACATCGAAAAAAAACCAGCCCCAGCATGAATCATAATTGCCTTTACTAATTTAAACTCTCAAGATGCGAAACATGTGAGTTAATTAAAGCGTAAGATATGGTCGCGCCGTTGTGCCTTTAACTTTTTTAACTCTCTCTCTCTCTCTATTTTTTGTCGTTCACACAATTATTTAGTTTGGATACGTTTTTATAATGAAACCTTCTGTTTTATTTAAAAAGGGGGAAAAAAATTCGAAATAATTCATTTTTGTCCCCCAGGTGTACAGCATACCATTTTCTGTCCCTTAATTGCAACTGGGCCTCTCTGCGTATACAGCCAGAATGACAAACCAGAATTACAGCCATAAAATGGTATTGAGTCAGTCATGCTTAGAAATTCTATTATTAGATGACCGAAACTGTAAATCAGCAACTCAAGGGGGCCGGGGCATTGACCGTTGGTTTGAATATTTCATCGACATTATATGTATATATCGTCCTAGCAAACATCACACTTGCATGAGCTTAATATAATCTGATGTATTTGTTATGTGTAGTGGACATGTAGAGTTATAGTTAATTAATAGAAGTTTCATTCGGGTTTATAGCTGAATCGGAAAGCGTGTAAATTACAATTCAACTTCTCAAATTGTTCCAAGTTATTTGGTTGGTAAAACTAAAAAAAAACGCACACACACACACCACACCACACTAAGTTTTGGTTCAATGGGTGGAAAATGAAATAAAAAATTGTGCCAGAGGATATATATCGGATATTATATCTACTCTGTGGAAGAGATATCTATTTTGAATCACTTGACCAAATATTATGGTGAAACAAAGGAGATGAAGAAATAAAAACAACCGGCCATCCACCGGAAGGCAAGATATTGTAACATCACAAAGAAAATTCTATTATCGTACAAAACTTTCCTCTTTTTCTTCGTCGATTTTTTTTTCTTCTTCTTCTTCGTTGTAGTTGTTATTTGTAATGCTCTAACAGAGTGTGATGCGGTCGGTTCTTGCGGTTATAGTAGTGGTCCGTTTTGGTGTAAAGTGTAGTTCGTTAACCTTTCTCAAACGGCAAGCATATCAGCAGATTTACTGTCGGGTCTATTTGCATTCAAGAGATTGAGATTGATTTCAAATCTTTTACTTCACTTTTTTAACAATGAGTTTTTCTACATAAGGTCGCATTAGTCAGGGCCTGTTATTTATTCCTGAAGTCGTTAGCGGTAACAGATGACAGCCGACCGTAACCGGTCAACGATGTATTGTACCTGCAATTAGCATCACCATTCCGAATTAATTGTCCTTAGAAAGGCGTCCCATCGGCAAAGTTCTATGTGCAGAGACAGCTAGAGTGAATTGCTTTGAAATGATTATTTCCATTTTCGTGACAATATATGAATCGTCCCACACTTTCCGTTTTACCACTCTGTTTTCACTTCCCATTCTCCGTCTTTTGCCTCACCGTTTTATGAGCTAACACATGACAAATTTTATCTCATTGCTAAACGGCTTGAAAAATTGAAATACGCAACGTGGACATGATGTTTGATTTCAGGAAAATTCTCGACAAACCTGCGACCAATCTTTTCCTACATTTTGCTATAGTACCTCGAGAACTTTCATTGCATAAATGATGTATATCGGTACGACAGGCGACGTACGCTACAATCATTTTAACGAGATGTATAACGCTGCATAAAGGAATTTGATTTTTTTGAGAAGGGAGAAAGTGAAATGAAAACTGTGAAACTATGTCAACTATATAGCTAGGAGATGACATATTCAGTTCAGAATAATTGCGCTTGTTGCATAGAACCAATGAAGAACTTTGGAATCTTGCAACTAATCACTATTGAACTATTCAAACAAACTATATTCAAGCTGCGGATCCGTACTATTTACTATGATTCTTTGTTTTCCCTGTCATACGAAGAGTTATATGTACGTGTTTCCATTCTATTTTACAATTCGCTATCAACGTTTATTGGAACATAAATTTTCTTATTTTTCTCATCTTTTCTTCACTACACTAGTCGTTCTTTGTGAATATCTTTTGTACATTGAACCGAGCATGGACGAGGGTGTGTATTTTGTCAGGTAAATAACAATAGAATTGAGTTTTTTGAACCCGACACAACCGACGTGTATTTTGTTGTGCTTTATTTATTTATTTTGAGACGAGATGTCATTTTTATGGGATTTGAAGCGATATTCTTTGTTACATTTTGGATACAAATTTTCCTTTTTTTTCTTTTTGATTCAATTGTCGTCATTCGTTATTCAGACTATTGTGAGCAGATAAATCAATTAGTTTTAAGTTGACATATAATTTCCTATTTTCGAAGAAAGATAAACTCAAAATACATCCACCAAACTAATGTTGAATGGATGAATTTTCATTGAATATTTTTGATAGTCACGTGTTAGATAAGTCAATCGCATACAAACAAGATAAAATTTTTCAAATGGAAAAGGTTAGACATAGTCCGACAGTGTTTTAAGTCAACGCTTTGACATACTATACGTTCTATATCGTGAAGTTGCGCTCCACTCTCTAAAAGAAAGAGTAAAGGTACAGTGAACGACATCTCAAATGTCTCACTGTCAAATTTTTCTGAGAATTTTATTGTGTCATTGCAAATTCACAATGACATTCTCTGAAAAAAATGACAGTGAGACATTTGAGATGTCGTTCACTGTAATCAAAATTCTCTAAAGCTAGAAACGCACTCATTTCGTTTTAAAAAGAGTTCATCCATTTACATGACAGTTAAACAAATGCCGATGAATCAAAATGAATTGTGTTCAATTTTTCCCCTGTTTACTTTGCATCTGTCACGCAAAAGGAGATTTACATATTTTAGAGAAAAGCGAGTTAAGAGCTTCCGAGCGTACGCTGAAATTGTAGCCTACATTTCTGCGTTTCGAAATTTTTGATCGCTGATATCTTTTTACGAGAGCCCTTTTTGAAAAATAACATACATCGATAACATACATCGAGGACAAAACCTACATCGTCCATTTGACTTCTATATACTCATTGAAGAGTATAACCTGAAGTGAATCATAGGAGAATAAAGCTTCGCAACATCGTTGACTTTCTCCTGAAATGCCTATAAAGAACAGCTAAATGCTTAAAAATATATCCTCGTCAAACAACCAGAATATCTTACGGCTCGTCAAACAAACAGAGCACTTCACGGCTCTTCCCTCCCAAAGTTTTCTTCAGATCAATTGCCATCGACTGATGGAAGTTCGGACAGTCGCGAAAGTTGCTACGAAATTCATCCCAAATGCAGCAGAACAAAATCAGAAAATTGACGAAGAAAGCACCGAGAGTGCTCATCATCGAAAAACTTATAAAGAAAACACAACAATCTCTTACCTTCACGCCATCAGCTCTGGAACTAGCCATACCCACGCGTATCCCTTTATGCCAAATAGAATTGAAAACCGTACCAGTGAAAACCAGCGAAATCAAATCAGAGGAAATCAAAACCAGCGAACACTGAGAAGAATCGTTGACAACATCATAATCAACTTTACAAAGGTAAGCCGATCAATAACAAATAAAACCCCAACCGCAGAACTTACCATAAAAAACTTTCACCGGAAATTAACCACGGAAAACTCTGGGCCACATACCATAGGTTTCAAAAACAAGGAGCAAATCCACAGATCAACGGTTTCGAAAACAAGGAGCAAATCCACAGATCAACGGTCGTAAACACAAAGGACAAATCCACAGATCAATGGTCATAGATGGCACATACAACGGACAGATCCATGGATTATAGATTGCGCACACAATGGACAGATCACGAATTTCAGATTAATCAAGGAAAACTCTGGGCCATATACCATAGGTTGTAAGAACAAGGAGCAAATCCACAGATCAATGGTCGTAAACACAATGGACAAATCCACAGATCAATGGTTGTAAACACAATGGACAAATCCACAGATCAATGGTCATAGATGGCACATACAACGGACAGATCCATGGATTATAGATTGCGCATACAACGGACAGATCATGAATTTCAGATTAACCATACAACGGACAGACTCACGGATTAGAGATCGCAAACAACACAACAAATCGACTATCAAAAACTTCTAATTAACGAAGAAAATAAACCGAAGTGCCTCATTAACGAGGAAAATAAAATCGAATCGCTTCATCCTTTCTTCATGCAATCTTCTTCTTCTTTTTCAACGACATCTTCATAACTTTCCTCATAACTTTCCTCTTTCTCTTCTTGTCTTCATCCGAAGCCTTCTGGTGGTTTCATCATTATGTCCATCAAAGCAGTAATTTTCCCTTCTTTTTCCGGTCCTCCGTCCATCATCATGGTCATAATTCCTGATTTCTCGTCCAGATATGAATGTTCGTGCATGGAGCCAGCAGTTTCGATCGCACCAATGTTTTCGATCGTCGATAATTTACTATCGGTAATCATCAATCCAGATTTGTCATCTAGATATGCCGAATCATCCATCGTCGAATCATCAGTTGCAGAGCATTCGTCCCCAATTTTCGTATTGATGATTGAAGATTGGTTCATCAATAATACTTAAGGCCGTTTCATTATTAATCCGGATTTCTCATCTAAATGCTCTAAACCAGGATCATCAGTGACTGCAGAAACGCCTTCGATTTCCGCCATCGACATGTCAACGAACAAACCCGATTCCTCATCCAGAAAAGACTTATGCTCTCCGTCCAACGATGAGTCTTTAATGTTCGTTATGAAGAGAGCGTCATCCTCATCAGAATCTTCAAAAGAAGACTCAGTCCCGAAAGAATTCTGCAGAGCATACTTCTTGTCTTGCAGAAAACAATTCCAGCCGTATTGCAACATTTTAGCAGTTTGCAGTTGGTTACGCTTATTATCGACGGTCCGAGTGTTAATCTTTCCCAAAAGCAGCTTCACCTCTTAAGGTGCTTTCAGCCTAAAAAAAATTCATCCGTTTAGAAGAAAAATTCACCCGTTTACAACAAATGTTCATCCGTTTACGTAAACTCCGCCTACATTCTATTGTTTGAACACATCTGTCAAGTACACGGATGACCTAAACGGACGACTCTGAATTGGGCTTTACTCTCTATTCTCGTCAACAATAGCATGGATCACATTACACTTCGTTTAGGAATCGGCTCTTCCGTTTGCATGACAATTAAACAAAAGCCAATATGAATCAAAATGAATTTTTGAAAGAAAACTGTGTACTAAACGGTCACAAAGTTGAATTGTGTTCAATATTTCACCGATATTTCAACTTTTCCAGTTTAAATGATTACTAAAAATCAGCAGCACTGAGTCGGAAATAAAAATGCTTTTTTTCCTGTGCAATTGTACCATCAAACTTTATGTGAACTCTAACCGGTTTCGGGTGCACTGCACGTCTCACTTTCAAGAATTTAATTCCAGCAAAAAATTAAATTTTCTTGTTCGTCTTCCTCTGTTGCTTCGTCTTTTTTGTCATTAAAAAAAAAATTGTTGAGTTCCTTTGGAAATATCCCATCAACCTATTTGACTCATAAACCCGACACAATTCAAAGTTGAAGGTAAAGGACGAAATGAGATTTGTTCTTATTTACTTTTTGATTTTGATGAATTGAATTGGCAGCGAAAGAAGTCATGTGTGCTTCGATGTCATTGTTCGGATGTAACCAATTTTATTGGTAACATGGAAAACATGTTACCAACCGAGGGTTGGAGAATTTCAGTATTTCGTGCGTGTTAAGCTGAGAAGAAAGAAAAAAATAGAAGAAACCAAGTCAAACAACGACAAATCCTCCAAACTGAAGGGTGGACTATGTTGTGATATGCCCTTTAGATTCTTCAAAATATTAGGCTTTACACATAGAAAAGACAAAACAAATGGAAAAACGAAATCGTACAGACTTATGCGTCAATCTGATTCGATAGAAGGAGAGACTCAACTAACCGAAAAATTGATATTTCCAATCTCACTATAAACATTACATCTTGAACGCAACCGAAACGAACGAACGAACGTTTGACTTTTATTTTAAATCAACAAACTAGAAAATGGCACGTCGTCTACAGCAGGAACCAATTGTGTGTGTGTTCACGTCTTTGATTTTGAATTCGAGCAACAAAGTCATCCACTTAAATATGTTGCTCTTCATAGTAAGGGTACAAGAAGTTAATGGTTTGTTATAACAATAAATATGAAACATGTCACAACGAATGAAAAATTTATTATACACGTGCTTTGCACTGGCCTGGGTGATTCAATGAATTTTGACAAGATAAATTACTGAAACTTTTGCTTGGATGGGAAAAAGGGACAAAGGTTTTTCGTTTTGGTCGGATACGGGCGGTTGATATTTCAAATAAGAATTTTTATTATTCATAATAGTTATACGGGCCAGGGATCTCGACCAGCAACATTTTTTTTAAATTGTTTACTTTTTCGTCTCGTTTGCCGTCCATGAAGCTTTCAGGAAAAGGCCTTCAGCAAATCTTTTAAAGATAACTTTAATCTCAGATGAAAGAAATGTTGAAGTGTTTTGTGAGCTACGGCATATTTAAAACAACTCAACACCGCAAAACGGGCTTTTCATCTAACTGACTGAATGAGACATTACCGATGAAGTATGGGCAGACATATAACACAAAGTACATCAGATATTTGGTGCTCATTATATCACCGCCTTGAGGTAGGCTAGTATACTTCGTTCACAGAATTCATCGTGTATGGGTGACGTCATGTATGTCATTCTTCTCCGTACAATTCGTTGGATGTATGACATACATTGTATGCACCTACCAACTTTTGTCAACTTAAGAGCGTTCACCCCTTGGTAAATTTGTAGCCTAGATTCAGGCGGAAAAATATTCGTTTTTTGATGATTTCTCTGAACCAAATTTTTTTTTTGAAAAAGTAAAACCATTAAAGCACGCAAAAATGCAAAAAATCTCACTTTTGTGTCTGAGTTGTTCCTCTCCGTTTCTTCGATTTCTCTCATTCAAATGGCAAATAAGAAGAACAGCTTAGATACGGAAGTGGGATTTTTTAACGAGTGCAAGACAGTAAATATCGTTTCAGTGAACCTGTACGGAACATCGGTAGAAACGTTGCAGATTATGCTTCGGTGACGAAAATGAAGTCAATTTTGATTTTTTTTCTCGAGTTCCCTTTGCATGAGAAATTTCGTTCGTACCTGTCTTGTACGATTGATTTAAGGCAATTTCGCGAGTTGTAGCCCGAACTTTTTCATCAGAAGAACATTGCGATAATTTAATTTTTAGGTAGGACTACCTGTCACCGACCTGTCGGTGCGATTCTCAATCATCGCATATCTATAATTGAGTACTGCATCGAATTAAAAAAACTAAAAATATTTATTCTGCGATTGCTTCGAAAATTTCTTTTTAAATAAACATTTTAGTGAAGTTATTAATCAGTTGCGATGATTGCGATACAAACAGTATGTCTGTACGACATAAAAAAAATACAATTTTATAAATAAAAACCCAATTTCCAATTTCCGTACGCGCGCCCGGTACACAGCCTCTATCGAATGTGGACGTAAATATCACAAATCTCTGATTTATTGTTAAATTATTTGTGTGTACATTTTCCGATGATGACGTGGGTAACCTCTTATTGATGATGGGAGCCGAAGAACGAAGTAGACGGCAAAAAGAGAAAAGAGTAAATATTTTGTAACTAATTTCAGATTTGCTTATAGAATTTTATTATTGTAAAATAAAAAAGAATTTCAACAACCTAAATACACGTTAGGTATGTCTCAATAATTTGATGTTTCTTTTGCTTCTCTTTTCATTTTTTTTTAAATTTTTATTGAGGATGAACGTGGAAAACTCTTGTTTATGTGTAAAGTATTTTGAAAAGAGAATTGTCGATAAACAGAACTTTTCCTTCTTACTTACTCTCTCTCATAAAACTTTTTTTTCGGTGGATTTACGTGCATGCATAATGTACTTGATTATATATGAACGTACGTACATGCAGCTAGTGCTCGATATGCTTCATTTAAATCAAATTTAATTTATGAAAATAAACTTCAGTTAATACAGCAATAAATTCAGGGAGAGCAGTGCCTTAGCTAGAGGCAAAAGTTTCAGGGTGGGCTGGGCAATGCCCTTATGAAAAAAAATCGCATTAGACTTACAATACGTATATGTGACACAAGTGCAAAAGTTTGTAATACATGAAAAGCGAGCGGATCTTTCATGAAATTTCGATCAGCTAATTTTTTGAATGTCGCGCAGAGATTTTTTTTTAAATTTAAGACACAAGAATGTTGAAACAACCATCCTGCCGACTCGTCTTAGGCCGACTTTAGATCAAAAGCGTTACTACATATCACATTTTTCGCAATCGGATCTCATCGGGTAAGGTATCAATCTAATGCTTAGAGTTCAAGGAAGTTATAATACGAATTATCCAGAACGACTTCCGTTTCAAGGGGGTACGATTTCTACACTAACCTTCGACGAATTGATGTCATAGCACGAAATTAATAACCAAGGAAGTGTAAATAAATATAAACTAGGAACGAACGCAACGGAAATACTCTTTCCTACCCATTATAATTTTCATGTATAGTGCTTTCGAGACAAAGATAACGCTTTCAAGAAAATTAAAGTGTGGGTGAATGGCAATATTTCTCAAGTTGATCCTATGTTTATATTAGCTACTTCTGCTACAGACAGTCTGCATTTATGACCATGATCATGTTTTATCGTTTATGAAAATTTCTGGACAATTGGATTACATTAGCTAATTGGAAACGTAGTATTAGTTACTCGAAATTTGTTGGAATGGAATACTAGTAACTGGTAACTAGTAACTGGTAACTAGTAACTAGTAACTGGTAACTAGTAACTGGTAACTAGTAACTGGTAACTAGTAACTGGTAACTGGTAACTAGTAACTGGTAACTGGTAACTAGTAACTGGTAACTGGTAACTAGTAACTAGTAACTAGTAACTAGTAACTAGTAACTAGTAACTAGTAACTAGTAACTAGTAACTAGTAACTAGTAACTAGTAACTAGTAACTAGTAACTAGTAACTAGTAACTAGTAACTAGTAACTAGTAACTAGTAACTAGTAACTAGTAACTAGTAACTAGTAACTAGTAACTAGTAACTAGTAACTAGTAACTAGTAACTAGTAACTAGTAACTAGTAACTAGTAACTGGTAACTAGTAACTAGTAACTAGTAACTAGTAACTAGTAACTAGTAACTAGTAACTAGTAACTAGTAACTGGTAACTAGTAACTGGTAACTGGTAACTAGTAACTAGTAACTGGTAACTGGTAACTAGTAACTAGTAACTAGTAACTAGTAACTGGTAACTGGTAACCCATAAATAATCAGATAAAAATATTTGTTGATCTCACTTCTCTCAGTGTGGGCAATCAAGATTCCATGGTGAACAATGCCCTGCAGTGCCCGTTAGTAGCTACGGGCCTGGGAAGAGAGTGTGTAAATACAAAATTGAAAATGGTTTGTTTTTAAATCACTTTATAGAATTCAAATAAGTTTATTTAAAGAACACATTGTTTTCTTTTCGGTACAATTTAGCCAGGCAGAAGCAGCACAAACACACTGTTCATGAACGAAAGTGTAGTTTATATTTAAAAAAAAAATTTATCAAATTAGTCGGGCCTTAATCCACCAACACTTCTTCTTATTCTTTTTTCAATTTGTTTTTTTCTTGGTGAGAATATAGACTGTGGGAATGGGCTTATAATCGGTTAATGAAAATTTCATTTCGGTAGATCCTTATCTGTATTTAAATACACAATTGAGTTATCATAACAAAATTTCTTAATTTCCCAAAAATGTGCTCAAATTTAAGGGGGCGCCACGTATAATAATAGCCAATTGGTTAAATTGCTGAGGGTAAGATGTGTAAATTAAAAAAAAAATGAAAATTTGAATACATAAAATTTGAGTTGTAGTACGTTATGAAATTATAACATTTCCTTTTCATGGTCTGGCAAATCTATTCATTCGCTTAGAATACTTATGATGAATAAATGCGAAAATCGTCTCGCATAGGGTGCGAATATTTTTTCGCTCGTGGTGCGTGAATAGCCCCATTTTCTCCACTCAAATGCGGTGATAAGATGGCATTTTGTTGACGCTCTTTCTGATGACAGTTCAGAATTTCCAATTTTCTCCCCTTGGTAAACAAATAACCATTTTATACTTTAAATGTAGAAGAACCAATGTTACTGAGTTGTGGTCAGTTCGTATCTATATTCGTATCATTTTTGTTCAAGCTTTTTTTAAAGTTCACAAGAGAGATTCTTTTGAAAAACAGCCTACCGAAATCGGACGCATTTTCCAGTGGACTTTTTTATAAGTGCCTAGAAAAGTATTCGACCCTAGAGGCCAAAACCACTTTCAAAAAAATTCTTCGAAGTTTGTGTGGCTGGTGAAAGGTGATCAAAAACCGAAAACTTGCACTTCTGTACAAAAATTTCTCAAGTTACACGAGTCGTACAGGATCATATAGGGTGGCATTAGAAAGGTAATCACTCGTACTATTGAGCCGTATAGGGACTTTTTGTGTTTAAAATTCATCGACATTGAAATATGTGCAGTGAAAGTTTTCAACCGAAGACTTACACTCTTCTTACTGAAATTTCTCGATGTACACAAAACGTACATGGTCGTGTGGGGTATCATTTGAAAGGTAATTTAATGTGCTTTTGGGCCAAATAGGGCCTATGAAGTTTGGATGCATCTATGATGAAATATGTACACCTAAACATTTCAACTTATATTTCATCGTAGATGCATCCAAACCACATAAGACTGAGTTGATTGTGGCAATCTTTTCCGGTAACAACTGATTTTGACTTGATTGTAGTTTAAAGGATCCAAAGCGCACAGCTTTTAGTTCCAATTTCTTGCAATTTTAAAAGTAAACTCCTAACTTGTTACAGAAGGAATTGACGGTAGTTGCTGACATACGGTATTTTCTTGATGAGATTTTAACTTTTAATTGACAACAGCCACCGAAGCGCTAATTTTCCAACACCTCCTGCAATCTCACCCTAAGATTCACCAATAAATCAAAGTTTGTTTATTCTTTCAGAAACGGCAATGTACACATTTAATCTGTTACTTCTTGTGAATGAAGTGCTCACGTTTGATGCAAAATCTTTTACTTCATTTGTTTAAATATTTATTTTCCTATAAAGATGAGTGCTAAAGTTCATTTTGGCTTATGTTGGTGGTCGTTGTCGATAACAGATGACCTTTCTAAAAGGTTGTATTTGTCAATCTTTCCTTCGCTAACAGCAAAAGAATGTCAAGTCTGCACCAAATTCTTATCAACGTTGTTATAGTCGGAACCAATTTACGACAATTTATATTTTAGAGAAAGAGCACGAATTATTTGTAGTAACACTTGACAAAACATCATGCAAGAAATAAGTGGCTCAATTGAAAAGACTCTTTTTTCGATGCCTCTCTTCGTTTTGTATACACAAACTAACTGCCACATAACTTCCATCCAATCAATACACTTGATGTATACCACTTTCTTCAACACAACACAAAAAATTGTTTTCCTTCAATTTTCGTATTTTTATTTCCTTTTTAATGGTAGTTTTGCTGCAATAATTTATTTGATCAGCGCAATCAATTGACGGGAAAAAAAATTCCAAATTTTATTTTCGTTGTTAAAAATACACCAATTTCGCAGTGGAATGAAAGGTTACAGATTGTTTCCTGTACATTCAGCGTTCATTTGGTCTTGCAATTGACAAGTCAAAGAAAATTTTGAATTCTCAGAAAATCGAGAGTTTCCGATGATTTCAAACAAATGGAGAAAGTGGTGGGACTTTGTTATTAATGCTGACAATGTCGTCCAATAAAATTGACTTTAGTGTGCAGTGTGCACATTCGTACTCTGATCTTTACAGTATTTCGGAGGAAATGAACTAGATGTGAAATACGGAATAAAACAAGGAAATAGATGACATAGGTACTTCACATGTTGTTTGACGATGCTTCATTCTGATAACATAGTGTACTGTTGATTAGTCTCTAACATTACTGGTACCTTCAACTGATGTACTTCCGCCGTATGAACACAATGAAATATTTACACAGTCAAGTCACATTACACATTTTATGCATTCTGCGCAATTGTGAAAAGTAGAACATTGTCTGAAGCTCAGCAAAATTCAAACCGCCTATTGAACTCAATCAATACATCGGCAACATTTCAAAAACGTACTCTGTCTGTCAAAACCCCTCGTAAAAGTGTATTAACCTGTGTGTAGGTAGGTTTGTCATGTGATACCATCACCGCACCACTCTACCGCTAACCCATATGAACCTGGCCCAACTCAAACTATGGTTATTATTATTGAAATATGGAAAGTATCCCCGTGATATCTTCGGGATATGTTGTTTTGCTTGCATTGCACACACACAAAAATTTGTGGTTTTTTTGAATTTGTAACATTTTCAGGGATTGCACACAAAATTCCGTTCATAACGAGAAAAATGATTTTAAAGCGGAAAATTGGGAATTTTTCAGTTCTTATTGGGAGAGAATTTGTTGTATTACCCAGGCTGAGTTGTACATTGAAATTTGCGCAAGCAGCGTTTCACATTCACCTCAAGACCAATTTCTTTGCAACTCAACTAAAGTTTGAATCGAAAACTGTACCTAATGCCGGTACGTTGTTCTTTTAAATTTATCACTTGGAAAAGCGATAGTTTCTCAAGCGTGCTGTTGCTTTAAAACAAACTTTTTCTCAGAATCTTTCAACGAAGGAAAACAATTAAACAAAACTTCGTTTTCACAGCATTGTTGAATAAAAATTATGATCAAAGTTTTGTTGAATCAGGTAGCTAACAACACATTTAAGTGTTGCCTTTTAAAAGGAAAATAATTTCTGTCAGCACCCAGTCGAGACACTTGTTTATTTATGTTATGTGATTTAACACTTCTAAAAAAAATATTCTGATGAGAATACTGTGAATATAAACGACTATTTTCAATTTCATGGAAAAGCACAACTGAGCGAAAAGAAAATTTCAGTGAAAACCATCTGTACTGACACTCCTTTAGCATTTGAAATTATTTGTCTGAGTAAGATTTTATCGTAACTGAAGCGTCACCCTCAGTTCGGCCATAATATTAAGATTTTAAGGATGAAATCACAGATTATTCTTAAAGCTCATTGGCATGTTCATGTCTAGCGAATTATAAGAGGAATGAAAAACAAATTTTAAACCAATTCATCATCGCGTATATGCTCACGCATATACCCTACAACGACCAATATTTCTTCCACGGGCCTTCTTCTCTCTGACGGCCTATCGGACGATCTCTGAAGTTGACTGCACCCGATCGCCCAATATAACAAGTCCCGACCTGGAGCTTCTAAATAAAAAAATGGAAGAACACCTACCAACATCATCACATCAAACAGACCAGTCGCTGTTATTTACTACATTTATTCTCTTGAAATAAGTCTGGGCGTAATAGACAGATTACTATTATTGCAGTGGCGTTCTCATCTGCTGTTCCAGAACAGTGAAATATTTAGAATTTGACTTTCACTGCCTCTGTACAGGATGGATAAATGATTTTGATTGTAATACAGTATGCTCGACAATGACTGTTTGTGGATTTCCCATCCACTTCCGATGAAATGGGAATGTAACGAATTTTTGGGATTTTTGAAATAATTATTCTCTTATCAACATAACAAATCCCTGTTCGATACATTGAACATACAGTGTACATTGCTGCTATAATACACATCGTCTTTCGCATTAGAATTTTTCTTTTTCTATTTTTCTTTCATTATTTCATAGCCAGTCTGCTTTAAATGTATGAAAACAAAATTTGTATTTATATAATCCTGGGTGGTTGTTTGTTCGTCGCATAATCGTTACCATGTTGATGATTAATGCAATTCCAAAATGTTTCATTTTTCTAGTCACTGAATCTGATCGAAATTGCCTTATTGTTGTGCTGTAATATGTTATAGGAACCAATATGACCTGCTACCGCTTCTACCATTAAAAACCCATGTAAAAAGCAAATTACTTTTCTTTCGACTCCAAATAATTTCTGAATGGAAAAGCATTTTACGATTTCCCTCTCACTTTCCACCTCTCTTCGTAGAATATGTCCTTCATTACTTTCAATCTTTTTCTGTTGCAACCGAGTGGCATACCACCACAGCCAACATTATTAGTACATTATAGTAAGGCTGCGAGCGCACTTACGCCGTTTAGCACTCCGTTTACGAGTGAACAATGGAAGCTCCTCCCACTTTCCATTGTTAAAACGTAAACGGAGAGCTAAACGGTGTAAGTGCGCTCGCAGCTTAAACGTAATAGTCATGCCGGCGACCGTCTTAAATTAAAAGCTTCTCTAACTATCGAACCAATGCAACAGTTTCGATCTTTGAATCTCACCAAATCATTGTGGCTTTTGCTGCATAATCCCAGCAGAGAGTGCGAACCAGCAGCAGCGTCAATTTTCATGAAATAGTGGAAGTACAATCGACGTAATCGTTCTGCCGACCGTGAATTGATTTTCTTATTATTATCATTATTAAAGGACGATAACTCAGCACCTACGAACAAGCTCTCGAAGGCCGTCTCGCCTGACACACACACACTCACGGATAAAGAGAGAGAGAGAGTAAATGTCGTAACGGGAATGAGGAAAATGCTTAAATGAATATTTACATTATTCCAGTCCAGAAAGCATTTATTACCATTAAATGAATTGAATTTTTCTGTTATTGAATTATTTATTAATAATTGGATAAAAGGTCGAAACTGGATGAATTGTGCGTTTACATTTAAAATTCTTGTCGAACATGATGGGATACGTTTTTTTTTTTGATCTATATACATTTATGGTAATCAAGTTAAGTATATGGGGGACTGATTGGAATTCATGCATAGAGAAGAGAGAGAGAGAGAGGAGATAACAACATTGAAATTATTAATCGGGAAAATGTAACATTTTACTATTCTTTCGTTAACTTTGTTCGGGTTTCATTTTTTTTTTGGGGGGGGATGGGATGAGGTGGATAATTGATTTTTCAGTTCAATGACGATGATGTCACCACGAAACCGTTTGGACGTCATTAAAGTAAAAACTCTTTTCCATATTTCCCTTTGTAAATACATTTTTCAAACTTTGCACTCCTTTCATCCCATGGAAATCGTCTTCGATTGAGTTAAAAATATTTCCACAGCCAATTAATTTACTTTGCAAAAGTTTTGATGCTGATATTTAAAGGTTTCACAAAAAAAAAATAGAAAAAGAAATTCTTTTAAGCTAAAAATGATGTAGCTAGCCTAATCTCAAGATTATTTCTCTGAAAAATGTTAGAGCTAAACTTTGTGCAAAACTTTTTATGAAATGTGATTCTTTCACAATTTTCTACTATAACTGAGAGTTACTTTTGCTGACATTAATGTGTATACTATCCGAAGCACTCCTTCTTCAACACAAAATTGAAAGATGCAAAGGCTTCCCTTTGATGGCAGTAGTGAAGTGGGTCGTCGGCGTATCACATTTCAGAAAATGTAAATGTTACTTTCGTTAATTACATACAATGACAATGTCTTTCTGTTAGCGGTTCTACCTTTAATTAAAGCATTGCGGTTTGTCTCTGCATACGCGCGAAGAAGCATTGGTATTTGCAATTGGAACACAGTTCGGTAACAGGAAAGCATAGGAACATGGTTCAACTCTTCGCTTAATTTAATTCAATTCAATTGTGGCATTTCGAAGCACATTGTTCACGGTGAAATTCCTACTTAATTACTGTGGAATGTTCAAGTATTACATTGTCACACTGATAGAAATGTGCAATTTGAATAATTGGAAAAATTACCGTTGCGTTTCCGTAGAGAATGTGACAGAAGAAATGTTAATCTACATGCCTCATTTAGTTAGACTGACGGACGGGTGTTGATGGATAGAGAGAGAGAGAGAGAGAGACTGAAAGTTATGAAATCGTAAAGACGTTCATGAAAGAGCGGTTGCTAGATGTAAATAATCAGGAATAATCAGAACAATTGATCTGTTAAAGACTTTAACTTAAAGCTATTGATCAGTTGAAGCTTTTGCTCAGTTAAAGCTTTCGCTTAGTAAAATCTCTTGATCAGTCAAATTTCTTGATCAGACAAACTCTAGAGAGAATTTGCGGGAATTTAAAGCTTTCCAAAAAGCTCTTTACAATTTAAAGTTCATAACGTGTTCGATCTGATGACGAGCTGAAACTTAACGTGTTCCAAACTACTCGACGAAATGAAACTCGTGATGCTCTAGACCATTTTAAACTTTGGACCGAGTTAAACTTTAGTGCTGTTTTTTTGGGGGGAATGAAGTAAAGTTTGTATTCTGGTTTAATTGACTTGTGCTACGCATCCATTTATTCATTAAATTCTTCATTTTATATTAATAAAGTTTTCTAGTTAAGTGTATTGAAACACAACGAGGGATACATAAAAATTAACCCGATTTTTTGTTCAGCACAAATGAAACGACTACGAACGTATCGTAATATACACTACATACACTACGAATCGTTTTTGATTCAGAAAAAAGAAACTTTTGATTTTCCAATGTTTCCAACATGAAATTAATCTACAAGTTGTTCCATAGACGAGATTATGTTAACATGTTTCCAACACTCCAACAAACCGACATCCATAATTTGCATATTAACAAGCACAGTACAAAAGTTGGTCTTGTATATCGTGCTTCCAGTCGCACTGTTCCAAGTACTGGGTAATTTATCTCACACAAACACAAACATTTTTACGATATACCCATTAACGGAGGGGTTAAATTACATTCATTAAATATAAAATTATACAGAAGCTGTAAAATGTTATTGTTTGCTTTGCGTTCTGTTGTGCGGGTTACAACAAAAACATGCTGTTCACGGCACACATCATAAACTTTGTGCTTTAAAAGTCTTTTGTGTTTTAAAAATTGCACGTATTTAATGTCATTTGTCACAGGAATATCGATATATCATTCAACTCAAACTTTGTACGAAACGAACGTTCGAAGGATATCGTACGTGGTAATAATAGACCCGTAAAATGCTGTCGCAAAAAACCGCTGAAAATTTCATGTAGCTCCGGAATCAGGGCTTATAATTCTGAAATTTTTCGTGAATTCTTTGTTTATTTGTTTATTGGTCAATAAACAGACCTTTCGACCAAATAACAATTTTTAGGAATGTTCAGAAATGTTCAGAAGTTTTAAGAATCTTAGGAATGTTCAGGAATTTTAAGAAATTCTTAGATTTTCTAGGAAATTCAGAACTGAAATTCCGAATAAGAACCCTTGTTCGGAAATCACAAAGTCTCACAATTTCCAGCTCGGAAAATCATTTGAAAAATCTAAAAGAAGATGGACACAAAACCGTTTGTGCTTCCGAAAATATTCAAAATAAATGATTTTTCCGGAATTGGCTACCCCAGTGGATGTGGTTCGGCGAAAGTCATATTTTAAACAAAGGGACTCGCCATGAAAATGCATATTAATGATAATGAATTGTTAAATGACACAAAACAATCACGATTCATGGAATTTAATTCGATTTAATGTGATAGGCACGACCGTGTCTTTTGTTGCATTGCGTTCGAATTGAAATGGATAAAACCGTTTCATTCGAAATTTAATTTAATTCCATCAAAAGCTCTTTAATTACGAAATGAAATTGTATTCCTTGTTATAACTAACTGAATGCTGGAATTATATTGATAAGATGCATGTACATTGTACATGACCATTATCAAGAAGAGTGTAATTTTATCGCTAAAATAAAAATTGTTAGCGGCGTCAAAGTCCGAAAATCGTTCCCAAAATTCATAACAGATAACTGGTAAAAAAGAGCGTCTTGAAATGTACCATTTCTTACCGTATTGTAAATTCAAAATATCGGATTCGACCCCTTTTTTATGCAGCGCTCGCTACAAACCATACCACTAAACGCTCAATCCACGCGTTTCATTGCCTGATTTTCGTGTTTCATTCGATTCGTGGAATTTGAAATTATTTTTTCCTACAAATTGCCAAAAGATAAATCACGTTCGACCGTCTTGACGAATTTGTGATCCAACGTTTCGAATTTAAATATTTGAAATAGAATTAATCTGCATTCGTCACAGTAAAATGTTCGAAAGATTTATTTGTTTATTCTTCGTTTTACCATCAGTTTTACAGTTAATACACAAAATGTATCTACGAAAAACGGCTAAATTTGGGCGTCAACAAACAAAACACGATTATACAAATGAAGTAGAATTTAAATTAATGAAATGGAATTATTGACACTTGAATGCTGCTTCTCCGGTTTTCCTCTCTCTCTAACTTTGCCCTTCGTTCCGCTGACTTTGTTACAAGTTTTAAAAAAAAACAGTTAAAGGTCAATGTCACAAAAATCCTCACAACAAATTTATCACACTCTTAGTTCCGTACTGTTAACGTTTTTGTATGCTTAATGAAATAAGAGGGTGCTTCTTGTTCGATAATCGCTCTATAATTGTCATGATGTGATGCTTAACTCAACCATTTTTATAGGTCATTAAAGTCCCTCCGCACATAAAGTGTATGGGAATACGTTTTATGACCACACACAAAATATTTGCCCACATTTATAGATAAAAACGAGTTCCCTGACACACTAACACACAATCGTTTAGATACAATGGGAGATCTAAAACAGATTAGGTTACGCAAATAAGTGGCTGATGGAGCGTTTTTTTGGCGATTCGGTTTTTATTCCTTTCCGATGTGAAGTGTTGTCTTGAGAAATATGTAAACCCATTTTAATTACCTGGAAATTTATATTCTTTTTATGTTCAGGCAAAAGTATCGCATTTCGTTGTGATTTCGCGTGCCATCCCTTTTTGCAAAGTTGCGATGTAGGTACGTGGTATTGTATAGCTTCGTTATACCATTAATATTTCTGTGTTATGTGGTTTTCATACCCAAAGCCGTACACATAAATTTACAGTGTACGGCGGTTTTTATTTAGCGATTTATCAGCAATTATATTAATCAAATGAACCATAAAATATATATTTTATGGCGGGGGTAAAAAGCAGACGCAATTTCTAATCGAAATATACTCGAATCAAATTCCGGTTTTGTATTGGACGAATTTTCGCAATTGGAACGATATTGATATTAATTAAGTCTTTTTTGCCATAGAATTGCGAAATTGGAAGGGTATTTAGCATTATTGTATACACAAAATGGTAAATTTCTGTGAGTGCAAAATGAAAATATCTAAAGTTCCGCAGTCATTATAAAATTGTAGTAATTATACCGAATTACTAGACAAACGAAGAGCGCGGCACGATGTTTGTAATCATCTCTCATCATTGGGAAAGTTCGGTGTATTTACTTATGCTATTCGTTTATTCAAATAACGAATTGTTGTTTGGATGAAACCATAATTGGGCATACAATTTTTACATTTTCAACCCAAAGCGAGTGTATTGCTGATGAACGTTTTTTCGTTGGCATGAAAATTGCTTTGCTCTGCTTTTCTTTGCTCCACTTTTTTATAATTAACAAATGTCAGAGGTTGTACACAAATTACGAACGATTTTTTTTTGTGATTCCAGCCCCGTAGACATCATTCATAATGGATTACGACTATTTGCATATCTATCTGTATTTCATTTTCAATCATATCTTGCATCTTGTCGCACGCGTGACAACTCTATCAATGGTTCCCTTCGCAATGATTGTAAACTTTCAGGTATGATCAAATGTCACCGTGGACGACACGACATAACGATTTTAAAAACGTATTCAAACGCACTCATTTTCATACTATTTTGTCATGAATACGTTTAAAATGAATCGACTGATTTTGAAGAATAGGCCATACCTGGTATGTACGTAAAGTACATATTCCTATAAAAAAATTATTTTGTGTGAACTGTACGAAATCCTTGACAGCTCTCTCGCTCAAATGCTGTACGTAATTTGTGTACAACCCCTTAAGTGCAAAAAAAGCCCGATAACCAAACAGAGAAAAGCCTATTTTGCATATCCACATAACCAAAACCAAAACCGTTCAGAATATCATCACATTCTGTGTCCAGTTTTATTGGTGTATTGAATGTGAAGAAAAACACAATTTGCATTGAGTTCCTATGTTACTGGTTCCAAGCATTCGTTACAAAGCTTAACAGCACATGCTAACAATTTTCATTTTATTTTCATAGCTCAGCATCACAAGCACACAAATTTTGGTTTTTTGTTTAATCCCTGCGGCTCTCAGTCACATATAAGTCCAATTGTCAGTTCAAGGTGAATCATCGAACGCCACCATGGTATAATATACAATTTGTTGTCCTTTGTCATAGTTCAATGCTGGGCATTTTTCTTTTTTTTTTGTTCACAAATTATTGACCGCCATGTGATGGGAATATTAAACCGTCCGTACTACACACCTATATCAATTCCCATTCCTAACATTTTACGATCTTGAACTTAAATTAGTCCAACTAATAGTTCATTGAGCTTTTCTAAGCGTAAGGTTTTCGTATTTCTTTCAAGGTTTCTTTAATGTACTTTTACGGTAAAATTGAAATGTGATATTTTCCCATCGACTCCTGGCTGGATGTTCTTGTTGACACTCGAGATTTATAGTAATCTTCATCGAATTTTATGTAACAAATTTTCGTTATGATTGGATGTATCACCAAACCATAATATTCGAGAAATTTCTATTTTTACTTAGACAGGGGTGTAACTTAGAACAATTTTTATTGTCGCTGCTTAGAACAATTTTTGATTTTTGTACCAGCCCTGGTTGAATGTCGTTCAAAAACATCGTTTTTTAATTTTCTGAATTTTATAGTTTTCGGCAACAACGATTTTCTGTTATAGTAACTTTTAATGTCTTCGCGACAATTTTTATGGTAAAGTGGTACACCCGTTTACTGAGTGAAAACGTTGACCTTTTTGCTTTCAGCATTAAATATGACAATAGTCGACAATATTTCTATCATAAAGATGTATTTCACTCCCTAAGATAAGACGTGAGTGTACGATTGAACGAACGTGTGCTATATTCATCAGACGAGCCACTTGTCATTAAAAGTTGTTTTTTTTCTAATTCTTTCCTCCAACAAATCGCTACAGTCTCTCGGAATTAGTGTTGGAAAATTTGTTGGAATTTCTGTTCATTTTTTGTATGACTGGTGTTTAGCATTATGCGGGCCTAGATAATGAGCTATGCGAAACTCGAAATACGCTTAATCTAAAGCGGGTCGTATGATGATATTTTATAGCACCTCTGCGTCGTCTGTTGTTGGCAATCTGACATCTAATTCGATAAAATGCGACAATTAAATGAAATTTTGTTCACACTCCATCAACATACCGCAAAAACGTAAAAACAATTTTTTTTTCTAAAATTTTTAGTTTATTTTCTCGATATTTCACTAGTTTTGTGAATCTTACGTTTCACGATTACCGGCCCTGCAATGAAAATTAACGGACTCCCAGTCGTGGGGATAGAATTCTACTCACTGCACCCTATCAAAATAAGTCGTTACTTCATTGACATGAGCCTTAGTACCTTCTTGAAAATGTAATCTCTTACCTTCGGATCGGAATCGATCGACCAAATTGCGTATAGCTTTCCCAAGTTTGGCAAGTTTGTTTTAAAACAATTGGAAGAGGCCAGAAAACAAAAGAATTTTATGTAAAAATCGCGTTGCTGACATTATCTGTATACGTTACGTTACTAAAATAGGTAATTTTCCGAAATTAAGAAAACTATTCAGAAAATGCAGCGTGTCGGTTGTGTCGATAAAATAAATCAATGCCGCACCAGTAAAAACACCTTTACTCGTTCAGCTAACAAAAAAATTTGCCAGCCAAACGGTAACGAAATTGCAGAAAAACTACATTACGATCCTGAATTCTGCCTGTTAATTTTCCAGATTAAGGCAAAGATATGCATTTCACTCTGTGTACGTTTTGTGTATTACGTGGTAACAAGTATTTAAATTATGAACCAACCATGGATATTGTTATACGAAATACAAACAATAATAAAAAGAATTTTTTTTTCGTGTGTTCTGTTACCAACGAAACGCAACGCTGTTGAATATATTCCTTGAACTTGGGCTGGATATTAAAGTGGAAAAAAAAAACTTATTGGGGCGAAAATATCATTATTCATTCATGTGGGTTATAAAAATGAAAAATTATTCACATTTATATGTATATTTGATTCAAATTTGAATACAAAGATAAGCCAAGTCTTTCTCACAACGTACAATGTTGGACGTATACAAGTGGATGAATATATTGTCGTATGTATACATATCTATCTATACGGACGCACGTATATAGTGTGCAAACAAAACACACATTTTATATTTATAACGTAACCGCAGACGCCATAAAAGAATTTTCCAGAAAACATGCAATAAATACTTACCAGCAGCGTGGCGTTTTAATTAATGATTTAATTATGATTATGTTCGTTATCACGCAGAAAAGAAAGGGTTCAGCCCATAAATTTTGTACAAAACTTGGAAATATTATATTTGTCGTCACGATTGAAATTTATATCTGACAATCAAACAAGTCCGCAAAAAATCTGAAATGAAAGCGTAATGCACGTGAGCTTTTTTTTACCGCCCATTCTTATAACGCTTTATTGCTGGTGGAAAATATGGATTCTCATTTCGAATGAATAATTGTTGTGACTGTGTACTATTAATTAAATGAAAATTTCAAGCAGTGATTTAGGAGAGAAAGAGAGAGAGATAAAGAGAGAGCGATACGGCATTCGCTGAAAATCGGCTTACATTTTGGTGTTGAAATAAAACTATTTTACGGTGAATTCTGTGTACATTACTCAATGGTAAAAGTAAAAAAGACAGGATAGTAATTTCCTTACTGGGAGAACTAATTTAACAAAGAGAAAAGGAAAACGAAAATATTCTTGTAAACTTTTCTGTTTGTTAATATTTTGATGAAGGATCAGTTGTGCAAAGCTAACTTTTTTTAAGCTAACAAATAACGGTCAAATTTCATACAGTTCGACGAAGGAGTACCACTACTCCTCATTCGTATAATTACAAAGACTATTTTTGGGAAAACATTTTCCTAATTTTTCCAAAATTTTAACACTTTTTTCAACATATTTGTTCCAACATTTAAGGAAAATCAGGAAAATGTACAAAAATGGGAAAACATTTTTCCAAAAAAAAAGTCTCCGGATAATCATGATTGGAATTGCTGAATGTAAAGGCAGTGCTTTTTAGTCTTGTTATTGCTGGAGTTGTGAAATTTCCATCGCAAAACTTGGGTTTCTGTTTGGTCGATCCACATAATCTCATCAGAAACAAAACGTTTTAGTTAATAATTTTCAATGACTTGCTTGCGTTCAGCATTAGAACGCGTGCCTGCAAGACAGCTAGTTTTTTTATACTGTTAAACTTGACAGTAGAACAAATGACAAATCAAGTTTGTCAAGAAAAATTTGATATTAAGTCTCTTTCGCGTCACTGCAGTCAATAAGTGGTCAACATATTGTATGAAATTTTGATATATCAAACCTCATCAAGCAAGAGATGAAAGGTCCAAAAAATTTTTAGAAAATGAACTTGAAGTTCTTTGAAAGTCAATCATCTAAGAAACCGAAATCGTTCAACTTAAAACGTGCAGAAATTGAAAATTAAATTTGCTTCAGCGATGTCCTGCAATTGCCTGCAGTTCCAGTGCGACCCTGATAGAAACCACGCTTACAGACGGTAATACGTATGCATGGATACTCAAACAAATGTGCATAAATATGAATACATTTAGAAAGTAGATATTGTAATGATAATGAAGTCTGAAAATGCAGACGTCTGTATAGTGGACAAATCCTATTATCTATTAGTTCCGTTCTCAGTTTGCGCTTCGCTGCCGTTCGCCTGCTTCACAAAACAGAGTATATTTAATGCGCATAACAAAAAAAACAGCATACTGAATGTTTCGTTAAATGGGAAAAATAAAACCTCCACAATAAAACGAAATTAATTAAAAACATTTTGCCGAACATTATTTGAATTCATTTAAAAAAAGTTTACCGCATCGTATAAGCCGTTCCCATGCATTGAACCGATACACGAAAAAGGAGACGAAGAAAAACTGGAAAAAAAACTTTTAATAATGAATTTCAGCTAAAGAATAGTGGAATGACAAAAAGTAAAATGTTTGTTGCTGTCATTATGAAAAATGTTGTATGCAACTCGGTGATAAAAGATTTTTCTTTTGCTATTGTCAACTGGCCGTACAACGCATAAAATCTTTAGAGAGGCGAATTTGTGAGAGAAAATATATGAAATTCTCTCACAAATTCGCCTCTCTAAGGTTTTTATGCGTTGTACGATAGTATATAAATGATAGGTAGCAATGTCGACAGGTAACATACTATTTCAGCACTCGTTTCGAAATTTTTTTGATGATTATTAGTTCTAAATCGGTCCTAAATCGGTGCACCATTTATACTATTTCAGGCACAAAATGTGCATAGTCATACTCCTGTGACGATTGCACGCAGGGCCTTTTTTAGGGAATTTCATTTAATAAAAATTATGACAAATTTCCGAAAATTAATAAATTCCCAGCAATTGTGAAATTTGTGGCAATTTTTAGAAACTGAAATTCCCAAAAAATAGGCCATGATGCCTGAAAAGGCATTTTTTACTTGGTCTCTCGGTTTCAAGCAACATCTACCATAAATTTTGTAGTTAAAGCTAAGCATACGATACACCTCCCGAGCGAAGCGAAATTTTCATCGAAATTTTGGCTGATCGAGTGCGTTTAAGCGAAAAAATGACAGAATGTTCATACATTTTCTATTCTATCAATGCAATCCTAAACAATAGTTATTTACTTAACAAATGATAAAAAATTGAAAAGTAGAGTTTTCGTGTGAAGGGGCGAAGACGATGGCGAGGTCAATCTTTCGACGCCCTCAGCATGTAAAATCCATTACATAACTCGGGATAAAAATGAAAAGTCTCGTTTTCTTGTGTTAATTGACCTCGGCTTCGCCTCGGATCAACAAAATTCACACGAAAACTCTACTTTTCATCTTTTTATCCCTAGTCATGTAAAATACTATTGCATGCTTTAGAAACCTAAACCAAATTTCTTGTTTTCCCTAGGTGTGTAATAAGCCACTTTCGCCGCTATGGAAAACAAAAGCATGTGAAAACATAGCTAACACCGACCCGTACGAAACACCTATTCGTATCAAAAGCCTTTAATGTGAAACTCTTCATTTCTCTTACTTCATTTTCTTCTCTGCTGAAAAGCTATTCTCCCTTTTAAATCACTTACATTATCCACTCTTTGCCTTGTTATCATATACAATTAAATTGCCGGAGGCAATATAGACAGCCCCGTACGAAGTCAAATTTCATAAATTCCTATTTAAACAGCTATATACCGCTATATTTACCTATATTTCACTGTAAATAAACATTTCACAGAGGAATATGCTATTATATAGCTCTATATGCCTGTATATAGCTCAATATAGCTGTATATAGGTATATATAGATGTCCATATATGGAATCCCTGAAACCTCACGCACATAACAAATTATTTCCATGTTAACAGAAACTCTCTAAGTATCATTTTTCCCAAGATATTTCTATTTTACTAAAATCCAATATGGCCGCCGGCAGCCATTTTGTTAGAAGACCGGAAATAGTACCGACGCTTTACATTCGTTAATACCTTTCAAACAAAAAAAAAATCATGAAATTCGGTCAAAATTTACTCGAGATATTGACAAAATACTCCACGTTCACTGTACTTCCGAGTAGCCAGATAAGAGCTCACTCCAAGAGACCTAGCTCACGCTCCGGAGAACATAATTTCATAATTTCATTTTTTCCCTGATTGGTACGGTCAATACCTATCTAATAAAGCTAAAATAGACGAAATATGTTCAAATGTGGCCGACCTACAAGCAAAAACTGCTTGCCGCCCTGTGCCTGTTCCACACCAAGGGGTCTAACTCACGAGTCGGTCATCCGATTTCCATAAACTTTTTTTTTGTCGATCGGTATTGTAAATACCTTTTATTTGACGTATCACTTACAAGTTTAACGTTTAAATGTCCGGAGATATCTTCGAAAAACCGTAAAGCACTTATTGGGCCACAGCTCGGGAGGGGTCGATCCAAAATCACTCATCTTCGAACTTAGCCTGTCTTTTGACATTACCAAACGGGAAAAAAAGAATTTTCAAAATCGGATGCGTTTTACTCAAGTTATCGTGCAGACAGACAGACGGACAGACGGACAGACGGACAGACGGACAGACGGACAGACAGACAGACGGACAGACGGACATTTTTTTTCGCGGATTTGGCATCTCTAGACAACCACAATAGGTTTCCCCTTACTCAGGGAGTCCAATTCGACGTGTTACAAACGTATGCGTAAACCTATAAGACCCCAGTACTTCGTACGGGTCTAATTACTTCACGGTAGTATGTGCAAACCCTTTGTATTGTTTGCTCTGTGGTGGCTCTGCCACAAGCTAGTAAGTTTGGTGATGAGTTTAAATTTTATTTCAACCAATGTTCGCTAGACTTATTCGTGAGCGAATTGGTATAGTGTTCTTAGAGCGCTGTTGCCATGGCCTGATGAGATATGGTACTCTTGAACTGATTAATATGCAGTTCAAGAGTCGAAAGACGTATTCAATTTTCTCTCAGGTAGAAAGAGTGATCAAATACTTTTCAAGAAAACATCCTTTTGGGAAATCAAATTTTCTTAAATTCGATAGTAACGCCAAATTTTTCCGGAAGGGCAGGTAAAACAAAATTACCACCGAGTAGCATGCAATGTTTTTCTAATAAATTACAACAAAAGTTGAAATTTTCGTCCCAGAATTGTGATTTTTTAAAGCAGAAAATTGAAAATTAATAATGAGAACATGACCACCTTCTGCCTGTGTCTTTCACATTTTTTTTATTATTTCATGCTTTCGTTATTTTATGGTTCAACGATTGTAAAGCATCATAAGAATTTCTGTTTTCTTAACAAACTTTATAAATGATTGAATTTTCATCAATGTTTCTTCTAACGGTTTTGCGGTTTTTATAAAATTGAGAGACTAATTTGCTGTACCATTTAATAGCGACAAGCTCCATTCAAACATTGGGAAAAGAAATGATAACAAAAAATGAAAATTATTCTCGTCAGATTTTTTGAGGAAAGTTTTTATGCTTTCTGTCGCAACCAAAAATGTTGAGCAGACGAGAACCAAATTAAATACAAAATGTGGAGATAGAATTTAGCATTTAAAATTGAATGTACTTACGGTTAACTGAGGACGAATAAAGAGTTTTGTGGTCAATGTGGCGAACACGAATTTAATTTAATTATTGTTGCAAATTAGTGTTAGTTGATCAATGGTCATTGTTAATGTACTGTCAAAAAGAACACATATATTTTACGAAGGAAGGAGGCCTGTCATGTTGAAAAGGACATTCGGTCAAAAAAAAATTATTTTCGTGTGTCAACATTAACAAAAGGTTTTCCCTTTGGGAACTGAACATAATTAACCTAATAGCATATTGTGCGTCGTCTAGAGCTGCTAATGATTAGAGGAACAGGAACTGGATTACAGCACCTGTAATATTCAACAAACGTATACTGAATCTAAAATTTCAGTGTAAATGCATAAAAGGTCTGTTCTCGTGCATTGGACATGCAGTAATGTCCAGCTTTTCGAAATTTATCCAGTTAAGTGGCTCAGTGCAGATGTTTAGCTCTTGAAAGCCTTACGTTTGAGGTTTAATCAATGTTTTTCTGTGGTTTTTCCCCTTTTTCCCAAAACCAACTAAAATGGAATTGTTGGCCTCATAATACCGAATTCATTGAAGTGAATACATCTGCCAACAACAAACACAATATTTCACCAAACCCATTAACTATTATGTCAGCATATCAGAACGATTAACTGAATCGTAACATGACTTTGACGGAATATGTTTCGCATTAAAATGGAAAATGGAAAATAGATCGAAATTAGCATCACCGATGCTTTAATAATCCAACATAATGTGCGAGATCCGCTACAACTAATAGGTTTGTTCAACTCGTACGAAAGTACATTTCGGTGGACCTTATAGTTTCATTGCAACAAGGGCACACACTTTCTACACCTGTCGAAAAGGGAGTTTCCGAAGTTTGTTGCTCAAAAAGCACACCTGTTAGTTAGCTTTACCTCATGTAATGAATTACTTTGCGAAGATGCGTTTTAGAAATTACCGATTTTCAATTGTTTGTGTGTGTACGCGCAGCCTAACACACTTAAGTGTTGACAGTTAGATCCATACGTCCAAAATACGCTTTCGATGTAGAATTAAATCTGGCCAAAAGTAAAACTTATACGCGAAATCTTGATCTGCATTTATGAAATTTCAATAAGCGCACTCGTACTGCTTCATGGAAAAAGTTAACTTTAGTCGAAATGTTCGCATCTGCGCAATGTTGACCACAAACAAAATTCTTTTTTTTTACCAATCTCTTGAGGTTTTCGTATCTAGACATATGACGCCCGCACCTAGACCGAATCCTGACAATTATGAACGAAGATTTTCAATTTAGTTGGTCGCCCAACCAGAAAAAGCTTAGATATAAATCCAATTAGAGTCGAAAGCCAAATAACTTCGAAATATCAGCTTGACTAATTAAATATTGACTTTCATTGAATGCTGTTTGGTGTGTTTTTCAACATTTTTTTCCCTCCATTTGAATGTAGTACCAGGCACGAAATCCTAAATTCATTTTACATGCAGTGCAATTAATTAAAAGCTTATTCCTCGCTGAGTCCATGAATAGAATAAAACGAGCCATCAGAACAGTCGGAGCGTTTGCTGCGACTGAGCCCCGTACAAACCCGTATATCTATTGCGTACGTGACCCTAGTGCGTCTGTCACCCTACTTTGACCGTAAGCCTATGCGCCGATTAAAGTAGTTAAAGTAAAATTATTATGTAATGTGTACATCTTAGAAATTGCGCATAGCGCAATTACGAAGCCCCGTACGACGTTCCTTTCAAATAAAAATTTCAAATAGCCCTAAAATTTTAATTTATTGAGTATAAATACACATAGGGCCCTAGTATCGGCCTCAGTCCGAGGACCCAAATTAAATTTTTTTTCAACAACATTCTATTCGGCCTTTGATTACCTTCCAAATGAAACAAAAATTACGAAAAACGGATGAAATTTGCTCGAGTTATATGTAAAATACACATAGGGCCCTAGTAGCGGCCTTAGTCCAAGGACCCAAATTTAATTTTTTTTCAACAACATTCTATTCGGTGTTCGATTATCTTTCAAATGAAACAAAAATTACGAAAAACGGATGAAATTTACTCGAGTTGTATGTAAAATACGCATAGGGCCCTAGTAGCGGCCTTAGTCCGAGGACCCAAATTTATTTTTTTTTTTCAACTACATTCTATTCGGTCTTTGATTACCTTCCAAATGAAACAAAAATTACGAAAAACGGATGAAATTTGCTCGAGTTATATGTAAAATACACATAGGGCCCTAGTAGCGGCCTTAGTCCGAGGACCCAAATTAAATTTTTTTTCAACAACATTCTATTCGGCCTTTGATTACCTTCCAAATGAAACAAAAATTACGAAAAACGGATGAAATTTGCTCGAGTTATATGTAAAATACACATAGGGCCCTAGTAGCGGCCTTAGTCCGAGGACCCAAATTAAATTTTTTTTCAACAACATTCTATTCGGCCTTTGATTACCTTCCAAATGAAACAAAAATTACGAAAAACGGATGAAATTTGCTCGAGTTATATGTAAAATACACATAGGGCCCTAGTAGCGGCCTTAGTCCAAGGACCCAAATTTAATTTTTTTTTCAACAACATTCTATTCGGCGTTCAATTACCTTCCAAATGAAACAAAAATTTCAAATAGCTCTAAAATTTTAATTTATTGAGTATAAATACACATAGGGCCTAGTATCGGCCTCAGTCCGAGGATCCAAATATTTTTTTTTTCAACAACATTCTATTCGGCCTTTGATTACCTTCCAAATGAAACAAAAATTACGAAAAACGGATGAAATTTACTCGAGTTGTATGTAAAATACGCATAGGGCCTTAGTAGTGGCCTTAGTCCAAGGACCCAAATTTAATTTTTTTTTCAACAACTTTCTATTCGGCGTTCAATTACCTTCCAAATGAAACAAAAATTTCAAATAGCCCTAAAATTTTAATTTATTGAGTATAAATCGGCCTCAGTCCGAGGATCCAATTTTTTTTTTTTTTCAACTAAATTCTATTCGGCCTTTGATTACCTTCCAAATGAAACAAAAATTACGAAAAACGGATGAAATTTACTCGAGTTGTATGTAAAATACGCATAGGGCCCTAGTAGTGGCCTTAGTCCAAGGACCCAAATTTAATTTTTTTTCAACAACTTTCTATTCGGCGTTCAATTACCTTCCAAATGAAACAAAAATTACGAAAAACGGATTAAATTTACTTGAGTTCTATGTAAAATACACATAGGGCCCTAGTAGCTTTTCACTTCTAGGGCCCTAACTCACGGTCCACTCACCCGATTTTAAAAAACTTTTTTTTCCTGGATTGGTATTGACAATACCTATTATTTGCCGGGTCATTTACATTTCCATCGTTTATTTTGCCATAAATATCACCAAAAGACCTTAAATCACTTAGGTGGCCCTAACTCACGAAGGGCCGACCCGAACATGCCCATCTTCGAACTTAGCCTCACTATTTTGACTATCTTTCAGGGAAAAAAAATTTTTGAAATCGGATTTGATTTACTCAAGATATCGACGTGACAGACAGACGGACAGACGGACAGACGGCCCAAATTTTTATTGCGGATTCGTCATCTATGAACATAGGCAAACACTTTGCCCTTACCGTCTGCTTCGAATTCCATCAATTACACACGGCATCGTAATCCTATAAGCCCCTTCGTACTTCGTACGGGGCTAAAAATAATTCCAGACGCTCTTTTTACTCTCTGATACGAACGATTTTTTTATGGGATCCGCGCTCATTTATTTTTATTTTATTTTTCTATATCACCTTTTATATGCGTTGGTCGTATATTAAAAATATGTAATCCGCACATATTATACATATAAAATGGTGGCGTTGTTGTATGTAAATTTTACTTTAATTATACAACCTCATTGAAAATATTTCCTTAGAAAAATGGGTATTTACTACGTACACCCCGGGGAAAACACCACACAGACACACACACACAGTCGAATAGAAGTACACAATTAAATATGAGCTTACCATAAAAGTCAAAATAATAATTTTCTTTTTCACACACATTTTTGCTCATACCACATCGCACCAAAGCATACAGTAAAAATGGTACAGGTTTTCATAGAAAAATCGTTTAAATTTTTTTTTATGTATACAGTCACGTTAGCTTCAACATAGAACACATTTCCATTTCCATTTAAAGTTATTAATTGCAAGTACATTTTACTTAGCTTTCCTGAGTGCTATTTCGTATATATCTCTTTGGCATTCTTGTCATTTGAATTTAAAGGCCAGTACACAGTTCGTGAGACCGTGCAACAACATGAAAAATGTCTGAAAGATAAACGTTTACATAAAGAATGAGAAATGTTTGACAGATGACATTTTATGTCAACATTTTTCTATCATTTTGTATGGGTCAATTTTTCAAGAGTTTTTTTTAGACATTTTCCTAGAACTGTGCACTCATCTTAGAATCTTGTCACTGCTGAATCTGTCAATGAAAACTAGGATGACCAAGGCACGTTTTTAATTTTGATGTGTGTGGTATTCTTAATTGCGGCGCTTTAAACAAGTGCGGAGTTAAATTTGGTGGAAACATTTCAAATTTTGCGTCTGGATTCGAAATAATTCGAACTGCGTGAAAATATACGTATCTGTTCAATCTAGCAACTGAACGCAACTGTATTACCGACCGATTACCAATGAGACTTGTTTTTTATTGGGCTATAACACTTCGTTCCATTTCTCTATCATTTTTTTTTCTCTCCCAGACCATAAAACGCATAAAACGAATCGGAAATTTGGTAAAATTAGCATCGTCACGCGATACATTTTGTTTATTAACATTAATATGAAATTTTACGCACATTGTTTGCATTTTATATACACCCCGCATTAGACACGAAAATTGTTTTACGTTTATTTGTCTTTTCATTGTTTTCCAGATCGCAAAAGGGGTGGTGTAAGCATATTAATCGAAAAATTTCGTTTCAATGCACATTAAATGGTAGAGCTTTTGTCTATAACATTGTCCTAGTTAGAAAGTTAACGCCAATTAATGGGTTTCGCTTTAAGAAAATGGAAATGTTAAATACAGTCGCTGTAGATTGTATAGATTTCTCAGTTATTAAATGTATGTTGCAAAGATCGGCGCTAAAAAATTTTCTTCGTCGTCAGTCTATCCGTTACGAGCCTCATTTAAAATTCTTATTCTCCTCGCAAAATAATAGAGATTCTGTTTTAATGATCGAAGAGGGGCAAAATCAGTCCAGTAGGCCCGTGGATATGGTTTCCATATTTTCTACTTAAGTATCGAATCAAGAGCAGAACATTTTGTATGAAAGATGGTTACACGCATAGTGTCACAATAGATATACGTATACGTATCGCACTAGGATTACGTACGCTAGGTATACGAATTCATCAAAATTTTAAATACAAAGGAATTCACTTCGACTAGTTGTCGTAGATATGAGTGGGCAATGGCCAGGGTATACATAATTTCTCTACAGCCCAGGTCAAACTATAGAATTGTTTTGTCCATGACAATCGATACCATTTTTTATAAAGACACAGCTTAAAGTATGAAGAAGAAAGCCCCTTTTTGAGGCACAGTTTCTGTGCTCTGGGCACATCACTTTTTCTGGCAGCCCACTCATTTCTAATGTTGTCGCTGTTATTCACAACGATTTTCACCATATCCAGTAAACGGTCTCTGGCATCCTTACTAGCTTAATATAATAACCTAATATATAAATACCTTTAGCACCATTTTGTCCCACGTCCCACCTCTCATCTCCACACGTTGACAACACACAAAACATTGAACATTAAAAAAATGTTTTCGTGTCAGTTTATCATGTGTAATGGTCTGTTATATTTCTTTTTTACTTTTTTTCCCTGTATTTATACACCACACCGACCGCAGTTATTTATTTTCATGTTTGAAAATTATATAAAATTTACTGCGAAATAAATTTGTAATGATGAGCGTGAGTGTTTCTCTTCTTCTTCTTCTTTTTTTTATAGTGCCCCCAGAGGATTATATTACACACATTTGTGGAAAAATTATGACATTAAATAGATTTCCCTTTGTAGATTTCTGGGGTATCTATTACCCAGAACACCACAGTTTAACAACTTCGTACATTATCCCCAATAAAAATTTAAAAAAAAAAATTATTTGCTACGGGCACTTTGTGATTGAGCATAAATGATTCTGTTGACTGTACAAATATTATGCAACAACTAGTTGCGATATGATTCATAGATTCTGCATAATCGAAACAATAGCGGCATGCAGAATTCTGAGCTTAAAATCACAGGCGAAAATTGCGAAAAATTGTTGAAAATACGATCTGCATTTAACGGTACTAGCCACGTCTACTCAAACACTCATTAAAAAGGAGAAAAGCTTGCGAATACCGAAGACCAGTTAATTTTCATCTGAGGTATAAACTGTTAACGGAGAGCGGAAATGAGTTAAATGTTACTGGCCTTGAGTGCAATGTCAAAAATTTATAAATTTAAATTTAGATTTTTCGAAAAACAAATTGTCAATGTGCTTCTTCTCCCACATTGCCCTCAAGGCCTGTTACGTTTATCTGAGCCGAAATATCTCGTTGTTAACACTTTATACTTGTCATCATATACTTGAGATGGTAAGTTGAATTAACTGGTTGGAATTATATTCCCATTTCTTTGGCCACAACAACAGTGCAAACGAAGAACGAAGATCAATTAAGTTTAGCTTGCCTCGAGATTCAAGAATGAAACTAATTCGAAATTCAAAGTTCGAAATTTCGAAGTATGAATGTTGTTTGTATGTGTCTTCTGTCATTTTGACATTGTCCTCGAGACCAGTTAGGCGTAGCTAAGCCGAAGTATCTATCCATTATATTCGTTAAAGTTTGCGAAATTTCAACAATTTTTCTTTGAAAATATTGGACAGTTTGAATTTTCTCATATTTTCCATATTTTAGGAAATTTCGTGAAAATTTGAAAAATGTTTTTCCAAAAATAGTCCCTGATTATCACATAGTCAGGAACCTGTTATGAAATTCCAATGCTAATAATGCTAAAACCGAAACCTACCTGAGACCCACATTCCGACTCTGCTTATCACCACAATAGTGTAAATTTACCGAGAAGTCGTTCGTGTTTCGGTGTTTCTTCCTTTTTCTGTAACTTCGAACTGTTAATTACAGTCAGTCATGCAATGATGGTCACACATTTCTTATGTTACCGGTTGTATACCTGTTGATAAATTAAATTTACGATAAATTTCACACAAAAATTATAGTTGGAAGTTTCGTCTTTCTTGTTGGTATTATTCTTTCACAAGAAGAAGAACACAATAACGAATATATCAAACAACAATGGGACATACGGTTGGTTGGTTGTTGTTGTTTTTTTATTATTATTATTTCATCTAAGAGGGTGATATTACCTTATTCACTGAACAAAAACTTGCCTGACTCATTTATTATTGTAGTAAAGAATAGGTTGGAAAATGAAATGAAACTTATTTCAACTCATATTTCACTAAAGGCGGATTTAATGGACAAATCTTTAGTTTTTTTTTGTCGTCGTTGGATATTCTGTTAAGAATGGTGCAATGTAAATTTCTTTGGAATTTCTTTCAACATTGCCTTTTACTTAGGGAACTTGCTCAGAAGGCATATTCTGAAGTATTAAAATTAATTTATTTGCATACAAAAGGATGTGCTCCTTGCAACGTATTAATCGGATAATTTAATTTAAAGTACTCAGTACAATGAAATTGATTGTTTGTTTCTACGAAAAACTTTCTTTTCATTTACTTGCATAATAACAATTTTATTGTAAGAAATTATTTTAAAAAAAGAGCAAAGAAAAGCAAATTATTTCTACATACGCCACAGGAAACCTGTAGAGGTTCCACCATTTTGTTCTCTTTGTACTTTACATTCTTGGAGAAATAACTTCACTCTGGTGAATATCCATTAGGGCGCAGGGGTGAAGTTATTTCACAAAAAATAGAGCACTGAAAAACGTACTAGAACTGTAATAGAAATATTCGAAAATCTATTTTATGTGAGCTTTAGTTTTGAAACAGCATTTCCAAGCACGGAATAAACTCACTTTATGATTCACATCGGAGGTACGACATTGATTGAAAATTATACTCATTTGACATTGACGAATTCCTTGTCATATTCGAAGAAAGTCTTTACAAAAATCTTTTAAAACAACGAAAGACTGTGATTTTGGACAAGGTAGTACTAAATGATCCTTCAAAATAGATAAAATAGAAAAAATAATCCTCTGGATTCCCCAGGTTCCACCGACTAAAAGAAATTCGACATGTACACACGCACCGTGAGAATCAAACAGAATGACTGTTCGCTTAATTCATGATGCCAATTCTTACAGGACCATGAAGTGAGTGAGCCACTTAGCCACTTACAAACCGCAAAGATTTAGCCAAGCTCTCAAAGACTCTGTACCTTAGAGATGTGAACCAACCTTAAATGACAAAATAACTAGCTCCCTAACTTCAGATGTGAGAGAATTGATTCAATATTCTATAGGAAACAGACACCGTTAAGATGATGATTCCATATCCATGGATTTGGATGCAAACATTGTCCCGTGATTTACACATACTTTTTGCAATTAGTTCTATCCAAATTTTATCGAAAGTAGCATAACTTACGGCGATTTTCTTTGACGGAATATCAACTTCTCAGCTCCACTTTATAAAACATTTTTTAATTAATTTTCGTTAAAAAAAAAATGTTTCAAGAAGAATTAAACAAATCATTTCGGCGAAGTATACCCACTCTCAAAGCAAGTTAGTCTTATTCAGAATGGGAGATTTTTTTTGTGTGAAGAAAAAAGCAGTAGGTGGAAATTTCGAGGAAATTTCTTTGTGCCATTGCTCTTCAAAGATCTACGTGATTTTTTTAAAACTAAACATTTTATTGTACATTTGAGATAAATTGAATCATTACGGAGTATGTAATATAAAACTCAATCGATCCATAAGCCGATAAGACGTAAAGTAGGAAACAATCCACCTTCCCCTCCCATCTTTTTATTTTTGGTTTTACATACTCGTTACCTGATACATCTGATCTATGAATAGATTTTCTGCTAAAGATGCCTTTGATTTACCTAACGTCTCCAACCGTAAATCTATTGAACAATTCCCTTTCAATGCGGATCCGTACGAAACAAGACATTTGATATTTTGTTCTACGTGTATTCTGTTTAGCTTATCGATTCGTTATGTTTGTTTGTTGTTTCGGGAAAAAATGACAAAAAATATAAAAAAAAGCTAAAATATCAATGGCTTTCACAGAAGAAGAGAGAAGAAAAAAAAAATATGATGAAAACCATCCAACCAAACGCATAACGAAATTACCCCCCAACAACGGCATCCAGGAAAAAGTCTCTCACTTTATTTGATTGATGCTGTCACAAACAATAAAAAATCTTCATATCATAACAGTCATCCGTTCTTCCCAACGAAAAAAAAAAAAACCGTATGCTTAAGCCATTCGCAATCAACCAAAAATCCTCGACAATAAGCACTTTTTATTCCAAACGAGAAAACCTCAATTTAACGTTTATTATACAACAACCGTATCATTTTCGGCTTCATAGATATTATGACATATTAATGTAATACCGAACCTCCTCCTTCGGTTTTCTCTTTCTCCTTTTTTTGTTGTTGTTGCTTTTCGTCTTCCATTTTTTTATTATTTATTGTTGTAAAACGGTTCTGTGTGCCGGTGTGAAGCGATACATTTTTATTGCGATTTTCAGTGGCCAAAACAAAAAAAAAATTCTTTCATTTTAGCTAAGCAAGAGAAACACTCATCAAACAGTTGGTTGAAATGGGACGTAAAGCACGACCTAGAGGTGCTTTTGTCTAGCTGGGGTGGCGACGTCGTTGTTGGGGACGTTTGGACTTCAGCTGTGTAACCCGACACACGTAAAACCATCTCAGCAAAGCAATGCATCGTTTACGTACAACATTTACACGATCACGCACTCCTACTGGCGCTGAAATGAAGACTCAAAGTAGCCTTGAGGTACCTAAACAGGTGTGATAAATTATGATAGATCGTCAAATTAGGCGTTTTATGATTGGAAATACAATTCTTTTTCGGACTTTGTTTTCGTTGTTGTTTTTTTTGGTTTTTCTTCGTTGTTCGTTTTACTGCAAAGATTTTTTTTTGTGTTTTTCTTGTACTTTAATCATGATATCAGTTTGCATGGCAATTTTCTGGCATGAGCATAGAAGTTTGCGTATTCTGCAATATGTTTGAGCTTCGAATTATTAATATGAGAGTGATGTGGAATGCAGATAGAGCGAGTGGTATTGGATATTCTAATTAAACTATTCAACCCGATCTATAAAAGCTTTATGTTGATATTGAATTTATTTTTGTTATGTTTAACATTTGTTTACATTAACCATACCGACCTGTGTAAACATGATGCCTCGCCAGTACATATATATGCGAGTAATAGCCATCAACCTTGTTTGAAAAATAAATTCCACCAGAATTATGCGGCAAATGCTTAAGAGCGCTCACCCCTTGGCAAATGTTTAGCCTACATTTGTGCGCAAAAATATTCGTTTTTTGATGATTTCTCTGAATCAAAATCATTTTTTGAAAAAGTAAAACCATTAAAGCAAGCAAAAATGTGTTGCTTCTAAGGGAAAAATTGGTTTGTGATTGATAGCTTATCCCACTTGGAGAAACCTTGTTTTGCAATGTTTTCTACCAGTAGGTCACGTTTTGACTCACAAACCAAATTTTTCCTACAGTTTGTTCATGTCATTTTCACACAGTTTTAGATATGTCATAGTTTTAAATGTACCCAGTCAACTAGGCCCCACCTCTTGGGTGGGTCAGGTCCCTTGACTGTTTTTTTTTCTATAATTCCAGTCTTAGTTTTCTAACCATTTTTAAATGAGGTGGTGTTTTTGAGATCACAAAATTAAAGTCACACGAAAAGGTGATGTCTCTTTTATTCAGAAAACAGCAGTCATCACATGCTTCATTTTACTTATATTTATTTAATTTCCTGAAGAAACAAAAAGAGCTATGAGTTGCTGGCCCAGCGAGCGATGTTTTACTATTTTACTCTATTACGAGTCTTTTATATTGTCTCCTAAAAAGCGCTATGAGTGTCAAATAACAGAAAACATACACAACATGCGCTATGAGTGGAAGGTCCAGCGAGGTACGTTTAACAGCTAATATGAGTCTCCTAGTCTACTAAAATTGGCGTATTTCCTGCCTACCTCTTGAAAAAATATAACTCGTGTGAATTACGGCCCTCGCTTCGCTCTGGCCGCAAAGTTCACACTCGTTCAAACATTTTAGGAACGAAAAAAATTCTTTTAAGAATACGGATCTCACGCACAAATTGTCGTATATCCCAGATTACTAGTCCAATTAAATTCCAATGTTCGAGTTTAACCACATGAATTATGCTACTGGTCGAAATTGATTTTTGAAGCCTCTGAGAATTACTCGAGCTATCGGTTTCTCAAGCAAGCAAGCAAAAACTCTTTTCGGAAGTACTTCTTGATTGTTAGACCAGAAATCCAGAATTTCACAACTCGTCAGATAAGAAATTTTTCTGGAAATCCGCAAAAATGTCGTGGTATAACAAGTTATGTTTAAACTCCAAACTCACTACTTCAATATCATTCTCTGTCAATTAAAACAAAAAAATTGAAAATCGGGTAAAGATTACTCAAGTTATCGCGTGGTAACAAGAGAAAGCCGTCTGTGTAGAATTTCTCCCATATCGTTGTTCGAACATTATCCATCTGCAAACTCAGCCTCAAGAGTTTCAATCTTCGTCGATTTAGACAAAATCTTTGAAAATCGGATAAGAATTATGGAAGCTATCGCGGTGACAAGTAAAAAATTCTCTTGAGAATTACTCCCATCTCATTACCCCAATATTGCCCATCTACGAACTTAACCTCATGATTTTCATTCTCCGTCGATTAAAACCAAAATTTTGAAAATCGGTAAAGAATTACTCGAGTTATCGAGTCCACAAGGAAAAGCGTCTGTGTAGAATTTCTACCATCTCGTTGTTCTAACATTATCCATCTGCAAACTCAACCTCATGATTTTCATTCTCCGTCGATTAAAACCAAAATTTTGCAAATCGATAAAGAATTACTTGAGTTATCGAGTCCACAAGTGTACGGACGTTTTCTGTATTTAACGTTTTTTGCCAATGTAGAACATTTTCAAAATATCAAAGTGAACTTAGCGTTACGGACATTTAAGGGTATTTTCTTTCATAAGACCCTGACTTTCAGTCAAGGGAATTAAGTTCTTCTCAAATTATGAATTTTTGGCGCAAAATTTAAAATTTCTATCGCGAATTCAAATATTGCGCAATTTGGGAAGAACTTAATTGACTGGGTACATTAAAAACTCTGACATATCGACAATCTTTAGAAACTGTGTAAAAATGCAGAGAGTTGCTAATATGACGACTGGGTCGTTTCGACGGATAGAGGGAATATATCGAATGACAGTTGGGTTTTTGAGAGAGAATTCAATATATTTTCGCTCAACCAATTTCAGAATCATTCGACATATTCCCTCTATCCGTCGAAATGACCCAGTCGTCATATTAGCATCTCTCTGTAAAAATGAAATGAACAAACTGTAAGAAGTAACGCATTTTTGCATGCTTTAATGGTTTTACTTTTTCAAAACAAGATTTTGGCTCAGAGAAATCATCAAAAAACGAATATTTTTGCACACAAATGTAGGCTAAAAATTTGCCAAGGGGTGAGCGCTCTTAACTCTGAAAACCTTGCAAGCATGAATGTTCATGAACATTTCGATTATTTTCGTTTCCTGACTTGGATCCTTTTTTTGGACCCGGTCCCATTTTTCCCCTTTTAAGTGTCCGTCGGTGCAAAAATTATATCAACGAAATTTGAATTGAGACATTAAAGTTTTCAAGAATGTAAACCAAATCGGTTTTGATGTTCAAAAGATTGTCAACGCAATTGACAATTGTTAAAAAAAAAGGATATGGTTCCCACATTGAGGGACGACCAAGGTTGATGTGTGAACAAAGTGTTCTAATTCACAATCTCCGTTTTTCTACCTTTTTTATCTTTTAACTCTACCTCATGTCAATAATAAATCATACGTGTGTTCCCGTTGCGTATACAAAAGACAACCTTCACACGACTGTGTGCTGTATGTTGAAGAAGTAAATAGCAATAAAAAAAACTATTTTTAGGGCGAATGCATTAGGCATAAATGAATCAAAATAAACATTGGCTTACGTTCTTTTATGTGTTCGCATTTAATATTCGAAACAAAGCGCTGCTCTTTAAACAAAACAAAAAAAAACACATTTTCTGCATTACATTGAGCACTCTTTAGTGAAGTCAGTTCCATTTTACTTTGATCAAGTTAAACAAAATATTTTCTAAACATAGCTCACGACGTGGATGAAATAAATAAATTTAACATCGACAAATCACCGCGTCTCGTCGTGACGTCGTGATCGTGAGTACACATCGTCAGCGCATAATTTTGAAATCGCTGTGGGTTTCATGGTGACAGGTGCTAGATGATTATAAGGTTTTCATAGAAACTTGCCTAAAACATCATCGAAGTTCATTATGCTAATCCGCAATTCGATTGACCATAATATCAAATTGGTTGAGAATTCCACGGAACAGTTTTAATATTGATTACTACTCTCACTAAACCATAGTCTTGTGCCGAATCAGCAACAGCTGAATATCTCCAGCTGGTCGACAAAGACAATACCTTTGTATTGAAAACAATTCAAAGGCAAGCTACATACAGTACATACATACGTGTGCACATAACAAGTATGCCTGTAGTAAACTCGTTGTTTAGAATGTATTTTGATTGTAATATTATACAAAGAGTAGGTTTGTTGATTAGCTGGTGAAGTTCAGCTGTTGCTGATTCGGCACAAGCTTCTGGTTTAGTGAGTGTAATTCAGGTCAATTCAGGAATTTTTAGGTTAGGTTCGGTAGACGTCACCTATTCTAACAGCTCTGTACGAAAAATCATTTTTTGACTTCTGAATGCCCGCAAATGAAAAATATTTGAATTTATGACCAAGATTCAGTCAGACTACAACGACTCAAATAACGTAAATCAATGTGACAGTGCAGTGATATATTTCACATTTTGCAGAACACAAATTTCAAGTGCAAGGAAAAAGATTTAGCGCCAAATGAAATAAAATTTAGCACTTTTGTCGATTCTTTCATTACAAGCCATCGCACTCTCAAACTACCCATAAATTTGCTATCGCTTTCCGCAATCACATGATAAAATCTGTGTTTTCCAATTCGAGAAATAAAAGTCTTTCGGGGAATGGTATTTTCGGTTTTAATTTGTTTTAACGTTTTCCGAGAGGAGTTTCGTTGCTATTTTACATTCGATGGAACATGGATTTTGTTAAAAGACTTCGGTGAACTATTAAAAAGCCATTTTGTAAAACCCCAATGGCTTTAAAATAGTGATTTCAGCAAAGAATTCTGAATAACAATTTATGTCGCTATATGGTACCCGTAGTTCGATGTGTCGATTCAACGAAGGAAAAAAGAATGGTTTTGTGAAACAGAAACCAATGAAGATGCGCTACGATTTGATAGTTTTTTATCCTCTTTTCCATTCTCCGATTCTTCCATATATTTCGCAAACGAAATTTACATCAAATTTACATAAGTTCTTTCTGTCTATAATCGTTTTCTTGTTTAAACTTACACCAGTCTTGATCGATTTCTTTTTATCAATAAATACGAAAAGAAAACGATACCTTGGGCGATCTTGATGATTTCGACTAAGTTCGAAACAATTGTTCGTTATATCCGTGACACAGTTTATATGGATGACGTCGTTGAAACTAAAAAAAAGGAAGGAAGTAAAATTTAACGCGGTGTTGCAGTGGAAAAGGTTGTAACGGATAATGTGAAAATTGTTGTTGTCAACAGAGCCGGATTAACCCATGGGCAAAGTGGGCCCGGCCCAGGGCGCTGGGAAAATAGGGGCGATTAGAAATTAAATTTTCTCGACAATTTCACGTTCAACATAAGTCATGCACAAATCAACGTCGATTAAAAAAAATTCGCGCTCGCTTCGCTTGCGTCTGTACATTACATTCTTGGGGTAAATGTGAGCTACAAGAAATGCATATATACATCTAACTTGATATTTTTGAATAATACACGCACATCGACTAACCCAAGGCTGTTCGTATTTGGTTATTTAAAGCGTTCTTTTGATGGTCCTGCTTTAGAAAAGTTGAACTTTGAGGCTTCTGGCTGAAGACACTATAAATAATTTTCAATAACCATTCCATTGCTTCATTTTCGTCAGCCGCCGGTGATAGTCGGATGATGGAAAGCTTTTAGCTCATGAGGAATTTTCGAAAATTTTGTAAATTCCTCATGAGCTGAAACCTGCTCATGATCGCCGGACAACGGAAGTTTGGAACAAATAAAGCAGCTGGAAAAGCTGCAGAACAAATCCGTTTCCGCCCATTGAAAATTGTTCATGGCATATATTCGCGATTTTTTTTGTCGAAATCCAAGGCCAATTACATAAATTTCAAGATCTAACACTTTCAGAGTGAAGACAAAGGATCATTCTAGAGTGCCCTAAACTTCAATACTTTTGGGATCCCGAGTCCTAGATCCTTGAAATTGCTTCAACGCAAGTCGTTTTTTCCGAATCATGACCTTACCCAACGCACTGCTCCTAGCATGAACATAAGAAATATTTTGAGGCTGATGAAGTCACAGTAGGCACTGCGTTTCTTTCGTGAAGATAGGTGACTTGTTTTAGTTGTGTGAGTTCAAACACACAATACAATCAATCTTAAGCGGTAGCTCTCATCACAAAAGCCTCCAAATTCGACGTTTGTCAAAGTGGTGTTCATGCTAGGAGCAGTGCGTTGCCTTACCAAGTAGAGTAAATCTCGCAATATAATGAAACTGTAACAGTATCACAAATATTGTGTCAAAAATTCACGTTTTTTTCTTGGTTTTTCCTCACAACGCGTTCATGTTCTAACGATCTTCCAAGGGAAGTGAAAAGTGAGAATAATGAGAGGACATTCGAGTGTAAATTGAAAGAACACCTGAATGAAACTATAGAATTGTGATGTAAATTTGAATTGTAGTGTTCATTTTTCAATGTCTGTGATTATGGAACTTTGTATTTGAAAATAGCTATTTGCTAAATAATTTTTTTTGATTTGATTTGTTCTTCAAGAAGAATTTCAAGAAAAAATTGTTTCGGATTCATTCTACAAACTTCAAACTTAAAATCCCGAAAAATACGAGCGAAACCTTTTTATAACTTTACTTGATTTTTGTTTGTGGGAAAGTTTTGCGAATTAATCACGAAAACTCTGGTTATATCATATATCTCTCATTCATATATGGTTATATGTTATCATAAGCTTGCCACCTCGCCTCGCTCGCCGTTTCTAACTACACATTACTTAGAAAATAATATTCTTGAGGAAATGTTGAAAACATTTTATTTGATTTGGTTGACAATGTGGGAAACAATTTCTTTAATAAATTTTTCATGCGGCGCTGCAAGGCTCATTGCCCAGGGCGCTGTAAATGCTAATCCGGCCCTGGTTGTCAACGAATATGATTTTGTAGCAAAAGTAACCTTTAAACTTTACGCTGAATACCGAATAGAACCAGATTATTAGGAAGTTTGCATAGACATAAGAAGACAGAAGTTTGTGTGATTTATACACTGTCGGTTATTGAGTCCGAATAACTTAAGAAATACAGTGCACGCCAGTGAAATTTAGGTGTGAATTTGCTTCAGTTGGTTTTACCCGTGCGTGGTGTATGGTGTAATGATTTTTTTCCGTATAATCCTTTTTATTTGTGTGAGTGTACCCGCTGAATAACAGCTGAAGCGAATTCGTTCCTAAATTTCACTGACGTTGACTATGGGGTTCTTCCAAGGCCGTTCAAAATGTCAATCGTCATCCACAGAGAAGCCAACACAACCTCACTTTGAAGTTCTAACAAATTTGTTTCAGTTGCGGTTATGTTTGCTTCTGTGGATGACGGTCGGTTGTTTTCGGCCTGTCAAAATTCGTTTTTACCGTACGATGGAAGAAACCTATAGTAGCCAGTTGCTTAAAGTTAGACGGTGTGCCTTCGATCGAAGTTAGATGTCGCTGTAATAATTCGGTCGGAAACGCAAAAGTAGAAACTCGATGAAAGATGAAAGTCTGCATTTTATTGCTCGTTGAACATTTAAAAAAATTAGAAAAAATTTTGTTTATTTAAAGTAAGAGAGCCATTCGGAGCTGATCGTCTCAATGTGATATGCAATTTTATACTTGGAAAGATTTTGCTCGTCTGGCTCTCTTCGCACATTTTCCGCACCGGCAAACCCTTTTTTAATTTCGTTTGCATTTTACTTATGTTGTTGTTGCATAATTATTTAGAAAATTTAATGTTGATGAAGCACACTTGAATGAATGAATTAGACGTGCCATCCACTCAATTTTGCATCATACGGCATGTTCAGTGTTATTGTCGAAAAAAATAGATTTTCACTCATTTCTACATCACATCTCCTAACTTCATCAGGTTCGGTCGGCTTCTTTCGACGAAATTCAGTTAGACACGCAGAGAACGGTTCAATTTCTTCGTCAACATTCATCGAATGACGAAAAACCGGATCTGTTAACCGTACCACAACAGCATGGTGGCCAGAGATCACGTAGCTTTGATTCTGCCGGACATGATGAAGCAGCCGCACCATTTCTGGAAGTACCAAAACGATTTCAACGAAGAAGATCATCGAATTCGAAAACTCCTCCACCATGCGTGCATTGCCAATACATGGACGAGTACGAAAAGGCGGTGGGAGCCGAACAACGTTTCTTTATCGACCATATCGAAGTAAAGTCCTTAAGCTACAGTGAAATATCATCCAGCGAAGACGAATCAGATGAGGGCCCAAAATTCGGAAATCTCTTACTTCCTCCACCGTCACCGGGCATAACGTTTACTTTATCTCCCACCAATGGTGATCGTCCCGAATTTCCGCCAATCAACGGATCACCACCAATAACACCATGTTATCCAACCTCACCAGCTATTGAACTTGCCTTATTTGATGATCCACCACCGAGCCGTGCACGTCGTCGATCGATTTCGCGACAAGAAGCGATTTTCGTTGAACCGACTGGAAATTCATTGGAAAATGTAACGAAAAATTCCGAAAGTGCTGCCGAAGACGACGAACCGAACAAGAGCACGGACGGTGACAATAACGGATCCACTGATTTCGTTCAAGATATCTATTTAACCGTGCCGGACCTGAAACGTGACCGTGCTGCCTCCGTCGATTCGTGCTTTTCGAAATTGTCGTCGAGCGGAAAAACCGAAGAATTGCAGCCGCCCGATGGTGGTTTCACATTGACCGTACCGGTGAACAGTTGTGCGACACGATCTCGTTCCGTTGATATTGTTTTACCCACCGATGAGCAGGCCAGATACAAAGCGCTGGCATTGGCTGGACCATCAGCAGCTGCATACAACTTGAATAGGCGGTAGGTTGATTTTAAAACTAAAATTTTCTTTTTACAATATTCACCATATTTGTGCACTGCAAACTGCAAGTGGGGCGCAAAATTTAAATATTTTTAACTGACAATGTGAAAATGTGAAATGCTGACTAACAAAGCCTCGCGAGGTTGTGTTAAAATAGCTTCATTTTCGATACAGAAACACTTATCGACGCACTTTAGATGTCAGTTCGAGCAGAATTTCGAAATGTGAATTGTAGCAATTAGGCGTGCGCGTGGAAATTCAAATGGAACCACATTCGGTTGACTCTCGTTGTTGATTAGTTGTCATTATGAATTAATGATCGTTAATATGTCATGTAATGTATTGTCTACACGACATCGTTTCTCACAACTCATTTTGGTGGTTTAAATTGACTTTTGCTAGAGCTTTGTGTCAACAATCACCATATTGTTATACCAACATAATTATCACAATTAATTAACGTATGGTACATTCTCGTTTACACATTATCAATAGATAATAGAAAGCTGTAATCAATTTATTCATGTCAACGAAATCAACAAGGAAAGTTGAATTGCTTCATCAATCGTATTATGAGCTTCGACTATGTGAAAAAAAAAACATCAACCGAGGGCCTAGCGTAGGCTTCTTATTAGTGTTCGTTTTTTTTTTTTAATTAACTAGACAATTAGATATCCTGAATGTAGTCAAATCATTTTAATATTGCCGCTGTTTTGTTCGTGATATTATCCAACCAAAAGGTAATATCAGCGACCTGATCGAAAGTTTATGGAACTTACATTCAAATTCAAATAACTATTTTTTGTGAGTCAATTTATATTTTTGTGGGATACAGGGCGAGAGTTTCCATCAGGTTTACACCACGTATGAACAAGTTATTAATTTCCTTTTATTTGTTTAAAAAAAAAAGAAAATTCCAAGAGCGTAGTTTACGATCAGAACGAAACGATAGCCGTTAATAGCTCGAGTTGGAAATTTCTATTTTCCCCTGAGGTGAAGAGATAACGTTTTTCATGTGAGTAATGTGATTATACGTTTTTCTCCACGAAACGACAACATTTTCTTGAAAACATAAACAAAGGATAAATTCAAGTGAGAAATTGAATATTATGTCACTAGGAACAAAAAAAAACGTGTGTTTTTGACCCAGGTGGCTAAACATGGTCAAAAACACACCCTTTCCGTTCCGAGTAACATATACGGTTTATTGGGCATAAATTGCGATATCACGCAATTATATTTACTGGGATCACATGCCATGGCATTTTTCTGACATTTCGTAAATGAAATCTTATCTTTTTTTCCTTGATGCACGTAAGGTGCTAATGTGATTTTTATTCAGTTCTGACCATTACAAATTTTTAAGTTTTTAAATAATAAACCTCACTTAAAGCATTTGAATTCGGAAGGATGCTCTGGACACAACTGGCATTTCTCCTTTGAATTTCCAAAGAAATTCATTGAAATCTTATTAATCTTACGCAAAGTTGATTCAACTGGGATTCTGGTTATGTCATCAGACAAAACGTCAATAAAGTATGAGTTTACACTTGTTTTTTTTGACATTTGTCTCATACATTTACTGTCAAAATTTGGCATTCCTTTTCATTTATTATTTCACAACGCAGGCGAGAAAAGAGTAATTTTCTTTCCTCAGCTGAGACTTTGGAAGCCTTTGTTGTGAAGAACATTTATCTCGGTAAAAAACACCCTCAAAATGCAATTTCCAGCTTTCTTCCCTCGTTGAACAAATAACTATTCACCAACCTATGAACCAACGCACTTCAAGCAAAAGTGCTATTAATGACAGCTGTCAAGTAGAGTACTATTTTGTATGAAATTTTATCCTAACACTCTTTACAGTGTAAAATTTTGTATGGAGCCCTGTCAAGTTTCAGTACCCTATTTAGAGTACCACTTTTGCTTGAAGTGCGTTGTATGAACTCAAATTTACAAATTTAAAAGCAAAATTTTGCCAAAAAAAGTTCTTTGAAAATAATATTCCAAATCTGAGGATACCGCAAAGTGTAACTTCGTGGAATGTGCCATCTCAGATTTTATCTGTTTCGAGAGCAGATTCTAACAACTAACCACTGTAAGTCTGTGATTACTACAAACGGTATTACGAATCCACCAGACGCTGTACGGATTGTTAATAATTGTATGTTCATCGAAAGGTATTTACAATTCTGAAAATTATCCTATGTCTCGTGTAGGTTCCCAGAAGGGAAAAAATCCATCAGGAAATCTCAGCTCATTTTATGTTTGCTAACGAGAGATAATCTAAAAAATTGTCAACATTTTTTTTCCCCTTTTGAAAGAAATATCAATATTATAATAAAGCCACCGCACGAATTAGGTACGGTATATGACGAAGGTATGGTGCATTAATAAGTTATACCAATTTCGTGTGCTTAATTCTATTTACGTAGAAAATATAGCAGGGTGTATACGGCATTCATTTCTCGGGGTTTTTTTCTTCTTCGGATATAATTATTTCATTAACCTATAATGATGTGACACACAACATATGAATTTTATGTACAATCGTTTTTGCGTGTATTTTTTAATAAGTCATGCAAACGGCCACTTCTTCGTAGAGTTTTTTAGTATATTTATTTGTCAACGTCAATTATAGTCAAAGCACTAATGTTATTCCGCTTGTTTTTGTTCTTTCGTTCCTTTTTTGTTGATCTCAGACATTCGCCGATTCATTCTGTAAAATACGATTTGCAATAGCGGGGTAAACCCAAACTATTATAGAGATTCTATTCTGCGTAAGGTTGGGTGTTCGCAGGTGGTTGCGAATACTTACTTCGACTTTTTCTCTGCACGTCGAACTGCCTGAGCAATGACGTCGAACGCCGAGGAGAAATTGTTTTCACATCGGAATTCCCCCTTAAGATTTTAAGCAAACACCACGTACATCTTTCACATCTCAACAACATGTAACAACAACAAATAAAAGGGAAAATCCATGCGAACCATCTCGGCCAGATACAACTGCCTAGACTATTTTATACTCATTTTATGTTATAAATATAATGGAAACTAATTGGATGAGAAATGGTTGAATAAAACCAAAACGAAATGAAACATAGGGAAAAATGGAATTAAGCCAATAAATAAGGTCTGTGCGTCACCCATTTCCCGAATTAAAATTTGAATTTAATTTTATTGTAAAAGTTACTGCGACAAATTGTCCAAGAATTTTCCTATTCAAAAATATTTTTTAATATTGCAAGCACTCGAACATGATTTGCATACACACACAAATCGTGTGGCGACATCACAACCAACACTTTTTCTTTACCATTTTTTTTTAAATAAATGACTGATTACCAACGAATTGGCAAGTTGTGTAGGGGTAATCTTAACTGGTGAAAAAAATGTCTTTTTAATGGTATCGGCGTGTGGTTCTTTTTATGATTGTTATGGGGGTTGTTTTTTTTATATATTCCGCCGAGCAATTTTCTGTGGGTTGTTGGTTTAATCTCTTTGGATATGTTTGCGAAAGTTGAGTATTTAAGATAAATTAGCAAACATCGGGAAAGCTTTCATTCAGCATTTTCCTCTCATTACTTCAACTTAAATAAATTATGATGCAATGGAAATTGCTTACATTGTCTATCCGAATGGATAATGCTTACGGAAAAATATTTTTCATAAGACTGACAGTCTATTTATGCTTGCAGAGAAAAATGTTTTCGGTTGAGAAAATTGCGGCTATTTACGGAAAGTCAGTAAGTCACAGCCGGAGGGAAATCTGAGGTTTAATTGCATTTAGAGCGAAAGACTTTGAGTCTACAGTAAGAGTTAATTCAATAAGCATTTGATTTGTGTTCAATTCTTAGGCTGTCGATGATTCTTATTTTAACATACTAGCACGAACATAGACCATCACTAAAGGTTTTCTGAAATTTTCATGCTAGGTTCTTCCAACGACTGCTAATGTTTTTTCTGTAAAATATTTTTACGATGCACAATGAAGGCTTTGTAACGTTTTAAAGAGCACTCGCTCATGCCATAATAGCAGTCTTGCTGTCGGATCTACTACGTCATTTGATCTAAGCATTTTCAAGACATTAATTTCAAATATTTTGAGGGATTCTTTTGAAAAACAGCCTACCGAAATCGGGCGTGTTTTCTAGTAGAACTTATTATAGGTACCTAGAAAGGACTTCGACCCTAGAAGCCAAAACCACTCTCAAAAAAAAACTTCGAAGCTTTTATGGCTGGTGAAAGGTGATCGAAAGCCGAAAATTTGCACATATGCGATGAAATATGGGCACTTAAACATTTAAACTTCTCATATTTCATCGCATATGCATCCAAACCCCATAAGACCCTATTTGGCCCAAAAGCACATAAAATTACCTTTCAAATGATACCCCACACCACCATGTACGGCTCGTGTAACTGGAGAAATATTGGTAAGAAAAGTGCAAGTTTTCGGTTAAAAACTTCAACTGCACATATTTCAGTGTTAATTAATTTTAAAACCAACGAGTCTCTATTCGGCTCAATAGTACATGTGATTACCTTTCTAATGACACCCCACACGACCATGTACGGCTCGTGTACCCGGAGAAATTTTGGTAAGAAAAGTGCAAGTTTTCGGTTTTTGATCACCTTTCACCAGTCACAAAAGCATCGAAGAATTTTTTTGAAAGTGGTTTTGGGTTCTAGGGTCGAAGTCCTTTCAGGCACATAGAAAAAAGTCCATTGGAAATTGCGTCCGATTTCGGTAGGCTGTTTTTCAAAAGAATCCCTATTTACTTCATTTTTTCGAACATTGCTTTTGCTATAAAACATCACATTGAGCAAATACGTTCGCTTGTTGTAGGTATATTCAACTAAAAACTGAAACAATCCGATTTTTTAACATTAGGAATTTTCTCCTTTCAAATACGGTGAGAAGATGGCGTTTTGTTGACGCTTTTTCTGATGACAGTTCCGGTGAGAAATTGTTTAGTTTCTTACCTCTTGTTACTCCCATGGGGTGCCTATCAGAAACGGCTAGATTTTTTTTTTCGACGACGATGACAAAAAGAAAGAGATGACATCTGGTTAGTGTACCTGATACAGTAAAATAAATCTTTAAACAAATGAAGTAAAAGATTGTTATCAAACATTAAACGGTTAATGCTTCGACAGTTTCTTGATAACCCCTCATATCACAGTCATATTCGTTTTAGGCATCGGGCATGAACTTAGGCAAGCAGTTGCACTTTTATACCGTTCTTTTTTCAGACCGAAAAATGTATTTCCCCATTTACGCCGGCGATTTGTTTTTTTTAAATTCAATTTTCATTTGAAAAGTGATCATTTTCCCGCATCACTGAAAACGCCAATATTAGGAGAAAAACAATGGAATCGACTGATATGCAAAATTCTTTTGAACTGTTGAACTCTCATCGATGGATATGCCTTCAATCGTATTCGATTTCAAAAAGGGTTGGGTATAGCAATTTAAATGTATAGAGATGACTATTAAACGCTAGTAGTGTTTGTTTAAATTACAGCGATAAAGGGAACAAAAGCGAATTCGGCGACAGTTTTATTTGTTTTCGATTTCCACTTCAGTCACAAGGTCTTTTTGCGTCTATTTTCCTAGAAAAATGACAAATTAATTGAAAAGAAAAAAAAATAAGAAAGACGAAACGAGAAACTAATCCGATTCGGGATTAGATCCTTTTTCGTTTTGAATAAGGCGACACACAAAAAAAAAATAAAAAAGTTTTAATTTGACGCTGATAAATTTTCATTAGTTAAATGGAAATAGCATCATGCCTCTTTGAATAATATCCGCCGAATAAATTCCCCGCACTAAAGTGAGTGTCCGAATCATAAATTACTTTTATTTTCGTTGTCTATGTTCGTCTGCAAATTGCGTCTCATTTATCATTAAGTAAGAAAGTGTTTATTTACTCGAAATGAATTTGCGTAGTATAGATAGGAAACTTGGTGTAACGATACCTAGCACAAAAATGCTGGAAGAAATAATTGACTTTGTGATTGATAAAGAGACGAACATTTTATCCTTTTGTTCAATTAACCACGACAAATATAGGGGATACCGAAAGAATGAACCGAACATCTTCAGAAACCTACGCATAGGAATTTTGTCCGAATCTTATTCTACGCAGTTCATTCGCACTCAATTACTGACGCATGTAAACTAAACGTAAAGTTCAATTCCACTATAAAGCGAAACAGGAGCGGTACATAAACAAACTCTGGATGTTATATTTGATGAATGAACTCAATGTCATTTATCTCACACGTCCGGTATATTGCTAGTTTGCAGATGACAAGAATAAAATGGATGATCATTTGATGATGTGGGTCGCTTTATTATTGGACTTGTGTCAGGAGTTTCCGTTTCTTAATTGTATGAGTACGGTTTCTGTTATGCGTTTACGGATAGGTCCAGTTCTAGACTCTACACTATTTCAAACATTCGATTCAGTTTGCATGTGATAGGGAGGAAAGCAACTCTTTTTTCTGCATGCAACTCACTGCCACACTTTTAGGTTAATGGCCTCTCGGTAGCGGTAGGTGATTTGCTTGAGAAAAATCGAAGCGAAATGTTCGTGCCCTATGTTAATGTTCGTTGTAGCTGCTATGTTCAATAACCCATTTCCAAACGATATATAGCATGGGAAGCGATTTTTAACTTTTTAAGCTTGAGTGAGGAACGGTCGATAAAAAAAGCGTATGAATTCCATAGAACTTGCTTCCCAACACCCAAATCTAATTATTTTCCCACAAAATTTATGCACTCAGCCTTTATAGCCTTTAACAACATCATAAGAGATTTGCCATTCATTACTCCATGTATAAGAGCGAACATACATATTTGTCGTCTTGGCAAGCATATGCTGCTCAGATAGAAACTTGTAAAATGTGAAGAGCAGACCCGTATGCGAAATAATAAAATTCAAGACGATCTCATCATATAAGTGAGAGACACGATGCAATGGATGGTTTTCCAAAAAGGTAGCTTATGCACTGAAATACAACAATTTTTAGACCCGTACGAAGTACTGGGGTCTTATGCGTTTACGCATACGTCCGTAACACGTCGAATTGGACTCCCTGAGTAAGGGGAAACCTATTGTGGTTGTCTAGAGATGCCAAATCAGTGAAAAAAAATGTCCGTCTGTCCGTCTGTCCGTCTGCACGATAACTTGAGTAAAACGCATCCGATTTTGAAAATTCTTTTTTTTCCCGTTTGGAAATGTCAAAAGACAGGCTAAGTTCGAAGATGAGTGATTTTGGATCGACCCTTCCCGAGCTGTGGCCCAATAAGTGCTTTACGGTTTTTCGAAGATATCTCCGGACATTCAAACGTTACACTTGTAACTGATACGTCAAATAAAAGGTATTTACAATACCGATCGACAAAAAAAAAGTTTATGGAAATCGGATGACCGACTCGTGAGTTAGACCCCTTGGTGTGAAACAGGCACAGGGCGGCAAGCAGTTTTTGCTTGTAGGTCGGCCACATTTCAACATATTTCGTCTGTTTTAGCTTTATTAGATAGGTATTGACCGTACCAATCAGGGAAAAATTTTGAAATTATGTTCTCCGGAGCGTGAGCTAGGTCTCTTGGAGTGAGCTCTTATCTGGCTACTCGGCCGTACAGTGAACGTGGAGTATTTTGTCAATATCTCGAGTAAATTTTGACCGAATTTCATGATTTTTTTTTTGTTTGAAAGGTATTAACGAATGTAAAGCGTCGGTAAAATTTCCGGTCTCCTAACAAAATGGCTGCCGGTGGCCATATTGGATTTTAATAAAAGTGATATATATTGGGGAAAATGGTACTTAGAGTGTTTCTGTTAACATGGAAATAATTTGTTATGTGTGTGGGGTGTTTCAGGCATTCCATATATGGACATCTATATATATCTATATTCACATATATTGAGCTATATACAGGCATATAGAGCTATATAATAGCATATTCATCTGTGAAATGTTTATTTATAGGAAAATATAGGTAAATATAGCGGTATATAGCTGTTTAAATAGGAATTTATGAAAGTTGACTTCGTACGGGGCTGTCTATATTGCCTCCGGCTAACAAGGCAAAGAAAGATAATGTAAGTGATTTTAAAGGGAGAATAGCTTTTCAGTAGAGAATGAAGTAAAAGAAATGAAGAGTTTCACAGTAAAGGCTTTTGATACGAATAGGTGTTTCGTACGGGTCGGCGTTAGCTATGTTTTCTTTTCGTTTTTCTGTTTATTTTTGCATCTGACGGTTTCTAATTAATCCTATCGTCTACCATTATTCGGTGACGTCATTAGTCATTCCCCTTCTTCATTAATTCATGTTTCTATGGATAACATACATAGATAGTGAAAGAAATTTTAACAATGGCAGGGACTAACGTGAGGATTTTCCTGTGGGTGGGAATTCGACGAAGGCGCAGAAATGGCTTACCACCTCTGACTTAGAGGCGCCAAATAATCCAAAAGTCGAATTTTACCTAGGGAGATTTTAAACGAACTTTTCTTCCACTTCTGAGCCCTTCTGTTGAAAAAAAAACGCGTTTTTTGTGCTGTCATTTAACTTGATTTCAGTGGGTCCTGTTTCCACGATGCGGCCCTGCACCAGAGCAACCAACCACAACTTCATTAATTCTACATTATTAATTAACTAATTAAATTTCACTTGTCGCTTGTGTAACTCAATAGGTGCGACGTGCTATACACAACTTATTATTATTTCTCTGCTGTGATATGCATCTCTCAACTCTCATACTTTAAAACGAGTCCACAGTCCGCACGAGAAACGAAAACAAAACCGAAATCATATTCTAATAGTCAATTCTAATTGAAATTTATTGGCTAGACTAAAAGTTTATGTGCGACAAAGTTGAGAAAATGTTTTGTAACACAAAGTAAATTGGTTAGAAAAATATTCGAACTCCAAGATAATGTTATATCTCCATTCAAAGGATTCGTAATATTTGCATATTTTCTGTTTTCCCACACAACGGTCGGAAAAAGATGAGAGAGAGTGGAGACACACTCAAAGTGTTTGACGTGGATATAACATAAACATAGAAGATGTGTTCAAAAGAAAATTGTGAAAATATTCAGCACTAGCTTATATCGATTGAGTTGAGTGAAAAAAAAAACATTTTTATGATAAAATAAAATCGTATAAAGATGAAAGAAACAATAAAGCTCAAAACGTAAAGGAAAACTTGTGATATAAATTGTTTAAAAGATTAGGGATTAGTATGATAGGAAGATATGGCCCAGACCATAATATCTAAGTATATCCGATACCAAATCGGAATAAAAGAATAACTCGGCGTCTTCTTTTCCCAACGAGAACGCACATAAATACACAGTTCTTCCATATAATATATACGTACGTATTACCGAGCGTATTACGTACGTAGATATTCGATTGCTGTAAAATATCGAAAACGTGTTGTTATAAAAAGCATTTAAGATTAAACATCAAAAATGCTTTCTGCCAGTTGAAATTGTGTTGTGACCAATCGCATATAGTACGATTTAGGCTCGATTTCCACTTACCAAAAGAGTACTCCGTGTGATAGACAAATATTTTTTTTTAATTCACGCCGTAAGTGCGGTTGAAATTCAAAATGGAAAGTGCGCAGGTCTTTCTAACGTAGCGTCATTTTCATACAATGAAGCGTTGAAATGTATTTTTCGGTTCACTTTTTCATCGAATCGTTCACTTAAAATTCAAATTTTAGGCACACTTACGGCGTGAATTTTTGCGTTGTTTACTTGACAGCTCGCTCTGACACGGAGTACGTTTTGTTGAGTGGAAACCATACTTTAGACTGATGGATTTACGTATCCATCGACAAATCATTCCTAGTCTGGTTACCAAATGCGTAAGGCAAAATGTGTCTAAATGCTGCATATTTCGTACGATTTTACGTAGAATGTAGGATAAAATCAGATAAGCTGTCAGTTTCTTATCGGCAAAATTGAATTCAGCAATTCAGCAGAGCAAGAATTCGATATAAACACTATCGGTGTAGTATACATTGAGTTGTAGTGTAAGTTCAGGTTGGCTGTAAGCTTTTGTAATAACTTTTTAGCCCCGTACGAAGTACTGGGGGCTTATAAGATTAATATGCCGTTTGTAACACGTCGAATTGGAAGCAGACAGTAAGGGCAAAGCATTTGGTTATGTTCATAGATGACGAATCCGCAATAAACAAAATGTCCTTCCGTCCGTCCGTCCGTCCATCCGTGACCCCTCTAGCTTGAGTAAATCACAACCTTTTTTCAAAATTCTTTTTTTCCCCGATTGGTATCGACAAAAGTAAGGTCAAGTTCGAAAATGGGCATGGTAGGGTCGGCCCCTCCAGAGCTAGGGCCCTATAGGTGTTTTTCAGTCTTTCGACGATATCTACCGAAATACGCACGCAATAGCTGCTTGTGATATATCAAATGAAAGGTATTGACGAGTAGAACAAAGTTGCTGAACATTGTTTTTGGGTAAGACGCAACGTGGGCTTGTTGGGAGGGCTCAAAGGTCGTTACTCGGCCCTAAGTGTTTTTTGCACAAAAATTGAGTAAATCTCATCCGATTTTGCTAGATTTAGTTTTTTATGGAAGGTAATTGAATACCGAAAAGAACGTGACGAAAAAAGTTTCAAATTTGGGCCCTTGGACTAAGGCCGCTACTCGGCCCTAAGTGTTTTTTGCACATAAATCGAGTAAATCTCATCCGATTTTGCTAGTTTTTGTTTCATTTGAGAGATAATTGAATGCCGAATAGAATGATGGAAAAAAAAGTTTCAAATTTGGGCCCTTGCACTAAGGCCGCTACTCGGCCCTAAGTGCTCTTTGCACATAAATCGAGTAAATCTCAACCGATTTTGCTAGTTTTTGTTTCATTTGAGAGGTAATTGAATACCCAATGGAAAGTTGGCAAAAGATTTTGGGTTTCTAAAATAATGTCGTAAATTGTTGGTTTTATTTGAATGGTACTTCGTACGGGCTTTCGTAATTGCGATATGCGCAATTTTAAAAATGAACACTTTCAGTAAATTTGACCATGCCCAACTTGACTTGCATTTTGGTAACAGACGCATTAGAGGGTTGTAGACTTATTAGGGTTCCGGGCTTATTAGGGCTACGGACGTATTATGGTTGCGGACGAAATAGGATTACGGGTTGTACGGGGCTAAGTCGCAGCAAACGCTCCGACTGTTCTGATGCCTTTTTTTTTAAATCTCATCACTGGAAACCCGTCGTAAAGGCACAGTGCATTGCGACGCGAGATTTTAAATTTTTCATTCGTGCAAAATTGACAAGTAGATTAATCATAAAATTTTATGAATGAAATTAAGGATTGTTATAGCAAAAGAATTTGGCATTTGGTGTTGCTGTGGCAAATATTTTTGGTTATGTCGCTGTGTATAGGCTCAGCAGAATGTCCTTGTTTTTTAATACATCCCTCTATACACTTTACATTTCGATTTCCTTTCACGAATTCATATTCTATGCTGCCAGTCCAGATATTTCTAACATCATTGGGTGTGCTGACAGCTAACGAATATAATAAATTTCGCTGGAATAATGGATTTGAAGTTGATTTTTCAATCTACTTGCAATTATAAGTGATTGTCAAAAAAAAAATTATTAAAATTTGTTAAAGATTGACTTCGACAATAATTTTATACTGTTGGGGCATCGGTTTTTTACTGGCTGTAATGACTTTAATTGTAATGGAAGCAGAGGTAACATAATACTTCAATTAAATACTGCATTCTCGCTAGGAATTGTAAACACTTCCCAAGGAATCGCAACTCTCTTTTTTTGTCCTCTTCAATATGTCTAATTACCCACTCTACACTGTCTCACTGTGTAGACTGTTTCAATGTACTCTCGTCGTTTCAGTAGCGGAAAATTGAATTTGCATTCGTTGGAAGTAGACGCAGACATTTTACATGTTTGAAGTAACGAAGCTTTTCCGACATAACCGAATTTACTGTGCTATCAGGTTCACTTTACGACGTAAATTACGGGACTGACACAACACAATTTTAATAAATCATTCCAATTGAGTGTAGGATACTGTTCCAACCCATGTATAGTACATTGAGCATTTTGTTCGACTAAAAATTCACTTTTATTATTGAATTTTCAAATCATATGTTTCTTAGCTGCACTAATAATTACCAATTTCATAAAGCGAATTAATCTCAGGATGTCTACTAAGGTTTCAGTTTACAATTGTTGTATGTCCCCGGGTGGTAATAACACCTGAGAGTATAATAATTTAAATTTTTAAGAATTTTATCCATGGTTGCAACGGGTGGCATAATATTTTGTTTTAGTTTGATTAGTCGTCGTGGTAGTGTTTACAACAATTTACATATTCGAGGAATAAAACTGACAGTTAGAGAAGCAACCAGACCGGAAATTCCTCTGATAATTTAAATTATCGAACCAATTTAAAATGTTACAAATACATAATCGCAGAGAGTCTTACTTTCCACAATGACCGTCATGCACCGAGCTTGAGTTTTCCAATATCTAGAATACAAAATCGAATCTTTAATAATTGTGAACGTAGGACGTATAGCTTTGAGATCTGTGTCATTCTATATTATTGACACACGTGTGTGTGTGTGTGTGTGTGGTCTGCGGAACATTTTGTATAATAATTTTCCCCGTACATTTACCATATTTTTCAGTGAAATAAGTCGTACATTTTATTCGAAAAAAGATGAAATGAAAATTGTGATTGACTGCGTTTGTCACAACAAAGAAATGTTTTGATTTGGGTTCGGTTTTAAATGTCTGAACTGATTTTTATTGAATAAATCGAAATATTATTTGGAAAGTGGATTGAAAGTTGGTTTAGCACATTAGAACATTGGCAGTAGACAGGTGATATATGATGCGAATGAAAAGTGGCTGGGTAATGTGAGGGAATACTCAAAATGAACTTTAACGGGAAAATGGTAGTTATGTTGCATGAGCTTACAATTGGTTCATTCTACAAAAAAAAACACATTTGACAGTCTATGAAATTTTGCAGCAGAATTTGAATATGTTTTAGCGAATTCAAATTTTGCGCCAAAATTTCATAAACTGGGAAGCACTTATTTAACTGGGATCGATGACTTTTAAAACTCTGCTAAATCTAAAATTGTGTTTTCTAAAGACACCTTAATTTAATGTCGATGTAAAAAAAAATAAAAGTCTAAAACTCTGAGAAAAATACTATTAAAAAAACGAAAAATATGTGTGTGTCCGGACTGATCAGAGCCTTCAGTGTCTTAGTGAATGCTATTTATTTTTAGATAGTTTCCTATTTTGTGTACGATTAAAATCAACTCGTTTTGTACTCGAATTAAACCAAAACAAAGTAAGTTTTACCGAAGAAAAATTAATTCAAAATAATCGATTCTTTGGTCATGGTTGGAAACCAGAATAGACTTACAAAGCGAGCATTTTAATTGTGTTTATGCAATCAAGCTTGCGCCGGTTAGTCGAGGCATTGAGCTTCTTACCGGGCCTTCATACAGCGACATACATATCAAGTTTCTTTTGTTCTAGTGTCAAATTTGACATTTCTAACAAAGGAAGTTTGATACGTACGTCGCTGTGTCGCTGTGTGTAAGCACACTTACCCAGAGTAAACACTGTAAATGTGATAAAAACAATTCAAATTTACATAATTTCCATAATTCTAAAGCTTTTGCCAGCTTTGGCCTTCATCTAGTTCTGTTGGTCATATTTCCATTTGTATGATTCTTTCTGGAATTGCTGGAATTTCTTGACGACCTTTCAGATTATTTTGCATTTAAATCAAAATTGTAATTTGCGCCGATCTTTAATCACTACGATAATAAATAAAATTGATTCGGTGACAACCGATCTTCCGTGGGTATAATTGAAGAGCAGAAAATTTGATTAAAATTTTACGAAAGTCAATTTCAATTTAGCTACATTTCGAACCAAACCAATATTGCTAACAATATCAACGAGACTGAAATAAATTCCGACTTAAAAATGTTTCACAAATTTTGTGCCGGAAAATCGGAAAACTTGTCTAGAAAACTGAATTTCACACGGCTACGTCCGTATTTTACTTCGCTTGTCGATTGACGTTCCGCAATCGTCTGTAAAAATTCAACATATTAAAGTTAACAGGCAGGAGCGGGTTATTTTCGAAAGTCAAAACCTTGATGGGCGCTGTGCACTTGATGGAATGAACACAAAGAATTTCCTAATGAACGAGTCTTTGATGGTTTTGATGATTTTGCCAACAGTAAATATATGAACAATTTGTTTACAGAATGCTCTTTTAACAGGCATGCTTTGTATTTAACTTAAGTCCATGTTTACGTACTCTATTTCATTCGGAGCGTAACATTCACCATACGTGTACCACACGAAAATTCACTTTATCCAACGTTGTTTAAACCAACGGTGAGAATTATTTTTTCAAGCACGGAACACATCCACATGTTCCTTTTGAATCCTTCTTGTCTAAACAACAAAATAAAAACCTCTTCTGCTACGTCTGAAAGTGAAAAGTGTCTATATACAATGTGCACACGAGAACCATAAAAATCATAAAACTGTCTCTTTGCTTTTTGCATGTTCACCGACAAATCCGAATTGGATAATATAGTTGTAAGCGTGACGATGTTACCGAAAAAGCGTATTGTCGATCGGAACACATATAATTTGAAGATCTGATTGAATTTAGAGTTTTTACCGGCACCTGCAGCCGTATTTGAGTTTGCAGTTCAGTGCGGAGCTTTATATTAAAAAAAAAGAATTTTATTTTCTCTCTGACTGAACTGATGAATAAACCTTTCTCAACCAATCTATGATGTAAATCGATGGGACAACTTCGGTTCGATAATGTTCCCTTTTAAAAAAATGGAAAGGCCAAACGTTTACCATATAAATACTTAAAATTCTACCCAAGTTTTGTATTGATTCTTCGAAAGTTTCATTTCGAGAATTCAGTTGTTTTTTTCGTCGAATTTTTACGTTGAAGCCTGACGAAAGTTAAACAAAAATTTTTTGCATTTTCTTCTTAACAAATTTGCTGGGATCATTTTTCGTTGAACATAAAAAAACCCCAGTAATTTCACTTGAGCTTACAAGATGTAGCAATGTTATGTAGCACGTCTCGCTGTTACTTAACACACAAAAAAAAAACTTTTTTATATCTTAATAGAAACATTTTCGTGTGTAAAATCATTTATCGATAATATCATTTTCTGGAATAAAACCGCGATAGACGAAATCAATTTTACCGAAAGAAGAAGCTGTTAAAGGAAAGCATTTCAGAGACGAGAGTAAAAAAAAAAAATTTGAACATTTTATACCGTTAATGGTATTTTGGTATACTTTGGAGCGATACACGAACTGGAATATTGGGGTTAATGTGAAAGCATTTATCTCGGAAAACGCATCTTCAGCAATTCTCTGAACTGTTAACCACAAATCTCATTTATCGTCCTACTGGCAAACTGTTATTGTATATATACCTGCAAAAAAAGAAAATCCATTCACGAGATCAACTACAACGCACATGAAAAATTATATATGAAGATGTAAAGATGTGGCTGTGTGGCATATCAGTTGGATGAATATTATTTTTATGAAAAGGATGGTTGGTTTTCCTCATTTGCCCTTTGGACATGCTATATAATATACTAAAAATGAATTACACTACACGCACATTAAGCAATTCATGAAAGTTTTTCGTTTCACTCACGAAGAACGTCGAGACAAAACCAATTAACGTTGCTGTTATTGGAAATATTACGGATCGCAAGTTTTCTTTAACTATATTTTGTAAACATAGAGTAGCGAAAATATTTTGGAAAATTTTGCATCACAAACATATTACGCGAAAATGTGTTCGTTCGTTGCAGTTTATAGTACAAACCCCGATTGGGGTAAAAATAGGTGGGATCGATAGGGGGAGATACCCTGATGAGAAAACAACAAGAATTGGGGCGCGGAAGCCAATCCCCGAGACGCCAGGGCACTCCAAAGTTTCCATATTTTTTTTAAGTTTTCGCGTTTTTTTTTTTGACGAAATTAATAGAGACAGGTCCCCTGATGGCAAAGCAACAAGAAGTGGGACGCAGAAAGCCCTCTCGAAGCGCCAGAGCCCTCCAAAGTTTTCATATTTTTTAAATTTTTCGCGCTTTTTAGACGAAATCAATACTAGATGACCCCTCACACAACAGCACAACTTCATGTTCCTTGTACGAAATGCCGACGACTACACTGCGCGCTTTAACATAACTTCATTTTCCTTGTACGAAATGTCGACGACTACACTGCGCGCTTCAACATAACTTCGTCTTCCTTGTACGAAATGTCGACGACTAGACTGCTCGCTTCAACATAACTTCATGTTCCTTGTACGAAGTGCCGACGACTACATAGCACCTACACATACAATTAACTTTACTTTTGTGAGTCCTGGTCCGCGGAATTCGTCCCGATTCTTGTTGTTTTGTCGTCAGTGGACCTGTCTCTATTAATTTCATCAAAAAAAAAACGAAAATTTTATAAAATTTGAAAACTTTGAAGGGCTCTGGCGCATCGGGGAGGGGCTTTCGCGTCCCAATTCTTGTTGCTTTGTCATCAGGTGACCTGTCTCTATTACCTTTGTCAAAAAAAGCGTGAAAGTTTGAACAAATATAAAAACTTTGGAGGGCCCTGGTGTCTCGGAGACTAGCTTCCGCGCCCCAAAACTTGTTGTTTTGTCATCAGTGAACCTCCCCTTATCGATCCCACCCACTTTTGCCCCAATCGGGGTTTGTACTATCAACTGCAATTTTGCCACATTTTTAGAGCATTCAGTCCCAAAATTACTAATATCAGGCTGATATTGTCAGCATTCTATATTTTTTGAAACAACTTCCACTCTACACGGTCTTGTATTCTTAGTTCCTTTTTGCTTGTATGACGTGTCTTTGATATATACCACAGTAGTGAAGTACTAAAGTTTGAAAACAAATTTTGGCGCTTCTACACAGGCCATAGGAGGTTTCTTAGTGACAATGACTCTTAGACAAAACCCAGAACGAAAAGTTTTTTTTTCTTTAAATTTTTAATGGAAACTTAGCGACAACCTGTCAATAGTATCCATTTAAGCACTAGTGCCTTAAACTGACATATTAGCTATCTTCTTAACATATGCCTAAATGGAAATTAGGAAAATGGGAAGTTGCGAAGTGGTGTTGTATTCGTCTTAAGATCTGATGTGAGCGAAGCGAGTTTTATAATAACCACATCGTGTGACGAAAACCTTCCATTCCGCAACATGTTGCATACAACGTTTTTTGTAACTAGTTGCGAAAAGTGACCTTTAAAATGCAAACTTACCAAAAATTTATTTTTCATAAAATTCGTACATTTTTCAGTTAACAAACTCGGCCTTTGAATCATTCACAGTCACAGTGTAATTAGAAAAATTTAGTATCGCGTCGGTTATGTAATAATTCTGTGCAATCAATTCGGTTGTATATTTTCGTGTTGTAATTTTTGTCACTAGTGATGAAATGTAGTTAATTTTCGTCCCGTAGACAGTTTTCTTTTCGTAACGTTACCAGCCATGAAGTATGCAAGGCCATTTTTAGCATTAAATCAAATTCTGAGGGCCTCGACGGCATCCCGATTTCATTTATCAAACTAATCCTACCAGCTATTCTGCCAGTGATTACGACCATTTTCAATGCAGCATTAACTAAATCTGTATTTCCGAAGTCATGGAAGCTGTCTAAGGTCTTGCCGAGGCATAAGAATACGCGTGATAAACAATTGCGGGACTACCGCCCGATTAGTATACTTCCGGCGTTGTCTAAGGCTTTAGAGAAGCTTATGAAGGGTCAAATGAATGAGTACATAGCTGAATTTGGACTGTTACATAGATTTCAGTCTGGGTTTCGCTCAAATCATGGTACTGCTACGGCCTTACTGAAGATTACGGATGATATAAGGGTGGATCTTGACGGTGGATTAGCCACGGTCCTCTTGTTACTCGACTTTTCTAAGGCCTTCGATACAGTTAGGCACGGTCTTTTGCTTAATAAACTTGACCAAAATCTGACGTTCTCCTCTTCTGCACTTAATTTCATTTGGAGCTACCTGAGTAATAGGCAGCAGAAGGTAATGATTAATGGATGCAGCTCCAGCTTCTCGGACATACTGGTCGGGCTCCCGCAAGGCTCGGTTCTCGGTCCGTTACTTTTTTCAGTGTTTATAAATGATCTTCCAGCGACAGTTAAGTTTTCCCGTGTGCACCTTTTCGCCGATGATGTACAACTCTACTTGTCTGTGCGTAAGGAAAATGTCAGGGAAGACGTGAATAACCTCAACGCTGATCTTAGGGCTATTTCGTTCTGGGCGGGAGCGAACGGTCTGGTACTTAATGCTAGTAAAACGCAGGCAATCAGGATCTGCACTGGGAATTGGTCGTCAACTATCCCTCAGGTGGAGCTGAATGGGACTCACATCGGCTATAGTGACACGGTCAAGGATCTAGGGATTCTGATTGATAATCTGATGAACTGGCGAGCTCATGCCCTTTCGGTCTCGTCGAAAGTCTTTGCTGGACTCCGATGCTTATGGCCTCATGCTGGCTACCTTCCTAGATCCGTCAAGCTGACTCTAGTCAAGTCTCTTCTGATGCCTCATTTCACATACTGCTCGCAAGTCATGGAAGGTTGCAGGCTTTGACGAAGAAGGTTCTAGAGAAGGCATTTAAGGGTTGCATTAGGTTCGTTTGTGGCTTGGGCCGTTATGACTCCACCGCAGCAGCCAGCAATGTGCTTCTTGGCTGCGACTTGTTCTCATATTTCGATTTCTTATCATGCGTGCTAATGCATAAGACATTACTCCTTAAAGAGCCTCGTTACCTGTATGAACGCATAACCCCCACCTCAAATACGCGAACTTTTAATCTGGTTATGCCGAGAGTGAGAGGAGACATAATGTCGCGGTCTTTTTTCGCGGGTGGGGTCTCGACTTATAACTCATTGCCACCGAATATTAAAAAAATTAAATCGTTAACTGGCTTTAAGGTTGCATGCAGGGACCATTTTTGTGTCTAAGATTCATGTGTTGTACCCATTTCGTTATTTCATCGTTTCAGTGACTGAGTTATTTGCCTACGTCCACGAATAATGTGTCGATGCTTGTATGTGATTCTATTGTAGCTCTTTCCCAACTGTGTTTATTATTATTTGACTTAAGCGGTTTGTTATCGTACTTTGACTAGATTTACTGCCTGTAGTTATGAACTTGCAGTCCGAATTTTTCCTTATATTTAATTATTAATCTTGCGTTGATTGACATCCTACTGTAATATGTACTAAAAAAGGCTCACAGGCCTTACTCATATTATGACATAAATAAATAAACTAACTAAACTAACTAACTAAAAGTAAAGCCACTAGTGAACAACATGAACGCACTGCACTACATCAAATATTATACAAATAAAATCGGTTCTGTATGAATTTCAAGAGGTGTTTTGGAACACGCAGCTTGTGTTACTCTATGCTTCTGATTGCACAATAATGACACATGCGAAAAGAAGATTTCCACCAAAAATTATCGAAACTAGCATTTTTACTCAATTCAACGGGAGAAAAAGTCAACCGAAAAAGTCGTCTAGCCACAGCCATAAAACTTGAAACAGTCAAAAATGTTATTCAAACTATACGGAACGTTTATTTGCGTAGAAATGCTTGATTAATTCCTAGTGGTCTATATATTATGGCAATATATTAAACTATGGGATAGTTTTACCTATAAACACCATCGTAATTGGACTGTGTATATATTCAAACCGAATAGGGGAGAAAAAAAAATTGATTACAACACCAAATATACACATACCGCACCACACAATCCATCAACCTTTCCGAATGACAGAAAAAAAGACCAATAAATCTCAATAAAACTATAAACGACCCCATAGTTTTTATGGTTGTTTGGCAATAATCGTGCGAGCAAATAAAACACTTAAAGATTGAGTGGTGAAAATGGTTGAAGTAGAAAATATTTAAACGACGATGACATCAAAAATATTTTCGGAAAATGGTGGAGGTGGGCTACAGCAAATTTGTATACATTCATGCTTTTGCTGGTATAACGACAACGAACAAACGAAGATTAAGGGTGATTAAGGTGATTAAGGGTGTTACGAAGGTTGTAATATACTGTTCCCAGTTACAATATCGTCTATCGTGGTGTCACAGATGTGCTCGGAATTGGCAAATGTCCATTCAAAAACACCGTTTGATATTTTCGTTGCTTTAGATTTCGATTTTGTATAGCAGGCAGGTGGTGCGGTGGAAACAACATTGTAATTCGGATTAGCACAGTGTTACATTAACTGGCAGCACCGTTCTAACGCGGATATTATAACAGCTATTCATTTACGATCTAGTGTGATGAGTTGAAACCATTAATCAAATATTGATATTCGGTATAAATTCATGCGTCCGGTTGATGTTGTAGAATTAAGGGGATGATGTGTCCGACACAACTTGAGAGTGAATTTATTGATACAGCGCCCTAGATTCTACCATTTAATTTTTCAACGGTTCTTTTAATTAGACGTCAGAGAAATTTAAGCCAGAATTTACCTCAGCGTTTTTCCAGCTGATCAATCGAATTTCGCTAATGTCCACTGTATTTTAAAACCTAATCTTCTGTACAGTCGACGTGAGGGAAATTTAAAGATGAATTTTACTTCAGCTGTTTTTCATCTGGTCTACACAAACAAAAGTGCTTCAACGTCTCCATAAAGGTGAAATAGTTACACGAATAGTAAATCCGGTCTATACGTCAGGTGAAAGCTGACCAGATGAAAAATATCTGAAGCAAATTCATGTCTAAATTTCACTGACGTTCACTGTAATTGTTCTTCTCATCATTTTGACGATGAATCATTTTATCCCCGCTGAGTAGAAAATGACGTAAGGATGAAAAGTAATCTCTTTTTTTAAGTAGCCGCCGTCCCATAAAAACGAAATCAATTTTTATTCTAACCATCTAGCTTCCATCATATCAAATAATAAACTTCCAATATATTCACCACAATGGTTTCTTATGGACTTTTAAACCGACTGTATCGCTGAACGAAAACTCCCCAGAGAACAGCGATGATTGATGTATACTTAAAATATATAGCCAAGAGTGGAGGGAGTTGTTTTTCATGCAAATCGTTCAAAAAGTTTCATAGTTTCGCGAAAGAAATGTGGGTTTGTGGTATACATCCTTATATGTAATACGGTGTCCTTTAAAGTTCGATGGAGTGTTCACTTGCTTACTAGGGCTGACTGCTGACAAAAGTTGGTTCTGTGCTAAATTCTGGGAAACTAAGAAATTCACTTAAAGGGAAATGTTTTCTCTAAAGTTTTGTTCTTTAAACACAAAATTTCAAAAAAATGTTCTTCAAACCAGGGATCGGGTATGAGCAAGATTGTAAGACTCAGTGTACGCTGACTTTTTCTTCTATTCGAACACAACATTTACTTTGAAATACATTTCCCTTTCAGTTATTCTGAGTTATTCTTTCATCCGATTAACCTAATGGATCGATCCATCTTAATAGTGGGAAATTATGTGAAAGTTAACAATAGCTCGTTCATTTAGCAACATCCACCTCATTCATGAAGGTCATAGACTGTGTGGTATAGAGCAACTGACTAAACAACCGAATAATTGTCTGTTATGTGCTGCAGTGCCGCATTAATGGAAATAATTATTTAGCTCAACGCACAAGCGGCCGGAATAATATCGAATTGCACAATCAACTTACTGTCTAAGTAAAATTTTGTACAAACGTGCCTCAGAAAACTTACTAACATAACCAGATAAAAAGTCGAGTTTTTTTACGAAGTTTGTTGCGTCTAGGCGAAGCCGAGTCAGTCGAAGGTGAATTTACACTTTTGCGGCGAGTTATGTAACAGTAGATTACATTAGATGCTGCGAAAGTACCTCATTACATGAGATAACCATCTCGAGATAAAAGCCAACTCACGAGCGGGCAATACATTACTAGCATTGAAAATAGCATTATGTTTTTATTTAATCAAATTAAATTAATAATAATTTGTTCGGGATTATAAATAAAAAATTTCATTTAACTTCTTCTATCGTCCCCAATATAGATGCAACATTTCCCTTTTGTATCGCTATACTAATGCGTTGAATCAGGTACGATGTAGACCGTTTTTCGTTTGTCACATCTGCGATTATACTGCCTATCTTCTTGATTAAATCTAACCCATGTTTACCAATAACTCCCGAAGTTTCCGAGCCGATGGGCACAAAGCAGAATTGATTGGACAAATCAGAATAATGGCGAAATTTCTTATCTTCGGCCTGTTTTGCAGCATATCCTACATGTCTTGAGGTTGATTCCAGATATGAAGGGGCGAAAGTGTCCCGACATGTATAATCCCAGAGAAGGGATTTTCCACGTTCCCATGGTACGAGAGTTAAGCCGTCTGGTAATTTTCCATCTGGTCTTGAGCATCCGGGGGGTTCCAAGATTGCAGGAACTTCCGCTGATCGTAGAGCTCGCTGGAGGATATTATTTGCTGATGCATGTCGAATCCTTGTACCTTTTGCCTTTGAACAGGATAGTCCGTGTCTACCAAATTGATCGACCTTTTCTCCACAGATGCAAGTATGTGGCTGCACAATCGGTGTGCCTAAGCGTAGTGACATAGCGACTCTGAATTCATCATTTGATAGGTATGTTCCCAATTGGGGTGATGGAATCACCTGTAGCCATGCGCTGGTATGACACACTGAATTTGATAAAAGTCTTGATTTATCTTCTTTGGTGTTGACCGATGAATGTATTGAACTGATTGTGTTGTTTATCATATCGATTTCCCAAGCGCTTTGGGACTTTCGTACTGCTGCATCTGGCAAGTCACCATGTTTGTCACACCAAAGTTCTTCTGCCTCCGATTTTGCAAAATCAATTTGTCGGTATTGTTCAGATAACAAATTGTCTAACGAGTCGGAAACTTCGTAAATCGATGATAAAAAGCACGGTAGGGCTATGTCAGATGCATGACGGATCCCAATTCCTCCATATTTAATTGGCAAGGCTGATTCGGACCAAGCTTGAGGTGTTAATTGAACGTTGAGAAGTGATTCTAATGATTCTTTCAAAACTTCGTCATAATGTTGTAGACCAATACTGTTGCGCCACATTGGTGTTCCACGGAGAAAGAAAATCAATCGTGGAGTTGTGATCGAAACTCTCAACAGAAAATAGGCGCCATGTGCACTGATATTCGATAACTTCCTGGATAGTCGTTGTAAGTCGGTGATTTTATTATTCAGACAAACCACAGCGGCCTTTTCGGTAAGCGGGGTACCCAAAAGAAATTCATTGCCCGTTTGTATTTCTTTAATTCCTTGGCAAGTTGATTGAAATGTTTCCATTACTTCGTCGATTTCTTTGTTTGAATTTGAACCGAGGAATGCAATTTCGCATTTTTGATGATTGAGTTCCAAACCGACTTCATTCGCCTTCTTAATGATTAATTGAAGTGCACACAAAACATCATTAGGGCTGCCTGCAATAGTACCATCATAAGGTACCATAAATTCAAATCCAAATTTATTAATTGAAGCGACGAAATAATTTTTTGAATTGTTAGGCAAAACAAAGCTGGACCAAGTGGATCACCCTGTTGAACGCCCCGTTGAGAAAGGATCAAATGATCGCCATAATAAACGTTCGTAGGGTGTCTGTAGCATTGCATGACAAATTTGAAAATCTCTGGAATATTCTGTTTAACCTCTTGCAGCAGTGCATCTCTACGGAGTTCATTAAATGCATTCTTGATGTCAATTTTTAACAGTACCCGAATTGCTTTGTGTTTGTAATTGAAATAGATACGGGCTGCGTGTGCTCCAGCCTCAGCACCATTTTTGATACCTACACCGATTTGGTTTGGTTTGAAAACATTCGATAAAGTTGATGAAACTCTATGGCAAGCTAATTTCGCTGCTATGCGTCGCCATGTATTGCCAACTGCAATTGGTCGAATGCCACCACAAATCTTCTGCAACGCTGTTAGCATTGCTCCGTATAAGTATGGACAAACAGTTTCTGGAACGTCTCCTTTCAAAATAATTCCAGTCAGTCCAGTTATTGCTGTTAATAATTGATTCGAAACTTCTCCATTTTTAATATTCAATAAATCTTTCAAAATTTGCGGTCGAAGACTGTCCAAACCTCCTGCAGTACCGGCTTTGAAAGACATTATAGACCGTAAGACTTCTCCTTCAGTTGGCGTTATTTGGTCCACGTCGATCAATTGGTCTGGGAAATTTGATGGCTGTGGATATTCTGGATGTTTTTGTTTCAAGGATTTCAGTGTTTCTTCATTATTTATAGCAATGCAGTCATCTGAAGAAATCAAACGAAGAGATCCACTTATATCACCATCAGCCAATTTTCATTCATGCGATAGATACCGTCGTCGTCGGCTAAATCTATGCGGCAACAAAAATGTCCATGGGGTAAAATATCGTTGATAAACTGTCCACAGCGCAATAGGCGTCAATGGTGATAACGGCAAATGGATTACCACAATAATGAACATATTATAGTGAGCCTGAATAATACTTAATGTTTATCGTTAAACAAAGCGATTATCTCTTCAAGTCTAATATACGACGCATCCAACATGTTGAATGAAAATCCATATGTGATGAAGAGCCCTTTCTCTCTCTCTCTCTCTCTCTCTCTCTATCTCTTTTATAATATTGATATCATTCGGTATGCGCATTATTCCGTCGGTAAATTACTATCTGAACTCTGAACGTTTTTGTGGTCGGAGAAAGTTGAATCTGTTTTGTGTGTGTGTCCTCATTCACAATGCAAACGGCATCAATTGTTTCCCGTTTCATTCGAACAAACAGAAATGACGGGAAAAAACTTTTTATCGGCCCCCAATTACGTAATTTGTGTTTTAGATAATTGTTGGGCACTTAATAGGCTTCAATTCACTATCACCGTACAAATATCGATTTTATTATTATCAGAGGTTATCACGATTTTTATTCAAATTATTATTAATCCATTACCGAGATATGCATCAACCTAATTGTATACTATATGGGAACCACAGGCATATATTTTATTTCGGTATGGTGCCCCCCAAAAAAGTGTGATGAATTAGATTTGTGGAACGCAAAAGGTACTGAATAATTTCTAACTTTTTAAGAATGGCAAAGCAATTAATAATTCAAATCTTGTGCTATTATTGGACAATAGACCCGTGCGTCGGTTTTTTAAAAGCATCGGCTGCGACTTAAAATGCTGTAGATAGCTTTGTATGGGTTAAAATTTGTTATCTAATCGTGTCAGAGCCAGTGGATCCAGTAGATGTTCAGAAAATTTTATTTATAAACTCAGACCCGTGAGAATTTTCTTTTTTACATGCTTGTCCAACAATGTTTTGTGAGGCACAGTGGCTGTTCGTTTAAATCGACATGATTGCCATTGGACTGACTGAACCATCCGAAGACGTAGATTTCCTTTAAGGCCCGTCATTGGGAAATGACAGGACAGTTTACCGAAAATGTATGGAAAATTTTATCACAAAAATTCACCGAAAAAATTCAAAGAAACTCACCTCTTATGCTTTCCATTGTATTCGGGCATAGTCTCTTTAGGTCGCCAAGGCATATTTGAACACTAAAACACTTTTTACTCGATGCAAAAAGAAAAAGTTTTTTTTGTTTTGCCGCAACAAAAACACAGAAAATATTTCGACACAACTGTGACACTCCGCTGCTATAGGTACTAGAATGTATGTTTGCTGTGTTCACTTCGGCGGTAAAATATTTTCATTCAAAAAAGTATCAGTCAAAACAGTTGACAAAGGGCAGCGTATACATTTAATAATGCTCATGGACCATTTTTTAAAGCTTTACGAGAGCTCAGCGGACATTCCTTCAACGATGGGAGAGCATTCATTAAAAATTTAGCCTACCGTAAGACTGCGCTGAGCGTAAATAGTTGTTCGTTCCTCTTTAGTAAGCTAAGAACACTTCGCGAAGTCTAATTATGCCACCTCTTTGAATAAAAATATCGGCTGAGTTCTAATAATTCTTCGGTGAGCTCTAATAATTCTCCGCTGAGCTTTAACAAACCTCCGCTAAGCTCTAAAAATTCTCCGCTAGGCTTCAGGAAGCGTCAGGTAGGCCTAAGCAAGTTGCACGAAGGCTAAATGGAGCAATTCGAACACTCAGCGGAGAATTATTAGAGCTCAGCAGAGGTTTGTTAAAGCTCAGCGGAGAATTATTCGACCTCAGTTGATATTTTTATTCAAACTGTTGGCATAATTAGACTCAGCGAAGTCTTGTTAGCTTACTAAAGACGTGAGAGAGGTTACAATTTTAATAAATGTCTACCATCGTTGAAGTGTCGGACACTTTTTTGAATGAAAATATTTTACCACCGAAGTGAACACAGCAAACATTAATTCTAGTACTTATAGTAGCGGAGTGTCACAGTTGTGTCGAAATATTTTCTGTGTTTTTGTCGCGACAAAACAAAAAAAAAAATTGTTTTTGCATCGAGTAAAAAGTGTTTAGTGTTCAAATATGCCTTGGCGACCTAAAGAGACTATGCGCGAATACAATGGAAAGCATAAGAGGTGAGTTACTTTGAATTTTTTCGGTGAATTTTTGTGATAAAATTTTCCATGCATTTTCGGTAAACTGTCCTGTCATTTCCCAATGACGGGCCTTAATTTCACATTCACTTTCGATTTGTTTGTGTGATTGACTAACCGATTCATGATGTTATAGCGAAGTAATCGAGCTATCTATTTCCGACACGGCCGGTCGGCTCGGATAAACTCCAGCATACGGTGCTATTGTGGAGATGGCGACCTAAAAACGGTTGATAAATACAATCACTTTCGGATTGTTTGGAATATATAGCAACTGCGCACTGGTGTAGCACATTTTTAAATATAAAAATGTTCATTTTCTAAAGTGCAATACGATACGGGTATACCGTGTAGGTTAATTAATTCATCAAATAAATGTGGACGCGATGCTAAGAAGAATTATGAGCGGAGCAAGAAAATGGTACTTTGTACTCAAAGTTTGTGGAGTTTTCTCGACAAACGAATGCTTAGCTTCGTCTGTGGTAAAGAATAGCAAAACATCGGGATTGAATTGCATTTCTTTTGTATTGTATTGCAAACAAGGCGCCCTGCGTGCATATTGTAAGATATACTGTCGTTCAAGTTGTATATATATCTGTCGTCTTTATTATAGTCAGTTTATATTCACTTGACAGGATTATATACACAGGGAACCGTATCCGTTCTGTACATCATACATTATACCACTGATAAAAGATAAAATTTACCGAACGGCAACATATACAAATTCGCTATATATAATGCGGAGAGTTAACGCAATCTATTCAAAATTAATTAATTTCAATTTCAACTTCTTCCACATCTTAATTGATTTTACTATTTTATGACGTTGTCTAATATTCTCGTCGCCAATTTAAAAGTCCAATATTAATTGAATGACCTTTGACTTAATACGTTGTTATAATGAGACTATAAAAACGTTGTATATGCTTGACGGGTCTGGATGGATGTGGGTGGTTTCTTTAAATAGATTTTATATTACTTTATTCAAACAATGGGACTTGAAGATATATTTCACAACTTATTTTCGAGGAAAGTGGACTGGAATTGTTCTGTGTAGCATTCCTCTCTGAAAAGCATTGTTTGGACGTAAACAATTGGACTTTCCACATTCTCATTTTCCATTTTATGTGCGAATTAATAAAATTTTACAGAAGTAATTACACGACACACGGTATGTGAAGCAAAATCGGTTTCTTTCGCTAAATGCCTGTTCCTGAGGTGCTGTCCATAAAAGACTTCCGTACCTTTTTGGTAGTTTTTCAAACCTTCTCCCATACGTCCAACAGAGCTCTTGTGAGTTTTTTAAACTCGTTTTCAACAAACTTTTCTGGAATGGATTCTCTATGAGATTACCTGTTCAGACATACCTTACGCGACATATTTTGGTATGATTTGTCGATTTTATTTGCAAATAAAGTTGAAATTTTTGGTCGAAAAGTCTTAGTTGTGAACACTGACAGAGTTACTCTGCCCGAGTGAAGGCGAAGGTCAACAAGGTTGTTATGGTATTTCATCGCTGGACTCCTCAGCTATTAACTACAGTTATCAGAAATGCCTTCTAATACCAATAGCCCGAGATATCAGTCAACAATATGTGCAATTTCATGCTACTACCCCGAAAATCAAAATCAGCCTAGAGGCAAGGGAAAAATTAATTTTTGAAATTTTTTTTTGCTGTTTCGGATTCCTTGGTCATTTCTAAGTACAGCCTGCGGCCAGGCCTTTTAAAATAAAAACAAAATGAAAATACGACCCACCCTATTTCATACTGGCAAATATGCTAGAACTCTGATAAACTTTTACGCAATTTTCAACCAAAAAAACGATGACTGACACGTACGCTATCGAGGGATGACACTGCACTTCTGAGACTAAATGGACTAAATCGACTATATTGAAGTGGGGGTCAATTCTCTATTTAAATCCATACGTATCTTAGAAGTGCTAAGTGTGGCATCACTCCAATGCTATTTGAAAGATTTTTTTTCGCTAAAAGTAAATTTAGTGGAATCGGAACACTTTTGTTATACTGTCCACCTAGTCATTTTTCAACATTAAGCTGTTCAAAAAGTTAAAACTACGAAGAAGTAAGAAAGTATCACAAAAAAAGGTTAAAATCATGTTATTATCATAGAATGTATTGCTGACTGCGTTACCCCTCTGAATGGCACTTAGTCGTGTCATACAACCTTAAGCCCATAGACTTACCTTCACACCGATGATAACTGTCTAATAAAGCGAAGATAAGCGTAAATTGCTCGTTAATTAACACACAATCACAGTATCTGAATGGGTCTTTTTCATCTTCATGTGTAACCGACACAATCATTATGAATATGCATGCTGTTACAGACCAACTCTTCTGTAGTGCTTCCTCATGGAAATAGATGTTTCTTTAATCACATAATTCTATCAAGTTTCTCTAGGTAACTGTACTATATGATGATCGCAAACCGAACTAATTACTTCATCGGAATAGACAATTTGATATTGTTCGGTTTACCGATAAAATATTTCAGTTACGCTCGCAAACACTTTTTTTTGATTATATTCATTTAAAAAACAATGAATCTCCAACGTTTTAATCGAGAAATATTGAAATACTTCACCGTATTACATAAAGCACAAATATTGCGGACTGATAAAAAAATAATAATCTCGACTGTACGGCCTGAAATCGTGCTGTTTGACTATTATATATAGGAAGATATGAATAGTGACAGTGTTGAAGCATATCAGTTGAATCAGTGTTTCACTAGATACTGCACAAGAACCATTGTATATTATTGGTGTCGAAACTCAAAAAAAAATTCTTTTAAAAAAATAAAATAAATTCTGCAATAGTTGTCCCTAAAGCTTTGGTGGCTGTGGTGTCGAACATAAAAGTCAATTAAAAAATGTGTCGGTTTCGATTATATTTCTGTGTCGATTTGTGGTTGAAAATATTTTGAAGAAAATAATTTGAAATCTGTGTGGTGATATAACGAAATCCTAAGTCTGGGTATATCAAGCGCATCAACAAAAATAAAACTTTTCAATATATGAAAAGCGACATTCGTTTTATTGATATTTGAAAAAAGTTTTATTTTCATTCGCCATATACTAATAAAACGAGCAAAATCTGGATCGCTTCTTATTGTACTTATTGTGCTTGCTGCGCTAAATTTTTTTCATTTTTTTTTTGCTGTTATTATGAATGGAATGAAGAGTTACTAGCACAACTAGCATGGTGAATAGATAACGAAATTGCGCATTCTTTGGAACATTTTACTATCGTGTTAGATGTGTGTATATACGTCTAGTCGGTGATGTTTTAATGAGGAACGCATTACCATTTACAAACCTTATATGCGTATGGAGTTCTGACTGAAAATTAGATCAGACTAGGTGCGATATTGACTCCGACAACGACTTAAGTAATGCTTAATGAGTTTGTTCAGTTGTTTTACCATCAAAATTTACGAGGTTCATAAAAATCAATTTGAATCTGTTAGAGTGACTTTGGGCAAGTGTTTTTCCATATTTTCGCTAAATTCTTGCACATTTTTCTTAATTTTGTGAAAACTTGGAAAAATATCGGAAAATTCTGAAAAATGTTGGAAGTACTAAGAGACATCCGTAAAGGATGTCCGCAATTCAGTGTTGCCAGAAAGAGTTGTAACCCAAGAAATACGCATCTTTGTAAGTTAAATTTGCCATATTTTTGGGCTTAAATTTGGGAGGTCGGTAAGTCATACATTTCACATCTCAGATTTTAATATTTCTGGAGATATTCACGATTTAGGACCTGTATGGCAACACTGAATTGTGACAGTCCGTAATGGTATTCCTCCTAGGAAAATATGGAAAAATGTTTGCCCAAAAATAGTCCCTGATGTACAATCATCGTAATTAAAGTTTTCATGCCCTCTAATAATAATTTTACAGAATTTCAAGTAATGCTGAGAATTACAGGGAGAGAAAATTGAAATTCGACATGTTTTCTAATTTGGAAGTTGTTGATTGATTCCACAATAAATTCGTTGAACAATTAAAAATCTAGATTTTCATTTGTTAAACTTTTTTGTGAAATCATTCACAAACCACAACAATTCCTAAAATCTACAATTCTTGAAAATTCTCTAAAATTCCTAAATCTAAGAATTCTTAGTGATCATTCATAAATTACATAACGCCATTTTAGTGCTGTCATCAAAAAAAAATCTTAAATTACTCGCTCCGAAGTTAAGACTACATTCTATCCCTCCAATATACCCCCTAAGTGTGTCGCCAAAACATAACCTTAACTGTCAACAACGCGTATCTATCAAGTTATTTAGAATTTAATTTTAATGACCAGCACGAAAAAAACCTTGTTTAATTCATGAACACTGATAAAAAAGAGTTGAAAATCTTACCTGTCCCAGGTAACCTACAATAGCTCCCACAGCTGTAGCTCTCCATACAAAATACATTGAGCTGTAGCATAGATCACCAGGAGACAAAGTTACCTGCAACAGGCTAGGATTTCAACTCTTTTTTGTCAGTGAAGAAAGGCATTTTCGCTGCCAGACCTGACGTATCTATAAAAACAGCTCAATATACCCTGATGAATGTATGACAGATTTAAAAAAAAATATCTAAACTTGAAGCAATCGAACTGTGTACATGTCCTAGCACAATGTCAATGTCATGTTTTATTCTTGACTCATTACGAATATCTCGTATTTAAGAATATGAAATTATCCTTTTCGAAATAAAAGAGAAATTATTTGATGTCTCGTAAGTATATGGAAAAATATTTTCAGCTTCTTAACACTTATCCCACCTTTTTTTGTCTCTTAAAAAAATATTTTTTTAAAGTAAAAAATACGGTAACGGTGTTCTTTCTGCATAAAAATAATAAAAAAAAATCGTTATGTACACACAATCTTAAATCTTATGTCTGTCTAACAACAATCGCCACCCCCCGGTGGTGCCTTATACTTTCCCATCACATTGACACAAATAATTAAACTTATTAAATGAAACATTCTTTTGCCGTTTCTTACGTATATTTTCGTATTTTACCTTTCAAATGTTTGCGAAGAGAGCAAAGAAAGAAAAAAATCTACTCTGTTGCGTCGAAAATGGCATGCAAATGTATTCAACTCATGAAAGGGATTTATTTTCGTTGCCATGTCATTTTATTTTTCATTAATTTGTGTTCTTTTCCTAAGAATAAAATTTTACGACGTTTGAAATAAACAAGTTTTTTTCCCCGTTGCCTTCCACTGTAAAAGGAAATGTAGCTAATGGAATATTAAAGATAATGAGTCTTATGGTTATACAGAAGTTAATTGTGGGTGTGGAATTTTTGAATGTAATTGGTCCCTGTGAGTGGATTTTTTTTTGTACGTAGTTTTCTGGGTAGATTTTTACTAAATAAAAACATACTTTGACTTGGGGCGTACACGTTATGGTTGTTGTAGGAAAATGTGTATGGAAAATGAAGGGAAAATGCGAGCTCGAAGCTGAACATGAATTCAAAAGTATCGATATCGTGGTATGGAATATTTTAACGAAACGAAAAAAAAAAGAAGAAAGCAAATCCGAATGTCAATTAATTTCTCTTTTCGTTTTTAATTAAATCTCTGTCGGGCAAATTTCTTTTCGTATTCAATTAGTAAACATCTCGCATCCAAGACGTGAGCGTTTCCGTTTCCCTATTGGAAATTCGAAAAAGATATGTGACCTTGTCCTGTTCCACAGGCCTCCCACTAAATTTTGCCCTGTCCGAAATTCGGACATTTCGGACAATTTGTATAAAATTTCGGACATTTCCTGAAAAAATTTCGGACAAATGTTTTCCAGTTTTCACTAAAGAATCGCAATAGGAATAGTCTGTGAGACATTCCCTCACAAAATTTCAACGTTTTATATCAGCAGAATTTAGTGACAAATTCTAAGCTCAAAAATTTGTTTGGAGTATATTTTGACGTGACATGAATTGATCATTAACCGGTATATGACTTGAAAAATGTTTTACTAAAAGTATTGTTAAATTTGAGGAAGAGAAAAGTTTTAGAACGGTTTTATTCATATAAAACTAGTTGAACTTCCAGGCAACATACTTTTTTACCGCAGACGACCCTCAACTTCAATTCCAAAAATTTTGTACTAATGCTTAGAATAGTACATTACTATACCAGTGAAGTAATCTGATATCTCGTATCCAGATGAGTAAAAGTATCCGAGGGCTTCAGCCCGAGGTACTTTTACTCATCGTGATGTATTTTACTTTACTAGTAAGGGAATGTAGCCTTTCTCTCACTAGTGAAAACCCTTTCCCTCGCTCGTAAAGTAAAACGTAATACTATACACTGGTATAGTAATGTACTATTGTTCGCTTGTTCGCACTTCAAATTTGTGCTTGATGCCTAATACGTCGACCTTCAAAACATCAGTCGTATTTTTACTTTTCGAAGTTCGATACGCCATGGCCATGTTCCAAAACGTTACTGCCACATTCATAAATCTATTTTTGACATCAGTACGTCACTTTGCGACCACTTTATGTACTTAATTACCCTACAGTAACAGTAGACTTTCGAAAAACCAAGAAAAATTTTTCTTGGTTTTTTTGGGTTTTGGAGCCCATTGAACCTTGAGGGATTTGTAAATTTTCCTTGTTAAATATAAAAATCCTAAGGACGTTGCAACTTCCATTGAGACACCTCAAGCATATTCCTTATGGTATTTTCTATGTTCCCGAACCAACCGAAAAAATTTGTCAATATGGGATGCAGAGTTTTTTGAATTTGACTGCCTTCAGAAGTTAAAGTTATAGTGAAGAAACTAGGAGAGCGTGTCTATCTCATCGATTATTAAAATATCTATGTGGAGGTTCGGATTGTGACGAGTGAAATGAAAGTAGTTTAAGTTAACAAATTCAGTAACGATTTAATCAAATTAAAATCGTTTTTAGTAAAACACTTATTTAATTAGCGAATGACTGTTGTTGACTGATCATCTATGTTGATATAAATTGTAAGACAAAGAATTGATACGCGGAAATTATAATTGAAAAATGTATCAAGCGCGCCGCAGGGGATTTTTGTGTAGTCTTTTATAAGTTTCAATATTTAAATCCGGTCAGATCTTGAAGAAAATTTCGGACATTTCGGACAATTTCGGACAAATGTGTAAAATTTCGGACATTTCGGACATTTCGGACAAGTGGGACGCCTGCCTGTTCCACCAAAACCAAAAAATCAAAATTGTTCTGGGTGTATTCAAATAGAAGTAAATGCATGCTTTGTGTATGTCGTGACTGTAGATTAGATTAGTTGTGGGTGGGACTATTACGTGACTGTATTCACAGCTGAATAAGGTGACAGCAATCATTTTACTACTATGTCATTACACACACTTATAATAAGTGCATCAAACTCTCCGTCGGGTCGTATTTACAAGCGGATTGTAGAACTAACCATTTAGGCTGATGTAGGAAGAACAACGAAAATATAACAAAGGAGAAAGTAATGGTTGAACGACTTGTGATAGTCATTTTATGCCGAAAGTAATTTTATGTAAAATTAACAAGTAGAAAGCAGAACCATGGTTAAAACAGGATACGTGTGTCTCTGGGGTGGTACTCAAAGAAAAAATGGCTGTGACTGACTATACGGTTCCCTTACCATACAGAAACAATAATCGTTGTTTGTTGAGCACATTCCATGGGGAACAATTATTTATTTGTTTAAAATTTACATGTGAGTGCATACAACAAAATGTTGATCTTTCGCGAATTCTTACCTACAATTTATTGTCATACATACCTTAAGATGGTACATATAGTGATAACAGTATACCTTCCAATCGTTATTCGAAGATAAGCAAACAGTAAACGTTCTGTGGAAATATATGTTGGGCATATTTCAGAATTGACATTAAACAAACCAGTCATTAGTCATTATAAGAAGATTCAACTAGATTCAAACACCAGCTTTTCATCTGTACGATTTATAGAACTAACAAACATTTCATTGAGGGAGTCCCATTTCGTATACGCTCATTTCGATGTATTCCACTTCACCCACAGTACAATAAATGCATTATCCAAACTAACCACTTAAATCGGATCACTGTCCTATTAACATTTCGCCTGGATATCTCCGTAAGTTTTGCTTCTCTTTTTCTGCATGGAGAAAATAATCTCAAAAGACGTGAATAGACAAGACAAAGATCATCTTTATATAATACATTTTACGGACCATTTTACGATGTCTCGCATGTTTAGGGGGTTGCAAGTAAATATATTTTCAGTTTGAATATATCGGCTAGACGAGAAACAATTCGATGTTCCGAACTAAAAGGCAAAAAAGCTAAATTGTTTGATATACGGACGAGGTTTAATGGACGACACGAATGCGAACAATTGCAGCTTCTGAAAGCATCCGGAAAATGTTATCAACACATTTTGCCTGAAACCGAAATGCGATACAGTTTAGAATCGGTGTGCTGTACACGGGTCCGTCTTTATCTAATAAACAAGGCATCAGAACAGTCGGAGCGTTTGCTGCGACTTAGCCCCGTACGACCCGTAATCCTATTTCGTCCGTAACCTTAATACGTCCGTAGCCGTAATACGCCCGGAACCCTAATACGTCTACAACCCTCTAATGCGTCTGTTACCAAAATGCAAGTCAAGTTGGGCACGGTCAAATTTACTGAAAGTGTTCATTTTTAAAATTGCGCATAGCGCAATTACTAAAGCCCGTACGAAGTACCTCTCAAACAAAACCAACAATTTACGACATTATTTTAGAAACCCAAAATTTTTTGCCAACTTTCTATTGGGTATTCAATTATCTCTCAAATGAATCAAAAACTAGCAAAATCGGATGAGATTTACTCGATTTATGTGCAAAAAGCACTAGGGCCGAGTAGCGGCCCTAGTCCAGTGACCCAAATTTGAAACTTTTTTTGCCACGTTCTATTCGGCATTCAATTGTCTCTCAAATGAAACAAAAACTAGCAAAATCGGATGAGATTTACTCGATTTATGTGCAAAAAACACTTAGGGCCGAGTAGCGGCCTTAGTCCAAGGGCCCAAATTTGAAACTTTTTTGCCATCATTCTATTCGGCATTCAATTATCTCTCAAATGAAACAAAAACTAGCAAAATCGGATGAGATTTACTCGATTTATGTGCCAAAAACACTTAGGGCCGAGTAGCGGCCTTAGTGCAAGGGCCCAAATTTCAAACTTTTTTTGCCAACTTTCCATTGGGTATTCAATTACCTCTCAAATGAAACAAAAACTAGCAAAATCGAATGAGATTTACTCGATTTATGTGGAAAAAACACTTAGGGCCGAGTAGCGGCCTTAGTCCAAGGGCCCAAATTTGAAACTTTTTTCGCCACGTTCTTTTCGGTATTCAATTACCTTCCATAAAAAACTAAATCTGGCAAAATCGGATGAGATTTACTCGATTTATGTGGAAAAAACTCTTAGGGCCGAGTAACGACCTTTGAGCCCTACCAACAAGCTCGCGTTGCATCCTACACAAAAACAATGTTCAGCAACTTTGTTCTACTCGTCAATACCTTTCATTTGATATATCACAAGCAGCTATTGCGTGAGTATTTCGGTAGATATCGTCGAAAGACTGAAAAACACCTATAGGGCCCTAGCTCTGGAAGGGCCGACCCTACCATGCCCATTTTCGAACTTGACCTTACTTTTGTCGATACCAATCGGGGAAAAAAAGAATTTTGAAAAAAGGTTGTGATTTGCTCAAGCTAGAGGGGTCACAGACGGACGGACGGACGGACATTTTTCTTATTGCGGATTCGTCATCTATGAACACCAAATCATGCTTTGCCCTTACTGTCTGCTTCCAATTCGACGTGTTACAAACGGCATATTAATCTTATAAGCCCCCAGTACTTCGTACGGGGCTAAAAATTGTCTTGGTCAAACCTGATTTCTCTCGAGTTTTGCAAGTTTTGTGGAATCCAATTTTTTGTAAGCTAAGATGGAAGCTTTTTTTTATCACCTCTTGTACTACAAGTTTCAAGTTCAAGAGATACGAGTTGAAGTGTTGAAACGTATTCGTCCGTTGAGAATATCAACTGGCAGAAACGTTCTGACAAATGTCAACCAATTGCTCACGAACTAGTACACTTGAGGCAATCAAATGCTTTAAATAAAATGCTTTTTAAATGGAGACACGTTACGTAGCGAAATGACCAAATGTTGATGTTTAAAGGGTTCGTTTTCGAACAAAGTGTAATGTCTAGTTCAAGTACGGGAATACCAAGAACTCAGCGACGTTCATTTGTAAACATTCAAAACAAATGTCTAGCTGAAGCTCATGTTACAGGTTGTGTGGATGCTTTCATAAGATATGTATATAGTAACTATGTCTGCTATCATGTATACACGACGACGCGTGTAAGCTTTAATGTATAGAACATTTATTATGGTGATTCAAAGTGCGGAGTATCATGGGAAACTTTGTTTATTGCTTTCGTTTCCATATTTTTTTTTTCTGTTGCTGCCTCTGCGAAACGAAAGAAAATTGTGATAATTTATTGATTTTGAGATGTTATAAATGGCAAGATAATTAATCTTTGAAACATATGTCACAGATTGTTATCGAGTTGATTTATCGAATATTGTTTATAATATGTAGCCTCTGGCAGTGATGCACCTTATGATTGCAATAACTTATAGACTGTTGTATCGCCGTCGTAAGTATTCAAATATGTAAAATGTAAAACTAAACCCAAAAAAAAAGAAAGGTCAATGGAATGGAAGATATTGTTGTCCCATCTCACGTAGGTGGATGGTATACGAGCCCATCGAGTGTGTCGGCTGCATCTAGTACGTCTAGTGTAAAATCGTTGTCCGTTTATCGAACACCAAATGTCGTAAAGCGTAAAAAAGCAATTCGATACAGAAATAGAGCTGCAGCACCGTATCATTTCAGGTAGAGTAAGCTGATTTGGATACGTTTTTTTTATGTTTTTCGTTTTTCCATTCACATGTGCTTGTTCTTTAGTGTTTCGGGAAAGACGGAATGAATAAATGAAAGCAAATCGCAAAAGGTCACAGGCTTTGACTATCTGATAATATGATTCTCGGTGGAGATTTTCTTAGAGAGGGATTCTTTTGAAAAACAGCCTACCGAAATCGGACGCATTTTCCAGTGGCCTGACTTTTTTTATCTGTGCCTAGAAAGGTATTCGACCCTAGAAGCCAAAACCACTTTCAAAAAAATTCTTCGAAGTTTGGGTGGCTGGTGAAAGGTGATCAAAAACCGAAAACTTGCAATTTTCTTCCAAAAATTTCTCCAGTTACGCGAGCCGTACATGGTCGTGTGGGGTATCATTAGAAAAGTAATCACACGTACTATTGAGCCGAATAGGGACTTATTGGGTTTAAAATTCATCGCCACTGAAATATGTGCAGTTGAAGTTTTCAACCGAAGACTTACACTGTTCTTACTGAAATTTCTCGAGATACACAAAATGTACATGGTCGTGTGGGGTATTTTTTGAAAGGTAATTTAATGTGCTTTTGGGCCAAATAGGGTCCTATGAAGTTTGGATGCATCTATGATGAAATATGTCCACCTAAACATTTCAACTTCTATTTCATCGTAGATGCATCCAAACTTCATAGGACTCTATTTGGCCCAAAAGCACATTAAATTACCTGTCAAATGACACCCTACACGACCATGTACGTTTCGTGTACCTCGAGAAATTTCAGTAAGAACAGTGTAAGTCTTCGGTTGAAAACTTCAACTGCACACATTTCAGTGTCGATGAATTTTAAACCCAATAAGTCCCTATTCGGCTCAATAGTACATGTGATTACCTTTCTAATGACACCCCACACGACCCTGTACGGCTCGCGTAACTAGAGAAATTTTTATAAGAAAAGTGCAAGTTTTCGGTTTTTGATCATCTTTCACCAGCCACACAAACTTCGAACAATTTTTTTGAAAGTGGTTTTGGCTTCTAGGGTTGAATACTTTTTTAGGCACAGATAAAAAAGTCCACTGGAAAATGCGTCCGATTTCGGTAGGCTGTTTTTCAAAAGAATCCCTCAGACAGTTTTTGTGGACTTTTACCTCTTAAGAGGGGAGGACGATTCGATAAAAGCGTTCGCTCCATACATTTTTACGTGCGAGAAGAAGGTCTGAAATTCGTCATTTTTAGCGTGCGCACTTACTTCCAGGATTATACTTTTCCATCACACTTTACATCTTAGGGACATTCATAAAGTGGGCACTCTAAAAATGATGAATTCCGAACCCCCTTTCTTGCACGTAATGTATGGATCGAACGATTTTGTCAAATCTCTCTACCCTCTTAGAAGCGTGTGTATTTTGTGAATGGTCCCTTATTCATCGTTTTGTTCAAATTGAATATTGTTAGTGACAGATAAAAAATCCGATTTTTTAATGCACCGAAAGACAGAGACGATGTCCAATTAAAAGTCAACTTTTTCTTGAAGAGGTCATCCAAACGATTTTTATGTAATTCTACCACCCAAGACCCTACCATCGTCGTCGACAACGATTCCAATTCGCCAAAAACTTATTCCTAATAGAAAATTGCATCGTTTCGCCCGTAATCTGACCATTGTCTGCTAAAATGTTATTCATACAAGAAAGGTATATGCGCTGTTACAGTGTGTGATCCATAATAATATATTTTAGCCGGCGTCTGAACGATTTTTTATTTCGAGTAACCAACTTTTCAATTAACATAAACTTGAACAGCTTATCCTATATGGTATACGTTCCATATCCTTTTTCAATTTGGCATTGTCCATACGGTCAGTGTCTTTTTGTATCTATATCCATATGGATCAAATGGAGTGTACAGTGTCCATAGTCTTAATGATGATAGTATTTGTCTCGATGTTATGGTTTGCGAAATAAATCTCAAGATAGCAAGCCGCACTCACACATTTATACACTCATGTCTGTTGTTTGACATCATAAATTTGATGCATGAAAATCGAGATACTATGGAGGAGAGACAATATTATGTGGATATGGATAAGCTAACCATGGCAGTACGATATACAATTTTTTTCTTCTTTCTATCTGTTATAAGCATTATACAAAAATGAAAATAAGAAGGTTTCTCTCTCTGGTTGTTATTTATGTAATAATCGGATAAAGATGTAAAAGTAATCATGATAATGGAAACCGTTTGCCTTTTTATTTTTATTTCTTTATTTGTGGGGAAACTTATGTTCGAAAGCAATTGCGAATCATTTTATTGATTCTTGAAGAAGATGAAGAAAAAAGACGTAATAATAACAAATTTTTTAAGTATTAAATTGAGTATTAGCATAAAAATGAGCTTTGTAATGCTTATATTCATTTGAATATTATAACGTTCGTATAATTTAAGTTTAATAAGATTCGTATAATATTACTAAGGTTCTTACACGGGCATTATCAACACTGAGAAAATTCTTTTTGATATTCATTTTCATGAAAGCAATGAATAAATACAAATGTGTGAGGGTTGCCAGTCTGTCGGATATGGATGAAATTTCGATATCGAAAAAGTAGACAGCCAAACGTCAGTCTTTAAGCTGTCAATTTCTATAGAATAGAGTGTTTCGAACATTTCGAACAACTTTGTCCCCGCAGCATCCCATGTAAAAAATTTAAAAAGTGAACACGAAACTAGCATAAAAGTGAAAAACTTCCGAAATGGAACACTCTATTACTTCATTGTTGAATTATCTGCGCTTTTACACCTTTTAGGTCTGCGTTTACGTTACAGTTCGTTCAAATAGTGGAAAAGAGCTTTCATTGTCAAGTTAACGGAGTGGTACGAGACGTAAGAGGCCTTAAGAGCGATAAACTGTTAACCGAAAGTGAGATTGATCAGGATTCGAGAGCAACCGTCAAACTATCGGTTTCTTAAGTTTGGATACACAAACTGACTGGACTGAGTGCGATTATAATTTTAATGCTACAACTTAAGCTTAAAGCTACAATCGCATTTAATCCGCTTTTAAAATAGTTCATCCGTTGAAATGACAGTTAAAGGTAAACAACGACCGATGAATCGAAATGAATTTCTGAGAAAGAAGTTACAACTAAACGAAGGCAACGTTGAATAGCGGTCAATTTCTCCACTGTTTACTTTACAGCTTTCGGCGAAGCACTTAAGGGGTCATTCAAATAATGCGCACGCACTTAAGGGGGGAGGGGGGTCTGAAATTGAAACTTTTTATATGGAAAATCGCGTGCGAAACGGGGGGAGGGGGTCAAAAAATGACCGCACACTGCGTGCGCACTTTATGAATGGCCCCTAAAGAATATGTAAAAGAACAGCCTTTAAATAAATGGCCTCCATGACGCAGTAGTCCAAAATTCTCATATAAATTCAGTTTTCTTATGTTAGTATAAGTCATTGCATTAAGAAGGTTTCATACAAAATGTGAGGCCAAATGACAGTTAAAAAAATATGTTCCTCTGCCTGTTGTTGGAGTGCGTTGCTTTCACGCAATCGGTGATAAAAAGAAGGTATATTTTTCAAAGGGGTGCGATTCTAGCTTTACGCAACCAGAATTAAAACGGAGGCAAAATGGAATGCTAAACTGTTTGAGTAACTGAGTGACTACGATTTCAGCTTAAGGAATTAGTAAAGCGCATTTTCCCTGAATTTTTTTCTCCTATAGGAGGAACAACTCTGGCCTGTGCTCTGAGAAAACTCATAGTTTTTTTAATGTAAAGTGTACAGTCTCTGATGACTTCACTTTGCTATTGTGATAATGAAAACTTTTGTGACAGACGAAAAATACGACGAATGGCAACCCTATGACATATGCAACGCAAATGTGGGCGAGACTATAATGTTTCAATTTGTTATTTGTCCACTTATAAAGGTCTAAGTCCTAGGTATCTCCAGTGTAGGTGTTAACGAACGGGTACATAACAATTTGAATATATTGCCGAAAATGCGATTTACGTCAAGATTTGTTTCTATTTACTTATTACCATAAGATATTACGGTTATGGTCGTAATAATTCACGAATAAATATCACCGACAATTCATTACCACCGTTGTCTCGGGCACAGTATTAATGTCTCCGTTTTTCTTATTCTAGCAAATCTGGCGATAGTGCACGGCAAATCCGACAAACACCTGATTGGAGTGAAAATGCGGTGGCAAACGATCATCTGTGGGTGCCGACTTCTGTGTCTGGTGATTTCTGCTATGTCGGTGATAGTGATTGTACGGTGAGTTTAATTCAACGATACATCCATGTTTTATGCTTTGTAATAAAAAAGAACCATCGACAGCGAGTTTTGGGGATGAAAAAGAAGCAATTTCGTTTTATGGATATGTTTCGTCTTTATGCATCATTCTCCACGAAAGTGTTCTGTTAGAGGCGATATGCATAAATCCCTTCAGCCCAATCTAGAGGGGGGTTTGGAAATTGCAGTCGTAAGCAAAAAATATCAAATTTGTGCAGTTAAAAGCATGTAGATGAGTGCAGGGACCGTAGTAAGCTCCGTGAAGGCACTCCCATGAACAGATTAATGGATTGTACACTCATACAAAAATAGAAATTCAATTCAATCGAGCTAGAGACTGACATCAAAGACAGTCCCTCGAACCGTTCGACTGTGAAGACATAATATCATATTCATGTTGAATGCATTTTCGATGCGGATATTAAATTCCTATCTATATTTGACGATTCGAAACGATTTCTGTTTGCAAAATATAAATGTAAAAGTTCATGGGTAAGCTTTGCATTATAAAAGTGAAATTTTGTGACTACATCGCAAGCAACAACAAAAAAAATTTATTGTGCAACCGTTTGTCGGCAGCATTGCCAGGGAGTATTGAATATTTTTTTCATACTTTATGCAAGAGTGAAATAACCAAGTGGTTTATTACACAACCTGAAAGTCTCGAGCGCTTGGGAAATACGAAATTTGACACTTTGAACATCGTTTGCGCGACTTTAGAACTAAAAAAAAAACCGATTATGTCAAGGTGGCTGTCTTATCGGGCTTTCTTTTAGAAGTGTTCAATGTGCTCATGCCACGAGATCCTATTGAATTATTCACAGACATAGTTTCTTCAAATTTGATAAATGACCGTTTCCCGCGGCACTCAGTTGAATAATGCAATAAAATGGGACTTCTGCTGGAAATATATTTCTTGAGAATCCCATAAAATTCGTATACTGAGTTCAACTGGAGAATATTAAAAAATGGAACCTGGTTGCGCTGCAATATATTTAATCTACGATCACAATCCATTTACCTTAATGCAGAAATCATACGTTTAATTGCTACTAAAAATGTTATGAGGTAAGGTTCAAGTTTAAACATTTTGTGAAAAGCAAGCATATCGCGATAAAGTCATTAGTTCTGTCACTTCTTTTGTTTGAAGCATCACGAGTGAGTTTGCGAGCAAAGTTGTTTCCGAATGACTGAAATACATAGCAGCAATGTATTCTGGTTTATTGCCTACTCTACGTAAAAGTTGAGTAGCACAAAGTAATTCGCTTAAAATGATCCGAAAATGTTGTTCCTGTAATGGATTATTTTCGCATGAAGTAAACTGCTATGTAATGGTCAACTTTCGCATGGGACAGGCAATAAACTTCTCTACGTCGTTTGTTTAAGCATATGTTTCAACATACTCAAGGGACCATTAAAGATACAACAAATCTTCATTTATTATTGTCGTCGTTTCTAAAAGGTTCAATTAATAAAGACCAACATGATGAGTGAGTTTCTTCTGTCTATCTAGCTCTAGCATCCACAAGGAAATTGCATACTTTTCGTTGCAATTTCGTTTAACTGGTTTACCCGATTCGAATCGAATCACAATAGTATGTTGTGTTACAAGTATTGTAATGTTGATTTTTTCAGCACTAGACCCAAGTTTTGCTGAAAAAATCTCATTACAATACGTGTAACACATCATGCTTTGTGCCAACCGAGAATTGAAATAGACAAGAGCACAAAAAATCATAATTTTCATTGTAAACAATCACTCTTCAAATTTGATCGATGACATTGCTTTGCATTTTCTCAAGCGAATGCTGTAACAACTCATACAAATTCCATATCAACACTGCTTTGAGTGTTGTAATATCACATCAAACGGATGCTGAAATAAGTCACTTTACAACACTCAAATGAGTGCTGAAAAGAGTGGCATTTCAATTCTCGGTGGCACAAAATGATGAATGAATATCACTGTCACCGTTCGAAATCTACTCACATTTCAATAAACCCAATGCAAATGTAACGTCTGCTTGTCAACACCTTAATCGTTCCAACATTCTTCTTCACTTCTAATTCTTTCTCTATTATTCTAATAGCGTCACGGATCCCGTATGAAATGTTCAGCATGTAAAATAATTGCACATGCTAGTTGTATATCTGTTTTAATGGAACGTACACAGATGGCATGTAAACCGACATTTCGAGACGTGGGCGTCCGGCAGTATCGTGAACAAACAACAACTCATCATCATTGGGTACATCGGCGAACGGAAAAGGGAAAATGTAAACAATGCGGAAAGGTATGTTGACAATTTCAGTTTTATTTTTCTTTCGTTCTCGTTGTTGTTTTTTTTTCACCCATTTTACAATTGATGTGCATTATGTGTATGAAAGTTTTACTCTGTTACTCGTGTGTGTGTGTGTGTGTGATTGTGTGTGTGTGGAGAGAGAGGTGGACTGGATGATGGCGATATGTAGGTGACTGGCCTGATCAAACGTGTGCACTGTATATAGGCAAGACGGTTCGTATATAGGTAGGTAAACGCTATCATACACAACGACATGATATCGGCCTATATTTTATTTATTTTGAGATGAAAAAAAAAATTCCCGGCGGTTTATTTTTGATTGATTTTTCTTTTGTATTTTTTCGATTGATAGATAAATATTTAAACTTTTTTTTATTGAGCGAATCTTTTATGTTTGGATTTTATGTGGGAAAAATTAGATAATTGGATTAGACACAATGAATTGTCTGTTATATTGGATATTGGAAATAAATAAACTAACACACACAGAGATGATAGATGTGAGAGCTGCCGCAAACTAGACGCTAGACTAGGGCGTCTAAAACTCGCGTACGTCCTACGTGGATGCCCTCTTGTGCTATTCTTACCATCGTCCAAGGAAAAGTCTAGGAAATAGTTATTTATGCCGTCCAGCACCAATAGTTATTTGCATCACTTGGATTGAAACCACGAAATCATGGCCATACGTTAGTGAAGGGCCGTGACGCAAGTCCGTTCACACTGAAAAATTTGACAAAAAATTTTTTCCGCAGGACTGGGGAACATATATACACGAACTTTTTGACTTTTCCCCCTTTGCTCCTACTACCCCCAAAGTATTTTATTCGTAATCTGGGCGTCCATACGAGTTCAACGAGCTATCACACGCCTCATAAGTTTAAAATTTGGCCGAGATATTAAATTTCAAAACTTGGAAACTTGCAGAAATTTGTATGAAGAAATTCATTTTCATACATTTTGAAATTGATGAATTTTACCAACCTTTGTTACTTTGTCACTTTGTCACTCTGTTACGGCGAAACTTTTTAATTTACCGGTGAATTTGGCTGAAATTTTCAGGGTATGTTAAAGACGTAATTCTAAGAAACTAATTTGAAGGAATTTTCTTAAAAGCTTATAATTTCGGAGCTATGAGCGTTTTGAGCCATTGAGCTATATGACCCATAACTCAGAAAATATAAAAGATAGAAAGTTCGTTTAAAAGACAAATTTATAGAGTTTCAGATTTTATTCGACACGTGTTTCATGGTTTTCCTAAAAAGTCGTCTATTTGGGAGCTATGAGCGTTTTAAGTGGAGCTATGTCATCCATAACTCGGAAAATATGGCAGATGGAAACTCCTGTAAAAGACAAAGTTATAGAGTTTCACATTCTAGTCGACACGTGTTTCATGGTTTTCCTAAAAAGTCGTCTATTTGGGAGCTATGAGCGTTTTAAGTGGAGCTATGTCATCCATAACTCGGAAAATATGGCAGATGGAAACCTCCTGTAAAAGACAAAGTTATAGAGTTTCACATTCTAGTCGACACGTGTTTCATGGTTTTCCTAAAAAGTCGTCTATTTGGGAGCTATGAGCGTTTTAAGTGCGAGCTATGTCAGCCATAACTCGGAAAATAAGGCAGATAGAAACCTCGTGTAAAAGACAAAGTTATAGAGTTTTAGATTGTAGTCGATACGTGTTTCATTGTTTCCCTAAAAAGTCGCTTATTTGGGAGCTATGAGCGTTTTAAGCGCGTCAAATTTTCGATTTTCGTCAAATTTTCGATATTCGTCAATTTTTCGATTTTAGTCAAATTTTCGATTTTTATCAAAGTTTTGACTTTCGTCAAATTTTCAAATTCCGCCAAAATTTTCGAATTTCGTCAAATTTTTTATTTTCGTCAAATTTTCGATTTTTGTCAAATGAAAGCTGGAAGATTCAGATCAAAGAGAAAGTTATACAGTTTTGTAAGAAGAATATTTTCGTTCAAACTGCACAATATGATTGTCTATTATCTGCGACCAAATTATAAAAAATCACAACTTACAAAAGAGCTGATATCGCCCAAAACCACTTGCAGTGGAGGTGTGACGCAAGTCCTGTTATCCACTTACAAAAGAACTGATATCGGTGTAGGTGACGCTTACAGATTCGACACGCAAAAAGGTATACGTCACAAATGGCAGCTGATGAGGAAAGTACGCGAAAGGCTTATCAACAAAAATCTTACCAGAAAAATTTTAGGAAGAAAATTATAATAAAAAAGTTTGCGTCACAAGGGGCAGATGATTCGGCTTTCTTCCGTTTGAATTCCATTTTTTAAAGGAATATATTTCACAATTTTAAAAATTTTCCTTCCTCAACATCTGCAAACTTTTTTATTATAATTTTCTTCCTAAAATTTTTCTGGTAAGATTTTTGTTGATAAGCCTTTCGCGTACTTTCCTCATCAGCTGCCATTTGTGACGTATACCTTTTTGCGTGTCGAATCTGTAAGCGTCACCTACACCGATATCAGTTCTTTTGTAAGTGGATAACAGGACTTGCGTCACACCTCCACTGCAAGTGGTTTTGGGCGATTACAGTATACGTGTGAATTCGTATACCGAGAGAATAATTTTTGCATGAATACGTATGTGTCGTCGAAACGAAGTCGAGACGCAACATACATGAGTATGCAAAAATAATTCGCGTGGGATACGAATTCACACACATACTGTGATTGAGTGGTTTCAATCCAGTGATGCACAAAATTTTACACTCGTCACACCATGAAATACACAAACAACAAAACCAAATACAATGCATTTTTATCACATTGTTACACATCGCTCAAGGTTAAACTTAAATGCATAGAAGAAGTATAAGAAAAAAGACGAAACCGAAAATACGCGATACAAAGACGAACGAGTCGATCGTTCGATGTGCATCACACTACTCGTTGATACGGAGAGTAAGCTCCGCCTTCGTATCAAATTTCTCTCTTTGACGAATAACATAAACAAACTCCACCATTAAGGAAAACATCGCCTGGATCCCTAGACCTGTTTGCAAGGTCTGCTGAGAGAGAACTAAAAAAGTGTGGTTTCCGATAACTTTTGACGCGTGATATTCAGTGTTTTCATGGTTTGGCAGGGTAAATTCTTTTTTAGGCTTTGGGGAATCTGGCACACGCGATCATAGTATGCGCCCTTTTAAATATTACACGTAACGAAAGTCATGACTTGAGTATGTTTCAGATAACTTACTGTATTATTGCTGCATAATAGCAACGCAAAAGATCTAATTCAAATTTGTCTTTTGTTATCTTGTCAAACTTGACAGGAGAAGAAAAGAATTAATTGAATTAGGATATGAATGTGGTGTACAATAGCGTTTGAATTTTAGGAACTGGCCAAATTAATAATCCCAAAAATTCAGAAAGCAACCCAAGAAAACCTAATAAATCCTTCAAAATTCTTAAGTTCTAGAGCTGGGAGCATGGTGAGCATGTGCAGTGACAGGATATTAGGAACTAAACCTACTACCACTTCAATAATTCAATAAATCCAGCAGAGAATTCAGAAAACATCAGAAATCATTCAGTTCTAGAACTGGGAGCATATTTCCGTGTAATTATTAAACCCAGCTACGCCTCTAGTTACTGACATTTACGGACAACACAGCTTAAAGTTGATACGTAGATATTCGAAACGAATAAAATTTTCGATATGTTCTTACATGAAGAACATTGGAAAAACATGTGGTTACTTCACTGTTATTGACATATCACCAAAACACGCTCACCAAATAATAATAAAAAAAACAGAAATGTAGCTCTTTAAATTCTGAAGAAAGTTTTTGTGAATTTTCAATCTTTCTATCGGTTTCGGGAATTTTCCTTTGAGAAAAAAATATTTTTCGACTTTGACCATTTTTTCCCGCCATTTTGGATTTAAATGTCAAAATAGAAATTACGCCGAAAATTGTTTTGAACTTTTTTCTATAATTTATCCTTTGCAAGTAGATAGATATCGTGACAGTTGGTATCAAAAGTCTGTCTATTCCATTTGTCAAAGTGACGTTTTAAACGTCAAACCAAAAAATTTTATCCAAATAATCACAAAATCATTTATTTTTCTATAAGTCTATTCCACTGATAGAATTGAGGAAAAATGAGCGACTTCGTAACTATTTGGCATAAACATTTTGGCTTGACCTTTAAAACGTCATTTTGATAGATGGAATAGATCGACTTTTGATGCCGACTTTCACCCTTCTCGTTTCTGAATGAAAAATCATAGTGATGAAAGTGACATAACGGCAGCTCGCGGGTTGCCGCCCCACATCATTTTAGAATCAGAAATAGATATGAAACAACCTACAATCATCGTTAGAACGATTTCGTAATATGCAAGATTAAGCGCTTAGCCGAAGCAGTTCCACGAATAGCATTTTATCAAAACTAGTTAAGTCCATTTTTCACGTATAACATGAGAGACTATTAATGTTAGAAGAGTGAAGAGAATATGGGATTTAACTGTTTTTGATAAAACACTCAATTAGATACGTTTAAATGTTATGCTGGTTTAGGACTTTCCAACAAAAGAAATTCTGTGAATAGCTGCGTATCTACAATTTTGTCCATCTTGTGATTTCCCAGAGACGTTTACCGTTACTGGCTTTATTTGGTATAGAAATATAGCCGATAACGATTCTGCGAATGGCAAGAAGATTTTCGTCTAGCCGGCTGTTCCAGAAATAAAAAAAGAAGAATGAAGCTGGTCGAGATATTAAAAAGAAAAAGAAGAAAAAAAAACGAAATCATCCCTAACAACCGGATTTATTCAAAATAGAAAAGCATAAGAAAAGAAAATATTTAAAGTAGCAGAACATTATTGAGACTAACAACAGCTGAAGGCGTCGGCTTCAAAGCGGTTTAGTATCACCATTTTCTTTCTTTTAAATTGGTTGTTTGTCATCGTATTACCAAAGAATCATGTGGGCATCAAATGAAAAGAAATTGACACTTGATGAAAATAACATTGAGAACGTCTGATCTGTGAACTGTTTACTTACGACATGTATATAACACGACATGTAATAACGTATTTGCTAGCGAATGACTTTTATATTCCCATGCAATGTTGTGATATGTACATTTCTTTTCGACGAATACCAATTCGGTATTTATCTAAAGGTAAGCTTTTTCCATCTGAAGCACCTTCATCAGTCACATAGATTTTTAACAACGATTTTTATACCATTTTTATACTAAGTGCAACGCATTATACATACGTCGAACATAACGACGTTAGTCATTTTTTCTATTTCTCCCTTTCGGTATCACAAAGTGATTATGTGACTTCTGTACTGTTTTGAACACAGAAAGCATTTTCGATTTTCTGACTGCTCTCTTTTGCCATTTGAAATAACATTGAAAAAGAGAATAATAAGAGAGAAACGAAGAAGAAATGAAAATGCTTGATTTTATGCGTACGGAATAGGTGCCGAAGCTTATGTAAACAAGATTGATTTAATAGTTGTTTGTTATGTGAGAAGACAGAATAGTAAATTCCAACGAGAACGAAAGTTTGCGGCCAGAGCGAAGCGAGACAGCTTTTATCCACGAAACGAAAACATGAATTTTCAGCCTGTCTCCCCTTCTAAGCTTCTACTGGGATTTAATATACAGCTGCACTTGTTGATAAATAGTTACAATTACAGGAGCTAGAGGCTCAAGCACACACGAGAGTGTTTGCGAGTAACATGACGTTGTATGCGAATTAACGAATTACACAGCAGCCTTCACTGTCTTCTAGTTTATTGTCTGAGCCATGTGAAAGTTGAATATGATAATAGGCCTGTTCATTTTAGAGAAATAGTCTCAAATTCATCTGGCATGGTGTCTATCTGGTCCGGAAGGCTAAAATATTGGACCCGTATTTTTTTAGAATTTTAAAAAATAGTTTAGATCTGGGGAGCGAAGCATTTGTTCAAATGTACGAATGCGTTGGTTAGAAGAGTAAAAAAGATATACACCATCATTCTCCCTCTTCTAACCAACGCTTTCGTACATTTGAACAAATGCTTCGCTCCCCAGATTTAAACTATTTTTTAAAATTCTAAAAAACAAGGCATCAGAACAGTCGGAGCGTTTGCTGCGACTTAGCCCCGTACGACCCGTAATCCTATTTCGTCCGTAACCATAATACGTCCGTAGCCCTAATAAGCCCGGAACCCTAATAAGTCTACAACCCTCTAATGCGTCTGTTACCAAAATGCAAGTCAAGTTGGACATGGTCAAATTTACTGAAAGTGTTCATTTTTAAAATTGCGCATAGCGCAATTACGAAAGCCCGTACGAAGTACCTCTCAAATAAAACCAACAATTTACGACATTATTTTAGAAACCCAAAATTTTTTGCCAACTTTCCATTGGGTATTCAATTACCTCTCAAATAAAACAAAAATTAGCAAAATCGGATGAGATTTACTCGATTTATGTGCAAAAAACACTTAGGGCCGAGTAGCGGCCTTAAACCAAGGGCCCAAATTTAAAACTTTTTTGCCACCATTCTATTCGGCATTCAATTATCTCTCAAATGAAACAAAAACTAGCAAAATCGGATGAGATTTACTCGATTTATGTGCAAAAAACACTTAGGGCCGAGTAACGACCTTTGAGCCCTACCAACAAGCCAGCGTTGCATCTTACCCAAAAACAATGTTCAGCAACTTTGTTCTACTCGTCAATACCTTTCATTTGATATATCACAAGCAGCTATTGCATGCGTATTTCGGTAGATATCGTCGAAAGACTGAAAAACACCTATAGGGCCCTAGCTCTGGAAGGGCCGACCCTACCATGCTCATTTTCGAACTTGACCTTACTTTTGTCGATACCAATCGGGGAAAAAAAGAATTTTGAAAAAAGGTTGTGATTTACTCTAGCTAGAGGGGTCACGGACAGACGGACAGACGGACATTTTTAGCCCCGTACGAAGTACTGGGGGCTTATAAGATTAATATGCCGTTTGTAACACGTCGAATTGGAAGCAGACAGTAAGGGCAAAGCTTTTGGTTATGTTCATAGATGACGAATCCGCAATAAAAAAAATGTCCGTCCGTCCGTCCGTCCGTCCGTCCGTCCGTGACCCCTCTAGCTAGAGTAAATCGCAACCTTTTTTCAAAATTCTTTTTTTCCCCGATTGGTATCGACAAAAGTAAGGTCAAGTTCGAAAATGGGCATGGTAGGGTCGGCCCTTCCAGAGCTAGGGCCCTATAGGTGTTTTTCAGTCTTTCGACGATATCTACCAAATTTGCACGCAATAGCTGCTTGTGATATATCAAATGAAAGGTATTGACGAGTAGAACAAAGTTGCTGAACATTGTTTTTGGGTAAGATGCAACGTGGGCTTGTTGGGAGGGCTCAAAGGTCGTTACTCGGCCCTAATTGTTTTTTGCACATAAATCGAGTAAATCTCATCCGATTTTGCTAGTTTTAGTTTTTTATGGAAGGTAATTGAATACCGAAAAGAACGTGACGAAAAAAGTTTCAAATTAGGGCCCTTGGACTAAGGCCGCTACTCGGCCCTAAGTGTTTTTTGCACATAAATCGAGTAAATCTCATCCGATTTTGCTAGATTTAGTTTTTTATGGAGTCTAATTGAATACCGAATAGAATGATGGCGAAAAAAGTTTCAAATTTGGGTCCTTGGACTAAGGCCGCTACTCGGCCCTAAGTGTTTTTTGCACATAAATCGAGTAAATCTCATCCGATTTTGCTAGTTTTTGTTTCATTTGAGAGATAATTGAATGACGAATAGAATGATGGCAAAAAAAGTTTCAAATTTGGGCCCTTGGACTAAGGCCGCTACTCGGCCCTAAGTGTTTTTTGCACATAAATCGAGTAAATCTCATCCGATTTTGCTAGATTTAGTTTTTTATGGAGTCTAATTGAATACCGAAAAGAACGTGGCGAAAAAAAATTCAAATTTGGGCTCTTGGACTAAGGCCGCTACTCGGCCCTAAGTGTTTTTTGCACATAAATCGAGTAAATCTCATCCGATTTTGCTAGATTTAGTTTTTTATGGAGTCTAATTGAATACCGAAAAGAACGTGGCGAAAAAAGTTTCAAATTTGGGCCCTTGGACTAAGGCCGCTACTCGGCCCTAAGTGTTTTTTGCACATAAATCGAGTAAATCTCATCCGATTTTGCTTGTTTTTGTTTCATTTGAGAGGTAATTGAATACCCAATGGAAAGTTGGCAAAAAATTTTGGGTTTCTAAAATAATGTCGTAAATTATTGGTTTTATTTGAAAGGTACTTCGTACGGGCTTTCGTAATTGCGCTATGCGCAATTTTAAAAATGAACAGTTTCAGTAAATTTGACAATGCGCAACTTGATTTGCATTTTGGTAACATACGCATTAGAGGGTTGTGGACGTATTAGGGTTCCGAGCTTATTAGGGCTACGGACGTATAATGGTTGCGGACAAAATTGGATTACGGGTTGTACGGGGCTAAGTCGCAGCAAACGCTCCGACTGTTCTGATGCCTTGTTTTTATTGCGGATTCGTTATCTATGAACATAGACAAATGCTTTGCCCTTACCGTCTGCTTCCAATTCAACATGTTACAAACGGCATATTAATCTTATAAGCCCTCAGTACTTCGTACGGGGCTAAAAATACGGGTCCAATATTTTAGCCTTCCGGACCAGATAGACACCATGCCAGATGAATTTGAGACTATTTCTCAAAAATGAACAGGCCTAATATGACAAAGAAAATAATTGGATCATTTTCGCAATGATCAACATTCGTATGGGGTCAATAATAGTACATTATATCCTTGTTTGGAGATTTTTCCAATCAATCTCCAAACGTTAGGCATTTTACTTGCGAAGCTCTGCGAAAATGAAAACTATCGCAAGTGTCAACGGAAAATTTCATTTTCGCAGGTCGCTGCAAGTGAAAGCTTTTATTTCCTTAGTTTTGCTTAGTTTTACCAATGAAAGTGGGTGGAAATTCTTCTTTAGTCGGACAATGAAAAATTTGTTTCTGTTGGGTCAATTTTGTCACGTTGTTGTTAAGTTTGGTAAAAGCTCTGCTATAGAATTCCGTTTTATTAAAAAAGTTGAAAATTGTTTCAATTTGTTCAAATTACTAATTTTTAAAAATTTAACATGAATTCGTGTTCATCCAAAGTTTCGAAAATGCATTTCATTTATGTAATTATTGACTTGACTATAACATTTAATTCTCATATTCTAATATATTTCTGGTCGACTTTTTGTTTGTTTAAGCTACACTGAAAATAATAGAAAAATTCATAAAATTTTTACTATTGAATTTGTCGATCGCTTGCAGTAATTTTTAATTACGAAATCATTCATGCACTCCGATTCAAACAGAGACCATTCTGATAAAATTGGCTATACGCCGCCTCCGGTGGTATTGTTTTATTATTTTCAATTGTTTATCGGAAAGTACGCGGATACTGTTTGGAATTCGATAATAATTGAATGTTAAATTTTTGTTAACATTTTCGTGCTTTTCGATTCAATTGGACGAATTCGATGATAATTACATCGAAAAGTGCACAATATATCTTTTGTAGTAAATACGGGACGGACGCAAAGTCTCAATCTTCATTTTATTCTGGAGAGTGGATATTAAGTGTCATATACTTTATGGATGGAGACTAGATACTATTCGCCACAATAAATGTTTCGGAACTAGTAGTGGAACTGGGAACCTTTTTGTTTCATTTAACAACCATCGTTCAATTGATTTTACTTTTTTGATTTTTCTTAACCTCTCACACACAATGACTGAGTTGTAGGGCTATTTTTGTTAAGAAAAAGGTGGTCAACAAATGTCTCTTTATATAAAGGGTGCAGAGGTCGTATATGGAAATATCCTGGTAGAAAACACCCCCAAAGCGTCATTTAACAAACGATTTTCCTTTTTTCTTATTTATTTCAGCTTCAATTTTTCTTTCGTAATACATTTTTATCTGTAAAACTTATCACCATTTCGTACATTTCAGTCGTTGCAAGCCAAACTTTCATTCAGTTCGAAGGAAATTGTTGCGTTATCTTGTGCCTGGTGCAAGTCATCATATCATAATAAAGAATCGTGTTTCAATTCAGATCTTATTGGAGAGGAATGTACATTGGGTGAGTGTTTTTAATAAATTTTTATTCAATCACGGAAACAGTCGTCGTTCACATTTTTGTATTATCTTGTCGATTCATATGCTGAAGAGGCGACATCGTTTTATAAATGTATAGGTTTTGACTCTTGGTGATGCTTCGTTTTCTGCCACATGTCGCACACTTTACGGTTTAAAACGAGCCGTCAGAACAGTCGAAGCGTTTGCTGCGACTGAGCCCCGTACAAACCCGTACATCTATTGCGTACGTGACCCTAGTTCGTCCGTCGCCCTACTCTTACCGTAAGCCAACTGCGCCCGTAAACGTCGGTAAAGTAAAATTCTTATGAAATGTGTACGTCTTAAAAATTGCGCATAGCGCAATTACGAAGCCCCGTACGACGTTCCTTTCAAATGTAACAAACGAATTGACCTAAAATTAAGTAAGTATCATTTTCACCGATTTATATTGATTTTACAAAAATCCAAAATGGCGGCCGACGGCCATTTTGTTAGGAGGTGGAAAGTAGTACGGCTGCTTTACATTCGTTAGTACCTTTCAAACAAAAAAAAAATTTGAAATTCGGTCAAAGTTTACTCGAGATATTAACAAAAAACACCACCTTCACTGTACGGCCGAGTAGCCACATATAAGCTCACTCCAAGAGACCTAGCTCACGCTCCGGTGAATCGAATTTCATAAATTTTTTTTTCCCTGATTGGTACGGTCAATACCTATCTAATAAAGCAAAATCCATCTAAATACGTTCAAATTTGGCCAACCTACAAGCAAAAACGGCTTGCCGCCCTGTACCTAGTTCACACCAAGGGGTCTAACTCACGAGTCGGTCATCCAATTTTCATAAACTTTTTTTTGTCAATCGGTATTGTAAATACCTTTCATTTGACGTATCACTTACAAGTGTAGTGCTTAAATGTCTGGAGATATCGTCGAAAAACAGTTAGGCACTTATTGGGCCCCAGCTCCGGAAGGGTCGACCCAAAATCGCCCATCTTCGAACTTAGCTTCACTATTTTGACTATCTTTCAGGGGAAAAAAAAATTTTTGAAATCGGATTTGATTTACTCAAGATATCGACGTGACAGACGGACGGACGGACAAAATTTTTATTGCGGATTCGTTATCTATGAACATAGGCAAACACTTTGCCCTTACCGTCTGCTTCGAATTCCATCAATTACACACGGCATCGTAATCCTATAAGCCCCTTCGTACTTCGTACGGGGCTAAAAATTATTTAAGTTTTATGTGCTATACGACGACAGGCCGATTAAAAGTAAATTGAAGCCAAAAGTGAAAGACTCAATTTTCATTATATATAACGAGTGTGTATATGCCTTTAGCACGATAATCAAATCTTCAGCGAATCACAAAAATTATGGAAACCCAAGTTTGCGGTGAATTTATGCCATATTTCGTTTGATGAAGCGTTCACGATGTCCATAGAAGTAATAGGACGTGGTTAATATGAAAGCATGGTCTTTGTGAAAGTATTGCACCACTGCAAAAAATTCTATTAAAATCGTTAAACATCCACCGTTTACGCTACAACAATGGAAAAAGAGAACAGTTTTCATTGTTATTTCGAAAACGGTGACCAAACCGGAGTGACTGCGAATCGGGCTTAAAGATCTCTGCGCTATTACGCCCTATAGCTCTCTGTTTGGACAACAATGGAAGCATCTCCCACTTTTAATTGTTAAATAGAAAACGGAGTGTTTAACAGCGTAAGTGCTCTTACAGCTTAAAACACGTATCGCAAAAGTTCCGTTTTGTCTTCTCTTTTGCTCAGTAAACTTAAACATGGAGCAACCGTTTAAACCGGTGGCCGTTTTCGATGATGAGGCAATCTGTTCTTTGTCACCTCGATCCGTTGAGGGAGCCGATGTCACCTATGTATGAACAAAACAAATAGATGACGTCGTCGTATAAGGTGCATCAAAACATGAGTACATCTTGGGCATTAAAAGTTGTATACGCATCTTGTGGACGGTTGATTTTGAGGGATTCTTTTGAAAAACAGCCTACCGAAATCGGACGCATTTTCTATTTGAATTTTTTATATGTGCCTAGAAAGGACTTCGACCCTAGAAGCCAAAACCACTTTCAAAAAAATTCTTCGAAGTTTGTGTGGCTGGTCAAAGGTGAGCAAAAACCGAAAAATTGCAATTTTCTTACAAAAATTGCTCCAGTTACACGAGCCGTACAGGGTCGTGTGGGGTGTCATTAGAAAGGTAATCACATGTACTATTGAGTTGAATAGTGTCTTATTGGGTTTAAAATTCATCCACACTGAAATATGTGCAGATAAAGTTTTTAACCGAAGACGTACACTGTTCTTACTGAAATTTCTCGAGGTACACAAAATGTACATGGTCGTGTGGGGTATCATTTGAAAGGTAATTTTATGTGCTTTTGAGCCAAATAGAGACTAATGTGGTTTGGATGCATCTATGATGAAATATGGACACTTAAACATTTCAACTTCTTTTTCATCGCATATGTATCCAAACCACATAAAACTCTATTTAGCCCAAAAGCTCATAAAATTACCTTTCAAATGATACCCCACACGACCATGTACATTTTGTGTACCTCAAGAAATTTCAGTAAGAACAGTGTACGTCTTCGGTTAAAAACTTTATCTGCACATATTTCAGTGTGGATGAATTTTAAACCCAATAAGACCCTATTCGGCTCAATAGTATATGTGATTACCTTTCTAATGACACCCCACACGATCCTGTACGGCTCGTGTAACTGGAGAAATTTTTGTAAGAAAATTGCAACTTTTCGGTTTTTGCTCACCTTTGACCAGCCACACAAACTTCGAAGAATTTTTTTGAAAGTGGTTTTGGCCACTAGGGTCGAAGTCCTTTCTAGGCACATATAAAAAATTCCAATAGAAAATGCGTCCGATTTCGGTCTTCTGTTTTTCAAAAGAATCCCTCTTTAGGCACTTTCGATTGTCGCCCTTACTTCGTTCGGGCTTCAAATCGCGAAATTACCGAAAATATACCGTCGACAACAGACACGTAAATAACTATTTTCTCCTTTCAGTACTTGTATTCTTTAGATTTTTTTGCACTTCTACGAGATACAGAGAGTTTACTCAACTGAACCGGAAATGCTTAGAAATTATGAACATTCCACTCATATTTTATTTATTGTTGCCTATTGAGAAGGTCTACTCATTTTCCACGTAAAGTTTTTGTTTTTCTTTTTTGTTTCTTTCAAATACAAATTCAATGCAAATCGACTGAATGGAACTTTTAAATAAATATAGCAACTTGAATAAAACTTGCATAGCCCGAAGGAGTTTTCCATTTTTAAAAATTGGTTTAGTGCTATAAATAAAGTGGTTCGGTTGTACTATAGATATATTCTAACCTTGTTGGTTCAATTCTATTCTTGCTGGTATAATATATTGCATATAAATACATAGGTGTAAGTATCGTGGGTGTATAAAATTTAAGTGAAAGATGTTTTCCATTTTATGTGCACAAGTTCGTATTAAAATCATTTAATTGATTAAAGTATCCCTTTATTTTACGTTAAAAGCAGACTGTCTGCAGAGTGCAGACCATATATTATTAGTTGAGTTTCTTACGTTTTCCCTGCTCTTATCGGAACAAGTAACATTTACGAAAGAATTCTGAAACTGAAATGAAAAGAACTTCGATACACATCAGATTGAGTTCATTTCGCCCCTTTCATCTAGTCAATAGATTGAAAGAAAATCTTGAATTTGTCGAAATGAGCAATCTCTCTCCTCAAAATGCGACGCGAATGCTTCCATGCGTGATTACCAAAGTGGCGATCTTTTCGCTAAAACGGGGCATTTGAAAAAGTTCACATTCTAGTGCGTGATTCCATTATTAGAAACATAGCTAACGCCAACCCGTACGAAACACCTACTCGTATCAAAAGCCTTTAATGTGAAACTCTTCATTTCTCTTACTTCATTTTCTGAAAAACTATTCTCCCTTTAAAATCACTTACATTATCCACTCTTTGCCTTGTTATCATATACAACTAAATTGCCGGAGGCAATATAGACAGCCCCGTACGAAGACAAATTTCATAAATTCCTATTTAAACAGCTATATACCGCTATATTTACCTATATTTTCCTATAAATAAACATTTCACAGAAGAATATGCTATTATATAGCTCTATATGCCTGTATATAGCTCAATATAGCTGTATATAGGTATATATAGATGTCCGTATATGGAATCCCTGAAACCCCACACACATAACAAATTATTTCCATGTTTACAGAAACTCTCTAAGTATCATTTTTCCCAAGATATTTCTATTTTACTAAAATCCAATATGGCCGCCGGCAGCCATTTTGTTAGGAGACGCTTTACATTCGTTAATACCTTTCAAACAAAAAAAAATTCATGAAATTCGGTCAAAATTTACTCGAGATATTGACAAAATACACCACGTTCACTGTACTTCCGAGTAGCCAGATAAGAGCTCACTCCAAGAGACCTAGCTCACGCTCCGGAGAACATAATTTCATAAACTTTTTTTTCCCTGATTGGTACGGTGAATACCTATCTAATAAAGCTAAAACAGACGAAATATGTTCAAATGTGGCCGACCTACAAGCAAAAACTGCTTGCCGCCCTGTGCCTGTTCCACACCAAGGGGTCTAACTCACGAGTCGGTCATCCGATTTCCATAAACTTTTTTTTTGTCGATCGGTATTGTAAATACCTTTTATTTGACGTATCACTTACAAGTTTAACGTTTAAATGTCCGGAGATATCTTCGAAAAACCGTAAAGCACTTATTGGGCCACAGCTCGGGAGGGGTCGATCCAAAATCACTCATTTTCGAACTTAGCCTGTCTTTTGACATTACCAAACGGAAAAAAAAAGAATTTTCAAAATCGGATGCGTTTTACTCAAGTTATCGTGCAGACGGACAGACGGACAGACGGACAGACGGACATTTTTTTTTCGCGGATTTGGCATCTCTAGACAACCACAATAGGTTTCCCCTTACTCAGGGAGTCCAATTCGACGTGTTACAAACGTATGCGTAAACCTATAAGACCCCAGTACTTCGTACGGGTCTAAACACCACCGTAATCATTGTTAAATCGCTTGAACTAAACGGATCCCTTCGATTTTCCCATTCTTCACTAGTCGGTGATACTGAAATTGTTGTCGCAAAAGTACTGTGAAGTTCAACGATCTGTTCTAATATCAGGGATTCTGGAATATCTACCTCGTCTTCTCGATCAAAACGTTGTATTATGACCTTTTTCGGTATCCCATTTTACACAAATTGTAAAGTAATGTTAAAGTTCTAAAGAGGATAAATCGACACATGAACCCGTACTACTATTAAATGTTGTATATACAGCCACTATATATATCAATTTCTCGAAAGTTTGTTATTATTTTGCGACAGCAATACTACTTAACAAGTTCAAACTGTTACACCAATTTTCCCATTCAATCACGTACTCTATACGAAGTTTGTACAACTAGAATTTCGTCCCGACACCGATGACTCGTAATGCGATTTATGTGGAACGTTTCCAACTTATTTATTGCATTTATTTCCTTTTTGTCCTTTATTGCATTAAAATGGATTTTAAAATGAATTTCGTCCAATTTTCTCAGGATCTCATTCAAACATTATTGTGCCGCCATCATGGATAGTTAAGCTACCACGTAAAGGTAATTTTAAGTCTTCGTTACGAAAATCTCCGAAAAAGAAGGCAGCTGGTAAACGAAAATCGAAGGAGAAGGAATCAAAAACATTTGTCATCAAACCGATTCCAACGGCAAATGTGACCCCAGTTTTGGTGTTCATCAATCCAAAAAGTGGCGGCAATCAGGTCAGTACAAAAACTTAACAATGAGGAGGAAACGAAAGTTTTGTTAAAGAAAGAAGTTCAATTGAAAATGAAATGAGAGGGATAACAAAGTCAAAACTGGGAAAAGGTGTCGGGAAATTGAATTACCGTAATATCCGCATCGATAAGGAACGATTGAAACAGAGAAATCGAAATAACCCGTCCAACGTAAATTAATGTTTCGAGTGTTTGAACACAAACAGTGGAATCGCCAGTCATTTAATCAGTGTACTCTGACTGCCCATTCAGAGATTACCTGCACTAAGAAGTTTTGTGAAAGTACTCAACTCTCCTAATGTTTCCCCGTAAGTTACAATACTTCAAATATTAGAACTCATCAAATGCTTTCAACTCTCCGAAACTTACAACGTCGCTGAAGTTGCAACTACTCGAATGCTTCAACCGAAAGCTCTATAGAAATCTCAGATGATGATTCCATATTTGATCTTTTCGACTTTCAAAACTTTCTATTACACAACGTATACTACAGCCAGTAAATCATTTTGTTGTGCACATCTTGCATCAGCTGGTGAACAATGTAACGTTCGTTTACTTTGTGTTTGTGCTTGATGTTCTCTTTTTATGAGTGTGTAGGTCGCATGACAAGGAAATGCAGATTCTACTAAAGACGATACCAGCTGGATGAAAACCAGCTGTTGCTAGATGTGCATAGCCACATTATTTTCTTCCTGTCCTTTTCATTTCCAAATTGTTTCAGGGAGCAAAATTGTTGCAAAAATTTCAATGGCTGTTGAATCCGAGACAAGTGTTTGATTTGACTCAAGGCGGACCAAAATTGGGGTAATTGTTGACACAAACAACAAGATTTAAAATTGCAAGACTATAATTCAATCTTTCCTACAATTAAACAGTCTGGAGATGTTTCGCAAAGTTCCTCAGTTGAGAGTGTTGGCCTGTGGCGGTGACGGTACAGTAGGCTGGGTACTATCCATTCTAGATGTAATTGGAATATCACCAGCGCCGGCAGTAGGCGTTCTTCCATTAGGAACCGGAAATGATTTGGCTAGAGCGCTTGGATGGGGCGGGGTAATTTTCCGATTATTATTTGATTTTTTTGTGGTTGCTACTGCAACTAAAACGCAAATATTATCCTTTGTTTCGTTAGGGATATACCGACGAACCGATTGGGAAAATACTGTCGAACATAGCCGATTCAGATACGATACTATTAGATAGATGGAGTTTAGATGTGACACCAAATCCAAATGCCGAGCAACAGCACGATGAGGGGAAAGATAAGCTGCCTTTGAACGTAGTTAATAATTATTTTTCATTTGGCGTAGATGCCCACATTGCCTTAGAATTTCATGAAGCACGAGGTAAGTCGTGGAACAATTTGTCGATTGTGTACGACATGAGAGACTGAGAATTTTGTTGTGTGTTGCAGAGGCGCATCCAGAGAAGTTCAACTCTCGATTGCGCAATAAAATGTTTTATGGTCAAGCTGGTGGAAAGGATTTGTTGCGACGTAAATGGAAAAATCTGGCCGATATGGTCACACTAGAATGCGATGGCAAAGATTTAACCCATAAACTCAAGGAGCATAAGGTGCATGCCATTGTGTTCCTAAATATTCAAAGTTATGGCGGCGGTACGCATCCATGGAATAACTCCGGCGGTCAATATAAACCAGCCACGGATGATGGATTAATCGAAGTGGTTGGCTTGACCACTTACCAGTTACCATTGCTACAGGCTGGCGGCCATGGTACTTGTATAGCGCAATGCAAGTCAGCAAAAATAATTACTTCAAAGACAATCCCGATGCAAGTGGATGGTGAAGCGGCCAAGCTGAAACCGTCCATCATCGAGCTCAATTTACTTAATAAGGCTGTGATGCTAGCAAAGAAGAAACCAGGACGTACGAATGTTCAGTAAGAATCGGTTTCAATGGATGCGCTTGGCGCGGTGGAACGGCACTTGGTGTAAAGTAAAAACTTTTTTTTTTTGGTTTCTTTGTCTCTTTAGGTTATCTGGATTTGAGCCGCTTTTTGTTAGCATACATAAAATTTCAATGACTGATTACGAACAATATCACTACGATAAGGATCGCCTCAGTCAATCAGCAATTAATCTTGGAAATATCGAAGTAAATCCCATATCCGATTTGGAGCAAATAAGAAATGTAATTAACAAATTCTGTGATGAAATACCCGAATCTCCGAAGCTGTCGGCCGACTGGTGTTTTGTAGACTGTAATTCACGATTCGAAATCAACTCCGAAAGACACAAATTTCTCTGACCAAAAAAAAAACCCATTCTTCCATTTCAGCCTGTACTGCTGAACGCTTCTTTCGAGTGGATCGAGCTCAAGAGCATTTGCATTACGTGACGGACATTGCCAATGAAATTATCTTCATCCTAGACTCCGATTCTCCGACAATGCCACAAACGCCCGACGACGATGGATTAGCGTCGCCTAGTTCATTGCTTCGGAAACACACGAACTACAGCTCGGAATCGAGTGAAAATCTGGACAAAGAATCTCGTGAGGGAACGCCGTCGACACCGAATAAACAATTTTTCAACCGGTCGCTGTCCGGTCCGGGTTCGGGTGCCACATCCGATTCGTTGTCACCGTGCGCGGATTGTACATCCAGAAAATGTAAATTTAATTTTTTGTTTTTACTTTTTGAGCTTTTCGGTTTTGTTCTCTCGTTTGCATGGGATTGTTTTCCTCTTTTTTATCGTTATTCAGGCTCGCAGGCATCGCAAAGTTCGCAGGGATCGCAGAACAACGATTCCTTGACCGTTAGTAGAGATGATCTGTTAGGCGGTGAACGACAAATGGAACCAGTGGTCAATTTTAAACGGTAAGTACACGGAAAATTTCTTAGGTTTTGTTTCTTCTTCTCCTTCTTTTTGAGATATACATGCACGGGTGACACCTGCACGAAATGACAAAATTACTTTTTCTTTGTTCACAAACTTTTCTTTAAAAAAAAATCGGATGGTGTGAAGAAAGATCAGAGCTACTAATTCAACACGGAATTTCGAATCTCTCGAAATCGATAAAAAAAATGAGTTGAATGTCTGTCTGTAAGCGCAGCAGGGAATTGTAGATGACGTACTTGTTTAAACGTTTTTTATGAGTGGGAGATTTGTAATGAATCTATCCGAAGGTATGGTGTTGCCTCACGTAGCTGCGAAAATGATGAAGAATATCGTCGGTTCATTTTGCGAGAATTCCTTGGTGATAATCAACTTTGTCATGGGACAGACAATAGACCACACTGGGTGCTACGGAAGTAATTCATTAATTCGGAAACGACCGCATTTTCCAGCGGACATTTTTATGTGTGCTTAGATAGGTATTGGTCTCTAGAAGCCAAAAACATTTTTTAAAAAAAAGTTTTTCGATGCTTGAATGCCTAGTGAGAGGTGGTCAAAAACATCGGGCGCATCCAGCTACACGAAACGCACAAAGTCGTCAAGGGTGTTATTCTAAAGGTGATTGCATCTACTTTCGGGGCAAATAGGGTCTTGCTGGGTTTAAAATTCATCCACACTGTGTTATGAGCGGTTGAAAGTAGGGGTAAAAAAGCGACTATTTCGTCGAACTTCTAATGGTTGCCGTGTAGTGATCGATCTGCAGAAAAACCATAAAACTGTCCCTTATTGCTTGCTGCGGGTCTCAGCTTTCTAATTACACCAAACATGGATGTGTAGTGACACGAAGAAGTCACCTTTGAAGTGTAAATTTGAGGCTCACAAGCTCTGCTCGAAGATCTACGAACATCGAAAAGATTTGATCAAAAATATTTTTTCTCGACCATTTACAGTTGCTGTCTCACTATTTCGATCACGACAAACATTAACCAATACAAACAACAAAATACTGTTCAACAGTTCAATAGTCGCATTTTTACCCCTTTCAACTGTAGTGTGGATGAATTTTTACACCCAACCAGACCCTATTTCTCCCATGCAATTACCTTTCAAATAACACCCTCCTCCCAACTTTTATGTCATCAATTTTCGACCACTAGGCACACAAGCATCGATGAATTTTCCCTCCCACATGATACTCGTAAACTCACTCGTCCGTTTTTGAGCAACTTGCTTCTGTTTTTCGACAAGTGTAGTTGTACATATACCTCGCCTTTGGCTCGAACAAACAAACGCTACACAAAGACAGTTGCTCAAAAAACACACTTGTGAGTCCGATTTTATCATAAAAGTCGTGCGATAACATGTACTGAATTACTTTCGCAGCATCCAATGTAATCCACTATTACCAGGTCGTTTAAAGTACCGAGCAATGCAGTCACAAATTTGTGTATGGATTTGGGAAGGTGCTCTAAGCACATACTAACATTTCCAACATTTTCTTTCTTCTTCAAATGTCTGACTGTTTTAGAAGTTTCTTTTTTAATTCAAAAATTGTCCGACTTCCTACGACATTCTTTTCAACGGTAAACATCGCTTTGTGCGCTTTGAATTTTCTACGAAATATTTTCACCCAACACTGGAACTGCGTTTTCAATGAACATTTCGACTTATACCGAAAAACAATGAAAATTTCTGTGACTGGTGTTCCTACGCAATTTCTTTGTTTTGCTTGGGAATTAAATTGCGACCGAAGGTCATTTGTACGAGCTATAAGCTAAGATCCTTCTCAAACATTTCTTCAGTTTAATTAGTTTTTAAAATAAATTTCTTAGAATCTTTTACTTTCAATGTATCGATATAAACAACAACAACAACATTCAAGAACATAATCAGCCAAATCAATGCAAAATCCTGAGTGAGAATAAATTGAAATAAAGTGGGTCGAACATACTATGCAAAACAAGGACATGCATATCCTCTGGGAATCGGAATTTTCAATTGGAATCAACTAACTTGCCAGTGGTGGCCGCCGACTTTGATTGTCCAGATAGGATCTATTCGAGCACCACTGTCTAACTATTTCAATTTGATCGAAAACTCCAACAATTTTTGCCACTATTTCTATTGGCACCGCCTCTGTAACTTTATTATTGCATCAGAAAGTAATACGAAACTCAAACATTTCATTCAATCTAGATGTACATGCCACTTTCTCTAAAAGACAAAAATAAACGGAATTTTATCAAAACTATTTGCATGAGTAACCGATATCGAATTCCTTTCCTTACATTTTGCCGTCATGTATATCTAATTCTCTCTCCTATCTATAGTTCGATTGATTCCGGTGGATTTTGTAAGAGCACAATATCGAGTTTCTTGTTTTGTTGATTGATTTACTGGCAAGTTGAGTTTCTTGGAATTAATCTTTTTTTAAATAAATAAATGGAACACTAAGCCCAGCATTATGTTATACAAAACAAAGATTTGGACTATGTCTATAAATGATTATGCTTCAACTGTGTTTGTTCGCTAAATTCTAAACTAAACAAGTAGGATGATCAATTTTTTAGCCCCGTACGAAGTACAAAGGGGCTTATAGGATTACGATGCCGTGTGTAATTGATGGAATTCGAAGCAGACGGTAAGGGCAAAGTGTTTGCCTATGTTCATAGATGACGAATCTGCAATAAAAATTTTGTCTGTCCGTCTGTCCGTCTGTCCGTCTGTCACGTCGATATCTTGAAAAATCAAATCCGATTTCAAAATTTTTTTTTCCCTGAAAGATAGTCGAAATAGTGAGGCTAAGTTCGAAGATGGGCATATTCGGGTCGGCCCTTCGTGAGTTAGGGCCACCTAAGTGATTTAAGGTCTTTTGGTGATATTTATGGCAAAATAAACGATGGAAGTGTAAATGACACGGCAAATGATAGGTATTGTCAATACCAATCCAGGAAAAAAAAGTTTTTTAAAATCGGGTGAGTGGACCGTGAGTTAGGGCCTTAGAAGTGAAATGCTACTAGGGCCCTGTGTGTATTTTACATAGAACTCGAGTAAATTTCATTCGTTTTTCGTAATTTTTGTTTGATTTGGAAGGTAATCGAATGCCGAATAGAATGTTGTTGAAAAAAAATTAAATTTGGGTCCTTGGCCTAAGGCCGCTACAAGGGCCCTATGTGTATTTCACATATAACTCGAGTACATTTCATCCGTTTTTCGTAATTTTTGTTTCATTTGGAAGGTAATCAAAGGCCGAATAGAATGTTGTTGAAAAAAAATTAAATCTGGGTCCTTGGACTAAGGCCACTACTAGGGCCTTATGTGTATTTTACATATAACTCGAGCAAATTTTATCCGTTTTTCGTAATTTTTGTTTCATTTGGGAGGTAATCAAAGGCCGAATAGAATGTAGTTGGAAAAAAAAAATAAATTTGGGTCCTCGGACTGAGGCCGATACTAGGGCCCTATGTGTATTTTACATATAACACGAGGAAATTTCATTCGTTTTTCGTAATTTTTGTTTCATTTGGAAGATAATCAAAGGCCGAATAGAATGTTGTTGAAAAAAAATTAAATTTGGGTCCTTGGACTAAGGCCACTACTAGGGCCCTATGTGTATTTTACATATAACTCGAGCAAATTTTATCCGTTTTTTCGTAATTTTTGTTTCATTTGGGAGGTAATCAAAGGCCGAATAGAATGTAGTTGAAAAAAAAAAATAAATTTGGGTCCTCGGACTGAGGCCGATACTAGGGCCCTATGTGTATTTTACATATAACACGAGGAAATTTCATTCGTTTTTCGTAATTTTTGTTTCATTTGGAAGATAATCAAAGGCCGAATAGAATGTTGTTGAAAAAAAATTAAATTTGGGTCCTTGGCCTAAGGCCGCTACAAGGGCCCTATGTGTATTTCACATATAACTCGAGTACATTTCATCCGTTTTTCGTAATTTTTGTTTCATTTGGAAGGTAATCAAAGGCCGAATAGAATGTTGTTGAAAAAAAATTAAATCTGGGTCCTTGGACTAAGGCCACTACTAGGGCCTTATGTGTATTTTACATATAACTCGAGCAAATTTTATCCGTTTTTCGTAATTTTTGTTTCATTTGGGAGGTAATCAAAGGCCGAATAGAATGTAGTTGGAAAAAAAAAATAAATTTGGGTCCTCGGACTGAGGCCGATACTAGGGCCCTATGTGTATTTTACATATAACACGAGGAAATTTCATTCGTTTTTCGTAATTTTTGTTTCATTTGGAAGATAATCAAAGGCCGAATAGAATGTTGTTGAAAAAAAATTAAATTTGGGTCCTTGGACTAAGGCCACTACTAGGGCCCTATGTGTATTTTACATATAACTCGAGCAAATTTTATCCGTTTTTCGTAATTTTTGTTTCATTTGGGAGGTAATCAAAGGCCGAATAGAATGTAGTTGAAAAAAAAAATAAATTTGGGTCCTCGGACTGAGGCCGATACTAGGGCCCTATGTGTATTTTACATATAACACGAGGAAATTTCATTCGTTTTTCGTAATTTTTGTTTCATTTGGAAGATAATCAAAGGCCGAATAGAATGTTGTTGAAAAAAAATTAAATCTGGGTCCTTGGACTAAGGCCACTACTAGGGCCTTATGTGTATTTTACATATAACTCGAGCAAATTTTATCCGTTTTTCGTAATTTTTGTTTCATTTGGGAGGTAATCAAAGGCCGAATAGAATGTAGTTGAAAAAAAAATTAAATTTGGGTCCTCGGACTGAGGCCGATACTAGGCCCTTCAAAAAAATAAAATTTTAGGGCGATTTGAAATTTTTGTTTCTTTTGAAAGGAACGTCGTACGGGGCTTCGTAATTGCGCTATGCGCAATTTGTAAGATGTACATATTACATAATAATTTTACTTTAACTACATTAACCGGCGCAATAGGCTTACGGTCAAAGTAGGGTGACAGACGCACTAGGGTCACGTACGCAATAGATATACGGGTTTGTACGAGGCTCAGTCGCAGCAAACGCTCCGACTGTTCTGATGGCTCGTTTTAGAAGAAGAAGAAGTGGAAGAAGCATAAGGAACTAATGGAAATGGTTCATCAAAATATCGACAAATCTCATAAATTTATTTCAATGGGAACCTTCTGGGATCATGACCGCTGGTGAGGGTTTTATTTTAGATTAGAAAACTGTTATTGATCTACAAGTATTACAATTAGATTTAACAACACAAGCAGAAGTTCAGTGTTGAATGCTATCTCGACAGTGTCGAATCAAATTTTAGACTTAGTTAGTTAGTGTCGTTTATTGGCTCATTATTTGAAAATACAACATACAATTTCAATGAATTCCATAGTTTGAAAATTAATGAATACAATTAGAACTCTCGGTTGGTTCTCTTTTGTGTGCCATTTAGTACGTTGTGTCTTAATCGATTTGTCTTTGAGTTTTGACCGTTGGATTTGTCCTTGATCCATGAATTCGTGGCCAAGGTTTCTTCTTCTGCAGTTGATAAGGGCTGGACAGGAGGTCAGGAGATGTATTGGTGTGTCATCCTCTTCATCGCAGATCCTACATGTTTTAGTCTGTGATAGTCCTAGCCTGTACAATGTGCTTATTTAGGTCACAATGTCCAGTGATGCTGCCTATTAAAATGAATTGTGTGTTATGGTGATTTTGGCCATTTATCATGGTTTTGGTGTGCCTGCAATACTCGAGATTTCTCCATTGTTGAGCATGTTTTTCCTTAAAGAAATTTCTGATAATGCTTCTTTGTGTATTGTAAGTTAGACCGATTGTTGGACCGGGTCCTGTGTAGGAATTATTGCTTCCTAATCTAGCTAGAAGATCAGCTTTTTCATTGCCTTCAATGTTGCAATGTCCTGGTACCCAGATTAGATTAACTATGTTGTTGGTCGCTAATTTTACAACTGAGTTGCGGCATTCAATAGCTACTTTCGACGTGTAGCAGTGCCCGTTCATTATATTTAGAGTCGCTTGACTGTCAGAACATATATTTATGCTTTGGTTCATGCTAGCATTTTCATGTAGCGTGCAGCACGTTGTATTCATCGCGCAGATTTCTGCTTGAGTGATGGTAGTATATGTATCCATTGTCGTGGATATATTCATGCTAGGGTTTTCGGCATATACACCTGTACCAGATCCGTCATTTGTCTTGGAACCATCCGTGTATACGGTTATATCGTTTATATCAAATGGTGGCCCGTTTTGCCAGTAAAGTCTAGACGGAAATGAGACGTTAAATTTTAGACTTAAATGGACAATCAAAAATATTTTATTGCGAAAGTTGACCATTACATTGCAGTTTACTTCCTGCCGAATGGTGAAGAATATCTTCGGTTAATTTTATGATGATTTTACGTGAAGGCCTTTGTGATAATCGACTTTGTCAATAAGCCCGGATACATTGGATGCTCCAGAAGTAATTCATTCATTGGGAAACAACCTCGTAGACTCACTCGTGCGTTTTTTGAGCAACAATCTTTGGTAACTGTTTATCGACAAATGTAAATGTATACCTCGGCTTCGGCTCGGATGTCGGATATACGAACTCTACACTTACAGACAGTAACCGAAGCGTGTTGCTTCAAAAACCCAATTGTGAGTTTGCGGTAATCACATAATTGTTACCTCATTCAATTGAATTACTTTCGCAGCATCGAATGTAATCCAATAATATGAAAATCTGGATGTTTTCTCTCTGCTGACTTACAGCGGACAACTCTGATTTTTCTAAACATTCGCTCAATTAAAAATTTCGTCATTTTGTACCTTTTGTACCTTTTACATTCTTTCTTTTCCATAAATAAAAAAAAAACCTATATTTTCCCACCAACACGACCACTACACACCCAACTATTACTAATTTCCCAGACAACAAAATCGTTTATCTACTAATTTTGATTCTTTCTATTTTCCTATTTTAAATCTTGAAATATGCATGCAGCTTCCACGAACGACTATTTGGTCTCACTAACGAAGACGCTTTCGGACACAGGTAACAAAAAGAATAACTGATCATTCCGGGAGCCCGGGATCCTTCACAGTGATTTCCAAACTCGATTAGTAGCTCAAATTTCGGAATGAAATTGATACACCACGAGCACTTAGTTCTTTGTGCCACAAGGCCATGTAGTAAATCCGTTTCATTTCTATATTTTCAGTAATCTGTTGGAGAAAACTACGGATGGAATCATAAAGGCAGCTAAAGTGGGAGATCTGTTGGCGGTAAGCGATTTGCTACGACCATCGACATGTTTTCTCGAAAAAATAAAAATGAAAATAAATTTCCAGCTCAAAGATCTGCACTCGCAAGGATATTCACTTCTATCTATTGACGCTACTGGTCAAACAGCCCTACATTATGGAAGTAAATACGGCCATCGTGATATCGTCAAATATCTCATAGCATACGCACCAAACTCCATAGTAAACATGGTCGACAATGCCAAGTAAGTAATTTCTATCAGTAAAATAGAGAAAAACACACAGGGGCGCATCACCGACACTCACATATGATTTAATTCACCAGAGGTCAGACAGCATTACACAAAGCAGCTGGCAGTAAGCAGCGAGGTATTTGTTATATGTTAGTAGCAGCCGGTGCCAGTTTGACAATGAAGGATTCCGAAGGACTGACACCAATGATGCAAGCATTTGCAGCTGATGATCACGATTTGGCTGCTTATTTGGAAAGTAAGGCAAAAAAGACAAAATCTTACCTAGAATTAGTTGCAGTTATTTGATTTGATTGACTTTCATTTGTCGTTTCCGTTCGATTTCTGTTTCGTTTTTGGATGTTTTTTGGGTGCATAATTAGGGTGGATCGAATTTCTTGAGATTTTATTTTGTTTCATTGCGCAACGTTTTTGGCGGTTCTTTAAAAATGGAAATTTGGAGTTTTTTCAATAAAAAAAAAAGTTCAGTACTTCGCCACGACGTGTGTGTTGTCAGTCCGTATTTTTTTCCCACAAGTTTTCTATCTTCAGATTTTGCTCATTTGGGACAATTAGCAAATTAATTTCGAAATTGGATTTTGTTTCCATGAGTAACGAACTCGGCTTCGGCTCGGGCACAAAAGGATGCTCAAGCATAAAAATAAGAGAAAGACAATTAAAGTCGGAACACTTTTCCACAATGAATACAAAGACACGAAAATTTCTTTCGACACATCACCCCGTCAATCATTTTAATTGCATAGTTGAGGAATTTCACAACACATTTTTGAGTCATATCACAAAGCGTAAAATGAAATATTTTCTGCATCATTTGGCAAATAGATTTTCCACGCTATGTATCCGATTATGATGTTGAAATGTGCAACACAACACCACAAAAATAGCTGCATTGAAATAGCAAGCGCAATTAGGCATTCTGACACTGAACTCTAAAATTTGCGAAAATTCCATGTTTCGAAACAATTACCGTTCATGATTGGACCTATTTTGGGTACAGCAGCCATTCATGTTACAAATTTCTTATTTCTCTAATTTTGTTTAATAAACTCCTTATGGAGAAATGAGAGATGTTGGAGAAATGAGAGAAATTAGAAATTTATAATTTTTAGCATGGCTGTAAATTTGGTCAAGTTTACCAAAAGTTACCAAAAATGAGTTTGGTAAATTTCGGCAGATTAAGAGTGATATCGCCAAATCTTCAGGTGATTTTTTTAACTTTGGGAACAAGCGGTCTCCGATTTTAATGAGTGATAGCTCGTTGGATTCGTCTTTCAATTCTAGGAAACATGTATGTTTCACTTTTTCTAAAAAAAATTGTTTTCTGTGAAAACAGTTTTTCGACAATAACTCAAGAAAAAATGATTTTAAATTGTTGCAATGTTGTACGAATGTCGGTCTTGGAAAGACCTACAGGTAGAGTATACGCACCGCTTGGTGCGAGTAGATCCACGAGAGTTACGACTAAAAATGTATTGAATGTTCGGAGAGTCCGCCTTCTCTGCAGCTTCGATGTTCCACGAAACTGAGTATGGGGTGTAGTAGCTGGCACCCACTATCGTTCTACATATGAATGAATCCAGTACTTTTGTGTTGCAAGACCACAGAAGTGTTGGAAAAAAAGTTGGTGCCAAAATGCAGATTTTTTCCTTCTTTCCGGGGGCTCTACAGCTGGAACAGCTGGAAAAACTGTTTTCGGTACCCTCTGACATGTCTTCACTTTTGAACGCTTTTCACAGAAAACAATTTTTTTTAGAAAAAGTGAAAGATACGTGTTTCCTAGAATTAAAAGACGAATCCAACGAGCTAACACTCATTAAAATCGGAGACCGCTTGTTCCCCAATCACCTGAAGATTTGGCGATATCACTCTTAAAGTAAAATTTTGCAGATTTCGGTAAATTGTTGCACATTTTTCAAAATAAATTTACCAAAAATGTGTCGTATCCTTCATTCCAATTATAATGAGAACACGGTGTCTTGCACTTGGCAAAAATATATTTTATTATTCAAACGTTATTAACTAATTCACAACGACTTCAACGCGAAATCACTTATTCGAGCCAGACACTTTACCAACTTGCAACTCTATTTCCACGACTATTTATCTAGAACTTTCGAGCCGTTCAGCGGGAAACTCTTTTCCGATTTTATACCTTTTTACTTCGACGATCAACCTAGAACTATATCAAGACCGAACCTTTTCGCTCGACAGACAATACACTTCTAATTTTCCACAATTCTTGCAATCGACCATTCGGTACGATCGACATTCCACATTTTGCACACTTTTGTGTGATCAGCATTTTGATGTGAGTGCATTTGCACTTCACATCCGTCCAACCTCGATTCCGATTTCGTGGACGTTTCATACTTTTCCCACGACATACGATTCCGAATGTTTCAGTGTCGCGGAATGTCGCTGATCTAGCAACTTGCGGAACGTATTTTCAGCCATTCGGCATGAGGGGTACCACAATACTCCCTCCTCAGAAAAAGAAAAATGAGATCATCGTTCAAGTCGGAAAAAAGCTTTCTCTCGCAAACCCTCTCTTCAAACTTTTTAACCTTTGTCACACCGTTCTGAGCCATTTGCTCATACGACCAAGCCTTTGGAAAAGTGATTTCGCGTTTTCACATTAATTCTTAACCTAAACAATCAAAAAGAAACTTGAAATGACCAAACAGGCCCTAACTACGACCCCAAATGAAACCCCAAATATAATTGTAACAGTCTAAGTGACTATAAAAATCAAAAACATTTTAAATGACTATAAAAATCAGAAATTTTCACCCCCCAACCCTACTCTAAAATTTTCAACTATCGAAAGATTCTCAGATATTTTACTCATTCATTCATTTACTTCATTCATTTCAATGTTGTCCTTGGATCGTGCCAATTCGTGCATCCGCTGTATTCCCTCCGTGGCACTCCGGAATATTGTGCTTCGGCATCGTATGTACCACACGATACCCGCCCCCATAATGAAAAGAACTGAGACAAAGGCCATCAACGACCAAATGGACCAACCATAATGTTCAATCTTGCAAAGTTGCCAGGCCCAATTCAACCAACCAATTGTAACGGAACCGAAATTCGTGACTCATATTGGTGTCTATGTGGTTGTCGATGTTAGTGACTACCCACGTCCATGACTGTCGATGATGTTGACTGTCTTTGGTTATCACTGTCGATGTTGGTGACTGTGTACGTTAATGATGTTGCCATGTTGTTCAAAGATTGTCGATGGTTCTAAAATGAAGTCAAAAATATTTAAAGCAAGAGTTCTTAAAATTTTCATAGTGACACTACGACAGCGTGTGTCCGTGTTTCTGTAACTACTAAATATATCATTTATATTATCATTTCCTAATTGTAATTGATCTGATACCCCAATGCATTTTCCCCAAGCGTAAAGGTAAAGTAACTATCTCTAAAATCACCTCATCAACATTGAGATTTCAAGCATTCGTATTTTTATCATTTTTGGCCACATTCATTCATAACATGCTATAGGTCTCACCTTTCATCCAAAAACCTTCATCAACCTTACTCATCGTTCAACACGCGTAATTCATTAATTCATAAAATTCAGCTAAACGTAAATATTTATCTTCCCAAACAAATGCATTTTTCCCAAGCTTAAATCAAAGACTTCATACATATGATTTCATCGTTCATCCATTTATCATTTACAACAAACAATATTCGAACTCAACAAATTTCAACTCAAGAGCAAAAAGTAAAATCAAAACTCAAATGAAGCTAGATCAAATTCAAACAGACCAAATCAACAACTTGAAGCGTAAAAATCTTATCGACCCTTTCGCAGAACCAAATTGGTTTTACCCTTTTTGCTCCCCAACACAGTAATTATTCATTCATAATTCATCCACAGAATTACACTCAACCCATCTCCCGTCCAATGACACGGTCAAATTGCTCTAGGCAACTGCCCTCTCTGCTCATAACCAGAGTAGTGTTGCTTTTGCCTACCGAGATCAAATTGCTCTAGGCCTGCCCTCTCTGCTCATAACCAGATTAGTGTTGCTTTTGCCTACCGAGATCAAATTGCTCTAGGCCTGCCCTCTCTGCTTATAACCAGAGTAGTGTTGCTGTTGCCTACCGAGATCAAATTGCTCTAGGCAACTGCCCTCTCTGCTCATAACCAGAGTAGTGTTGCTGTTGCCTACCGAGATCAAATTGCTCTAGGCAACTGCCCTCTCTGCTCATAACCAGAGTAGTGTTGCTGTTGCCTACCGAGATCAAATTGCTCTAGGCAACTGCTCTCTCTGCTCATAACCAGAGTAGTGTTGCTTTTGCCTACCGAGATCAAATTGCTCTAGGCCTGCCCTCTCTGCTCATAACCAGAGTAGTGTTGCTTTTGCCTACCGAGATCAATTTGCTCTAGGCAACTGCCCCGTAAGCTATCACTACCACAATAATGGTTGTTCTTCGGGCAATTTGCGTCCAATATGCCCTGTGATCCGTAAAAATTTTTTGCGTCCAAAAAATAAATGCGGACAACCATTCTTTGGTTATCACACCATCGGTGTGCTCACACCAGATTCATTTTCTTCATCAATCGTGCGCTTATGACTAATTCGTTCCAGCCTCGCAATGAAACTTTCAAGAATTAGCCAAAACTTAAAATTTCAAATATCACTGAAAGTCCACCATGACATTCTCAATGTTTTTCTTGACACATGACTCTACTCAGAACCAATCAAACGAACTAACATAACAGCTGTCTTGCATACATCAACTACTAGAACTAGATCTCGCACGCATCACATACATACTCCAAATAGAAAAAAATCATAGCCAAAAATATTAAATTCATACTTACCTGTCTCCTTCCTCAGACCGTCACCTTTATACTACCACAATTCTGCTCATCATATTCATTGCGTTCGGAACCATCATCTGATTCTGAAAAATCTTGCTGTTCTCGTACGCGCTTTGTACAGGTTTTGTAATTGTGTCCAGTACGGCCACATCCGTAACATTTTGGTCCAAAAGAGATACTGGGACACTTCGACATTTTGTGGCCAAGACCCCCACAATGGTAACATTTCATGTGGTCGGCATGTTTTGTGCTACATTCACTCTTAAAATGTCCCGTTCCTTTGCACCTAAAACATTTTAAGTTCTTTCTGTACTTCATTTCTTGTGGCTCTTGTTCAATGTTGTCAATGTTGCCATTCCCCACAACTTCCTTTAGCATTTTTAGTATTTTAGTATTTGATTTCTGCAACCGCGCAACTTTTATCATACATCTACCCAACTGTCTTTCTATGAAGTTAATCCGCTCCATCTTTTGTTGACTTCTCTTAAATGTTATAATAAGAACATTCCACCTGACAAATTATTACCCGCTTATGCATATTATTTTATGTATGTGCAGCAACACTGTATTCAATAAAGTTCATAATTAAATCCGTGAGTCTTTCAGTTCCTTCTTCCGACCAGAATATACTTGTATCATTACTGACTTTTTCACAACTCACATCACCGTGTCCCCTTGTCACTTCAGACTAAAAAAATCACTCAATCTCACTTTTTGAATCATTATATGTAGACACTTCGCATCGCCTCTCTCTGAACTCCTTGTAGATATAATTGCATTTAGTTAATTACATTCACAGCAATTGTGGAATTTGCATTACATGCATTTTCTTCGATATATAATTCTCATATGGGCGTCAGTTCTACATAATTTGACAACACTCATTTGTTTTCATATATTGAGCAAAAGTGAAAATTGTTATAAATCAACGTCGTATTGTCAACTATAAGTTTAATTCAATTTTAGTGAACACAAAACTCTTACGCGGGTTTTTCACGTTGGGCGCCATTGTCGTATCCTTCATTCCAATTATAATGAGAACACGGTGTCTTGCACTTGGCAAAAATATATTTTATTATTCAAACGTTATTAACTAATTCACAACGACTTCAACGCGAAATCACTTATTCGAGCCAGACACTTTACCAACTTGCAACTCTATTTCCACGACTATTTATCTAGAACTTTCGAGCCGTTCAGCGGGAAACTCTTTTCCGATTTTATACCTTTTTACTTCGACGATCAACCTAGAACTATATCAAGACCGAACCTTTTCGCTCGACAGACAATACACTTCTAATTTTCCACAATTCTTGCAATCGACCATTCGGTACGATCGACATTCCACATTTTGCACACTTTTGTGTGATCAGCATTTTGATGTGAGTGCATTTGCACTTCACATCCGTCCAACCTCGATTCCGATTTCGTGGACGTTTCATACTTTTCCCACGACATACGATTCCGAATGTTTCAGTGTCGCGGAATGTCGCTGATCTAGCAACTTGCGGAACGTATTTTCAGCCATTCGGCATGAGGGGTACCACAAATGGGTCCTGCTAAAAAAATAAATTATCGGTAAACATTGCGTACCTGACACCACCCTAATATGCATCATAATGAAAAATGCTTGTTTTAAAATTGGCAAATTTATAAATTTTTTTCCAAAATTTCTTTTTTGTAGGTCAAGAAAAATTTCTGCAAATGGACTATGGGACAAGTATTTAAAGCGGGGACATTGATAGTGTTGATTTTATGTTTTTATGTTTCGGTCAAAATTAGATGTTTGAAATCTTTTTTCTTTTTTGTCAAGTGTTTTTTGTTTCCAGTTTTTTTTTTCAATAATTTTCATTTAACTTTTTGACACATTGTCCCAATAATCATTTAATATAATTTATCATTAGACTGTGAGTATGGAATAGCATTTCTAATTATTATTTTTGCCATAATGTTAAGGTAATTCCGAAAAAAAATTATTCTACAAAATCAAAAAATTAATAAAAATCTACAGAACGTAAGTCTATTTATCAGTTCAGTGCAATAGATATTTACACAAAAAAAGAAAAGAAAGAAAATGCAATGGAGTCTCTCTGCGACGCAGTCATTTTGAAATTCTCGAAATTTGCAGGCCCATAACCTGTAACGAATTTCGACATTCTCCCGACACATTTCGTTCTACAGAGACTCCACTGTAATTGACTCAACATTCGATTGTAATATTGCCAATGAACGGCTTTTTAGGGGCGAAAATAGTGATTGATGAAAAGTTTCTTATAAAAATCAAACTAAATTACAAAATTAAAATCTACGGAACATGGACGAAATGAAGACGGACGCAAAATATTGTTGTAACTTCTTTTTGAACATAGCATAGCAAAAAGAAAATTTCTGTAAATTGTTCAGTGTAAATATCCTTAAGAGGCGTCTACATTTGGAGGTTTAGTGTTTTGAATATAATAGAAATTGAGAAATTAAAAAAAGTGAAAAATTTTTGTATTCAAAAGAACTAATTATGAATCACATTTAGCTAGGTAGATTAGTTGTTCTAATTCTCGTAATTATTCGAAAATAATTAGTTTAGCGTCAGTCCGAGCAGAGGTAGAATAAAATAGAGGAGGAGGAAGAAGAAGAAAAGTTTTAATTTGACATATCATTGACCGATAATACACCGAGTTACATTCCAATATTATTCTACAATAAGTATGAAAGGGTGATACAAAACAAAGCCATTGGATAATTATTAATTTAAAAAAAAAGAGGAAGAAGATTTGGATATATTTCTTCCTCTTCGTTTGTAAATTCAATAAAAAATTTATTTTCGTTCAATTCCTAATTTAACGATGTGTAGATAGAGAATTCCAGTCAAAGAACACTAAAAATTTAAATTTAAGTACAGTGGATCTCTGAAGAGGAAAATCCGTCCAAAAGAAGAAGAAGAAGAAACATTTGTCACTAAAGACGAATCAGTTAAATGCGATAGGAGTAGGTAATCATCTTATCAACAGAAAACAAATGAAAAACGAAAACAGCAGACAATTAGGGGTGGAGTTTGTCATTCACAGTCCCATACAGTACAGATTGGAGATATCATTTTAAGAGACTCTTAACGTTGTGAGTTTTCAATGATGTTCCAGCCGTTAGAGTATAGAAGTAAATTTCAGTTTTCACTGCGTTCCATCGTAAAATATTTGTGGATCAGGAAGACTTATTGTGTCAACATCAGTGACTATTTTCGAGAAACAAATATCTTGAATTTTTCAAAAAATGAAATTCGTGAACTTTGTTTCTCGAAAATAGACCCTGATCAACGTAGAAGTTACACTCGCGACAACTTCCTGTTGTTTTTTTATTCAATAAGTTAAATTCCCGTAAATATTTTCGTGGACTAATTTTGCACGATCACTCGCATTTCTGTCACAGTTCCGTTGGAAAATATTACTTCACGAAGTTTTTCCATGTGGAACAGTGATTGCGTGTCTTAATTTTCTGGAATTTACAGATCGCGCTCTACGCCTTCGTGAGAGAATCGAGTCATCAAACTTTCTCACTGAATTAGGATTCTTTGTAGACTTTTCATGTACACATTTCGCTTAGCAAAAGAAAACCGTGATTCTTTCAAGTGTTGGCATTACGTGCCGATTGACTATTGACGGTGTTCACTTTTCTTTGAGCTCAAGCGTTTAATGATTCTACGATGGAACAATTTTCACGTCTAGCTCTGACGTTCCTCAAGTGGAAAACTCAACACTCTAACCCAGGAATTACCTCCCAATTTATTGTAAATGACTATCACACCTGGCAGTCACACCTAAAATGCTTCTTTTGAATAGTTTAGGGAAAGGGGATGTTAAACCGAAAATCTGTAAATATAGGGAGTAGAAGTGGAATAGGAATGTCTGAGAACAGTGGGTATTCCCAGTGTAAAAAGTGTTCACGTTTTGCGTGAAAATGACTACCGAGCAATCAAAATATCGCATCCAGTTGTTTCTTTTCTGTTAATAAAGATAGTGACCTCACTGACAGCTTGCACTATATAAAAGTTGTAGTTTGATTTGAAAGTAACCAACAAAAAAAAAGAGAAAATTGTAAAAGAAACTTCTGATGTAAATATAAAAGTATTCTATAGAAAACCATACACATAAAATTACTGATTACATTTATAAAGTGAAAGAAAAAGAAATATATTTTTATAGTTAACAAATGAAAAAGTAAAATTTGAATTCTCATAAATGTAAAAAAATTTAAAATAAACAAATAAGAAACAAAGAATTGAAACTAATATTGAAAATAACATTGAAAGAATTTGTCAATTATCAGAAATAAAAGTTTAAAAAATTAAATAAATATTTCGTGTATTTACGACGAGTGTATCTATAGGCTAAAAGAAATTAAAAATGAAACATGCAATGTAATAATGCAAAAAAAAAACAACTATTTTCTTGTGAATTTAAACTGTAAATAAATAATTGAAAAGTAATCGCAATTTCAATGTGAAAAGTTTAAAGAATTTTTCGTTTCTTTATTTTCAAAAATCACCAACTTGATACTTTACCTGTTTGTGCCCCTTGATTTTGTATCAACTTTAGTGATTTTTGGGTGCTTGTAAATAGGAAAATAAATTTTTTTAAAAATCATAGAAAATAATTTAGACTCCTCTGCCCCTGTTATAAGATGATAATTAGTAAAACATTAAAATGATAAACTCTCAAGCTGTTGACAATCTAACACTTTTACTTGTAAATACGAACTTAAAATGAATTCAATAATCACTATTTTCGGTTCCTTTAAAATAGAATTACAATCCATCAGAAACGATCCATTCAATTTAATTTTTGTTAGAATTACAATATCGGATAAATAAATTTAAATTTTAAACGAAAAATTGGAAAATAAAACAAATTCCAAAAAAATGCAACATACACCGGACACAATGACTATCGTCAACATGGTCAACTTTTCCCGTTATCCAAAATTATTTTTGGAAATATACGGGAAATGTAGAACCACTTTCGGTACTAATGTCGAAATGGGTCTGAGTTCGAGTTCGATTGTCAAGTGAGGTGACTTTAACGGTTCATCGTGTCAAACGAACCCATTTCAACATGTGTATCGATTAAGATTTTTTTTTTTGGTTTTAGTAACGAATCAATTTTCTTAATTTTATGTCGACCTAGTGCGATAAAGTCACTGGAAAATGCAAGACCTCTTGTGTGTTTGCTTGTGAGTTACGAAGTTTTTGATTTATCTGTTGATGGTAGTCATTGACCGAAAATAATGAAAATTGTTGGTCATGAATTTCTATGCGTGATGGTAACTGGGTGACAAAATAAAATGGCGAAGGAAAAACTATTGAAAATATTGTCGCCTCTGGTTGGTTTTTTCTTCCCGTCGGATAGAAAAATCACAATTACATTACGAGCAAGCGTTAGTCAATATTTTCACTCAAAGTAAGTTAATATTTTTAATATTAGGAAAAATAGTTTTCGTGAAGTTTATTTAAAGTGGAATCCGTTGGGCCAACGCACTTCAAGCAAAAATGCTATAAATGACAGCTGCCACATAGAGTACTACTTTGTATGAAAAAAGTGTCCGAATTTTTTTACAGTGCAAAAAATTGTTCGACACACTTTCCAGTTTCCGTACACTATTTAGAGTACCACTCATGCTTGAAGTGGATTGGTTGAGCTATATTCTGCTAAAAACGGCGGTCGTTTTATGACAATTTTGCAACTTTGGGCAACCCTACAGTTTTCGTTAGTAAGCCTAATGTAAAAAGTAACACCTTTCACATCATGATTCCAAAGAGGCTCCACACGGTACCGCAGTTGACTGTCCATACATTTTGCATGGAGAAATTACTGTAAGTTAAAATCGTAATCTCCCTTATACAATAAACGCAAAGCAGTCTTGAACACGGGCCACAAACGTCACTCACGTCAACAAAACTATTCTAGTATGATACAATAAGGCTTAGAAGATTATTTGACTTTCTGAACTCCTGATTAGAGTTCAACCAATACGTAACCTCTAACAACCTAACTACATTTGTTAAGGTGGTAAAAATGCAACGTAGCCGTTGCATTTTACATGTACAATTAGAGATTAGTCAACAGTATATGATTCTATAAACAAAGGAATAAGGTGGTATTTTGACAGCGCCAAAACGAAGTTTGTTTGCTAGAGAGAGTATTGGTTCAACGCATTGTAATGTTTTCTCTTCGTTTCATCACGGTTAATCTGAATGTCCTAAGTTTTAGCGAATTTTGAAAGAAAAATAGTTAAGGGGACGTACATAAAGTATGTCATGCTAAAATCGGCTCTTTTCAGGGCCCCACTCCCTGTCACACAAAATTGTATGAAAACTTAAATGAATAATTTTTATTTTGAATGTTGTATTGCTTCGGTGGTGTTCCGAACATTGAAATAATATTTTTTATGCATGAAAATTGCAAGTTACTTGACAATGAAATTGAAATTTGGAAATAAAATTTTTGTTTTACGCGCCCTGACGAGATTTGAACCCCAGACCTCTTGCGTATGAAGCAAGCGTTCTACGTATCAAACCACAGGACTGTGGTCAGGGCGCGTAAAACAAAAATTTTATTTCCAAATTTCAATTTCATTGTCAAGTAACTTGCAATCTTCATGCATAAAAAATTAAATGAATAAGTTCAGTCATCTAAATTGCGTAACATTTATTTGGAGCGTGACATACTTTTTGAGTGACCCCTCACGTCATTGTACGTTATTTTACTCGCGAACCCTCGGGGAAATTATCGCAACTGTCATCATGGAATAGATCATTTTAATGGGTTTCTGCGAGTAAAATAATTTCGGTAATAATAGACTCATGTGACGAATCAATATTGTTGTTTTTTTAGAAAGATAAGTACAAAGAGAAAAAATAACGTTTACCCCCGATAAACCATAATGGTTCGTAAAGTTCGTAGACTTATGGGAAAAAAGGCAAACCTTCACAAAATTGCCATATTTACGAACTTTACGAATCATAATGGTTTATCCCTATCCATGTCACAATGAATCAATACAAAATAGTTTTGTTTTTTTGCGAAAACTAACTTTTCTTGTTCAGAAGGGTTTTTTCGGTTACCAATTCTATAGTTGGTATAGTTGTCCTATTTTCTTAATAAAACTGAAACCACGTAATAATTCACAACAATTTTCTTTTTCAAATTTGTGTTGCACAAAAAAGAAACTAAACAAAGAAAAATATAAAAAAAATTAATTTTAATGAATATTTAACATTAAAACAAATTATATCAAAATTTAAACTATTAAAAAAGTAAAATGTATAAAAAGGAAATAAAAATAAAAAGTTCTGTGTCCATTCCATCCGTCGGCATGGAATGAATAAAATTTAAAGCAAAAATTTAAAAATAAAAAATGAAATTTATTTATTCGTAGAAGTGTAAATATTACAAAACAGTAGCATGAGCAAAGGAAAAAGGGTCCAAATTTTGTAGAATGACCTCTATAATGATTAAAAAAAATAAAATAAATAAAAACCAATAACGAGATACAAAACGGTGAAAGTTTAAAATTAGAACCGTTAACCAACCGTAAAGAAAAATTAAATCATTCGATTTGTTAATCTTTTAATTGTGAAAAACGATAATGGAATAGAAAAAAAGAAATTCCACCGGAATGTTGTATATTTTCTGAGAAACATATACTATCGTGAGACAAAATGATTAAAAAAAAAACAAAAAAAAATTAATTTGAGAAACATTGTACTTAATGTAAATAACAAGAAGAAAGAAAACAAAAATATTTATAAAAATTCGGTGTAGATTTTTCTAACCTTAAAATTTTTTTAATTTTTATTTTTGTGATGAGAGATATCGCACCGATACACATATATTGGACATAATTTAAATGACTTTCATCAAACTGTTGTGGTAAATAAAAAACCGTTGAATAAGGCTTAACAAACAAAAAAAAAACACAAAAATTTGATAAACAATTTTACAGTGTAATTTGCGTGCATGCAATTGATATGTGGAATTTTAATTCAAATTAAAAAAGAAAAACAATTTTTTTCCAATCATTGTCCTAACTAATTGAATAAGAAAATAAAATACAAAACATGAAATTGGTGACGTTTTGACCAAACTGACTTCATTAACCGACTGTTTCGTTTATAAATGTTAGACACTTTTCATGAATGACGTCAAGCTAATCTTGCGGACATGTATGACGTTTCATACAGTCACTCAATTTTTTTTGCTGGTTGCGCCTAGCAGCCTTTTTTTTCGCTATATTGAATAAATCAATTTCACATGTTTCAAGTCGAAACAGTGAAATTTAAGTCACTCAATCCAATTTCCAAAGAAAAACTGAAATTTTGTGTTTTGAGACTTACCGAAAAAGTTTGTCGACACGCTTCTAGCAATTAGATGAACTGCAGTTTTTCATTTGTCCACATAATTCTTTAATTTGACATCTGTTGAGTGTAGGTAACTGCTAGAAGGCGCGTTGCATAGAAAATTTTGGAGATTTTTTTTTTAAATCACCCAGCACAATTTTCAGCATGGAACGATCATGAATTAGTTATTTACGTATCTGGTAGACTTTACGCAATTTCGCGAGTTATAACCCGAACGAAGTTAGATACAATTTTTACTTTTCATGCAAGAGGTTGAAATTACGAGAAAAGTTCTTTAATTTTGTCCCGTGACATGAGAGCTTAATCTTAGTTTTCATGTCTTGGGCATAAATATCGAAATTTTTCTCGTAATTTGGGCTTTAGGCATGAAAAGTTCCTTAAAATCTACCGTCTACTTCAGATACGTAAATAACTAATTTATAAATTCTGTGGACTGTGTTATCAGTTATCATGTCTCAAATGCATGTCGTCATTCGGGAATAGTAACCAATTCACCAACGAATCCCAACTTCCAATCTAAACATAAACTGAACCAATTTCTGAAACCTAATGTCTTATGAATATCTAACACTGTTATAGAAAATTGTAGATGAAAAATATGTGGAAAACTAAGAGTAGAAAGAAAAATTAATTTAAAAAAATTAAATGGCAAAAAGATTATTATTGGAAAAATCTATGATTGATCGTATAAAATACATAGAACAAACGATTGAAGGTATTAACCAATTTTAAAATTATCAATTTCTTACAGACAGATTGTAATCACTTTTTTGATTCAATTTTTTTATGAGAAATATGATTTCTTAGGAAAGATTTTCAATTTATTTAGTTCAAAACAGGGCCAACTATTCTGAATTAAATTCACAAAGAATTGTGATAATTCGGATCAAAAGTCGGTCTATTACATCTGTCAAAGTGACGGTTAAAACGCCAAACAAAACTTTTTATGTGAAATGTTCACAAAATCGGTAATTTTTTCTTAATTCTATTCCACTAATTGCATTGAGGAAAAATAAACGATCTTGTGACCATTTTACATAAAAAATGTGGTTTGACGTTTCAAACGTCACACTGACAGATGAAAAAACCGACCTTAACTGTCACAATTCATCACAAATGTTTGCAAGAATTTGCTAGAATTCACACGTGAACGTCTGCGAATTATTGCAAATTTCCGTGAATTTAATTCAACATAATAAGACCCTTTGGTATTTAATAACCAGAACGATTTCGTTATTGTCGTTTTCTTTCGGTTCCCCACATTCTACACACCCACACTTACATGTAGATTCCACATTGTGGAATATGTGGAATGGAAGGTAGTTATAATATAGAAAACCACGATACGTTCTGTACATTTTCCAGCCGTGGGTCAAATTGATCGATGAAATTGTTTTTATTCCAATTCAAAAGATTGGGGGAACTTTTAAACAAAATTGTTGTTTTCAACCGATCCATTTCATCAGAATCCTTATGATAAAATCTAAGTGTAAATCTTCGCATTAAAAAAATAATAGTTTTACCGTTCACTGCACGATCAGATTTTCTTCTCTTTGAAAAAAAAACAAACAAATGCACCAAGTAAGAAATGAAATTTAAGAAGAAAAAAGTTTTCCTTAATTTTAATACTTTAAAATTTAAAAATTAGTGAGACTTAATATACTCAATATGATTGTTTCAAACAAGTATTTATACATCAAAGAGGTAGCCTTTTAGTGATTTAAAAAAGAAAATTGAAAATAAATAAATTTAGCGTTTAAGAAGAAGAAACATCGAAGAATATTTTGATTTCTAGGAAATTTCTTGTTTCGTTTTTTTTTCTCTGTTCTTAACTACAATGACCACATTAAAAATGTTTCATCTTTTCATCAATCGCATGAAACTTTTACTTACATGGCTAATTGTAGTTGTAAATCAAATCTAGACGTTCAAGAATGTTGTAGAATATTTTCTTCCTATACTAAGTGTTTTACATCAATTTTTAATGGAGTGGAACCTCAATGAAATCCCATTATCCGGATGGTGCAATTGTATCGCGTTAATTGATTCATTTCTTACTTATTGCCAAGTTTGTGGGTTTGGCGAGTGTGCTAACGAACTAAAGTAATAAAGTTATGAAGTTGTACGACATCTATAAGAATCAAAAATTCACAACGTTCAACAAATGACCTTTTTCAGTTCATTTCAACTATCAAATGAATTAGTGGTGAATAAATGGTCCATCAGTCAGATAGAAAAAATGGTTGATTTACAGTTTGTTCTCCTTTAGAAAAAAACAATATTAAATTCATCAGAGTTCTAACAGTCATCGACGACGTCGATTCGACGTTCCCAGACAATTAAGTGATTCCCAGTATATGATAATTCGCTAAGGGATTTTCAAATTTTGCGCCAAAATATCATAACCTGAAAACACATCATTGACTGGGATGACATCGATGACTTTTAAAACTTTACAAAAATCTTATGTTTCGATTTAGAAAAAACCCTTTGAAAGTCGCTTAGCACAACAATTAACCGTTAGTGTTCATCTCATACAAAGCGAATGAAACAAAACATCACGACATGGCAATAAGTGAAAATGGAATGAAATTGAAAAGTTGTATGTTTATCGATGGCAACACAGTTATAAAAAAAACATATTTTTGATTTCAGTTTTTCCAAACGAATTTAAAACGAAAGAAAAGTTAAAAAAAGAAATTTTGGGATTTCTTTCATAAAAAGAAGAAGAAAAAATTTCCTAACTTTATTTATTTTGTACAAACAGTGATCCCTACCTTAAAAAGTGTCCTTCCTTAAAAAAAAATTGAAATAGGCTTGTGTACAACTGGTTTGAGGTTCCTTGATTTTACTTAGGTTTAAACAAAAAAAAAACATTTTACTGAATTTTCAGTATTAACTTTTCTATAAAAACAAAATATGAACCGGTGACCATTTCAAAAGTCGAATGAAAGTCTTAAGTCTTTTGGGTTAATATAAAGTAAACGCAAAAAAAACACAAGAAAATCGAAGATGGAAAAGACTATAAATACAAATTATTTTGCACTGCAGGCACGTGGAATTTATTAAATAAGAAAATCGAATGAAAAAAATACAACTTTATTGGTATATCATTAAATTAACAAAAAGTATTATCTACGAGTATTTGAATCTATAATTAAAAAAGAAAAAAGAAAAACATTTTCGATAAAATTTTGAATAATTTAAAATTTGAAAAATCATCGACTAAAGTTGTGGTACAATTATTAAATATCCAAACAATTCTACGAAAAAAGCAACTCAATCCCTGAATGGTATCAACACAATTGAACATATAATTGCGCCAAAAATTCAAGTATTTTCCGTTGAAAGGCGCACTTATCCGATTCAGTTCCAAAACAGTTGTCTCGTTTATTTTTACAAGAAATATATATGGCTTTCTGTTAGCGGTAAGGACTGCAGAAAAAAGCTCTGTCCTTATTTAGAAAAAAAAATGTTCAAAAAAATGAAGTAAAAGATTGTAAATCTATCGCTTAAAAACATTTTCCTCAAATAAAGTACTAGATCTGATAGTAAGACATTTGATATGATTGCTTAATCTTTGAATTCCTTTGATTTTGACCAACAATAATTTTTCAACCAATATGCTTACCGTCAGTGAAAGGTTAAAGAACGCCTCACTTAATGTTTTGTTAATTCATTACAACTGTGTTAACTACGACATTTCATAGACCAGACTCTGCCGGTCGACAAAAAATGACTCTTATTTTTTGTTACGAGTGATGAAAAGTGGAATTTGGTATTCGGCTTAGTCGTAAGTTTGCCCTAACGAGACGAAGCCGAGGTCCGAGTATATTGAACTTTTCTATCCTAGTTGCCGTGTCGGAATACGTCAAATTTCAGTCTTCAAGCGCAATAAATGATATTTCTTAAGCATTTTTCAAGGCTCTGTCAAACAATTCAAAAACTTTGTTTTGTATGAAGATTTTTTTGGCAATTTTACCCGACCTATTCAGTAAAGATTGATAGTTAAATATTCGACCATTGTCGACCAACTAGCTGATTATTTTGAGTTTCCGTCTCAAAAGATGGGTGTACTATCCCAACATTTGCGACAAACAAAAGTTCAAACATCTCGCATAAATCATTACACTCACGGAATTTTGAAAACCGACACACTTTCTGTTTCTTGAGTTTTACTTGAGTTTTGATTTCTCCGAGGATTTCTCCATAAAAAATACATGCAAAAATCACAAAACAGAAAATGTGTCGGTTTTTAAATTTCCTTGTGTGTAATTCAAAAAGTTTGTGCAAATTCGTTATTGCTTAAATTTGATTAAACCAGACGAAAGCCATACATATTGTAAACCGATTTTTAGTTATTCGTAAGAGTTTATTCCTTGATTCTATTGAAACTATATAATTCACTAGTCGCACACATCAATCAAAAAAACAAATAAACGAAAATGTAAACAGATGTAATTGACAGTTGAAACGATGATCAATTCGGTTTTATCGAAGAAGAAGATGAAGAGAAGGAGAAGAAAAAAAAAAAGAAAAATTTAAATTTAAAAAAGAAAATTAATAAAAACAATTTTGAATCTCTTATTTCATTGTGATAATTATTAATTGTTATAATTCATGCATTCACCCATGAAATACGAACTATTTACTTGAATATAATAATTGTAAAAGGCACCCAAGAAAAATTTAAAAAACAAAAAAAAATCAAATAAAATACTAACATACCGAATTTCTACTTTAATTTCTTGTAAATAAAATAAGAAAAGGCCTTCAAAATCGAATATTATACAAAAGCACTATCACAGATTTCGTTTGTAATTTATTATTATTTTTTTAAAAATTGTTTTGTTAAATTTACACATTTATTTATCTCTTAAGTAAATGTTTGAAAAGTTGTTATAATTCTTTAAAATTCACCATTTTTGTTAAGATATAATTCTTCAGAGAAAATTTAGTGAGAAAGTAATTTCCAAAATTTGTTCTTATTGGCCCTAAGATACTAAGGATTAGCTTTTAAGTTTTAACATTATTGATTCTGGTAGTTAATCAAAAAGCTGTATGAGTTCATTCAATGAGAATAAATAATCTTTCAAGTAAAAATATTATATCTAAATTGCATTAATAAAATTTAATAAAAACAAGAAAAAACTATATTTATTGAAAAAAAAATCGTTTAATTTAAAAGAAAAAAAAAGATAAAAAAATATGAAAGAAATAACGAAAAGGAAACAAAAAATATTTATGAGCATTTAAGTGAAAAAAAAAACAAAAAAAAATCAATAAATAAATCAATGAAAACAATTACAAAGCAATCGAATATTAGATGGGTTCAACATGCATTCTGGTGATTTTTTTTTCTTTTCACTTAAATGTCCATAGAGTAAGAAGGGTAAGCATTGCTATGAGAATAAAGTGAAACAAGAATAAGGCAAAAAAAAACTGTTATAATTATTATAAACGAAAATACTATTTAACTATGAATAAAAGTACACACTTTTTCTGCAAAGGATAAAAAATCAAAGTGTTTTATTACATTTTCTGGAACATTTGACAATTCACGCCGTAAGTGTAACGAGCCATCAGAACAGTCGCAGCGTTTGCTGCGACTGAGCCCCGTACAAACCCGTATATCTATTGCGTACGTGACCCTAGTGCGTCTGTCACCCTACTTTGACCGTAAGCCTATGCGCCGGTTAAAGTAGTTAAAGTAAAATTATTATGTAATGTGTACATCTTAGAAATTGCGCATAGCGCAATTACGAAGCCCCGTACGACGTTCCTTTCAAATAAAACAAAAATTTCAAATAGCCCTAAAATTTTAATTTATTGAGTATAAATACACATAGGGCCTAGTATCGGCCTCAGTCCGAGGATCCAATTTTTTTTTTCAACTACATTCTATTCGGCCTTTGATTACCTTCCAAATGACACACAAATTACGAAAAACGAATGAAATTTACTCGAGTTCAATGTAAAATACACATAGGGCCCTAGTAGTGGCCTTAGTCCAAGGACCCAAATTTAATTTTTTTTGAACAACATTCTATTCGGCCTTTGATTACCTTCCAAATGAAACAAAAATTACGAAAAACGGATGAAATTTGCTCGAGTTATATGTAAAATACACATAAGGCCCTAGTAGTGGCCTTAGTCCAAGGACCCAGATTTAATTTTTTTTTCAACAATATTCTATTCGGTGTTCGATTATCTTTCAAATAGAACAAAAATTACGAAAAACGGATGAAATTTACTCGAGTTGTATGTAAAATACGCATAGGGCCCTAGTAGCGGCCTTAGTCCGAGGACCCAAATTTAATTTTTTTTTTCAACAACATTCTATTCGCATTTCGATTACCTTCCAAATGACACAAAAATTACGAAAAACGAATGAAATTTACTCGAGTTCTATGTAAAATACACATAGGGCCCTAGTAGCTTTTCACTTCTAAGGCCCTAACTCACGGTCCACTCACCCAATTTTAAAAAACTTTTTTTTCCTGGATTGGTATTGACAATACCTATCATTTGCCGTGTCATTTACATTTCTATCGTTTATTTTGCCATAAATATCACCAAAAGACCTTAAATCACTTAGGTGACCCTAACTCACGAAGGGCCGACCCGAATATGCCCATCTTCGAACTTAGCCTCTCTATTTTGACTATCTTTCAGGGAATTTTTTTTTTTTGAAATCGGATTTGATTTACTCAAGATATCGACGTGACGGACAGACGGACAGACGGACAGACGGCCCAAATTTTTATTGCGGATTCGTCATCTATGAACATAGGCAAACACTTTGCCCTCACCGTCTGCTTCGAATTCCATCAATTACACACGGCATCGTAATCCTATAAGCCCCTTCGTACTTCGTACGGGGCTAAAAATACATTTCAACGCTTCATTGTAGGAGAATGACGCTACGTTAGAAAGACATCCACACTTTCCATTTTTAATTTCGATCGCACTTACGGCGTGAATTCACTTCCTGAGGCCAACGAAATTAATCTTGAAACCACACAAGACTTCAATATGGTATACACGTTGAAGTCTGTTATCGAAGTGAACAGTATAATTTATGAGTCAATGTATAAGTTGGAAATTACAAGTTACATCTTCATACAAGAAGTTCTGGAAGGTTAGTTATAATTTCCAACTTATCACGATAAATAAAAGTACCTCGGACGCTAAAGCCCTCGAATAATTCTACTCATCTGGATACGAGATAGCAAATTACTTCCTTCTATATTGACGTACTCTCAAATGCTTTTGAGCTTTACGTCAATTCACTTTTCATCCTTAGGGTTGTAAAAAGCCACTTTTGATCCTAGGAAAAACAATAGTACATTGAATGACAAGGGGCGAAAGTAAGAAAATTCAACCGTGATGCCCGCGCCGAAGGCATTTTGTTCATATTCATACAGTAGAATGTATGTTAAAGGTAGAGTTTATGTTTTATATGCTTGCTAAGAGGACCGAAAGTAAAGCTGTCAATTCGCGGGCGAAAGCTATCGCTTTCGATCCTTAAATTGACATTTGCTTACTTTCGGTCCTCTTAGCAAGCAAACAAAACTTAATACGTAACTCTTTCGGCCTCCTCAATCGATACGTAAATAACTATCGATTTTCAAAAGTTCATTTTTCGCAGCTGGTGCAGAAAACGTTGTATGAAGCACGTTGCGAAAGTGGTAGTATTTGTCACACGATGTTGTTATCAAACTCGCTTCGCTTTAGTTCTTGTTCTAGTACTTCACATCTAGTGACAAAAACTACCACTTTTTGCAACTAGTTGCATAAATTACTATTTTGTTCCGATTAACATATACTATTTCTCATTCAGGCTGACCAAAAAGTCACAGTCCGAACAAAACATAACCAACAAACACTGTGTTATATCACTCACTGACCAATCGAATAAATCTATTTTAAGAGGCATCGATGCTTTGCTGAAAAGCATACATTTGAGTGTTTTTTAAATACTGGATTTTAGTTTACTTTTGATGATATCTATCCAACAGAATCCCTTTTCAAAAATATAGGACCGCAATAACGACCATGAATGTGTTAGCTTTCAACTTTCAATGGAAAATAGATTTACTTGTAGCAGGTTGACCAACTCTGAGCAGTTTATGAAACTTTCGTTAAACTGGTGACTTTCCACACAACTGGTCTCAAAAACGAAGTTTTAGCTCAGCATCGATGTCTATCAATATGAAATTTCATTGCTCTCCATTCTAAAACCAAAAGTGCCAGGTGTTATTATTAAATAACTAATTTACCAAAAAAAATAGTACATTACTGCTATAAGGCTGTATATAAGAGTGTACGTATACGAGCGCTTCCGCTTTCCACATTTTCACAATATTTAAACATAGCTAACGCCGACCAGTACGAAACACCTATTCGTATCAAAAGCCTTTACTGTGAAACTCTTCATTTCTTTTACTTCATTTTCTTCTCTGCTGAAAAACTATTCTCCCTTTAAAATCACTTACATTATCCACTCTTTGCCTTGTTAGCATAATACAAATAAATTGCCGGAGGCAATATAGACAGCCCCGTACGAAGTCAACTTTCATAAATTCCTATTTAAACAGCTATATACCGCTATATTTACCTATATTTTCCTATAAATAAACATTTCACAGATGAATATGCTATTATATAGCTCTATATGCCTGTATATAGCTCAATATAGGTGAATATAGATATATATAGATGTCCATATATGGAATGCCTGAAACACACATAACAAATTGTTTCCATGTTAACAAAAACACTCTAAGTACCATTTTTCCCAAGATATATCACTTTTATTAAAATCCAATATGGCCACCGGCAGCCATTTTGTTAGGAGACCGGAAATTTTACCGACGCTTTACATTCGTTAATACCTTTCAAACAAAAAGAAATTCATGAAATTCGGTCAAAATTTACTCGAGATATTGTCAAAATACACCACGTTCACTGTACTTCCGAGTAGCCAGATAAGAGCTCACTCCAAGAGACCTAGCTCACGCTCCGGAGAACATAATTTCATTAAAAAAAAAATCCCTGATTGGTACGGTCAATACCTATCTAATAAAGCTAAAACAGACGAAATATGTTGAAATGTGGCCGACCTACAAGCAAAAACTGCTTGCCGCCCTGTGCCTGTTTCACACCAAGGGGTCTAACTCACGAGTCGGTCATCCGATTTCCAAAAACTTTTTTTTTGTCGATCGGTATTGTAAATACCTTTTATTTGACGTATCAGTTACAAGTGCAACGTTTGAATGTCCGGAGATATCTTCGAAAAACCGTAAAGCACTTATTGGGCCACAGCTCGGGAGGGGTCTATCCAAAATCACTCATATTCGAACTTAGCCTGTCTTTTGACATTACCAAACGGGAAAAAAAAGAATTTTCAAAATCGGATGCGTTTTACTCAAGTTATCGTGCAGACGGACAGACGGACAGACGAACATTTTTTTTTCTTCACTGATTTGGCATCTCTAGACAACCACAATAGGTTTCCCCTTACTCAGGGAGTCCAATTCGACGTGTTACGGACGTATGCGTAAACGCATAAGACCCCAGTACTTCGTACGGGTCTAACAATTGAAATCATAATTTAAAATGGCTTCAAAGTTTATCAATTTTCCGTGACACTTTATGGAGGAACCCTCGGTTCAGACTTAAAAATAGTTCTTCCATGAAATATCGGTATAATGAGCCATAATTTCAAGAATTTTTTTTTCAAAACGATATTGTATTTTCGTAGATATTCGACTTTGAAGGCATTCATATAAATGGCCTTTCCGCCTGGAATTTTTGTTTCCATTTTACAGAAATTTTTTTTGTTCTACAAGTTTTTATGCTGAAAAATCTTACAGAACTTGAGACGAACCGCATTACACAAGTACCTGATGTCGGGATAATATCAGTAAGAATAGGATTATCAGTATCGTATGGTATAACCATCACTGATAGGGTATTACTCATTAATCAGGAAAATTTTAATTCAGAATACGAAAAATCAGGAAAAAATTTTAGGAAACGTAAATTAGGAAAAATATTTACGAAACCAAATATTGGGAAAATGTGAAATTGGGAAAACATAAAACAAGTAACACGAAAAATATGAAAAGTTGGAAGAAAAATTAGTTTTTTTTTCATGAGAGTTGCATAGACTCTCACCAATAACTCGCCATTCGATGATGTCGACTATATTCGAGGATGTCGACCACATTCGAGTACATCGTCTTTATTAGAAGACATCGGCTATATTCGAGTACATCGACAATATTAGATGACATCTACAAATATATTGACTATATTTGAGGACATCGACTATCTTCGAGAACATCTTCTATATTCAATGAAGTCGACTATATTCGAGAATGTCGACTATATTCAAGGACATCTAGTATATTCGAGGACATCGACTATATTCGAGGACATCGACTATATTCGAGGACATCGACTATATTCGAGGACATCGACTATATTCGAGGACATCGACTATATTCGAGAACATCGACTATAGTAGAGGACATCGACTATATTCGAGAACATCGACTATATTCGAGAACATCGACTATAGTAGAGGACATCGACTATATTCGAGGACATCGACTACGTTCGAGGATGTCGACTATATAACGTGACATCGACTATATTCGAGGATATCGACTATATTAGATGACATCTACTATATTCAAAGAAGTTGACTATATTAGAGGACTTCTACTACATTCGAGGATGTCGACTATATTACGTGACATCGACTATATTCGAGGACATCGACAATATTCGAGAACATCTTCTATATTCAATGAAATCGACTATATTCGAGGATGTCGACTAAATCCGAGGACACCGATTATATTCGAGGATATCGACTATATTAGAGGACATCGACTACATTCGAGGATGTCGACTATATTACGTGACATCGACTATATTCGAGAACATCGACTATATTTGAGGACATCGACTATATTAGAGGACATCGACTATATTCGAGGACATCGACTACGTTCGAGGATGTCGACTATATAACGTGACATCGACTATATTCGAGGATATCGACTATATTAGATGACATCTACTATAGTAGATGACATCTACTATATTCAAAGAAGTTGACTATATTAGAGGACTTCTACTACATTCGAGGATGTCGACTATATTACGTGACATCGACTATATTCGAGAACATCTACTATATTTGAGGACATCGACTATATTAGAGGACGTCGTCTGCTTTATTCGAGTACATCGACTATATCCGGGAATAGTCGAGCATATGACCAATGCTCATTGAGCATATGAGAATATATCGAGTAAGTTCAGTTCGATTGTAATTGGAAGACAAATAAATTATGACTCGATTGTACTGGAATTCACTTCATATACATAAGTACAATATTGCGCACGCCAGTAATATCATGTTTTTTACAGATGATGTAGCGCCGCAGGCCGTGAAGAATTTAAAAAAATAAAAAAGCGGGGTCGAGGGGCGGCAGCCCCCGCAAAGGGGGGTCAAGGGGGAGTATCCCCCCTTGCACGTCCTTATAAACTTTGATGTGGATATTTTGTCCGAAATTTATTTTGTACCGAAACTCATTACAATTTCTGATTCATGGTTTTCTTAATGCTTAATGCTTCCTAATAAGTGGAGTTCCTGATTAATTTTTCCTGATTTGTGTTTCCTGAATAATGTTTCCTGATTTTTGTCTACTGATTATTGGATTCCTGATTTTTGTCTTCCTAATTAATTCATACATCCCACTGATAGTCAGGATGCCATGAAGTAACATTAATTTTAATCTCTTGACTGAACGTTGATTAATTAGTTCAAAGTTTAAACTGTAGGAAATCTTTGAGGTCAGAAAGGTCAGATATGTTGAGAGGGTGGTGTAGAGTGACAAAATGTGTGGGTATAAATTAACCTTCCTCTAACACATTCCTCCAAGACACGGTGCGCACTATTCGGAAAATAGTTTTTTTTTGTTCTTTGAAATTTTAATGCAAAGACGGACCTGCACTGATGAGCTGCGCGCACGGTAAAACTCTTTCAAGGAACAAGGTAACCGAATGTGTGATATAATACTATTACGCTTCCGCTTAATTTGCTAATTAAATTCTCTTCGGTGATCATTATGAAAACGCAAAACAGAAAACAAAATCGCGTATTTTGATTGTATACATCGTGCGAGAGATGCATGTTGTTCTCATATAAACCGTATTCTGTCTCAACCATCCAAACGCATCTAAATTTAACTATTTTCTTCAGCAAACACAAAATTAAATATAGCAGCAACTCATAGATTCAATTTTAGTCAGCTCCATCGTGTTGAGACTGTAACATCTTCAGCAAAACAACAACAACAACAGCCACAAAACGAATTAATTTATTTCCGTCAATATGTGTACGCGATTCGCTTTCATTAGCTAGACTGAGCCTATTAAAAATTGAAGAGGAAAAAATTATTAAAAATTCTTCCGAATTATGATCGACAGCCGGTAAATATTTTGAGTCTTTAATGTCTTGTGTGTCGAAGTGCGAATTGTAACGATTTATCGGTGGAAAATCATTCAAAAAGAAAATGTTGTTGAACGGAAAAAGTTATTTGTTCGTTTGTGTAATAATTACAGTGAGTCTGTCACTTGTCGACGGTTGGAAATTGCGTGACCTATCCCAGAAAAATGATGAAAATAAAGTGTTGCCAAAGAAGCCGATATTTCGGGATATTCCGATGAGGAAGGTAGTGAAAATCGAACGAATAAGGGTCAAGAGTGGTGAAAGTGGCGAAGACGACGACGGAGTTGTTACTGACGATGATGATGATGGAGACTTTACATTTGAAAAAGTCCACACCACCAATTTCGATTTACCATCACGGCCGCTAGTTACACTCAACAATCCTGACGTCGAACAGGAAGAGGAGGAACGAATCGAAGAAGCTGCTGAGACCGAAAAAATGACGTCGTGGTTTAGTCATCTTACAAATTTGAACATATTCAGCGAAAAGAAGGAAGATGAAGGAACTAAACCGGGCGACGATGAGTCCAGCGGATATTTCGGTTGGCTAATGGGAGCGAATCAAGAATCAACTGACGACGATGACAAGGATTCTGATGAAACCAGTTGGTTTTCGTATCTCAAATCAACGCTAGCCGATTTTACCGACCTTCTTTCATCCGACGACACATCGAGTGTCGCCAGTGATAAGAAACGTCGACACAAATCAGAGGAGGTCGCACCAGAGAAACGGGAACCACTGACTACACAATCGTTTGAGAATTTATTGTTGTCGATACCATCATTCATCCCAAATTATACGAAAATAAACGACGTCGACTGCAGACGAATGGGACAAATTTTCCAACGACAAGTTCGAGGTCAAAAGCTATGGGCATTACAAAGTAAATTTGCTTCATCGCGATGAGTAATGTGGTTGGGTTTTTCATACATCCGTTTTTTTTTCTTCTCCGTTGCAGTGATGGATGCCAGCGCAAAAATACCATCTGGTCTGTTACGGGGAAATGCTAATCAGCTCGGCGATTTCGATCTATGTACGGGAATCAGGACTAAAGTGAAAATTAAGGACGATAAATCGGTCAAAATTAAGGGAAAGTATTGTTTAGCGAATATTGACGTCGTTGCAGAAGACGAACAGTTGAAAATGTCCATACATTTGCTGCAGGGACGAAATTTCTTGAGAAGCCGTTTGGAGGATGTGAGTTTTTATTTTACAAAAATTTTGCAAAGAGCTTTAACGGTTTAACGGTTTTTGCAATTTGGTTGAAGTAAGATCGAATGATAATAACGTTTTTCGAATGGTTGGGTAACATTTACCACTCCCTTCTCCATTTTACGATTTTTTTTTGAACCTCTTACTTTCTCTCGCATCGAGTTTGGCTTTTTTCTTATTCAATTTTTGATATTTGCAAGCTATGCATAAAAGAAGGACGTTGACATCTGGGAAAAGTGTTTGTAAAGTTAGTTTTCGCAATTCCGGTCCATAATCATCACCTTTCCATGCATCCATTTAATGTCGCTTTGAAGGTATTTATTTCACTGTATTCGCGGACACAGTGCAATATCAACTTTTTTTTCGCACGTTAAAGAACCTATTACCTTCAACGAAGGCTAAATTTTTATAAATAAAAATCTTGCATTGACCAGAAATCGAACCCCCGACACCGCAAGGTTTTTGAACACAAAGCAGCAACTATAGCCATTCGGCTATAGAGTCACACAATTGTACCGAACGTATTGTTGAAGCGTATATATACTAAGCATTGACTATACTCGATTTCATTCAACGCGTCTCTTTACATCACATTGCAATGTGTATTAAATGCAGCCTTTTTGATCGTTCAAATGAATTTTTGTGTACACAAGAATTTTGGTAATAAATGTAGGACATGTTTCGCATTGGAAAGGTGATTATGGCCCGAAATTGCGAAAAACGGTGTATCTACTATGGTAGGTATGCCGGTATTTTTTCTCACACGACGTCTTGTCGACCTCGGCTTCGCCTCGGGACATAAATCTGGAATTCCAAAATGGCCAGAAGCGTTTATTTGTTGGAAACAATTATTGCCCAAAAAATCATTTATTTTTACGTAGTTAGACGGGTGATGACACATCTATGTGTACATTACCGTTTTACCAGTGGGTCTCTTCGTTTTTTTAAAGTCAACTCACATCCTTAATGGGCTTTTCCCCTAACTGACTGAATGACATTACCAACGAACAATCACATGTAGCTTAAAGAGATGTTTTCGGTACTAAATCCAAGACGCAACCTAATAACCGATTCAATCAGATGTCATTATTGTGGACAACAACCTGATGAAGCGAATTATTTGTGCTGCAGTTGATTTTCGAACCCACTAGAGGCAATTCTAAAGGCAAATCTCGACTTACACACTGCACTATTGACTTGTTTTTTAGCTCTCTTTAAGGGGAAAAAGTTGAAAAGTCAAGTTTTCGTGTGAATTTTTTTGATCCGAGACGAAGTCGAGGACAATAAACCCACAAATTTGTTACAACTAAGTAGGATTTTAGATGTTAATCTTGCATCTTGTGCCCAAAAAAAAATTAATCCGTCGGTGGCATAAGGAACTGTTTATTTGAGTCCAAGAAACCATACCTTCCAACATAGGTCGAAACATCGTTATTCTAGTGACCGTAAAAATAAAAAATAAATTTTGTTCCTATTTCTGTGAGAGACAACACTTTGTTAAAGTAACTCAACATAAATCAAAAGAAAACAAGTTACGCGCGCCAAAAAATTTGAACATTCGTCCATTGAATTACTAAAAACGCAACGTTGAACGATGACACATTGCAGTGATGGCAACATTGCGGAAATTGTGCGCTTTCTATAAATACGCAGTGTGTAGTAGAGTAGAGTAGAGGTATATGATAAATCGTTTTTTTGTTTGTCTCGGGGTCAGCTGTTAAAATGAGCACAACGTTCTTTGTTATGATTTTAGCAAGTGACCCCCAACCCTTTGTCTGTTTACATGCCATATACCTGTATAAGCTCTCTTTAAACACCTGTACATACCGTTTACAACGTATTTGTTCGCATAAATCAAAATCGTTGACTATTCGTTCGCAAATTGTTGAGTGAAATTAGTATGGGTTTTGGTAGGGAAAATCCTACTAATCACAAATGAAAAATGAAACAGTTGATGATGCAAAACAATTTAGTAAATAAGTCACTGGCCACGATCTTAAAACTCTAATAAATGCAATTTTTACTTTTATCAGAGTCCTACAATTCGTTAAATCATTCATTGTCGTGTAATATCAACAATCGGTATTACGAATGCGCTCTCTCAATGTGTAAATTGCTGTTCTTCTGGACCAATTTTTATTGAAAGTTATCGCACCGGCGATCGTATCGCTATTATTGGTATTAGAGCTGACCAAAAAATTCTTTTTAGCCCCGTACGAAGTACGAAGGGGCTTATAGGATTACGATGCCGTGTGTAATTGATGGAATTCGAAGCAGACGGTAAGGGCAAAGTGTTTGCCTATGTTCATAGATGACGAATCCGCAATAAAAATTTGGGCCGTCTGTCCGTCTGTCCGTCACGTCAATATCTTGAGTAAATCAAATCCGATTTCAAAAAAATTTTTTTTCCCTGAAAGATAGTCAAAATAGTGAGGCTAAGTTCGAAGATGGGCATATTCGGGTCGGCCCTTCGTGAGTTAGGGCCACCTAAGTGATTTAAGGTCTTTTGGTGATATTTATGGCAAAATAAACGATGGAAATGTAAATGACACGGCAAATGATAGGTATTTTTAATACCAATCCAGGAAAAAAAAGTTTTTTTAAATCGGGTGAGTGGACCGTGAGTTAGGGCCTTAGAAGTGAAAAGCTGCTAGGGCCCTATGTGTATTTTACATATAACTCGAGCAAATTTCATCCGTTTTTCGTAATTTTTGTTTCATTTGGAAGGTAATCAAAAGCCGAATAGAATGTTGTTGAAAAAAAAATTAAATTTGGGTCCTCGGACTAAGGCCGCTACTAGGGCCCTATGCGTATTTTACATTGAACTCGAGTAAATTTAATCCGTTTTTCGTAATTTTTGTTTCATTTGGAAGGTAATCAAAGGCCGAATAGAATGTTGTTGAAAAAAAAAAATTGGGTCCTCGGACTAAGGCCGCTACTAGGGCCCTATGTGTATTTTACATATAACTCGAGCAAATTTCATCCGTTTTTCGTAATTTTTGTTTCATTTGGAAGGTAATCAAAGGCCGAATAGAATGTAGTTGAAAAATAAATTAAATTTGGATCCTCGGACTGAGGCCGATACTAGGCCCTATGTGTATTTATACTCAATAAATTAAAATTTTAGGGCTATTTGAAATTTTTGTTTTATTTGAAAGGAACGTCGTACGGGGCTTCGTAATTGCGCTATGCGCAATTTCTATGATGTACACATTACATAATAATTTTACTTTAACTACTTTAACCGGCGCATAGGCTTACGGTCAAAGTAGGGTGACAGACGCACTAGGGTCACGTACGCAATAGATATACGGGTTTGTACGGGGCTCAGTCGCAGCAAACGCTCCGACTGTTCTGATGGCTCGTTTTACCTATAGGTACAAGGCAAACGGTCAATATGATCGTTATGTATATGTTTACCATTGATAAGCGTCCTATGCGACCAACGCAAATTCGCTATTACCATCGTACATTTCGTACGACTCATCACAATTGTTATTTGCTTAAAAGTCCATTTTTGCGTTCAATGAAAAACTAATTTTGCTTAAATGTCCATTTCTGCAATCAATGAAAAACTCAAGTTTGTCGAAATGTCACTCTGATGCTCTTCAAATTCCCTCTGGACATGATTTTGTTGTAATTTAGATTGTTATTCAGGTCAACAACATCACAATATAATCATAACACAGCCATTGTGTCGACAAGAGTGTATAAATATCATGCAAATAGTTTGCATTTCGTAGTTTATGGCCTGAACGTATTACATGTTGGAGCGTAAACCGTCAATATTTTCATTGAACAGTGACAATGAAAATAGTATGCATGAGTCCTTTGCTATAGGGAGGGATGGAAATCGTATAGCAATGAACTGCCTGGTTTCGATATAATGTTTTAATGCTTGGGGATCAGTAATATACTCGAATAGCGACTATGTAGAACTGGTAAATCAGAAAATCGACAGTTTTTGTTGCCGATTCTGTAAGATTCTGTACAGAGGCAAATGTGATGGAGGAGGTATTTTTTGGTTCGGTAGTAGCTCCCAAAGACATGGACAAAAAATTTGGAAAAAGAAAGCCAAAGCTTCCCAGATTTTTTGAAAAAAAAAAGAACTCGGACAATGGGCAGTGATTCAAAATACTGATCCTACTTTATAAAGATCGACCGAATAACCATCCTTTGGTAATGTGATTTTTTCCACAATCAATTCCTGCGAGTTAGAGATTGGTTTTAGACTTCATTTGTCTAGGTCAAACTTTCGGTTTGAGTTCGAGGACCAACGAAACCATGCTCGATGAAACTTTGATCGATTTGAATTTGAACGTTTGCAGTTTGGCATGCGTATGTACCATATTCTCTTAGTGCAGTGCGAACGGTTTATTTGATAAAGAGGCATTTTGAAGATAGTCCCAAAGATATATTAACTGGTACAGCAACCCTTTTCAACAAATCGTTCCCTGGTGTCCTGTTATTTTTGAGTGCACTTCAGCCTTCCAATCGTTTAAATGGCTTGGAACCGCTAAGAATGTTACTTCCTGTGAACAACACGATTGTTCAAGCAGTTTTTATCGGTCTGTTCTTAAGGTCTTTGATCAGATTCATGTGTTCATTTTATGTCATCATTATGTCGTGACACGATCGTCATGTGCAAAAGTTGTTGTAAACTGAAGATAGTCTCACAATGTAGGGCAATAACATCAAGTTTGCTGGTCTTCTTGAGCGTCATTCATATGTATGAACAAGCAACCGGTAGCTGCAGATGTTCGCAAATTGTGAGTTCAGGTTGCAACTTTTCTACCGGTCGGTCACTGACTCGCAGAGAGTTGATAATATGACGACTGGGTCGTTTCGACGGATACAGGCAATATGTCGAATGATTTTGAAATTGGTTGAGAGAAAATGTATTGAATTCTCTCTCAAAAACCCAACTGTCATTCGACATATTCCCTCTATCCGTCGAAACGACCCAGTCGTCATATTAGCAACTCTCTGCTCACTAGCGCTGACTAGTCATTTGAGTGGCACCTGGTTGGTAGCACTGAGGGGTGTTTAAATAAATTTTTACCCCAGTGCTGCCAGCCAGTTCTCTTTCAAACGACTAATGTACGAAGATACAGAGTGGACACACATGTCCTTTCTCCGATCGAATTGATGGTGCGTCAGCGCCACATGTTTTCGATCTGACTCATCGGCATCTTTTTCCGCATTGTTGATTGTTGTCGATGTTTTTATCATTTTCCATGATGGACGCTGGCTTATCGACTGTCACCACCAGTCTGTTATGATGGTGTTATGAAGCGGGGCTATAAATAAGTAAACGGAACGTGTAGCACACTTCAATAAAAATTTATTTAAACGAACGAAAGATCCTACTTACAACGTAAAAAAATGATTTGAAATTACACAGTAAAAAGGAGCGGAGGAGGGGTAGGAAATATAATCGGAAAAGTTTTCGTTAAAGATTTTGCAGACATTCAAGCAAACGCTACCCTACATTTCCAATAAAATATGATGCCGATTGCCGTCGAAATGAAGAAGTCACAACGACAGCGTCTCTTTGATTAATTTTTTCATGGTATTACCGACTGAATTTTCGCTTGGTCCAGCTGTACTAAATTTACACTTAAACAAATACGGTTGAATGTCTGCATAGCTTGTGTCAAATATTGAATCCAATTCTAAATGGCTCGGCACTTTCGGCACATAGTCATGCCGATTCATCACTTCTGTGATGTATAAAATTTTATCGGTCAACATATCACTAACACGCTCACGGCACACTTGCCGCTCATCCTCATTGTACAAATTCATTAATTCTAATCGGATCGTCCACACCTCCCACGGTATGCATTCCTGTTGAAATAATGGCCAACGGTTGCGTTTACGTTGAAAGAATTCTAAACTGATCTGTCCGGAACCGGAACTGTCGTTACTACGTAGCTGTTCGCTGAAGCTGCTAATCTCATCCTTTAGCGTTCGATCCAATTTCTTTGATGTGCAGCACACGTAGGTAAAGTCAATGAAATCACAGTCAACATCCATATGACCCACCGTTCCAACGGAATACGACGAATCATCAGCGAACACAAATTTGCCAAGACTGCGATGAAACAGCACTGTATGGAATATGCTTGCCACCGCTTCGTCCACTTGTCTGCCCTCCATTGTTAGTTCGAATACTTGCGATCGAGCGTTCATGATGGTCGCAATACACTTATCGACTAAAATCTAATAATTTCCTTAGGTTTAATCTCTTAAAATAAAACTTTGTTTTTGTTGGCTCTATTGACGTTTATGAAAAGACAACTTCTTCAATGGCAGAAATTCTATTATTGTTGACATAGAATTTGCTTTCATCACGTTGGTAAGCACTGATCTGTCATGTTGTAACGCTGCGTTCATTTCGTGTACTAAAAAATTATTTGAAATCGAGGGGCAAACTACTAGAGAACTAGTTGGACGATTTAAATTTTTTTTTGAATTTTTCAAAATTAAACTCGATGAATGGAAACGTCGGTAACTTAAACAGCATTTAAATACAAAATTTCAACTGAAATTGTACTTAGATTTTGTATGCAAATTACAGCTCATTTCTAAGGATTTTTTGCGACAACAGCCCCTAGTGATCTAATTTTGAGGTGAACAACCACTTTATAATGTCTCTATCAGTGCCCATTTTAGAGAATTAAATTCCTTAAATTTCCTGAATTTTGATTACTAGTAAGAGCGCTCACCCCTTATAATATTCGTTTTTTGATGATTTCTCTGAGCCAAAATCTTTTTTTGAAAAAGTAAAACCATTAAAGCATGCAAAAATGTGTTACTTTTAAGGTAAAAATTGGTTTGTGGTTGATAACACATATATTTTACACATTTGCAAAGGTTTCTCCAAGTGGGATAAGTTATCATCCACAAACCAATTTTTGCATGCTTTAATGGTTTTTTGCCATTACCAATATTTTTGCGCACAAATGTAGGCTACAAAATTGTCAAGGGGTGAGCGCTCTTAAATCTCATAACACTCCATCCGAATGTAATCGATTTAGCTCAGAAACATAAAGGGTCATAAAAACAACGGAGGCACTTCGATCTATTGTTATTTTAGAGGAACCAATAAATCCAGACCGAAAATTTATAGAATTTTTAAGAGTTTACCCAACAAAAATCTCTTCGAGAAAAGTGTGACGCAGTCTTTGAAGTACAATTTCTAAAATGAATGATATCGCTAGAGTTGACGCTTTCAGCTTCGTTACGCAAAAATTAAATTTTACACCCAATTTTAGTTCAAACAAGCTGGCTTAGGTTTTCTCATCATCTGCCAAATAATTTTTACCAAAAAAAATTTGACTGAAAACAACCAAAATTTTACCAAAAAAATCTGCGTCGCATGTGGCAGATAAATTTTCTTGCTGGTCTGTTCATGAACATTTGCCACTTTGCGACGCAGATTTTTTTGGTAAAATTTTGGTTGTTTTCAGTCAAATTTTTTTTGGTAAAAATTATTTGGCAGATGATGAGAAAAACTAAGCCAGCTTGTTTGAACTAAAATTGGGTGTAAAATTTAATTTTTGCGTAACGAAGCTGAAAGCGTCAACTGTAGCGATATCATTCATTTAGAAATTGTACTTCAAAGACTGCGTCACACTTTTCTCGAAGAGATTTTTGTTGGGATATCAGTCGTTTTATAAGTTTTAGAACACTGCTTTTTATAACAGTTGATAACAGAAATTCGGAAATTTGGCGAAATTTGAAAACTTGACGAAATTCGAAAATTTGACGAAAATCAAAAATTTGACGAAATTCGAAAAGACGAAATTTGACGAAATTCGAAAATTTGACGAAAATCGAAAATTTGACGAAATTCGAAAATTTGACGAAAATCGAAAATTTGACGAAATTCGAAAGACGAAAATCGAAAATTTGACGAAGAAAGTAATTCTCTATCTGCCACCATTCAAGAAATATCTCTAAAACCCCAATTGACCCACCCATTTCCAACTTTCGACATTTTTCACAAATGCCCTTCTTTTCTACTCGTAAAACTCTGAGACTTTGCCGAAGAAAGTAACTCTCTATCTGCCACCATTCAAGAAATACCTCTAAAAACATAATTGACCCACCCATTTCTAACTTTCGACATTTTTCACATATGCCCCTATGTTCTACTCGTAAAACTCTGAGACTTTGCCGAAGAAAGTAACTCTCTATCTCTCATAATCGCAAAAATATTAGTCCTTTCATCCTACGCTCGAGTAGCTCAAAATTTGGTCACTCTAATCACTCTAGCTCAAACGAATCTGCCCCGATTTTTTTGTTCGAATCGTGTTACGAATACCTTTCATTTGATGGGTCGCACGCCTCTGTAGGTTTCAATACAGCTAAGCTACAGCCGAAAACGCGTTCCCGACCCTCGAAAACCACACTCAGAAACCACTTCGAGGCCAATAAAACAAAATTCTGGTTTTTCCTGGGGTAATGGCGTATCACATTTTCATTTTTATGCCCACCCTGAGGTTCCTGCAAAATTTCATGGAGATTGGCTGACTAGTTTCCGAGATCGACCGTCGATAGATAGACAGATAGACAGATAGATAGAAACATACAGAGTAAGTTGAAAGATTTTGATTGTTTGGGAACAGTCAATTTGGTGTATTTTGTATGAAAAGTGACCAATTTCAAAACGATGTATCTCCGGAAATTTTAAAGTTACATAGTCGAGTGATAGCTCGTTTTGCTCGTATTTGAAGCGCGAATAAGATAGAATAGGATTTGTGGTGATACAGGCCAAAGGAAAGAAACTTAAATTCTCGCCTATATATAGTTGCCGCGTCTCAAAAAAATTTCTTCGTTCTTTTTTTGGAAGTTAGACTGCGTCAAGTCCTCCGCTGTCGCTCCGGACATGATTTCCCCAAAAATAGGCCCTTGAACAAGATACACTTGATTGATAGTACAGTCAGAGACAGTGAAATTTCAGCACGAATTTGCTCAGCTGTTTTTCAGCTGATCTACACATACAAGCAAACTGACTGGCACTGACTGTACTTTTTTGTTGTATCTTTTTAACACAACGAGTGGCTCCTCCAGTGTCTCTTTTTATTTAATTATCTAAAATGGGCCTTGATTGAGACATTATAAAGTGGTTTTTCACTTAATTAGCTGTAATTTCCAAGGTTTTGTATAAGGTTCGATCCCGATTCGTGTCGTAGACCGAGAATATTTTGCTTGATTTTTTTCGTAGTTGTAGATTGCAAACGTTTTTGGAATGAAATAGTGGAATTTGTGGATCTAGTTTTTGGCTAGCCCTTTTCTCGCCTGGCTGTAAATGCAGTTTATTGATTTAAAATTCACAATCAAAATAGAAATTCAAACCGAATTAAATATTTACAATAATAATAATGTAGCCGAGTCATTTTTTACCTCGCTATTCAACTTTAAAATGGGCCCTTTGTATCCCACATGGTTGCAGCAGTGAAAATGCCCTGGAAATATTGAACGAATTTTTACTGCCATTCAATTCGACTGGAGTGAAAATATATGCCGACATTGACGATAACAGTTGCTATGTGAAAAGTCAGAAAAGTTGGTCGAATACGCTCAAGGAAAATTGGCAGGTTGCAGCAACTGTGTGAGTTGAGGACATATTTTACATTTAATTGATTTTATCTGGAAAAAGAGGAAGTGAACAATGATAAAAATTTGCAGTGGATACTTTACGTTCTTCATTGTTGTAGCTGTTGTTGCCTCGTTGAAAGATTACTGGAAGATATTAAAATTGGACGTTTTATTCGCTCCCGACAAGAAGAAAGACAATTCAAAAGAAGAGACAAATGATGTGACCGATGACTGTGTAGAATCGGTCAATGAAGAAGTGGAAAATGACAATGATTCGACTCAGAAAGGTAAGACCATTCGGTCATTTCATAGCTTATCCTGCAACAATTTTCTTTTTTGAAGGAGCCACAAAATTCCTAATGACGTTTTCAATTAAGCGCACCAGCAAAATATTATTCAATTTTGACTACGAAGATAGCACATTCTGTTGTATCGATGGACTGAAGGGATTGGCTACAGTACCCTTATTTCTGTCGTTAAAATTGTTAACTTTCGGACACCTACCGTTTACCAATAAGGCACAACTGACGAAGGTAACTCGGTGAAAATAAACATTTTCAAATTGGCGTTGCCACCTGATGCACGTCATATGTGCGCCTTATAATTTAAATTCGAAAACCCTTTTTTTAAAAGGTTCTAAAAGAACAGATTGTAACACCCTTCTGTTAATAAATTAGGCGGGTGCAATGGCATCTATTTCGCATTCGTTAGATTGCAATCCTGACAGGAACATCCTCTGTCAAAATTTATTTTCGTAATGGACGCTACGAGTTCGATTTATTGTTCTTTGTGGGGGTGTCGGAACCTGTTCTCATTATAGCGTATTGATCACAATTGATGATGTCGGGGTTATATCTAATTTGAATTTATGGCGCACTTGTGGTCTAACACATCCTGTGGATTATTTTAGAGAACTTTCGTGACAAATTTTTTAAAAGATTTAATTCCCATATACAACTGCATTCGAGAGTTATGCTGGAAACCGAACATTTCAATCAGAATCTGACCTGAAGTACCCTTGACCTTATACCCTTATTTCAGGTTGACCTAGTCAATCATGTCCAAGTTTTGGATTATTTAAGGTTGACCTTGAACTTGAAACTTGGCCTGAATCCTTTCAAGCAGGTCATGTTGAAACACATGACATCCTTCGAGCTTTATTCGAGTGACATGCCAATTCATTTCAGATGCTAAACTCGTCGCTAAGTATATTCTTACGAGCGTCGTTCCTTTTCATGGACGTTTTTCTGTTGGCAAGTGGTTTTTACGCTGGATATAAACTGTCGAAAGACCTTAAAGACCACAATCATCGCATAGCGTGGTTCCGGCGGATCGTTGGTCGGTTCATTAGGTAAATTTTATTTGATAACGAGAAACTAGAGCCCGTACAACTTTCGTTGAAAGGCTGTTTCCATCAATGGTAGCGGCAATTTCGTTCTCAGCCTGGATTCTACCCTACTTGGGAAGTGGACCTCAATGGGGTCCGCTCATCGAAGAGAACTCTGACCTGTGCCAGGAAAGTTTCTGGAAAAGCATTTTCTTTGTCCAGAACTTTTTTCCGGCTCAAGAGCAATGCTCACCGCATCTACAACAAATTGCTATTGACTGTCAACTGTTCCTGATCGCACCGATTATAGTCTACTATTTGGATAGAAATGCAGTTGTTGGATTTGGACTATTCGGTGCATTGAATGCTCTATCTGTTGCGATGCGATACTCGAGTGCTCTGTCCGAGCGACTATCTTTCGTCATTTTCCAAGGCATGAAGTGAGTGCAAACATCCAATTTCTTGATCGAATCGACAGTAAATCAAGCGAATTTTGTATAGACTGAGCCAATTCTACCGAACGCTTGACATATCCTTCAATTCGACAGTGCAACGATCCACATCATATCTCATCGGCTTGGTATTGGGCGTCCTGTTATTCAATCTGAACGATATCAAGCGCGACATTAGAATACCAAAGGGAATTTTGGCTGTGGGCTGGCTGACTTGTATTTGGTCATTGATCTGGTGTTTCTGGATACCGAGCGATTTGAGCAACAAAGATTACGTTTATGAGCCGTTGGATGCCGCTGTTTTTGCTGCATGGGCACCGCTAGTATGGTCACTCGCCATTTCATGGATAATTTTTGTCATTTTTATTGAAAATGGAGGTAAATCGCAGCACAATTAGCAAACTCATAATGCATGGAAAACTCATTCTCCCTTTCATGCACTTACATTCACGGTTTCTCACGCCCATTGTTCCGTAAACAATGATCATACATTCTCTTTAAAAAATTTATTTGTTTTCACATCTATCGATCATGGCCCATTCGTACGAAAAGAATATCTGCGCCGACTGTTAACGGTACGACCACTTTTACTGCTCAACAAGATCTCCTATCAGATGTTCTTCGTGCAGTTTCTAGTTCTATTTTACAACACAGCATCTGTTAGAAATGGGGAGACCTTTCGCCTGGGGTCATTCGTAAGACATTCAAACATTTAAATGGAAGACACTCCGCCCCATTTGTTCTTTCCCATACAGATCAGTTATACGGAAATATCTGCTATTGTCGGCATTTCAATCGTCTCTACAGTATTATTCGACTTGCCGTTTAGAGAGATTAGCAAAATTCTGACAACGTACACGGACGCTGTCGTTGAGGAATCAGCTGCATCTCAAACGGAAGATGTTGCCGCTGATGATCAAAAGAATGTTGATAATGACATCGATGAGATATGGAACAATGAGAGTCACAACAACAAAGTTACGTTTGCCGATGACGATGAATATTCGAAACGATCGTTCACACCGGTATGGAAAAAGTCTGACGACGAAAAGCCCGTATGGGGAGACGACGAAGATGAAAACGATGCCGAGTAAGTTTTGTTGTGAATTTACATGAAGCAGTAAGAAGTAAACGAAAATAAAAATCATTTTAACTCAATTAGTAAAGCAGCTAAGGCTTCGAATCCCGAATCCGAACCGGAAGACGAAGAAAGTAATTCGGAAGAAGAAGAAGAAGAAGACATCAGTTCGGGAAATGAGTGAAACGATGAGAAGCCCAAAACGTTGGAAAGTGTTGCAAAGTCCTAAAACATTTTTGAAACTTGAACAATAAACTTTCAGCGAACGGTTTAAGATTCAGTAATTCGTTCTTATCTAAACGTTCCGAGTGTTTCCGATATAGACAATGGCAATGATTGATGATTTAATAAACCTGTAAAAAAACTGTTTTTTTTTGAAAATCTTTTGTTTCATGCGCTTTTTGTCAAAGCCGTAAACTTTTAAGAGGTCACGCAGATCGCCACTTCATCTAATACGCTGGAACACACCTACTCCATACAAAATGAAATGAAACGTGGTGTGTGTCACCAGATGACAAAGGAATGCTACTAAAAGATTAAGTTTTAATGCTCGTCCTAAACAGTGAAAGATCTACAGTATATAAGCACTCAAGGTACACTGCAAAAAATATGGAATCCAAGTTTCGGGTGAGTAACTATAAAATTTTGTTATATTGCATATGCGTGACCAATACCATCTCTAGCAAACAAACTTCGTTTTGACGCTGTCAAAATACCAACTTATTTCTGTATTTTTGTTAACTAATTTCTAACATGTAAAATGCAAATGCCACGCTGCATTTTTACTTCCTTAATAAATGTACTTTGGTTGCTAGAGAGGGTATTGCCGTTATCAATGATTGGTAATGAAAAATTGTGGAACCAATTTCATTTTTTCGAACATCGAGTTTTTCAGTAGATTTTTTCGGAGCCATTTTTTCTGACACAATTGCTTGGACAAATATTTTCAACTCTCTGTAGACTCTGGTTAGAAATCATACCAGCACGTTAGTAAGCGGGAGTGACGCAGGTACACTACCAAAAATGTTTTTAATTTTTTTTTTGGAGACGGCGGAGCATATTTACATTAACTTTTTGACTTCTACTTTTGGCTCCAATGGTCCCCAAACTAGGATATCTGGAATCTAGGAATCCATACGAGCTCAAAGAGCTATTACACGTTACTGGAGCTTTAAACTTGGCCGAAATATTGAACTTCGAAATATTGATGTTTCTATGAAAATAAGCAAAATCTCGAATTTTCAGATAATGCAAATTGCCTGCGTTGTTAACTTAGTTCCTATGGAAAAGTGGATCCAACAACTCCTAAACGTTTCTATATATTTTCCTGAAATATTGGTTATAGTCTAATAATGGCCCAAAAATAAGAATGGAATTTTCAAAAGTTGCAAAAAACCCATATCTTGGGAGCTGGAGCTCCCCAAAGTATCCATACAAATGCCAAGTAAAAGCCAATTTGTGTGTGTGTATGTGTGTGTTGTATATTTTGGTGCATGATATGGATGGTTATGTGGTGAAAGGTGTGTGTTGGTTTGGGATGTGTTTCTTGTTAGAAACTATGTGGATTTTTAAGTTTTAACTTCCAGTAGGTGTATGACAGATGATTCCTCTGGCACTTCCTAACTTCCATCGAATTTTTTGATGGATTTGGGTTATATTCGACATGAGTGAGATGTTCCAAGGTTGGTACCTAAATTTTGGGATGACAGATCATTCCTCTGGCACTTCCTAACTTCCATCAGATTTTTTGATGGATTTGGGTTATATTCGACATTAGTGAGATGTGGAAAGGTTGGTTCCTAAATTTTGGGATGACAGATGATTCCTATGGCACTACCTAACTTCCATCGGATTTTTCCATGGATTTGGGTTATTTTCGACATGAGTGAGATGTTCCAATGTTGGTTCCTAAATTTTGGGATGACAGATGATTCCTCTGGCACTTCCTAACTTCCATCGGATTTTTTGATGGATTTAAGCTATTTTCGATATAAGTGAGATGTTCCAAGGTTGGTACCTAAATTTTGGGATGACAGATGATTCCTCTGGCACTTCCTAACTTCCATCGGTTTTTTTTATGGATTTGGGTTATTTTCGACATGAGTGAGGTGTTCCAAGGTTGGTTCCTAAATTTTGGGATGTCAGATGATTCCTATGGCACTACCTACCTTCCATCGGATTTTTTTATGGATTTAGGTTATTTTCGACATTGAGGAAATTTTACAAAAAGAAATTTGCGTCACAAGTGGCAGATGTTGAGAAACCTATTGTTAGGAACATGGTTAAAAAATGTACTAAAAGTATTTAAACGAAAGAAAACCGAATCATCTGCCACTTGTGACGCAAATTTATTTTTGTAAAATTTTCTTTCACAATTTTTTTTGGGTCAATTTTTTGTTGGTTAAACTTTTTGCGAACGGCGCACAATGCGTCACCCTCTGCGATATCAGGTATTTTGTAAGTAAGATAAAGGACTTGTGTCACATTTACCCTTTAAGAGTGATTTTCAAAGAGCTTCGAGACTTCTTCCAAATTCCAGTGGTGTATCAAAATCCCCCAAAAAACCCAGAAGGGTAAATGTGACGCAAGTCCTTTATCTTACTTACAAAATAACTGATATCGCTGAGGGTGACGCATTCTGCGCCTGTACGTAAACTTTTTATCAACCGAAAAGTGACCCAAAAAGTTTCAGAAAGAAAATTTGACAAAAAAAAATTGCGTCACAAAGTGGCAGATGATTCGGCCTTCTTCCGTTTAAATTCCATTATTTCACGACGGATTTTGTCCTATTTTCATAGCCATGGTTACCTCAACATCTGCCACTTTGTGACGCAATTTTTTTTTTGTCAAATTTTCTTTCTGAAACTTTTTGGGTCACTTTTCGGTTGATAAAAAGATTACGTACAGGCGCAGAATGCGTCACCCTCAGCGATATCAGTTATTTTGTAAGTAAGATAAAGGACTTGCGTCACATTTACCCTTCTGGGTTTTTTGGGGGATATCAGTTCTTTTGGAAGTTTAGGGGTAAGGGTCACTAGTTTTGTAAGCATCTCACGTCGACTGCAGCTCAAATCCATCGAAAATACGATGGAAGTTAGGAAGTGCCAGATGAATCATCTGTCATCCCAAAATATAGGAACCAACCTTGGAACACCTCACTTATGTCGAAAATAACCCGAATCCATCAAAAAATCCGAAGGAAGTTAGGAAGTGCTAGAGGAATCATCTGTCATCCCAAAATTTAGGAACCAACCTTGGAACACCTCACTTATGTCGAAAATAACCCGAATCCATCAAAAAAACCGATGGAAGTTAGGAAGTGCCAGAGGAATCATCTGTCATCCCAAAATTTAGGAACCAACCTTGGAACACCTCACTTATGTCGAAAATAACCTGAATCCATCAAAAAATCCGATGGAAGTTAGGAAGTGCTAGAGGAATCATCTGTCATCCCAAAATTTAGGAGCCAACCTTGGAACACCTCACTTATGTCGAAAATAACCCAAAACCATCAAAAAATCCGATGGAAGTTAGGAAGTGCCAGAGGAATCATCTGTCATCCCAAAATTTAGGAACCAACCTTGGAACACCTCACTTATGTCGAAAATAACCTGAATCCATCAAAAAAACCGATGGAAGTTAGGAAGTGCTAGAGGAATCATCTGTCATCCCAAAATTTAGGAATCAACCTTGGAACACCTCACTTATGTCGAAAATAACCCGAATCCATCAAAAAAACCGATGGAAGTTAGGAAGTGCCAGAGGAATCATCTGTCATCCCAAAATTTAGGAACCAACCTTGGAACACCTCACTTATGTCGAAAATAACCTGAATCCATCAAAAAATCCGATGGAAGTTAGGAAGTGCTAGAGGAATCATCTGTCATCCCAAAATTTAGGAGCCAACCTTGGAACACCTCACTTATGTCGAAAATAACCCGAATCCATCAAAAAAACCGATGGAAGTTAGGAAGGGCCAGAGGAATCATCTGTCATCCCAAAATTTAGGAACCAACCTTGGAACACCTCACTTATGTCGAAAATAACCTGAATCCATCAAAAAATCCGATGGAAGTTAGGAAGTGCCAGAGGAATCATCTGTCATCCCAAAATTTAGGAACCAACCTTGGAACGCCTCACTTATGTCGAAAATAACCCAAAACCATCAAAAAATCCGATGGAAGTTAGGAAGTGCCAGAGGAATCATCTGTCATCCCAAAATTTAGGAACCAACCTTGGAACGCCTCACTTATGTCGAAAATAACACAAAACCATCAAAAAATCCGATGGAAGGTAGGAAGTGCCAGAGGAATCATCTGTCATCCCAAAATTTGGGAACCGACCTGGTGTAAGTTAATATTTAATAATTCACACAATTTCCAACAAGAAACACATCCAAAAACAACACACACCTTTCACCACATTACCATCCATAAATCATGCACTAAATTATACAAAACACACACACACACATACAAATTGGTTTTTATATGACATTTGTATATGGAGACTTTGAGGAGCTCCAGCTCCCAAGATATGAGCTTTTTCCAACTTTTGAAAATTCCATTGTTTTGTTTGGGCCATTATTAGCGTATAACCAAAATTTCAGGAAAATCTATAGAAACGTTTAGGAGTTCCTGGATCCTGGAATCCTGGAACTAAGTAACTAACTAAGTAACTAACTAACGTATGCGATTTCAGTTATCTGAAAAAACGAAATTTTGCTTATTTTCATACAAACATCAATGTTTCGAAGTTCAATATCTCAGCCAATTTTGAAGCTGCAGTAACGTGTGATAGCTCGTTGAACTCGTATGGATTCTTAGATTCCAGATATCCTAGTTTTGGGGTCGTTGGAGTTAAGGGGGAGAAGTCAAAAAGTTGCTGTAAATATGCTCCGCCGTCCCCAAAATTTTTTTTGTAAAACATTTTTGCTAGTGGACTTGCGTCACGCCCGCTAACTAACGTGCGGGCATGATGATTCGTTTAAGAGTTTTAAGGTCCCTTAATATTTGGAATGTGTACCGAACAATCCCATGTGCTTCCTGGAAAATCAGCAAATCAGAAACAGTTTCCTGGTATTTTTGAGGTAAAGTAATGTTACACTTAAAGCCTGTCGTCGCAAGGTCCCCGAATCAAAGAAAAGACTACCACCCATTTTTGTTCTTAAATAATTCTTTATTTAAAGTAGTCTACTACTCACAGTTGACGCTTTATGTTCACAGGTGTGAACCACACACGCTACACATCACAAAAACAAAATAGTAAAAAAAAGTAAATTATGTACAAAAAAACACGAGCTTAAAATTCTACACAGTATTAGGGCTAGCACATTACAAGTAACTCTAAAGTTTTAAGCAGATTCAAACGTACTGGAACTTGAACTATTGCTAAGGTCAGTTTTTCGTTGCTTTTGCTCTGAAACAAATTGAGAAAACAGTTCAGTGGAATGGGCAACGGATGTCTAGAGAAACGGCACTTACCTCTCCTCAACAGTATCTTTTCGATACCATGAATAGGCGACTCAAAAAACAGGCACAGAATCAACGCTCCAATAAACGTTATCATGACGTGCGATAGCGTGTCACCCAAGAGAACGAATGTGCTCATATACTTCGGTGTCCGGATCGTACCGGCTTGATACAGTTCCACCAAACCATTCATCAAATATGCACAGTATGTCAATCGACTGAGTGGTATGAGCACCCTAGAGATCGATTTTACGAGGAGACATTAGAAAATTGCGAAAATCAGTTTCCGAATTCAGATCGCCGTTTACCTGGACGTTAAAATCGTTTTCAACGGACCAGCAGCATCTAAAACGCATGCCAATATGATCCAACTGGTTGAGAGACTCCAACCGAGCCGATGAAGTGCGGCGTACATTGATTTTCCCAGTCGGGTGTACGGTGTACGATCGAAGAATATTACAACGGAGAACATGGACGCTACGCCAACGGTTATTGCTGTTAGCCAGCCGATGTATACGATGAATCGGGGAAGTAAAATTCTGGAATTGCAACAGACTCTTCTCAGCATCGATTTTCAACATTGAAAATGCGAAATTTATGTTACTTGTTGTGCTGAATATGATGTACGAGAGCACCGGTAACTAAGCCGAAAATGTAAGCCGTTGCTCGCATGTGCGTTTTGATGTAAACATTGACGAAGAAATGGTTCAGGGATATGTCAGCTACCTCGCTATGTTGGAAAGAAAATATTTGGCAATCGATCGATGTCGTGCACCCGAATCGAATAGCAATACTCACTCAGCATATGGCAACAACGACGGATCATAGTCGTTTGTGTATGTAACAACTAGAGGAATCAAAATCGATACGAAAGTCAGGGTCGTTAGGAGACTGTATCCAAATTTACGATATTTCCACATCGGATAAAGCACCAACGGTGCCAGAATGAAAAGTTGTGTATCCGCTGCCAGGTACCACGATTGGAACATGCACTGTAAAATGGGGCAGTGAAGAATTTGTTTTTTTTTCTGTTCATTTCATTTATCAACATACAATGTTGTCGGTTCCAAAGTAGTTGTTAATGTACAGTAAGTTAAGCCACCACGACGACTGGCATCTCTCCTGTTCCAATAACATACGACTGTCCCATAGTGGACCGGAACCCAGTTTTGGTAACCAAGTTGCGTAAAGAGCAATTACAGCCAGGTAAGCTGGTGTCAGTCTATAGTGAGATAATTTTTCAATTTCGGAGCGTACATTTCGATTGCGAGTATTGTATACGGGGACTGCGGTTTTTCAGGTGAACTTTCAATTTTGCATAGAAAAAGGTAAGAAGACTACCGAGTTACAATAGGGGTAAGCCAAGACTGCAAGATACAATAGGGGTAAGCCGTTATGGTTCGTAAAGTTCGTAATTATAGCCATTTCGTGAACTTTTGACATTTCTTCCATATATTTTATGTCACAAGTCTACGAAATCGCCATACTCACGAATTCCACTAACCAAATAGGTTGATCCCCAATTTGCAGCTGACTAATCCTTGGAAAAATCTTATTACGTTAAATGAGTGAATTGATCTGTTCGTCGTCTTAAAATACAGTTTTCGAAAAGAAAACGAGACGAAACTCAAAAAATTCTCCAAGCTGGGAAAAATCACTTTTATCGTAGGCCCTCGTTATTGTGGCTTCTTATCAAGAAATAGAAAAAGATTCAACTTCCCTTCGCTTTCCGTATCTCGCTATTCTCTCTCAAAAGCAGCAAAACATTCTCTAGACTCAAAATCGACCGAACTTACCTAATATACCGAAATATGTACAGTAGAAGAAAGTTAACCTTTCCACCGCGCTTGTCCAATTCTAGCAGCAGCAATCGGGCAAATAGGAACCCACTCAGCAACAAAAATGAATCCACCAGCAGTGGTGAATTCACTAAAAATGCATTTTGCACCAATTTGATTTCCTGTGACAATCAAAAAAGAAAAGAACCGAAAATAGTGAACGAGAACACACATCAACATCATTTCATATCTCCGCTGAGCGGCATTTACTTTGGCATAAAAATCGGAATTCAAAACTGGTCCGCCAATCATAAATACCAATGCGTGACCAGCAATTATTAGTATCATACTGATGGCCTTGATTCCATTTATTGCACTCAGACCAAGGTCATCCTTGCTGCCTTTCACCAATTTCTGCAGATTTTCTAAACGAATTGAATAGACAAGAACGAAGAATATTTAAATTAATATAAAACGTGCAGACTATCGTGTTACCAACCGATCGTTACTTGAACATAATATTATCACATACTCAAAGGCATGTGGATCTCTTCGCGATGTCGCACTTACCGATTAATGAAAAAGATAGCACCAACATCTCGACACCTGTTTTCGGGCGATTTTTCATTTTAGACGCTTGACAGTGAATGTACAGATGGTAAATTGTGCATAACAATATCGTCGATACGAATGCGGTGATAACACAACTGAAATGTGAAATTTCTCGGTCAATTGTGGTGAGTGTGCGGTGGAGTTTTCATTATTTTTTCGACAGAACTTTTTCATTCTGATTCATACTGGATGAATACCCTTACCCGTAAATTATTTCCCCTGTGGATAAATGCGCTCGTGTGTCAGTGTGGCACATAGCATCGTTCACACTGACCGATGAATGACCCGTCGATGTAATAAGGAACTCGGCTATATCGTTTGATGAGCATGATGCCGGCATACAAATGCCCCAACGGACGGTAGTGCTATTCAAAATCTGTTCGCAATTTATAAACAAACAAAATTATTATACTTTGATTAGCATGGCTATTATAGTGGAATAATTCTCGTAAAAATTAATGCAAATATTAGCAGAAGTAATTTGACGATGAATGTGATTTTTCTACTGTTCACAATACGCTAACGAGTTGTGTTGACGGAAGTTTATTAGTTTTTTTTTCTTTTGCAATAATAATGCAAATGAACGAGCCGTATCAAGGCGGTACGTGCTTTACATCCATATATTACATTACATTGCATTACTTTTGCTTTGTTACACGGTACACACTCATTTCACTACAAAAACAAGGCATCAGAACAGTCGGAGCGTTTGCTGCGACTTAGCCCCGTACGACCCGTAATCCTATTTCGTCCGTAAATATAATACGTCCATAGTCGTAATACCCCCGGAACCCTAATACGTCTACAACCCTCTAGTGCGTCTGTTACCAAAATGCAAGTCAAGTTGGGCATGGTCAAATTTACTGAAAGTGTTCATTTTTAAAATTGCGTATAGCGCAATTACGAAAGCCCGTACGAAGTACCTCTCAAATAAAACCAACAATTTACGACATTATTTTAGAAACCCAAAATCTTTTGCCAACTTTCCATTGGGTATTCAATTATCTCTCAAATGAAACAAAAACTAGCAAAATCGGATGACATTTACTCGATTTATGTGCAAAAAACACTTAGGGCCGAGTAGCGGTCTTAGTCCAAGGGACCAAATTTGAAACTTTTTTCGCCACGTTTTTTTCGAAATTCAATTATCTCTCAAATGAAACAAAAACTAGCAAAATCGAATGAGATTTGCTCGATTTATGTGCAAAAAAACACTTAGGGCCGAGTAGCGGCCTTAGTCCAAGGGACCAAATTTGAAACTTTTTTTGCCATCATTCTATTCGGCATTCAATTATCTCTCAAATGAAACAAAAACTAGCAAAATCGAATGAGATTTGCTCGATTTATGTGCAAAAAAACACTTAGGGCCGAGTAGCGGCCTTAGTCCAAGGGCCCAAATTTGAAACTTTTTTTGCCATCATTCTATTCGGCATTCAATTATCTCTCAAATGAAACAAAAACTAGCAAAATCGGATGAGATTTACTCGATTTATGTGCAAAAAACACTTAGGGCCGAGTAGCGGCCTTAGTCCAAGGGCCCAAATTTGAAACTTTTTTTGCCATCATTCTATTCGGCATTCAATTATCTTTCAAACGAAACAAAAACTAACAAAATCGGATGAGATTTACTCGATTTATGTGCAAAAAACACTTAGGGCCGAGTAGCGGCCTTAGTCCAAGGGCCCAAATTTGAAACTTTTTTTGCCATCATTCTATTCGGCATTCAATTATCTATCAAATGAAACAGAAACTAGCAAAATCGGATGAGATTTACTCGATTTATGTGCAAAAAACACTTAGGGCCGAGTAACGACCTTTGAGCCCTCCCAACAAGCCCGCGTTGCATCTTACCCAAAAACAATGTTCAGCAATTTTGTTCTACTCGTCAATACCTTTCATTTGATATATCACAAGCAGCTATTGCGTGCGTATTTCGGTAGATATCGTCGAAAGACTGAAAAACACCTATAGGGCCCTAGCTCTGGAAGGGCTCACCCTACCATGCCCATTTTCGAACTTGACCTTACTTTTGTCGATACCAATCGGGGAAAAAAAGAATTTTGAAAAAAGGTTGTGATTTGCTCAAGCTAGAGGGGTCACAGACGGACGGACGGACATTTTTTTTATTGCAGATTCGTTATCTATGAACATAGACAAATGCTTTGCCCTTATCGTCTGCTTCCAATTCAACATGTTACAAACGGCATATTAATCTTAAAAGCCCCCAGTACTTCGTACGGGGCTAAAAATCTTTGAACATTTGTTGTGCAAAAACTCATAATTGCGGTGGGACAATAAATGTTCCGGGTAGGCGACTATATAATAGGATAACCTGATCGAGTACACACCCATCAGATTAGTGGTCTATTACACTTAAGTTCTTGCAGATCACTATCTTTGAGAAAATTTCTTTTAATTTCATCGAATTTTCCTGTTTGTTTTTTCAATTTTCGTGAATTTTCTCGAAATCACGAAAATTCGAGAAAAACTTGTCTGGATTTTCTAGATTTTCCAAAATTTTCCAAATTTTTCTCAAATTTCTATGATTCGAAGAAAATTAAAAAATTTTTGAAAAAATGTTTGTCAAAGTGATACAGATCCATCTGCAGTAGAAATGTAAAGCTCAAAAAATCTCACCGCTTATGAAAGCTGGACAGCCTTTGTCTTAATTACAGCTATTTACTTAAAACACAGTGCAGTCCCTGTGAAGATATCCATCAATACAATAGTTTAATGAAACTCTTACTGAGAGACAGGAAACGGTTGGTATGATTCTAATTAACGGCGGACAAGATGACAATTGAATAACGAAATTTCAATAATTATCCGGGAAGTAATTGAGAAAGCTGTCTTTGATAAGCAACATTGAAATTTCATCGGGAAATTTGTTCGTAGAATGACAATTAGAAATTGTTCTGCCAGTCCTGACTTTTCGTTTTAAATCAACGCACTTCAAGCAAATGCTATTTATGACAGCTGTTAAATAGAGTACTTTTTGTATGAAATTTTATCCCCACTGTCAAGTTTCAGTACCACTTTTACTTGAAGTCCGTTGTTTAAATAGAAGGAAACTCGCAAAAAGTCGTCACTACCTCCTTCAACAAAAACTGCTCAATCATCCCAGAAACTCGCAAAAAATACGATGCTAATTGTTCGTACAAATTTTGGATCAGAAAATTTTGAGTTAAGAATCAGAAAACAGTTCTTTGTTGAATGAATTTTTTGTTTCATTTGGACACGCCACAGTCGTTTATTGAACTCGTATCTGGCTCGTATATGGACTAACATAGGAATGTGCTACATGTCCAGCCTCGTATAAATTATACTATGAGAACAATTCATTTAACTACCTACTTGGGAGACCTTTACTTTGGCCACGCTTCGATAGATTTTCCGTTAGAGAAAACGTATGTTCAATATTGCGTTAATTGTTAAATTCAATTCAAATTTTCCATTGTTATTTGTACCGACGATTATCGCTTAATGTGTGATAACAAGATTCTTAGTCAACGGTATTGTGACTTGCTACCATGAGCGATACTACATTACGTAGGAAACTCAAATATAAATAATTAATTAAGTAACCGCTTCGTATGCGAGAGGCTATATTTACGTCACCGGCTCACTTCTAGTAATTTGTGTTGTAGTCAGCAGTTTTATTCTTGTTTTTCTTTGATTTTACAATTATTGTAACGAAATGACGCATACCGTACCGTATGTACGTTGAAATATATTTTTGTGTTCAGAATTTTAATAGTTTCTACTTCATATGCGGATATTTGTTGATTTCATTTTAGAATAATAAATGCGCTGGACGTCAGAAAGTTATAGTGACAGTAAATGAGCTAAGATGACGGTTTTAATTGCGAATTCATTTCACTTTTCAGGCTCGTACGAAGCACTTTTTATTTTAGTTTTTCTTTCTTGTTACGAGAAAATAAGAATCTAGGTTTTTTTGTTCAACGAAGTTCTCGTGGTGGAATTAATTACAAACTACAACAACTCCAAAATTAGAAAACATGTCAAATTTCACTTTTCTGATCTTAAGAAAGTTTCAGCCAGTCCCTCTTTTCAATTTCACGACAATTGATTCTTGAAAATTCCAAATAAAGATTTTTCGAGAATATTCAAAAATTCAAAATTCTAAAATTCAATTCTTAAAAATTCCCGAAATTATCGATAAAAAAATTTCTTCAAAATTTTCAATAAAATTGAAAACAAAAACATAGCTAACGCCGACCCGTACGAAACACCTATTCGTATCAAAAGCCTTTAATGTGAAACTCTTCATTTCTCTTACTTCATTTTCTTCTCTGCTGAAAAACTATTCTTCCTTTTAAATCACTTACATTATCCACTCCTTGCCTTGTTATCATATACAATTAAATTGCCGGAGGCAATATAGACAGCCCCGTACGAAGTCAAATTTCATAAATTCCTATTTAAACAGCTGTATACCGCTATATTTAACTATATTTCACTATAAATAAACATTTCACAGAAGAATATGCTATTATATAGCTCTATATGCCTGTATATAGCTCAATATAGCTGTATATAGGTATATATAGATGTCCGTATATGGAATCCCTGAAACCCCACACACATAACAAATTATTTCCATGTTAACAGAAACTCTCTAAGTATCATTTTTCCCAAGATATTTCTATTTTACTAAAATCCAATATGGCCGCCGGCAGCCATTTTGTTAGGAGACCGGAAATAGTACCGACGCTTTACATTCGTTAATACCTTTCAAACAAAAAAAAATTCATGAAATTCGGTCAAAATTTACTCGAGATATTGTCAAAATACACCACGTTCACTGTACTTCCGAGTAGCCAGATAAGAGCTCACTCCAAGAGCTCAAATTTCCCTGATTGGTACGGTCAATACCTATCTAATAAAGCTAAAACAGACGAAATATGTTCAAATGTGGCCGACCTACAAGCAAAAACTGCTTGCCGCCCTGTGCCTGTTCCACACCAAGGGGTCTAACTCACGAGGCGGTCATCCGATTTCCATAAACTTCTTTTTTGTCGATCGGTATTGTAAATACCTTTTATTTGACTTACCACTTACAAGTTTAACGTTTAAATGTCCGGAGATATCTTCGAAAAACCGTAAAGCACTTATTGGGCCACAGCTCGGGAAGGGTCGATCCAAAATCACTCATCTTCGAACTTAGCCTGTCTTTTGACATTACCAAACGGGAAAAAAAAGAATTTTCAAAATCGGATGCGTTTTACTCAAGTTATCGTGCAGACGGACAGACGGACAGACGGACAGACGGACTTTTTTTTTCGCGGATTTGGCTTCTCTAGACAACCACAATAGGTTTCCCCTTACTCAGGGAGTCCAATTCGACGTGTTACAAACGTATGCGTAAACCTATAAGACCCCAGTACTTCGTACGGGTCTAAAAACTCTTCAAAGGTAGAAGATTCTGATCTATTCTGTGCGGAATAATTCCAAACTCTCAATTAAAAAAAAAATGTTCTCTCTCTTCAATCCAATACATTCAACAAGAGAAGGATGAAAGGAATTATGAGGCAAGGAATAGAGGCAGTAAAAATTTAAACAGGAATTTCCATCAGCTGTTTATGAGCTGATCCACAAAACAACTGTCAATCAAAACGGTTTACACGTCCTTCTACAGTTTTACTACTACCACGCGCGTGCGTGTAGCAACCGTATTAACAGTTTTGATTGTATCTGTAGATCAGCTGAAAATCAGCTGAAGCAAATTCATGCCTCTCACTGTAGTTTGGAATTTTCTTCTTGGAAACACATTTTTTGTTGTCATCCCAATCTACAATTACTCCCCTCTCAGAGCCTTGCGAGAAAATTAAATGATGAGTGTCACTGAGCGATCAAATTGGGTCGACAGAGAATTTGGCAGAGAATGGAAATAGTATGTTGTGTTACAAGTATTGACTAGACCCAAGTTTACGAGCGGAGCGAGTAAGGAAAATTGGGTCGTGTGCTGAAAAAATCTCATTACAATACGTGTAACACATCATGCTTTGTGCCAACCGAGAATTGAAATAGACAAGAGCACAAAAAATCATAATTTTCATTGTAAACAATCACTCTTCAAATTTGATCGATCACATTGCTTTGCATTTTCTCAAACGAATGCTGTAACAACTCATACAAATTCCATTTCAACACTGCTTTGAGTGTTGTAATATCACATCAAACGGGTGCTGAAATAAGTCACTTTACAACACTAAAATGAATGTTGAAAAGAGTCGTATTTCAATTCTCGGTGGCACAAACTAAGAACCGGCACCACGTAAGAGACTAGTCCATCAAATAAGGAATTTACATTGATAATTTAATCAATGTGCTACAATTTAACGATTACTATAAGAATTCATCGTACGGGTCTCCTCTGTCGACGTTATATATAATCGCTTCTCATATCTTAAATATTTTGTTAACAAAATACTCTTTGCATGAATTTCGCGATTTTTTTTTTTCATACAGACTCTTTCATCGTCCGAAATGCAAGTATGAAACTGTAAATTGATGGCTTGTGCCTCACGAAATAAAGTGCTGTTAAGGAGGTAAGGTAATGTCGTTGTAATTATTTAAACAAATTAAATGATTTGTTGTTGTGTTTACACAAATAAATCGACGTGAATTTATGACTGTTGTGACGGATAAATGCACAGTTATGTGACTAATGAAGTGAATGTGAAAGAAAAAAGAAGTTACGATCAAGGAATCAAACGGATTCGACTAATTAGAACGTAGAACGAATACTGACTAAGATGAATATTCTTCGAATTCTCTCGAAAATTGGCCCTGATTTGTACAATGTGAATATCATTTGCATATTGAATCGCATTGTCTTACATTTACATCTGGGTAATACACCGACAGATCATTAAATTTTCTTTATTTTTCACGAAAAAAAAAATTCTGATTTTCTGTTAATTTTCTCACAGATTGTAATTAGTTTTTGAATAATTGTCGTACAACTGTGCACGTCAGAGATACGTGTGTTAAATCAGTAATTTATTCAGATTGTGTACCAGCTTTTGTAATTGGTTTACATGCACTCGTACGCCTGTCTGTACTTAAGTAAAAACGTTTTTCGAATTTTGATTTTGGAAAAAGAAAGGAACCCAAAACGATTTCAGACAGCGTCTTATGATGCATAACAACCACATTACTCAATCTAAGATTGATGAGATCAGAAGACTTTGAAAGTATCGATCGTTACACGCTAATTATGATTAACGGAATTTTTTCTGCGAAACCAATAATAAACATAATTAATGGTGACGGTATCAATTGTTCGCCTTAATTAGTATCAAAAAACCGCTTAAAACGTTAAAAAATATTTCTCTGAAGGTGGCACAGAGGGATTCTTCTGAAAAACAGAAGACCGAAATCGGACGCATTTTCTATTGGAATTTTTCATATGCGCCCAGAAAGGTATTCCATCCTAGAATCCAAAACCACTTTCAAAAAAATTCTTCGAAGCTTGTGTGGCTAGTGTGAGGTAATCAAAAACAGAAAACATGCACTTTTCTTACAAAAATTTCTCCAGTTACACGAGCCTTTGTATGAAAATTCTTAATCCCAACAAAGATCTCTTCGAGAAAAGTGTGACGCAGTCTTTGAAGTACAATTTCTAAAATGAATGATAAATTTTCTTGCTGAACATTTGCCACTTTGCGACGCAGATTTTTTTGGTAAAATTTTGGTTGTTTCCAGTCAATTTTTTTTTTTGGTAAAAATTATTTGGCAGATGATGAGAAAAACTAAGCCAGCTTGTTTGAACTAATTGGGTGTAAAATTTAATTTTTGCGTAACGAAGCTGAAAGCGTCAACTCTAGCGATATCATTCATTTTAGAAATTGTATTTCAAAGACTGCGTCACACTTTTCTCGAAGAGATTTTTGTTGGGATATCAGTCGTTTTAGAAGTTTTAGAACACTGCTTTTTATAACAGAAATTCGGAAATTTGGCGAAATTTGAAAATTTCACGAATTTCGAAAATTTGACGAAATTCGAAAATTTGACGAAATTCGAAAATTTGACGAAATTCGAAAATTTGACGAAATTCGAAATTTGACGAAAATCGAAAATTTGACGAAAATCAAAAATTTGACGAAAATCGAAAATTTGACAAAATTCGAAAATTTGACGAAATTAGAAAATTTGACGAAATTAGACGAAATTCGAAAATTTGACGAAAATCGAAAATTTGACGAAAATCGCAAATTTGACGAAAATCGAAAATTTGACGAAATTCGAAATTTGACGAAAATCTGCCACCATTCAAGAAATATCTCTAAAACCCCAATTGACCCACCCATTTCCAACTTTCGACATTTTTCACAAATGCCCTTCTTTTCTACTCGTAAAACTCTGAGACTTTGCCGAAGAAAGTAACTCTCTATCTGCCACCATTCAAGAAATACCTCTAAAAACATAATTGACCCACCCATTTCCAACTTTCGACATTTTTCACATATGCCCCTCTGTTCTACTCGTAAAACTCTGAGACTTTGCCGAAGAAAGTAATTCTCTATCTCTCATACCCCAAAAAAATATTAGTCCTTTCATCCTACGCTCGAGTAGCTCAAAATTTGGTCACTCTAATCACTCTAGCTCAAACGAATCTGCCCCGATTTTTTTAATTTTTTTTTGTTCGAATCGTGTTACGAATACCTTTCATTTGATGGGTCGCACGCCTCTGTAGGTTTCAATACAGCTAAGCTACAGCCGAAAACGCGTTCCCGACCCTCGAAAACCACACTCAGAAACCACTTCGAGGCCAATAAAACAAAATTCTGGTTTTTCCTGGGGTAATGGCGTATCACATTTTCATTTTTATGCCCACCCTGAGGTTCCTGCAAAATTTCATGGAGATTGGCTGACTAGTTTCCGAGATCGACCGTCGATAGATAGACAGATAGACAGATAGACAGATAGATAGAAACATACAGAGTAAATAAGTTGAAAGATTTTGATTGTTTGGAAACCGTTAATTTGGTGCATTTTCTATCAAAATGACCAACTTCAAAACGATGTATCTCCGGCAATTTTAAAGTTACATAGTCGAGTGATAGCTCGTTTTGCTCGTATTTGAAGCGCGAATAAGATAAAATAGGATTTGTGGTGATACAGGCCAAAGGACTGAAACTTAAATTCTCGCCTATATATAGTTGCCGCGTCTCAAAAAAATTTCTTCGTTCTTTTTTTGGAAGTTAGACTGCGTCAAGTCCTCCGCTATCGCTCCGGACATGATTTTTGGGATTTTTAAAATCAATTGTATGCAGCCCCCGATGGTTCTTTTTCGAGCCACTCCGGTTATGTAAAATTTGACAGATTCTCTTTTCAAACTTCGATTACCATTTCTTCTGAATTGTTCACAAAAATCGATAAATAATTTTTGAATTGTTCATCTTGCGCCCAATAGAAGACCTATGTCACTTCTTTCAATTCACATTTAATTTGGAGATCAGGTATGCTTCTTGTTGATTATTCTAGTCGACTTTCATCTATTTCAAATCGACCAGTCTAATGTAAATCCTTCCCCATTTCACTTCTCTTGAAAAGAATACAATTTCCTACACTTCCGATCACGACAGAGTAAAGTTTTTTTTGCTCTGCCGTGCTTCCGATGGATGATTGTCTCGTGAATAGATGTTTTAGGGATGACGATCATATTTAAAAATGTGAAACTCTTCTCACTCGTATCGGTCAAATCTCTGACTATAGACTTGCTTAAAATTCAGTTGTTCAACAAACGGACGAGACAGGTGTTTACCTTGAAATCGCCTGTTTAAGTTTATCAAAAAAAGTGTCGAAATCTATTTTTGGCGATGAGTTTCAGACAATTTTTGAAGCCCAAATTACGATATGAGGTAAGTGTTTTAGCGTACGATGGAATTGACTTCCTCAAAATAAAAAATTTAGTCACCCAATCTCGAGCGTAAAGGTGTTAGATATCCGAAAAAAACAGAGAAAATGACTTGCAATAATTGACAGAAAATTCGTCATAATCACTTAGCGGCATTGGACAGCAACAATTTGTTTTTTATTCATCAAGAAATTCTGTTTGTTTATCTCATTAGCTTCTTCTTAACGTCTGTTTGCTATTCCATGCACATTATCGCGTGTAATGCTTGTTGTTCGACGTTGATATAATAAATTCGGGGAAATAAATTCTCACGCACCGGCTATTTACTGCACGTTGAACTAGGCAGAATTTTTATTCTTTTTTTTAATCTTGAATAAATCTATTCTCTGCTCATACCGAACGCCGTCCACACACAACATACTAATTCATTCAGCTCAACACTGCCACTATCTCTCAGGTTTCACGGCCTAATCAAACATATTAAGAATGCGACCTGCGATCGCTATACATTGATGGTGTGCGTAAATTGATTAAGTAAAAGGAAAAATTTTTTTTTTCGACTCATGGTCATATATACACTTCTCTATGCACTTCGTTAATGATTTATGATTTTTCTGAGGAGGTATTCAGTTTGCATTCTAAATCGGTTCGGAAAATTAATGAATTTCGCGCCAGTCGCACAAGAATTAAAATTCTAAATTTTAAGTAACAAAAAAAAAATTAAAAGATTTATGCTCGTAAAATCGCTCGATTTTACAGCCATCCTTTCTCGGCTAAGTCAAATCGATAAAAAAAAAACAAAACAAAAATCGATGACAAGTGAGAAAAAAAAACCTTAAGAAAAAACCAACCTTGAAATCTCGCCTTGCGTCCGAGCGTACGCTATAACCGTCTAATGTCACATCGGCTAAGCAATATTTCGGTTTGATATTGAGATTTTCTTCATTTGTCGTTATACCCATGCATTCGTCAAAGCTGCCAAATTGATAGATCGATCCGAGTTCTATGCCAGACGGTGCTTTAACCGACGAATCATACACTGGAACATGAAAATCAATTATAAACTTGATTGAATTTACTTAATTAACAGTTTGTTTGATGGGTTTTTTTCTTTGTAAAAGTTGAATAGCCTTTAATGCAACCACACATGGTAGCCATGACCAGTGGGGGGTAAATCATTGTTCTTGTAAGACATATATGCATTGGACTGGATGTATTTTGCAAAAGTTTTCTATTTCAGACATTTATTCTCCGCAGTTTTAATCCTCGGAATTGGTGTCAGACTCATCTGAACTTGACCTGAAAGTACCTGCGTCTTGATTTGAACCGGTTTACTCCCGATATCAGGTTCTAATATTGTGAATTATTTCACTGAAATTCACCAAAAAAATCACCTTTGGTGAGTTTTTAGTTAAAATTTTGGGAAATAATATTGGGCACTGCCGCACTGCCTGATAAATTTTTAATTTTAATCGGACCTCCATGACGACATTTTACTAAGAAACGATAGAATGTCAAATAATTTAAACTTTATCCTTGCCGTCACAGTGAAAAAACAAACACTCCATCATGCATGCATAGGCATAGGTGTACCCCTATTGAACGTTGAATTGGATAGCAAAATGCATTCTCAAACTAATGAAAATATATGCAGGTGTTCTGTATCTAATTTACCACTGTTGTACACACTGTTTTCACAACAAGTGCAATTAATAAGGCTTTACGAGCAACGACATGCAACAACAAGTGGTTTTTTTACATAAAATTAATGGAGTTTACCGAAAATTTATTCAATTTTTATTTTTTGTTTATGATTTTACTCACACCGCGAGGTAAAGCTTAATTTTCCGCTTGACTGATAAACTTTACCTCGCGTTTTTAAGCAAACTGAGGTGAAAGTTTTAAACAGTTTCTGGTGTGATTATTCTGACCCTTCACACAAGAAGCCCAATTTGTTCCATTTGATATGCAATGTAGGTACTATTCGTTCGTTAAGAGCGAACAAATCATTCTGCACATTTTATTTTCAATTTCTTCGTTTTCTTCATAAATTCAGCTGCAGAGCCGATTGTATAATGTAACAATATTAGCTCTAAAAATCAATGGTGAATCAAAACATGACAATTATTATCATAGCGTTGAGAAGAGAAATGAAAAGTGCTTTTCATCCTTGCGGCGTGAACAACCTTATTTTCTCCACTCAAATGCGGTGAAAAGATGGCGTTTTGTTGGCGCTCTCTCTGGTGACAATTCACGTGACAAAATTTTTGTTTTCGCAACTCTAGTTTCTATTATGGGGCGAACAAGACTTTTTCATGTTTGCGATACGAAAATCCTTATTTTGTCCACTATGAAACGTTGTGAAAATGGCGTTTTGATGTCATTCTGAGAGACGGCATTTTAGGTGAGACAAAAATCAGTTTCTACCCTAAAATGGCTGATTCAGCCATATTGGGTCATTTTCTCACCTTAAATGGCTGAATACCAAAAAATATTTTATTTTCTTGAAAGTTGACAAAAATGTCGATTTTCGCACAAGCATGAAAAAAACGTTGTGTTCACCTCGGGGAGAAATCGAAAATTTCCCGAGTGAACAAACAAATATTTCTCTTTGCAACGTTGTTTCAGTTTAGAAAAATGCTTAAGCAAATTGATGTGTTTGTTTCGTGGATATGAAAACAGTTATTCACTGCACGCTCTGATTAAACAAGGTAGACATAGGAAATTCCAACTCGAGCGAACTTTCGCTATTGTTGGAATTTCCTTTTTTCTCCCCTTGATTGCATAAACATAGGCAAACTTGGACAGGATTTACGTAACCGAAATGGGGACACAAATGTTTTGGCTTATTTAAGATACTAACTCACACTACTTTTGACATTTTTTGTTGTAAAAATTACAACTTCAAGAAACTTCAAGAAAAATGGCGAAATTATATCTTCTTGATTTCTCAGATTTTCCTGAAGTAAGATGACCTTAGATAGATAGATAGATAGATAGATAGACCAAAATGTTTTAAAATGTGTTTGGAATCGATTGGCATTAACCGATTGTGTGAAAATATTTCTTTCTATTTTATTATTTTGTTAATGTCAATCGATTCCAAACACGCTTTAAAACATTTTGGTCCAAAAAAATGTGAAAAACCGCTTAAAACAGCAAAGATATCTCAATTTTAGTTTTCATTTCCATACTAAATCGCAAAATAGAAAAACTGACAGATCGTAACAAAGGAGAAAAAAGCTCTATCTGATGTATAGATTTATACGACTAATGGCGTGGATTACGAACAAAATTACGTAAATAATGTGTCTCCAACATGAAATACGAAATGTTTGATAGTGTGAGAATTGGTGGGCAAATTAGCGCGAAGAATTTGAATTTGTTTACCACACAACACTTTTGAATTAAAAAAAAAAATTAATATGGGAACGGTTACCTTGACGATGACGGTGGTATGACGGACAAGGAGAGAGCGGTCAAAACATTGTTAAAAAACGACAAATTTCAAGATAAATCAATAATATTAAAAAAAAAAACAATTTCCTCCTGCACTCTACATTTCATATTTTATTTTCGTATCAAATCGGGTTTGGGATACTGGGTACTGCAAGTCAATAAATTCTTTGGATTGAATTAAATGAGGCAAGATGAAGATACATCCTTTGTAACATCTTAGGCTTCAACAGTAGACTGTTATGGTGAGAAAGGAGAAAGAAAGAAATTGAGGTCGGACCACTTGTCTTTACTGTCCTTGAGGTACGTATTAAAATTAATATGAAAATATTCAATGACGCGTATGTGAAGGCAAGTTATAATTAACTGGCCTTCGGTATTATCGCTCTAATGTTAACAGTCTGTGGTCACAGATAGGAGACATGATAGATTTTCTCTCTACATATTTAGAAGAAGAAAAATCAGGTCTTTCCTAACAACTTCTCATTTTTTTTTTAAATATTTGTCTATCACTGAAGATACGTACAGAAAGAATTGGACATATTTCTCAGAATAGTCATCTTAATCGACATAAAATGAGTGCTAAATAACAAATTCATTCAAAATTTCCACAGTATTTTTCTATTCACACAATAATCTTGCTAATTTTTTCCATATTTAAACAAGTGACTTTTGCCTTGTCATCACAGCTTCTTTTCCGTCACAGAAATTAATTAGGAGCATTTCTTCCATGATGAGTTGAGAATATTTCCCAAAATGGTGTTAATAAACCGCACAAAAACCCAGCAAAATGTGGAACCTATAACTAAATAGACCAGTGCGCAGAAATGCTGAAAAAAATAGTTTCATCAAAAGTTTGTGACATTTGTTTAACGATAACGTGACATAAGTCAATAGCTGGTCTAGAATCAGGGCCCTCTAGGGCTTCATATAAAGCGAAACATTATGAACTAAACGATTTTGGCAATATCGACGGAAATTGTAAATATGACAATGACGACGCGCTCTGCAACCAGTGCCGTATCGTCATAGAGACCAATTGGACCATGGTTCAGGAGAATATGATCGAGGGTAAAGGTCAATTTAAACCCCAAAAATATTGCTTAACAATGGTCAAGAAAAAGACGCTACAGATCTGATTGGTTCAGGGCGTCGAATGTGTCTGCAACAAATGATAGATGAAGCGAAAATTACCAGGCACAATGAATATGTCCATGGAAAAGTCGAACCGTAATATAACACTGCCGTAAAAATATATTATCCGGCGCACCCGTCTCATCTAGAGTATATCAGCCTAATGGTAAATATTTGAAATTATATAAAAATTTAAGTGTTCGACTATAAAACAAACTCAATTCGTCAATAACTTTTTTCTCTGGTGATATAACAATGGCAATACCAAAAAAAAAAATTGGCTGGTAATGTCTACGCGAACTATTACCGTTGCGAAATAATTACAGATTGCAGTCGTGTGTTTACTACACAACAATATTGAAACAAAAATGTATTGGAAAAATAGCAAAATATAAATTTGCCGAGAATGGACCACTGATGTTGTGTTTGTTACTTAAACCGAACAAACAATTTACCAAATGAATCAAAATCTCACATTTTTACATTCATACACTCGTTTAATATGAGCACGTAATCTTTAACGAAATCTATAACAACCAGCCTTTTGAATTACCTAACAGTGGAACTCAGTTTTTTTTTCTCTTCACAATTTTGTTTTTATATATTTCACCTGTTCTTCAGACGTTCGCATATCTAATAATTATATTGTTAAACTCTCTCACCGAGTCACAACAAAACAGTGTAAACATTGTCGATATACCATTCATCATTCAAGTAATTATATTTACATTTTTTTCTGTGTGTTGATATAATTTCGGACGCACATTAACACAAAAATAGTAGTACGAGACGCTGGACCACTTAGAACAAATTTTATTGCTGCAAATTTTTGATTATTTGTACCAGTCCTGTTTGAATGTTGCAAATGCCGAAATTCAGTGGTATCACACGGTATCTAACAGTTGATTACATTGGAAGCGGTGGAAGTAATTCATTACATGAGAAATCAATTTGTGATACGAGCCGAACTCACAAGTGTGTTTAAGCAACGAGGTTTGGAGGCTATTATTTTGGCAAGGGTAGAGTTTGCATATCCGAGTCGTAGTCAACAACAAAAATGATTTTCGCTTCTGTATTGCAGAATTAGGACCAAATTTTTTAGATGACTATCATGCAGGGAATGGCTGTTAAATAGCTAGGAATAGGGATGGGAGACGTTCAAAATTATCGATAATATCAATCGAAAGAAATTATCGATAATCGATTAATCATATCGTTATCGATATTTTAATATTTATCGATAATTATCAAAATATCGATATTTTGATATTTATCTGAAAATTCATGATAATATACCGATATATCGAAATATATCGATAAATATCGGATTTTCGAACCGAAATATCGATAAGTAAATTATCAATATCTTGATAATTATCAAAATATCAATAATTATCGATTATCGATATTTTTTTGATAATTTTCGATAAAAAAAGTCGATAATTATCGATAATCGATATTTATCGATAATCATTATCATTATCGCCCATGCCTAGCCTAGGAAGGTAATGGCCATTACATCAAAACACTGTCAAATAAATATCCCTACAAGTAATGAACAGTTTCCAAGGGGGGCATATGTACGTGTAACAAGAATTTTCCATATGGGACTGGCATTAAATGGTATTTTATGATAATTTCTATGTTGACGTGTTATACCACAGACGGACGCTAGACTCTCTTTTTATTCATGAGTCGAAAAAATTAAATGAATTGTATAGCGCATCTTAATTGCCTTTATCACCGTTCTGCTAAAATACGGATTGTAAATCGAGATGAGTGACCGTAAAAGTGTTACGATTTATCGATTTTTATTCAGTCAAAAAAATGTTTGAACTTTTGATGGAAAAAAAACGAAGAAAAAAATGAGTTCACTCCTATTAGTAGAATTATCATAATGAGCTACTGGATATTGCGCAACAACATGTAGTGTTGTGATAAACTCATCCTTGACCAAATTTATGTTTCGATCCATTCGACTAATAGGAAAAATGTTGAGTAGCGAAAAAACAGACCTATGAAACAACGCAGAATTTATTATAACATACGCCGAATGAGACATATTATTAAACGAAAACTTGTTTTGTGGTATATACGATATAAAAACTGTATCTGCTTAACAGAGCTATTTTAATTCTTTCAATGCATTCATTCCATAACTCGGACTCAAATTTTCTATGATTTTCGTATTACACATTAATGATACATGATACAGATACAGGTACTCACGTCATGTCATAAATACCCGTTTAAAAGTGCCATGCTAAAAAAAACACGTAAGTTCCGTCAGAGCTTATATTAGGTGTAATTCCGAAAAATTCTTAACAATTTTGCAGATGGTACAAATTTACAACCATCGCAAGTTTAACAAGTTGATAAATACTTTTAGGCTCGTTCAGAAAAAATCTTTCTTTTGAAAAACAGCCTACCGAAATCGGACGCATTTTCCAGTGGACTTTTTTATATGTGCTTAGAAAGGTGTTCAACCCTAGAAGCCAAAACCACTTTCGAAAAAATTCTCCGAAGTTTGTTTCCCTCTTTCAAAAGTCAGTATTCCACCAAAAATTTGTTTTCAAAATGACATCTGGTTAAAAAAACAACATTGACTACCAAATAAATCATGTTATCATAAGAAATGTACCTCAAAGTCTAACTTGTCTGTATTAAACTTAGTGAAAGAATGTTCGTTCCTTGATGAGTTCTTTCCTAAGGTAAGGTAATTCATAACCTGGATAGAACAGAATATTCTCCTTTGTTCAGGGCTTGTTAACTTGTTAAGCTAGAGTCAGAGGCAGTGAAATTTCAGCATGAAATTGCTTCAGCTGTTTTCAGCTGATCCACACTAACAATCAGAACTGTTTATACTGTTGCCGCTGTACAGCAATGATAATCATCGTTATATCCTAATCAGTCTATAGAAACACCGAATTTTTCATGAGAATTCCAAAGAAAAGGGACATTGGAAAATAGTGGATGGTGGAAGGGGAGAGAGGGACGAAAACATTGAAAGAGCGTGGACGTCATTTAAGGATGAGGCCTTGTACTCTGAACTGGAGAATTTCATTCTAAGTAAATAACCCCTGAAACCCGCATCCGATCATGGGCGCGCGTTAGCATAGCGCCCGTGACGCAAGTCCTAATACTAGAAAAAATTTCAAAAAAAAAATTTTGTCGTAGACTGCAGCAAATATTAAAGTTCCACAATTCAACTCTTCAGTTATACTAGTGTTAACTACTAAATACAAATGACTCAAAATTACCACTAAAAAAAATAGGCGTCCGTACGAGTTCAACGAGCTATCACACGTTCTTGCAGCTTAAAATTTGGCCACGCAAAAAATCTTCCAAGAAGACCCATTTCCATACATTTTGGTCAATTTCAGTACTTTAAACGAAATGAAAAAATCCTACGTTACTAGGTTAGTCCGTCCGTCCGTCTGTCCGTCCGTGTTTCCTATCTTCTAAAGTCTTCTTTAGATTTTGTTGAAATTTTGGGAGTAGATTCTAGTCGTCATTCTAAGACATTCCAGAAAAAAAAATTTGGGGGGAACCGGCCTCGTTTCGGAGCTAGGGCTCCTCGAAGTTCCCATATAAGCCCCATATAAGAGCACTTTTAAGTGTGTGTGTGTGTGGATGGGTATGGTAGAACAAATTTGTTCGCTTTTGGTAAGCTCTGCTCGCCTCAATTTTTTTTCCTAAATTTAGAATTTTAAAATTTTTCAAAATTTTTAAAATTTTTCAAAATTTTTTAAATTTTTCAAAATTTTTTAAAATTTTCAATTTTTTTCACATTTTTTCAAAATTTTTCAATTTTTTTTAAATTTTTCAAATTTTTTTTAAATTTTTCAAAATTTCAATGTTGAGGAAAGTAATTTTAAGAAATTTTTTAAAATAGGCAAGAATACGTCCTAATACGTCCGAATCATCTGCCACTTTGTGACGCAAAATTTTTATTGGTAAAATTTTGTTTCTAGAATTTCTTTGGTCAAATTTTTCCTGTTACAGTTTTTGCGTACAAGCGCAGAATGCGTCACATCCAGCGATATCAGTTGTTTTGGAAGTATGCTCAGGGACTTGCGTCACTTTTACTCTTTTGAGTGTTTTTAACTGATTCATATTTCTGTTAGAATTTCGAGACTGAATACTCTTGAGTCTCTGATAATTAGCTTTTGATGAACAACACGTTTTCATTTATCGCTTTAAGATTTTTCTTCACTTATTGAGTCACAGTTACTTGGGAAAATCATGATATTTTTTACCGGACTACCACGATGAACATGTTAATTTAATGGGTTGATATGGGTTGATTGATAATAAAGAAAAATCCAGTTTTTTTTGTCAACAAAATGACGTCAACGATTAGTTCGCATAAAAAATTCAAACTAGTAAAACCTGTAGTGTTGTAAACAGATAGAAATAGCAACAAGTCAAGAGTCTGCTTTTTATGCGACAGTAATTGTATCCTTAATTGTTTTCTGTTTTCTTTTTGAAACGTAGGTCGATTTCTTATTTCCGTTGAATTAAGCTTTTATTTTCTTCTTTTATTTTCCAAGAGACAATAGAACCTTTCTTGCTTTGCATGCATGAAAATCAACACTTTGGACGTCTGATTAACGTTGAATTTAATGGTCAGTTTAGATGACATTATTTAACAATGTTCCCTCGTGATATATAGAGAGAAATGTGCATTTGATCGGCCACAGTAAAAACATAAAAAAAAAATTGCAAAAGGGAAAAGAATTGAGTCCTTGCTGATCGACTGATTAAATAATTAAATATTAATCGGGACGAATGTTTACATTGGAAATATCTGAAGATCTCCAACGTTGATTTGATCTGATGAATATGTAAAATTTTGAAACAACAATTTATGCAAATGGAATAGAGACATCAAATTTCGACCTTATCAAAAGTATTTTGTACGATTAAAAAAAAAACCTGAAAACAAGGCCAAAAACTAAATTAAACCTTTTCTGTAAATCAAAATTTTTGATCAAAATAAATTCTGTTGCAAGGTTCGATCACCAAATTGTTGAAAACAATGAGAAGATTACAACTTTCAATGATCCTTTTACACAGCGATGAATGTTGTTTGCATGCATGCAATTCATAATGTTGTACACATGAAGGTATCTACACTGCAACTCATTGATTTTATTACGAGAAAAGTAATTCAGTGAATGTATTGTTGCGATGCGATAAAAAAAAGTAAAAGTAAAAAGATATTATGCAAGCCATTATCATGCCGATGTCGGTGAATAAGTGAAAGGATCGATGGTCTAGGCTATATTCTGTTTACTTTTTCTTGTAAACATAAACATATGTCTGAAATGAAGTACGTTCTAAATAGAGTCTGACCACACTCTAAATGTATAACATCAATCCATGTTAATAAACAAGTTAAATTCGCAAGTGTAACAAGTTGCACTTGAAATTTTATTAACCTTATTGACAACATTCGCCGACATTGATGTGAGTAATAATATGGCTAAAAAAATGCTTATACAATAAATTGAAATAATTTAGTTGGAATTGTTGTTAGAGTATTTAATTATATCATAATTAGGTTCAGGTTTTTTATCTGTCTCTCTCGTTTAACGATTCGATCAATAAAATATGTCGTGCGCAGTCCACTTAGCAATAAGGAATTTTGGAATAATTTCGAATAATTTTTAATCAACCGCTTCTTTGATCAAATTTGGGAACTTTTACTGAATTTTTTTGGTTGCATTAGAACCAGGACCTATTTTTGGGATTTTTTTTTTTGAAAATTCTGGGAATTACGAATAAATCTAAAATAAAAATCCGAGAGAAAAATCGAAAGTTTTTCGGAACTTTGTCAGAATTTTTCGGAATTAAGAATTGCAAAAATGGGCTCTGCATAGAACTCGAAAAAAATATTTTTTTTTGTTACAATAAATTTGTCAACAGTCTTCTAGTGGATAACTCACAACTAACTTATAAAATAACATTTTCCACCAAACATGTAACGTTTCCGTTAACGACAACCACGAAAGGCACAACTTATTTTCGGAAATTTGAATTCTAAAAATTCTGAAAAAGTTCCGAAAAATTCAATTTTTTCAGAATTTTTCGAATTAAAATTCACAAAAAAAACCACTGTCAAAACGTCGAAAGAAGCTCTATACAAATCGAAAATTAACCTTTTATCGACAACTTAGTTCCAATTCGAATTTCGAAAGCATTTCGAACAACTTTGCACCCGCAGAATCCCATATACAAAATCGCAAAAGTGAAAATATTTTTTTTTGTCCCCGCATCATAAAAGTGAACTTTTTCAAAAATGGAACTTAATTGGAATTGATTTGTTAGGAATATGTCGGTGTTGGTTTGTACATCAATTTTACGTAAGCGACAGATCCAACCGAGTCTCATAGAAAATCTAAGGCCATTACCAAAGTACGAGTTTTCAAACCCTCTTCTCCCACATGTCATACCGACAAATCTGCCCCACTACCTACGCATAAAAACTTAGTGCAAAAGGGATACATGATTTTGTGAGAGAATTTCATACGTTTAATCAATACCCTCTCTAGCAACCAAACTTCGTTTTGACGCAGTCAAAATACCACCTTATTTTGACAAATGTGACACTGACTCTTATTTGTAATAGAGTTGCCGTGCTCTTTTTCAAAGCAAAATCGACGTCACGCGAAAAAGATAAATTTTAAACCTCATTTCATTTTTGCACACCAAAATGACTGAGCAACTCACAAAAAAAGACGTCAGAACAACAAATTATTCATTTTCGAACACCGAAACGGTAATAGTAGACTTAATAGTATCAACCCAAAAGAGGACATCGCTGCTCTTACTTCATTTAAATTATAGTTAAAAGTACAAAATTTTCTATGACAGAATACACTCAGAGCCGGATTAACCCATGGGCAAAGTGGGCCCGGCCCAGGGCGCTGGGAAAATAGGGGCGCTTAGAAATTAAATTTTCTCGACAATGTAATCATTTCACGTTCAACATAAGTCATGCACAAATCAACGTCGATTAAAAAAAATTCGAGCTCGCTTCGCTTGCGTCTGTACATTACATTCTTGGGGTAAATGTGAGCTACAAGAAATGCATATATACATCTAACTTGATATTTTTGAATAATACACGCACATCGACTAACCCAAGGCTGTTCGTATTTGGTTATTTAAAGCGTTTTTATGATGGTCCTGCTTTAGAAAAGTTGAACTTTGAGGCTTCTGGCTGAAGACACTATAAATAATTTTCAATAACCATTCCACTGCTTCATTTTCGTCAGCCGCTGGTGATAGTCGGATGATGGAAAGCTTTTAGCTCATTAGGAATTTTCGAAAATTTTGTAAATTCCTCATGAGCTGAAACCTGCTCATGATCGCCGGACAACGGGAGTTTGGAACAAATAAAGCAGCTGGAAAAGCTGCAGAACAAATCCGTTTCCGCCCATTAAAAATTGTTCATGGCATATATTCGCGATTTTTTTTTGTCGAAATCCAAGGCCAATTACCTAAATTGACGCCGTAAGTGCGGTCGAAATTCAAAATGGAAAGTGCGGAGGTCTTTCTAACGTAGCGTCATTTTCATACAATGAAGCGTTGAAAAGTATTTTTTGGTTCACTTTTTCATCGAATCGTTCACTTAAAATTCAAATTTTCGGCACACTTACGGCGTGAATTTCAAGATCTAACACTTTCAGAGTGAAGACAAAGGATCATTCTAGAGTGCCCTAAACTTCAATACTTTTGGGATCCCGAGTCCTAGATCCTTGAAATTGCTTCAACGCAAGTCGTTTTTTCCGAATCATGACCTTACCCAACGCACTGCTCCTAGCATGAACATAAGAAATATTTGGAGGCTGATGAAGTCACAGTAGGCACTGCGTTTCTTTCGTGAAGATAGGTGTCTTGTTTTAGTTGTGTGAGTTCAAACACACAATACAATCAATCTTAAGCGGTAGCTCTAATCACAAAAGCCTCCAAATTCGACGTTTGTCAAAGTAGTGTTCATGCTAGGAGCAGTGCGTTGCCTTACCAAGTAGAGTAAATCTCGCAATATAATGAAACTGTAACAGTATCACAAATATTGTGTCAAAAATTCACGTTTTTTTCTTGGTTTTTCCTCACAACGCGTTCATGTTCTAACGATCTTTCAAGGGAAGTGAAAAGTGAGAATAATGAGAGGACATTCGAGTGTAAATTGAAAGAACACCTGAATGAAACTATAGAATTGTGATGTAAATTTGAATTGTAGTGTTCATTTTTCAATGTCTGTGATTATGGAACTTTGTATTTGAAAATAGCTATTTGCTAAATAAATTTGTTTGATTTGATTTGTTCTTCAAGAAGAATTTCAAGAAAAAATTGTTTCGGATTCATTCTACAAACTTCAAACTTAAAATCCCGAAAAATACGAGCGAAACCTTTTTATAACTTTACTTGATTTTTGTTTGTGGGAAAGTTTTGCGAATTAATCACGAAAACTCTGGTTATATCATATATCTCTCATTCATATATGGTTATATGTTATCATAAGCTTGCCACCTCGCCTCGCTCGCCGTTTCTAACTACACATTACTTAGAAAATAATATTCTTGAGGAAATGTTGAAAACATTTTATTTGATTTGGTTGACAATGTAGGAAACAATTTCTTTAATAAATTTTTCATGCGGCGCTGCAAGGCTCGTTGCCCAGGGCGCTGTAAATGCTAATCCGGCCCTGAATACACTGTACAGTTTTACCACCTTAATTTTCCTAGTTTGGTTGCTAGAGAGGGTATTGGTTTAATCTTACAAAATCTTGTATATGTTTTGCACTAAATTTTTTATGCGTTGTAGGGCAGACATCCTTCTGCTTCTCCCTAACCAACGTACATATTCACAATTTGTGATTGATTCCTTAACCGGAAAACACAGACAAAATTCATACGAAGTTAAAATCCAGCATTCAGTCTCTAACTAAGACGAACTAAGAAAATAAATATGAACAATGTTGGTGTAGAAAGCCCATTCAACTCGCTGCCGTAATGTGCATAAGAGACCTAGTGAAAATGTTAAACAAAAGAATTATTTTATTTACATTCTCGGAATTTTTTTTTTGTGAATTTTGCATGTACTTGGATATGGAGAAATCAGAAACTCGAGTAAAACACAGAAAATGTGTCGGTTTTCAAAATTCCGTGCGTGTAAATTTTTCAGTAAGTCCCTTATGTAAATTACGTCAGTTCGGGTTTCCTTCCATGTTCAATGAAGAGCATAATCTACAGTAATTTATGGATGCTGTTTGACGTCCACACAAACTCATCACAAGTTTTACTTCAACCAAAAATTAATCGGAGAATAGAACTCAACAAAGACGATTTTTGGTAGGCTCCACTAAACGTGATGTGATTGCGATAATTTTTGTATTTTTTTATGAACTCTCTGTAATCATCTATGTTGAAACCGTGCTCAATGTTCACGTAACAATCACATTAAATAAGTAACGACAGACAGAAAAAAAAAGATCATAAACAAAAAAAACTGAAGCAAAAGCCATCATCATGGACTGGTTTTCAAAATAAATATTTGTTTGCAGCAATTGGATTGATAAATAGAAACATTTTATACAATTGGTCCGGTTTGACGTCTTAAATTTTTGAAAGATTTTTTTTTGTGCTGGACCATGGGGTGAACATGGTTCTTCACATAAAGTCAATTTACGAATAGTTGGAAGTAAATATCTGCGATGTAGTCACAGTCACATACAAGACAGAGGAATCTATCATCGATTTCAATTTACGAAAAATATTTAATAGAAAAACGTGTTTTTAATGAAAAATGCAGAAAAATTGAGAGTGAGAAAAAAAAGCTCTTACTTGAAATAGCCCATGGCATACGGGTCGTCAATCCATTCATCAATAATTTCAGATCTATTGAGCACACAGCACTTCCAACGGCTCTAATACCATTATCTAGAACATTCATTGCAGCTGCACTCAGAACTGGCACCACTTCATTCGTAGTTCTAGATTCATTTGATTCTAATTCTCTTTTTACATTTTGAATATTTATTGGATTTTCATTAGTTTCGGATGCAACGGCCACACACACCGACACACAAAATATTAACCAATTTGTGTAAATTTTCCTTTTCATTTCAATTGCTAAAATTTAATTATTTTTTTGCAAATTTAGTTGTGCCAATTGAAACGGAATTTAATTTCAATTTTTCCGGATTTTTCCAATTTTTCCTATCTTCTTATCATTTATGTTCAACAAAACGCGCCAATAATAACGATTTTTTGAATTTATTTGAATTGAACAATCGATCGGCTCGCGCTTTTTTTTCTCTCATAAAAATGTATGTTCTCGCCTCCGCTTACGACTAGTTACTGACTTTGATATGTTTGGTATATTAATAATAATTGCGGTAGCGAAACCAACATCTTGAATGATTTTTATGCGTACCACGTTACTATTCTTTCATTTCTGAGTGTTGGTAAACAAACAAAGAGATTTTTGAATAATGCGGAAAATTCGGTGGATTTTATAATGAATGAGTGCAATATGATGAATTGGACCATTAATTTAATGTGTTGCTATTTGTTGCGAAAAACTCTATCTGTCGTGGTGATTTGAGTAATGATTTTGATTGTTCGCTTTTTTTAAGGGATGATGGGAAAATCATTCAATCGATAAAGTATTGATCATTGGTCGTCAATTGATATTTACACTCTTTATTGTTCACGAATACATTCAGTTTTACACCAGTTTCGTTTTGATACCATGTGTGACGACAGATGCATCTACTAGGGTTATCGTGCAGATTTTCCAACAGGAATCATCGTTGGGAAAACATTTTCCCGTATTTTCCTAAAATTTCATAATCTTCACTAATATTCCCAATTTTGCCAAACAATCCCTCCTTTTCGGTGTTTCAATAAAAACGACCCTGCATTTTGGCCTTGGAGGGACACTAACATTTCATGTCACAGTGCTTACCAATTACCAACACATGCCTCTGCTTCTATCAAGAAATACAAAACAAAATCGGCCTTACATTTTCTCGTAAAGATAGTAGTCATGAGGGCCTTGAACATGAAGACTTAGACGTTACGTAATCCATGAACGGCTCCTAACCTCTTCGATTGTTTCTACTACTTTCAACGTACATGTACTCAGAAAAACGTGAACAACGATACCATCAACGTAACTTGCAGAGCTAATGAAATACTAGGGGCAAACCATTATGGTTCGTAAAGTTCGTAAGTAAGTCAATTTCGTAAACTTTTGACATTTAATATATGGACGAAAGTTCAAAAGTTTACGAAATTGGTGCGCTCGGTTTTTCTTTAATTTCCCCATACAAATTATTTTTTGTTGGCTCTGAACTCACCCTGGAATGTTAGAAAACCAGAGTCTAGCTACGGGCCTGCTCACGAACTTTGCGAACCCATAATGATTTAGTCTTTACTATATTTAATGCATGTTCGTAGAATACATGACCCTACATGAACTCTACTATTTTACAAAATTAGATAATCTCAATTTACCACACCCACACTTCACTGAAATAATGGAAATGATCTTTTCTAGCTAGTGTTGAAATTGTAAAAGGCTTTTTTATCCAGTTCGATTTCAGTAGTCACCTCCGACTCGAGCTGGAAACCTCTCATTCGCTAAAAAAAAAGCATTTTAACATACGTTAGGAAAATAACTATTTCGTTGCATCGCTCATAACGCTAAATCGGACCCATTTACACAACTAGAACCACGTGTTGAGTAACGAACCCCCTGTCACTCAGTTCCATTATTTCAGTGTAGTAAAGAGCGTAAAAGAGAGAAGAATGACCAGTTGCTTAACTGGTTTCGATGGGTGATACGTCAAAATTTGTATGTAAAAGTTCAGTAAACTAGGAACAAACCAGTTAATTTAACTGAGCTCGATGGATGAACACTCTTTTTGACATTCTCTTTAACAGTATATGTGTCATTTTGTCAATTATTGTGAATGACGTGACGCGAAATTCTTAGCAGAGCGAAAAAACCGAAGACCAGTTTAGTATAACTTGCCTTGGGGTACTTGTCAAAATATTTCTTTTTCTTTCATCATAACACTCTATTGAGGTTTATTTAACAAAATCCAATTATCCAGTCTGTCAACTGGAATGCGTCTCCAGCCAACAATCCACGACTAAACTGCTACTAGTTTGACGGTTTTAATATTTTTGTGAAGATCTATTTCATAATTCTAATTTAAAGGCCCTAAGCTCAACCGTCCTCGAACCGAGGGGTAACCGACTCGGGTAATTGACTACACACCCTCAAAGGAATTGCCGGAGTATCCGGTAAATAATTGGAATTGACCGGAATTGACTGGAATTGATCGGAATTGGCAGTAATTGATCGGAATTGATAGGAATTGGCTGGAAATATGTGGAATTGTAAGGAATTGAAAGTAAATGAGAGTAAATGCTGATAAGTGTGATTATCGGAAAGAAGGACCAGCGAATGCAAAACCACATTATTTCCTTTTTGTTTTAATTTTAAAAGCTCCCGCACAATAAATAACAGTGTACAGTGTTGATCAGTTCCATTTTAGAACAGGTTCAACGTCCTTTTATGTTCAAAATATGCACACTGAAGGATTCTTCTTCAGAGGATTCTTGTGAGTCAGATACGGAAGAGTTTGAGCCGCAACAAACATGTTAGGCTGGGGCATTGCCGATGCGAAATGCTCTAGTTTCAAACCATCAAAAAAAGGCATCACCGACATCAACTTTTCAAAAGCCTAAAATCTTACGATGTCGATCACTTGAACGAAACAAAAAATTGAGTGCTTTGGCTTTTGCTGACGTGTGCTGAACAAATCCATTTCCTAAAATATACCGTCCACAACATATACGTAAATAACTATTCCTGCGCGATATATAGTTCGGGAAAAACTGACATTTCCTAATGAAAAATCATGGCAAAATATGTCATATTTCAGTTGTCGGATGCACAAAAGTTTTTCGCCATTTCCTGTCTTTGTACGAAAAATACTATTTATCTAAAATAAACAATGATGTGCGATGTGAAATAATTTTAAACAAAACTGCAGTCAATTGGACGGTTTAATCTAAATTGAAATTGAAAAATCTCTTCTAAAAGTATGAGTAAAAATTAAAGATTCTAACAAAATGAGTCACAAATGTCTTGATATAGTCTGACGATTCTTTTTCCAAAATGCTCAAGGGTTTAACTTTGACTTTAAATTTATATCTACAGCCTGGGACAGTCAAAAAAGTGCATTTTTATTCTATACGTGTTTCATCGATTTCAGCTGTTTTGCCATTGTAATTTGTATTGTTAAAACAGCTGAAATCGATAAACACGAAAATCATAAAAATGCACTTTTTTGACTGTCCTTGGCTGTATTTGAAAATATCGAGCAATTATTTCGAAAATTCAAATTCGTGGAATTGAAGGAATTGATTGGAATTATAGGAATTGAAGGGCGAATCTGGCAAGTAGTGGTGTTAATCCGTTAATTAAAGAAATAAAAGGAATTAAAAGGAATTGACAGGAAGTACCTTTAGAAATTGAAAAGGTATTGAAAGGGAATTGAAAGGAAATTGAAAGGAATTGAACGGAATTGAACGGAATTGAACGGAATCGAAAGGAATTGAAAGGAAATAGAGCGAATCCGGCAATTAGAAGAGTTGGTCCGGTAATTGAGGTAATTAAACGGAATTGAAAGGAATTAGAAATTGATTTGCCACCATTTTGGCCAGTCGGTTACCCCTCGCCTCGAACAATTTAAAGTTTACAAAAAGGTAGTGAAATGTGATGATATGGTATCCCAGTCTTTTCAATTTCATTCTTTTTGTGGGTACAAATTTTGTGCCATTGTATTTATCTGAAAAAATCGATTAAATTTTAAGCGGAATAAAGAATTTCCATTGAACGCAGAAGTAACCATTTCAGCGAAACAAAAGTCATCGTTATCATTAAGTTACACTGTGGTACTAAAACCTGAAGTTAAAATTATTGCGCCTTGAAAGTGCTAAAACTTTTGACAGTTTTGCATCTGGCAACAAAAAGAAATCAAAAAAAATCCTACAATGACAAACGTGTGTAAATTTATCATCACACTCCTCTCATTCATTTATTTCACTTTTTGAAAGTTTCTGTTTTCGTTTTGAGGAGCAAAAAAAAAAAAACATTTCATGTAAATAGACGTTCAACGATTCAAAACAATTAAAGTAAGTGCTGTGCTATGACAAAAACGGTGAAATTTCTAAAACAAAAAAATTGCTGGACTGTGTTTCTCTTCTACGAACGAAAAGAAGAACAGAAACTTATTATATCGAATAAAAACACCCATCCATATCAGAGTGATTTACTGTTTCTTTTTTGCAGTATGAGTGTGACACAATTTTCAATTAATCTTTTTTTTTTGTCACACACCGTACGATTGGTCGTGAAATTAATGATTCATTAAAATTCATCAGTGTTTCGATAACAAAACGATATTATTTACAGAGAGTATACAGCAATGAAACAGCAATCGGGTGCTCCGGAAAAGTTAAAAATTAACAAGCCCAGTTCGTTGCTGACCCAAGAGGAAAATGAGCACATATTCAGTCTGTTGGGCAGACGATGCCAGGTAAAATTGATTGGACTTATAATGACCACAATAATGACGTAAACACACCACAAAAAATTGTTAAACAGTCGATGGCAACAGCTGTTGTACAACTTTACATAACGGAATCACCAGCCCATTCGTTGTGGATAAAACGGAACACGGGCATTGCGTGTTTCATTCGGGACAGTACGAAGCGGTCCTACTTTGTACGGATCTACTGTCTGATGAAAAACGAATTGATTTGGGAGGAGGAAATGTACGAGTCGATTTACATAAACAAATCCAAAGAATATTTACTGGATTTTGAGGGTCGAGTATGTGCACTTGTTGAATCTGCAAGCGGTTGATGGAATCGGTGAAATTACAAAAAAAAAACAATCTTTTTCCACAGGAATGTTTGATTGCGTTGAACTTTGCTTCGGAATCCGAAGCCAACCAGTTCTACAAAACGGCTACAAATACCATATCTAATCGATCAAAGCGGCGACAAGATACCAACAGTATGTACAGCCAGCTTAATCTCTTTATTTGATTTTTGTGATTTGTGTTTCTTTTTTGTGTCTCTGTGACTCACATTATTTACGGGAAGTGTTGGTTTTTCGTTCGATTGAAGTTTGATCGAACCCGAGCAGTGCTTCGTACACTTCTGGCGTTCAGAATGTTTGTTTTTTTACGTAACAACTAACCGAAGCAGGAAGATTCTTGTTTGTTTGTCGGTTTTTCGTGGCGTAATGTTCACAGAGACACTGATTAATCACACCCGCCGTGGCGTGGCATTCACTGTAAGTACTTATTTCGTGTTGTTTTTGTAGAGCGTCGTAGCCGAAGGATACCACCTCCGACACCGAATGCATCCGCTCAACCAGAGGAACCGGCGGTTGTGCTTCGGAACGCTGCACCTCCATGTAAGTTGATTGGTTTGTTTGTCCATTTTATTTATTCTGTCTTTCGGTAACATTAGACAGGACTGGTGAAGTGTGTTGATGAGCTAGGAGACATATTAGGGGGTTTTTGGGGTTGTAAATAAATACAAAGGGAGACCAAAGCGAAGGTGGGATAAGTGATGTGAAGAAAACTAACGAATGAATGAACCATCGAAACCAGACTGGTGAACAGTAATTTCGGCGAAAATTTTTATTTTCGCTTTTCTTCGGATAAATTCCGGGTGATTTCTCTCTTGCATCGCTTCTAAAATGTGACACTTCTTTCCCCCGCTTCTGCAGCTGCCACCATGCAGATGAGCCAGTTTTCCCAAATGTCACCAAGTTCCATTCCAAGTTCGGGTCTGCGCAACAAAAAGCCAGGCAATCGAAAGTTAACCAAAGCCGACATAAGCATGCCCACGGATTTCAAGCATGTGGTCCATGTGGGATGGACGGCACAAAAGGGATTTGATTTGAACGGCGAAGAAGTGGACAATCTGAATCATTTCCTGGAACGGGCCGGTGTGTCCGAACAGCAATTGAACGATCGTGAAACGAGGGCATTCATTTACGATTTCATCCAAAGCAATAATGTGTTGGACTCGGTGAAATTGGAAAACAGTGATCAAAGTGGTAGACATGCTCCGCCGCCAGTACCATCAAGACTTCATGTGAGTTATTTGATGCTGTTTGATATTTACTGGATTTTCCGAAATTCTCTTTCTTTTGTCTTCTGTTGCGTAGAACGGAACACAACGGACTGCACCGCCTCCACCGCCAGCCAATAGTGTTCAACAACGTCAGCCGTTACCGCCTTTGCCTAAAACTACACCTCATCGTGCGACACCTCCTGGTCGTCCACCACCAATGACAACAAACAACACCCCGACATCTGCTGTAAGTTGGACACTTTTTATCGATTCTTTGAGTGTTGCCCTGTTTCATGCTGACAATTGTCAATTGAATAGGCTCCAATTCCGCCACCACCACCACCGCCTCCAATTGAAAATGTTCCAATGCCTCCACCACCGCCACCAATGAATGCAGATTTTGCTCCAAGACCCGTAGCCAATACACCAAGAAATGCCTTGCTGGAAAGTATCGAAAAGGGAATCACGTTAAAGGTAAACCGCTTTCAATTCCACCACATACAATCCCATCTCATCGCGTTGTCCGCAATTTGCAGAAAGTGGAACACACACAAAACGCTGAAAATGTCACAAACAACGGCGGTGGCGATGATTCGAGAAACGATTTACTGAAATCGATTCGACAAGGCGTCGAACTGCGTCCGGCTGCCGAACGTGAACTTGGCGCTCAGCGTGAAAGTGATAGTGGTGGTACCGGTACGGATGCGTTGGCAGATGCTTTGCGTCGGGCTCTACTGGAGAGAGGCCGACGGCTCCGATCGTCGGACGAAGAAAGCGAAAGTTCCGATAATGATGGCGAATGGGACGATTAGGAAAAGAGCAACGAGACGGAGCTACGCCAGCGTTAATAAAATTACAACCAAACCAACCAAGCATTGCATTGTATTCGGAAAAGTTTTTTTTTTTTTGTTTTTGATAAGCATATCGTCACAGAGCTGAAACAATGTTGGCCCATTTGCTGTGAGCTTTGAAAAGCTTTGAACTTCTATTGAAATGTAAAAACCGAAAAATTGAACTTTTCCATTCAAAGCTGATGGCCAAATTGAACTTTCGTTGTTTGGGGCTTTTAAACAGGTCACGGTTTGTTGTGCGTATGCTCAAATAGTCTGATTGGGCAACGATTTTCCTTTTAATTTTATTTCTTATACTAAATTAGGATCGGTGAATGGGTTTAATGTTTATTTAACAATTTCAAGCAGTTACGGCGCAGTACACGTCAGTTTCTTTAAGTGCCAAATAAATTAGTTGAATCAATTTTGATTAACACGGACAAATGCCGCGAATGTTCGTTTGTGCTCATAAATCACACATTTCAATTGGCTGTTCGTCGGTGAACACTCAGCACTGGTTATAAACTTATCACTTTGTCGCTACTTGTGATCATTTCGAAAAATCAAAAGCAAATTGCATTGGAGATATGGACAACCAAAACAGTTGTAACGATGACTTTCTGTCGTCATTGCAATTTCAATGAAATCTTCGCGTACGTTCCTAGCACCTGGGTGTTTTTTCCACACAGATCCATTAATCACTTACTTAAAATTAGGCTTAATTGAAGCATTTTACCATCATCCGCTACTACTACTTACTGCCTTCAGTAATCCTCTTTTCCACATAACTTCTAAAACACATTTGAAATGTTCGCGCGTCTACCGGTTATGTTTTAACGGAGAAATCAGGTAAGGTGGACCTGATTTGAAAATCCTTGACTCTGTTTTGACCTTGAAACCTGAAAATCTTAATGAAAATTTCGGGTTACAGGTCTAGTCCTTGACCGCAGTCGACCTCAGTCGATCAATTCTGTTGCTTTGGTTTTTATTTTTCTATTTGTTAATTCTGAATGGTAAATTGTTAATTTTCTGAAAAGCATTACCAGGTGACTTATCTAGTCGATGAAACGAGGATTTGGCATACACAAAAAAAAACAAAAGTGAATTTACGAACCAATTTAATTAGATTAACCTGAACAATGTTTTGTAGATTTAATTTTACAGAAAAATAAATAAATTTAGAATTTTATTTAACAGAATAGGAGGTTACGCTGTTGTTTTAGTCCCTGTTAGTGGTAAGATGAAGAAATTTTCTGTTCGAGAAGGTTACAAATAACGATTGTTCCTGGATGTTTGTCCACTTTCTGTGATACCATCTCTATGCCTTTAAAAGACCGTGTGCCATTTTGAGTAAAAAGTTTCATATTTCAATTAAAAGAAGATTTCGTCTCTTTGTCTTACATTTTTCTGTCACTTTCGGCCCTTGGTCTCTCACACCTCCTTATTTCCTTATTTTTATGAAAATCTCCTTATTCCTCCTTATTTTCTTAAAAAATCCTTATTTTCCTCATTTTTCGCAAATTTCATCGACAAACGAGCCATCAGAACAGTCGGAGCGTTTGCTGCGACTGAGCCCCGTACAAACCCGTATATCTATTGCGTACGTGACCCTAGTGCGTCTGTCACCCTACTTTGACCTTATGCCTATTGCGCCGGTTAATGTAGTTAAAGTAAAATTATTATGTAATGTGTACATCTTAGAAATTGCGCATAGCGCAATTACGAAGCCCCGTACGACGTTCCTTTCAAATAAAACAAAAATTTCAAATAGCCCTAAAATTTTAATTTATTGAGTATAAATACACATAGGGCCTAGTATCGGCCTCAGTCCGAGGATCCAAATTTAATTTTTTTTTCAACTACATTCTATTCGGCCTTTGATTACCTTCCAAATGAAACAAAAAATACGAAAAACGGATGAAATTTGCTCGAGTTATATGTAAAATACACATAGGGCCCTAGTAGCGGCCTTAGTCCGAGGACCCAAATTTAATTTTTTTTCAACAACATTCTATTCGGCCTTTGATTACCTTCCAAATGAAACAAAAATTACGAAAAACGGATGAAATTTGCTCGAGTTATATGTAAAATACACATAGGGCCCTAGTAACGGCCTTAGTCCAAGGACCCAAATTTCATTTTTTTTTCACCAACATTCTATTCGGTGTTCGATTATCTTTCAAATGAAACAAAAATTACGAAAAACGGATGAAATTTACTCGAGTTGTATGTAAAATACGCATAGGGCCCTAGTAGCGGCCTTAGTCCGAGGACCCAAATTTAATTTTTTTTCAACAACATTCTATTCGGCCTTTGATTACCTTCCAAATGACACAAAAATTACGAAAAACGAATGAAATTTGCTCGAGTTCTATGTAAAATACACATAGGGCCCTAGTAGCTTTTCACTTCTAAGGCCCTAATTCACGGTCCACTCACCCGATTTTAAAAAACTTTTTTTGCCTGGATTGGTATTGACAATACCTATCATTTGCCGTGTCATTTACATTTCCATCGTTTATTTTGCCATAAATATCACCAAAAGACCTTAAATCACTTAGGTGGCCCTAACTCACGAAGGGCCGACCCGAATATGCCCATCTTCGAACTTAGCCTCACTATTTTGACTATCTTTCAGGGGAAAAAAAAAAATTGAAATCGGATTTGATTTACTCAAGATATCGAGCTGACGGACAGACGGACAGACGGCCCAAATTTTTATTGCGGATTCGTCATCTATGAACATAGGCAAACACTTTGCCCTTACCGTCTGCTTCGAATTCCATCAATTACACACTGCATCGTAATCCTATAAGCCCCTTCGTACTTCGTACGGGGCTAAAAATTAACAATTCATAAAAAAATTCGTTACGCGGCGTTTCCAAATTACTTTTATTATGCAACACAAAGAACTCTAATAGAAAAGTGAAGTGGGGGCGCATTGTCGTTCCAATATGATTTACTGGACCTACCATATATTTGTGTGGTTTCCTTCGATAGTTAGCACCACCTAAGAGGTGACACCTCTAGAGTCACCTTTCAGAGCGATGTCGCGAAAAAATTAGCACTTTGGAAGACAAAGTTTTTTTTTTAATGGAATGACTTATGGCTCATTTTATTTGCCTTTCAATTCTAAAAGACACGTATGTTTCACATTTTTTTTAAATTGCGTTTTTTCGGACTTATAGAGGGCAAGGTGAATGGTATTCCCGCAAAACGGTGGTTGCAAAACGGTTTTTAGACCCGTACGAAGTACTGGGGTCTTATAGGTTTACGCATACGTTTGTAACACGTCGAATTGGACTCCCTGAGTAAGGAGAAACCTATTGTGGTTGTCTAGAGATGCCAAATCCGCGAAAAAAAATGTCCGTCTGTCTGTCCGTCTGCACGATAACTTGAGTAAAACGCATCCGATTTTGAAAATTCTTTTTTTTCCCGTTTGGTAATGTCAAAAGACAGGCTAAGTTCGAAGATGAGTGATTTTGGATCGACCCCTCCCGAGCTGTGGCCCAATAAGTGCTTTACGGTTTTTCGAAGATATCTCCGGACATTTAAACGTTACACTTGTAACTGATACGTCAAATAAAAGGTATTTACAATACCGATCGACAAAAAAAAAGTTTATGGAAATCGGATCACCGACTCGTGAGTTAGACCCCTTGGTGTGGAACAGGCACAGGGCGGCAAGCAGTTTTTGCTTGTAGGTCGGCCACATTTTAACATATTTCGTCTGTTTTAGCTTTATTATATAGGTATTGACCGTACCAATCAGGGAATTTTTTTTTTATGAAATTATGTTCTCCGGAGCGTGAGCTAGGTCTCTTGGAGTGAGCTCTTATCTGGCTACTCGGAAGTACAGTGAACGTGGTGTATTTTGACAATATCTCGAGTAAATTTTGACCGAATTTCATGAATTTTTTTTTGTTTGAAAGGTATTAACGAATGTAAAGCGTCGGTACTATTTCCGGTCTCCTAACAAAATGGCTGCCGGCGGCCATATTGGATTTTAGTAAAATAGAAATATATTGGGAAAAATGATGCTTAGAGAGTTTCTGTTAACATGGAAATAATGTGTTAAGTGTGAAGGGTTTCAGGGATTCCATATACGGACATCTATATATACCTATATACAGCTATATTGAGCTATATACAGGCATATAGAGCTATATAATAGCATATTCCTCTGTGAAATGTTTATTTACAGTGAAATATAGGTAAATATAGCGGTATATAGCTGTTTAAATAGGAATTTATGAAATTTGACTTCGTACGGGGCTGTCTATATTGCCTCCGGAAATTTAATTGTATATGATAACAAGGCAAAGAGTGGATAATGTAAGTGATTTAAAAGGAAGAATAGTTTTTCAGCAGAGAAGAAAATGAAGTAAGAGAAATGAAGAGTTTCACATTAAAGGCTTTTGATACGAATAGCTGTTTCGTACGGGTCGGCGTTAGCTATGTTTTCGATGTAACTGAAGCAAGAGGCAATGAATTAAGTTGTTATTAGGTTAGAAAGAGGGGCATTAATAGACCCAAATTTTGGTCATGGTCACCGGTTAGTTCCGATTGATCTTAGGACGTTATATTCGAAAATAAGATTTTCAATCGAAATTGGAGGTTTTCAATAAAAGAGCTCTGCGAAACTTACCGATGACAAAAAAAAGTGGACAATAACATCCTATGAAAATAAGACCCCATGACTTTTCTATTGCAAAATTCAGTAGGCACTATAATTTTAAATTACAATAAATGACTCAAGAAAGCTTTCACCAGGATTTCTTAGATAATAATCCGCTGAAAGTATTCTGTAAAGATGACTCAGGGGCGCCGACTTGTGTTTTGGTTGTTGGGTGCGAGATCTCTGTACAGTGATTTTCACGATAGCGAATCTAGCAACTTAATTTAATATCAAGAGAAAGTGCAAGACCTGGTTCTCAGTGATTTGTAAATCTAACAGAGAAATATGTATTCTCCCATCGTTATTACTATATATATTACTATATCGATAGTCGAGAAATCTAAAGCTAAGAACAAACTATAACAAAAGGGCGCATGAGTGCGTACAGAGGTTTTCCTTTAAGAAATTGCCTGTCTAAACCGAACCAAAAACTCTAGTTTTCCAGCAGAACGTCATAAAATAAGGCTACATTCGTCCAAATAGATAGGGTTCGCCAAAAAAACTAAAATGAAGTTATCGTATTGCAATCCAGATTGAGTCAATAATGTCTAAGTCGTACTTGTAGAACATACTTCTTCATGAAAATATTACGGAATAACTACATTCACTTAATTTTGTTCAAGCCTTCTTTTGACAATCTAACTTCGTTTTATATAATATTTTGGTGGAAAATTTGAGTTGAAACCGGTTTTTCATCTCTATTCTGGACATGTATATCGACATTAGAGAAAAGTTGCTCGTATGCATGTTTTCCATTTTTTATGCAACTGTCGTCTAATGGTCGGAGTGGTTCAGGTAAAGTAAAACTTGAATCGGAATCTCATTTACCTGATCTTAACAGGGTGGCTTCCGGTTAAAGAAAATGAAACTGGCCTGAAAAAATCAGGTTGGCTCGAAAGTAGTTTCAGGTTGACTTCCATTTTGACAACAAGTCAAAAAGTTAACATTTCAGGTTTCAGCTTATACTTACAAGTCGTACTCGTACCCAATCCAGGTCGCCCTCGCCCTGATGAAAAGTCCTGACATACTATTTCTTTTTCATGCTTCGGGCCAAAAATGAGGGTAATTTGTGATTTTTTCTTGAGTTTTCGGCCCTTTGCATGAAAACTCACATGTGCACCTGCTTTGGACGATTGATTTTAGGCACTTTCGCTTGTAAGCCTCACTTCGTTCGGCCTACAATCCGCGAAATTGCCTAAAATCAATCGTCCAAAACAGGTACACAAATGACTATTTCATGCTTGCTATGGGAACCGAAAGTAAAAATGTCAATTTTGAGGGGCGAAAGTAAACATTTTTCTACTTTCGGTTCCCATAGCAAGCATGAAAAACTCAATACGTCACATGGAAAAGTACTTTCGGACCTTTGTCCTTGTGACGTAAATGACTATTTCTACAAAAGGATTCTTCATAGCCTTTGTCATATTCCTCGTATGATTTTATTTTTAAACATATCGTCTGTAATATAGATGACTATTTCTGCACGTTTCTTCTCGGTTCTACATTAGTGAAGTGGAACACCAAGCTAAGACAAAACTAATACAAAAACTCCAATTCCAGACAACTCACACAGAAACGTTATTATTATTGCTTGTGAAGGTTCGAAAAATGTCTGAAGGCTTTTTTTGTTTCAATTCAGAAACAGTGGCAATAATGTTAGTTTATTTAATTAAGAAAAATATCAAATATCTGTTGGGTGCTACGCACCCAACGATTCTTGGTGTCGGGTGCTTGAGCACCCAACGCCACCTAGAAGTCGGCGCCCCTGAGATGACTGATTGATTCCATCAGAAGGTGTCGGAAAAAATAGGGAAAAAAATATGAATTTTATGCACCCCCGTGAAACAGTTCGAGCCTAAAACCTCTGCTAATCAAATTACTATGTGCAATCTTTAGTCTATAGTCTATATAGACTGCCCAAATTTTGAAGGATACCATACGCACCCTATTCGGTTCGGTATATATCAATTTTCGTTGCTCGAAGTCGAGTAAACTCGGTCAACTCGAAAGTTCTAAGTTGAAAAATTTGAACTTTTCTCCTTATTGTTCCTTAATTTCTACTAACGATTTCCTTAATAAAGAGTCCGAAAGTAGAGAGGCCTGGATAAAAATGAAAAGTTACGTTCTCGTGTGATTGTTTGTTGACCTCGGCTTCGCCTCACATCAACATACTTCACAAGAAAACTGGACTCATCTTTCTATACATTGTCATGTATCACTTGGATTGAAACCACGAAATTACAGTACCACGTTACCACGTGTGTGATTGAGTGGTTTCAATCCTGTGATGCACACAATATTACACTCGTCACACCATGAAATACACAAACAACAAAACCAAATATAATACACATAACCGTTCAAGGTTGAACTTGAATGTATCGACGAAGAATGAGAATAAAAACGAAACCGAAAATACGCGATATAAAGCCGAACGAATTGATCGTTCGATGTGCATCACACTACTTGTTGATACGGAGAGTAAGCTCCGCCTTCGTATCAAATTTCTCTCTTTGACGAATAACATAAAAACTAACTCCATCATTAAAGAAAACATCGCCTGGATCCCTAGACCTGTTTGCAAGGTCTGCTGAGAGAGAACTAAAAAAGTGTGGTTTCCGATAACTTTAGACGCGTGATATTCAGTGTTTTCATGGTTTGACGAATCGGGGACACACCGGACATTGTACTGGCTAATCTAAAATTGTTTCAACATTTCATTTCATTTCGTCCAATAAATAACGAATTCCGCAGTAAAATTGACACAGGAAAGTAAAGTGGCATCACTGCACAACTGAGAACGAAAAGTGACGTCGCTGGGAACGAAGAGTGAAAGAAAAAATGTGAGAGAAACATTTACTGTTTTGACTCTTTCTGGTGAGTTGGGCTTAAACTGCGCGTCGTGACCATAGCTTGCGAGGAAAAAAAGTTTACAGAAATCAGTTTGCATTTGGTGAAAATATTTCGAAAAGTCAAAAAAGTGTAACGCAACTAACCGCCGACTTCTTCGATCACACAAGTCACACTTCGCAGGCTAAAAATTCCAATTCTTGTTGGCATGAAAGCACTGGCTTTCCTGAGTATTAGAAAATTGATAGACTGATTTGTGAAAGAAAAGTGCCTGTTCGGGCTGATGTGCGTATGTGTGTGCGAAGGATGTTTTCTTTTGCGTGCGCGAAAGTTGGAGAGATTTGTCGGAAAGACAGGCCCGCAGGTACTAACGGGCAAAGGTAGGCATTGCCCACCCTGACGAGAGCAAAAAACCGGTTTTTCATCAATTTTATGAGTGCTTGTTGACACGGAAATGAGTGCTTGTTGAAATGTGCAGAGGTTGATTGGAAATGCAGGAAGAACGTCACCAGAGCGCGCAGATTGAAACAGACAGCTATAAGGAAGGAACGTGAGGATGGCGGGTAGCTAAGTGTGTAGTAAGTGCACTGGCCATATAGCTAATTCGACTGACTATATTGACTAGATGAAAGATGACATTTGTAGCTAGTCCGACTGTTAGACCGAGCGGCGGCAGTTGTTGTTAGTTACCTCTGTAACATACAGAGGTATATAAGTTCTAGCAACTTGAGTGGCGGCCCAGCGCTGCAGACCTTAGACTGGCCTGGGGAATTCTCGAGAGACAACCAGGACAGTATCTGGACAGCTTGAATGGCCGAAGAGTAACAGGAAAACGCGATATGATTTTCCCTTACTGTTCTACGAGAGCCTGACTGGGATCAGGGCCTGGTCCCCAGCTCAAGATGTGAAGTCTGAGTCTGAAGAAACACTGGACGAACCTTGGGTCGCTTTTTTAAAAGCCACATCGTCCCATCAAGACAAAAAACAAAATTTCACCGATTTTCGATGAAACACAAACGAAAAAAAAACTCAGAAACCAACTGGCGATAGGTTTGTTCCAAATAGCTGTAAACACGAACTTTGACAACCCGAACCACGATGATTTGATCCATAGCAACATCGCCTACGTGATGTTTCATACAAATATGGCAACGTCGCCTACGAGATTTACACACAAATATTTTTGAGGTTATGGTTCTATGGATCAAATTTGACAATTCATACAGCCTTGGAACAAACCTATTGTTGAATCAAATGGATTTTATTCAAGGGTGTCACTGAAAACCGTCAAATCGCTTCCGCTTGCTTGCAACGTTGTAAGAAATCGACATCGCCACTGAATTAGAAGAAAATAGTTCGCATATCAACGAGTGATTTAGTAATCAGCCAACTAAATTGAAAAATACTATGTCCAGCCGCATACCAGGGGCGCCGACTTCTAGGTGGCAATGGGTGTGTGAGCACCCGACAGACGAATTTGTTGGGTGCGAAGCACCTGACAACAGACCCCTTCAAGTACATTTCGATTTAAATCTTCTGGAGCTAAAAATAAATTAAATAATTGCACTAAGAAATGTATCCATGCAAATGTTTTCATCTCAATATTTGAAAACATAACGCATTTTACTTTCATTTCCTATTGATATTTACGGACTGACTGCGTAGATTGGAGCTACTCTATACGAGCCAAAAATTATTCTATTACCGCACTATCTTGCAGTGAAATTTTTGTTTCGAAGTGTGGGATGCATTCTTCGGGTTGAAATACAAAATACCCACAAGCGTCAACTGTCCTGCGAGGCAGTGCTATTATCACACGAGAAAAAAAATGAAAAATCGAAATTTCATTGAACTGCGAATGTGAAGAAATATTCATCTAGGTAAGGCTTCAAATTTCAAAATTGCCGCTCGCGTGACACACTTTTAGTACGTGCACATCATTTATCAGCCACAACTATTTTCCATAATGCCTCACTTAAAGAAAGCAAAGTCGGAATCCTTAAAACTAAAGACAAGTCGTTACGGTGGGCTGTTAGCTTTAGTCCAGTCTTATTTACCGTAAATTCGTTTGAAATTGGTGTTATTTAAAGGTCTTGCAAATTAAGTTGCACAGAGAACCATTTCGAAAGGTTTTCGTTTCATTGAATTTGATTAGCCGAGACTCCAAGTTGTTAAAAAAATGGGAAAAACTAAAAGATTCATCGTTTTGGGCACAACTCTTGAAATTGAAGAAAAAAATTTGAGCACCCAACAACTCAAACGAAAGTCGGCGCCTCTGCCGCATACGATCGATTTGCTGTTGCAAAAACAATTTACGCTCTTCGTATTGCTGTATGTTAGGCCACACAGAAGTCGTCTTAACATGATCCTCGTTTTTGTTCATTTTCTGCTTTATTTCCGGGATCCTTTGATTTCGCTGAACCATTTTCCGTTCGTTGTTATTGTTCGGACCGAATTATTTCTATAAAATGTTACGTCCGAGGTTACGTCCGTCATATCTGTCAATAGTCTCGAAGCGGCACAGTTCCTGTGACATTATACACAAATGTTCCGAAGGGATCGTACTTGAAAACGTTAAATGAAGCGTCGCCATCCTCAGCGACCCAATGAAATGCGCTGAATATGTTCACGATACCATTTTTCCAGCTCCAACGGAACAATTGCTCAACGATATCCAAAGAAGTGATGTTGCGAGAGAAAAGCACGCCAAATTTCACATTCATCTCAATTTTGTAAGTGGATTTTACTTTTGCCAACAACTGTGAGACGTCCTTAAATTTTAAAGCCTCGATGACAACAACGAGAAAATTGTTTTTGCCAATTCTTGCACTTAATGCTGCCTGTTGCGTAATGTTTACGTCGTCAAAAGTGTAAACCGTTTGAGGTATAAAGTTGTCCAACGTCTTTGCGGAATTCGATAACAACATTAGAAACCAACGACTGACGTCGATTGAGGAGTCTATTAGAAAAATGTTGTGATCGAAGCGGTAAAGTTCATTGAGTCGATTGATTAGGTGGATGCCATCAGCATACTGGTCACAAGTAACCATCTTCGACGATACGAATGTGATTGTTGTCCATACTGCTATGACGGATTTCATATCGTTGGTTGTAATTTAACCGGTAAAATGCGAAACTATCGACAGCTCTGCTATTTATGAATATCATCGAAACACTATAGTTACAAATAGGATGCGGTAACCTTAGCCGCGTTGAAATGGTCGGTGAGTAATGGAATTGGTGGTCTTTATTGAATAAAATAGGAGAGTCACACACATTTTTAGGTTTGCGCAACAAAATGGGGAATATTTTCAGTTGACCGCATCGATTAACAAATGGTTGTTTGATAGTGAAATCATCATCAATAATGCAATAATCACATCACATTCAATCACGTGTGCATTTTTGTTTTGGAATTAATTTTCGGCTTATCTGATGTTCCAATATTATTTCGATGTTCCAGCAATGGAACCAATTAATGAATCGACCAGTAGTTGTAACCATGTTCAATAGACCAGCGAGCGTTACAATAGTACCACTCTTTTAGTTCGCCTTTTTAACGAATAAAAGTGGAACTAAAAGAGTGGTATACTATTGTAACGCTAGCGTTCAATAGATTTTCGAGAAATGAACACTTCAACTGATCTAAGTCCCGCTTATTCAACTGGTTGTTATACGTCCAACGATTCAATGGGCGAAGATCTTTATGAGCACAGCTTGTGAAGTGTTGATAAAAGAGCCATGGATCGATATTGTTGATAGACATGTGGCACATGACAACGTTTAACTTTTCAATATTTTAATTGTACAACTTAAAGCGTTTCCAACGCACTTCAAGCAAACCTGATCATAGTCGATTGCTGCCAAATGGTTTTTTAGAGTGTTATACAGTTGTGTAACACACTGATAAGTTTCAGTACCCTATTTAGAGTGCTTGAAGTGCGTTGGCTAAACTCAAAGTTTTACGAAAGAATGTTGAAGGCGAATAACTGAAACTTTCAATGACAAATTCCTATCAATTTAAATCGCACTAGCTTTTTTAAAACAAATTAATATGTTGCTGTTACGATGGCAGATGATGGTTGTGTTATTTATAGCGAATATTTTACTTTTTCTCACGCATAAGTCGAAGTATTAATTGTTACACAACAACACAGATTACCGCATTTTCACAGAATTTTAAGTTAATAACGGCCACTGTGGCAACGTGCACTTTTCAATATTTTTCTTTTTACACAATAAAATTATTGATTGAGCGTTTTGAATACTGAGATGTCGTATAGGTCTGTTGATAGTAAACCAACAAAACGAACCATAAACAAGAAAAGAATCAAAAACAATAAAATGATAAACAACACGGTATACTAAGATTTTAATTGAAATATAAAAGAGTTGAACGTCTTATGGACAAAAACATGTGCAAGCAAAGTGTAAACAAAGCAAACTGTAAACAAAAACATTTTCTCTTATATAACTGAATATCACCAAAACGAGGTAGGTACACCTTATAATCCAAAGAATAAAAAACATTTACTGCATTTTGTTGTTAAAAAATCACGATGTAAACGCTGTTAAACAGAATATTTGGTAAACAAAACCATCGGTCCATTCGACCCGAGTGCATTTAAAGTCTTCAGACCTATTGCGAAATCATGATATCAATCCAAACTCTCAGCATATCGACACAATCTAAATTATTGGCAACGAAATATTGACAAAGAAAAACGTCCTACGACGCGTCGGTTGCAGTATATTTTAAATGCGACAATTGTTTCAGTTATATTTTTCTACGTAGAAAAATATATCTTGAAATTGTAAATAATATGTTCCAGGCTATCATCTGGACATTGCTTATTTTTATCGACATAGGTGAATCGGCAGCGGTATTGAAGGTAAATATTCTTTTCAATTATTTAATAAATCAATAAATTGTACCGTTTCTAATTACTTACTCTTTGCAGAATTGTGATGATTTTTCGTACTATGATTACAATTACGACATATGCCGACTGACTGAAGGTCGTGGCGAAGCAATTCATTTGGATAATGTAATTAAAGTAAAGCTAATTAAAAAAGAAGATTATTTATTCATTTAATTTTGGATCGATCGTTGCAGGAGGTCGTATGTGCTGATGGATTTATTGGTCAGCGGCAATACGCCGGTTCCGAAAAACTTTATTATCTATGTACCAGAGACGGAGTTTATATTGGTCTATGTCCCGGAGACGAGGTAAATTGCAGCCGATTAGGAAAAAACCTTAAAACAATTCATTCATTCAATTTATTCAGATTTATAACAACGAAACGAAACAATGCGAGCAAGTGTTTAAAACAAAGAAGCACTACGTCGATCATCAAAATATTTACAATCTGCCACCGTGTACGCGCGACGGTCGATGGGCTATCACACAAGATGTCACTCGTTTCTACACTTGTACGAAAAATGGTAATGAATACGACCAACGCATATATCAGTGTGTACAGGGAAAGCAGTATTGTCCGGTTTTAAGAGATTGTACCAGTCACCCTGTGAAAAACGTTCACAAGGTGAGTTTGTCATAAATAAATTAAGGTCAAACCTAAACTATCAATTAAATACTACTCAACAGATAATTAAGTCAGAGGAAAAGACCAAAAAACCTAAAAGCCCATATCCACCGTGTCCAAAACCTGGCATTTTTAGGTAACTTTAAAATATTGTGAATGTCGTAATATCAGGTTCAATCAAATGTTGTTTGTTAATAGAACACCTGATGATTGCACGGCATACATGCATTGTAAGTACGACCCGTCTTCAGGACTCTACATACAGCATCAATTTGTGTAAGAACAATAATTTTATATATTGCGACACATTTTGTTACTTCCGATATTTTAGGTGCCCAGACGGAATGGCTTTCGATACAAAATCAAAGAACTGCGTACCGAAAAATAAGGTTGACTGCCGCAAAATCACAATACAAGAATGTGTCAAGCTTTATGAAGAAACTCTTCCAACTAATCCAACAAACAGTGATACAACGACTTCCAGTCCAAGTGGAGAAATATCGACTTCCAGTCCAGGTGGTGAGGTATCAACATCCAGACCAGATGGAGAACTTTCGACTTCCAGTCCAGGTGGTGAAATATCGACTTCCAGTCCAGGTGGTGAAATATCGACTTCCAGTTCAAGTGGTGAAGTATCGACTTCCAGTCCAGGTGGTGAAATATCGACTTCCAATATAAATGGAGAAGTATCGACATCTGGTCCAGACGGTGAAGTATCGACATCTGGTCCAGACGGTGAAGTATCGACTTCGATTCCAAATGGAGAAGTATCGACATCTGAAGCAAGCGGTGAAGTATCGACATCTGGTCCAGACGGTGAAATATCGACTTCGATTCCAAATGGAGAAGTATCGACATCTGAACCAGGCGGTGAAGTATCGACCTCGATTCCAAATGGAGAAGTATCGACATCTGGTCCAGACGGTGAAGCATCGACATCTGGTCCAGACGGTGAAGTATCGACTTCAATTCCAAATGGAGAAGTATCGACATCTGAACCAGGCGGTGAAATATCGACTTCGATTCCAAATACAGAAGTATCGACATCTGGTCCAGACGGTGAAGTATCGACATCTGGTCCAGACGGTGAAATATCGACTTCGATTCCAAATGGAGAAGTATCGACATCTGAACCTGGCGGTGAAGTATCGACATCTGGTCCAGACGGTGAAGTATCGACTTCGATTCCAAACGGTGAAGTATCGACATCTGGTCCAGACGGTGAAATATCGACTTCGATTCCAAATGGAGAAGTATCGACATCTGAACCTGGCGGTGAAGTATCGACATCTGGTCCAGACGGTGAAGTATCGACTTCGATTCCAGACGGTGAAGTATCGACATCTGGTCCAGACGGTGAAATATCGACTTCGATTCCAAATGGAGAAGTATCGACATCTGAACCAGGCGGTGAAGTATCGACTTCGATTCCAAATGGAGAAGTATCGACATCTGGTACAGACGGTGAAATATCGACATCTGGTCCAGACAGTGAAGTATCGACTTCGATTCCAAACGGAGAAGTATCGACATCTGAACCAGGCGGTGAAGTATCGACATCTGGTCCAGACGGTGAAATATCGACTTCGATTCCAAATGGAGAAGTATCGACATCTGAACCAGGCGGTGAAGTATCGACTTCGATTCCAAATGGAGAAGTATCGACATCTGGTCCAGACGGTGAAGTATCGACATCTGGTCCAGACGGTGAAGTATCGACTTCAATTCCAAATGGAGAAGTATCGACATCTGAACCAGGCGGTGAAGTATCGACATCTGGTCCAGACGGTGAAGTATCGACTTCAATTCCAAATGGAGAAGTATCGACATCTGAACCAGGCGGTGAAATATCGACTTCGATTCCAAATGGAGAAGTATCGACATCTGGTCCAGACGGTGAAGTATCGACATCTGGTCCAGACGGTGAAATATCGACTTCGATTCCAAATGGAGAAGTATCGACATCTGAACCTGGCGGTGAAGTATCGACATCTGGTCCAGACGGTGAAGTATCGACTTCGATTCCAAACGGTGAAGTATCGACATCTGGTCCAGACGGTGAAATATCGACTTCGATTCCAAATGGAGAAGTATCGACATCTGAACCTGGCGGTGAAGTATCGACATCTGGTCCAGACGGTGAAGTATCGACTTCGATTCCAGATGGTGAAGTATCGACATCTGGTCCAGACGGTGAAATATCGACCTCGATTCCAAATGGAGAAGTATCGACATCTGAACCAGGCGGTGAAGTATCGACATCTGAACCAGGCGGTGAAGTATCGACATCTGGTCCAGACGGTGAAGTATCGACTTCTATTCCAAATGGAGAAGTATCGACATCTGGTCCAGACGGTGAAATATCGACTTCGACTCCAGACGGTGAAGTATCGACATCTGGTCCAGACGGTGAAATATCGACTTCGATTCCAAATGGAGAAGTATCGACATCTGGTCCAGACGGTGAAATATCGACTTCTATTCCAAATGGAGAAGTATCGACATCTGGTCCAGACGGTGAAATATCGACTTCGACTCCAGACGGTGAAGTATCGACATCTGGTCCAGACGGTGAAGTATCGACATCTGAACCAGGCGGTGAAGTATCGACATCTGGTCCAGACGGTGAAGTATCGACATCTGGTCCAGACGGTGAAGTATCGACTTCGATTCCAAATGAAGAAGTATCGACATCTGGTCCAGGCGGTGAAGTATCGACATCTGGTCCAGGCGGTGAAGTATCGACATCTGAACCAGGCGGTGAAGTATCGACATCTGAACCAGGCGGTGAAGTATCGACTTCGATTCCAGACGGTGAAGTATCGACTTCGATTCCAGACGGTGAAGTATCGACATCTGGTCCAAACGGTGAAATATCTACTTCCATTCCAAATGGAGAAGTATCGACATCTGAACCAGGCGGTAAAGTATCGACATCTGGTCCAGACGGTGAAGTATCGACATCTGGTCCAGACGGTGAAGTATCGACATCTGGTCCAGACGGTGAAGTATCGACATCTGGTCCAGACGGTGAAGTGTCGACTTCGATTCCAAATGAAGAAGTATCGACATCTGGTCCAGGCGGTGAAGTATCGACATCTGGTCCAGGCGGTGAAGTATCGACATCTGGTTCAGACGGTGAAATATCGACTTCTATTCCAAATGGAGAAGTATCGACATCTGGTCCAGACGGTGAAGTATCGACATCTGGTCCAGGCGGTGAAGTATCGACATCTGGTCCAGGCGGTGAAGTATCGACATCTGGTCCAGACGGTGAAATATCGACTTCTATTCCAAATGGAGAAGTATCGACATCTGGTCCAGACGGTGAAATATCGACTTCGACTCCAGACGGTGAAATATCGACTTCGATTCCAAATGGAGAAGTATCGACATCTGGTCCAGATGGTGAAGTATCGACTTCGATTCCAAATGGAGAAGTATCGACATCTGAACCAGGCGGTGAAGTATCGACATCTGGTCCAGGCGGTGAAGTATCGACATCTGGTCCAGGCGGTGAAGTATCGACATCTGGTCCAGACGGTGAAGTGTCGACTTCGATTCCAGACAGTGAAGTATCGACATCTGGTCCAGACAGTGAAATATCGACTTCGATTCCAAATGGAGAAGTATCGACATCTGGTCCAGACGGTGAAATATCGACTTCGACTCCAGACGGTGAAATATCGACTTCGATTCCAAATGGAGAAGTATCGACATCTGGTCCAGACGGTGAAGTATCGACTTCGATTCCAAATGGAGAAGTATCGACATCTGAACCAGGCGGTGAAGTATCGACATCTGGTCCAGGCGGTGAAGTATCGACATCTGGTCCAGACGGTGAAGTATCGACATTTGAACCAGGCGGTGAAGTATCGACATCTGGTCCAGACGGTGAAGTGTCGACTTCGATTCCAGACAGTGAAGTATCGACATCTGGTCCAGACAGTGAAATATCGACTTCGATTCCAAATGGAGAAGTATCGACATCTGGTCCAGACGGTGAAATATCGACTTCGATTCCAAATGGAGAAGTATCGACATCTGAACCTGGCGGTGAAGTATCGACATCTGGTCCAGACGGTGAAGTATCGACTTCGATTCCAAACGGTGAAGTATCGACATCTGGTCCAGACGGTGAAATATCGACTTCGATTCCAAATGGAGAAGTATCGACATCTGAACCTGGCAGTGAAGTATCGACATCTGGTCCAGACGGTGAAGTATCGACTTCGATTCCAAATGGAGAAGTATCGACATCTGAACCAGGCGGTGAAGTATCGACATCTGGTCCAGACGGTGAAGTATCGACATCTGGCCCAGACGGTGAAGTATCGACTTCGATTCCAAATAGAGAAGTATCGACATCTGAACCAGGCGGTGAAGTATCGACATCTGGTCCAGACGGTGAAGTATCGACATCTGGTCCAGACGGTGAAGTATCGACTTCGATTCCAAATGGAGAAGTATCGACATCTGAACCAGGCGGTGAAGTATCGACATCTGGTCCAGACGGTGAAGTATCGACTTCGATTCCAAATGAAGAAGTATCGACATCTGGTCCAGGCGGTGAAGTATCGACATCTGGTCCAGACGGTGAAGTATCGACATCTGGTCCAGACGGTGAAGTATCGACATCTGGTCCAGACGGTGAAGTATCGACATCTGGTCCAGACGGTGAAGTATCGACATCTGGTCCAGACGGTGAAGTATCGACTTCGATTCCAAATGAAGAAGTATCGACATCTGGTCCAGACGGTGAAGTATCGACATCTGGTCCAGACGGTGAAGTATCGACTTCGATTCCAAATGGAGAAGTATCGACATCTAAACCAGGCGGTGAAGTATCGACATCTGATCCAGACGGTGAAGTATCGACATCTGGTCCAGACGGTGAAGTATCGACATCTGGTCCAGACGGTGAAGTATCGACTTCGATTCCAAATGGAGAAGTATCGACATCTGAACCAGGCGGTGAAGTATCGACATCTGGTCCAGACGGTGAAGTATCGACTTCGATTCCAAATGGAGAAGTATCGACATCTGGTCCAGACGGTGAAATATCGACTTCGATTCCAAATGGAGAAGTATCGACATCTGGTCCAGGCGGTGAAGTATCGACATCTGGTCCAGACGGTGAAGTATCGACATCTGGTCCAGACGGTGAAGTATCGACTTCGATTCCAAATGGAGAAGTATCGACATCTAAACCAGGCGGTGAAGTATCGACATCTGGTCCAGACGGTGAAGTATCGACATCTGGTCCAGACGGTGAAGTATCGACTTCGATTCCAAATGGAGAAGTATCGACATCTGAACCAGGCGGTGAAGTATCGACATCTGGTCCAGACGGTGAAGTATCGACTTCGATTCCAGACGGTGAAGTATCGACATCTGGTCCAGACGGTGAAATATCGACTTTGATTCCAAATGGAGAAGTATCGACATCTGGTCCAGGCGGTGAAGTATCGACATCTGGTCCAGACGGTGAAGTATCGACATCTGGCCCAGGCGGTGAAGTATCGACATCTGGTCCAGACGGTGAAGTATCGACATCTGGTCCAGACGGTGAAGTATCGACATCTGGTCCAGACGGTGAAGTATCGACACCTGGTACAGACGGTGAAGTATCGACTTCTATTCCAAATGGAGAACTATCTACATCTGGCCCAGATGGTGAAGTATCTACATCTGGTCCAGACGGTGAAGTATCTACGTCTGGTCCAGACAGTGAAGTATCCACATCTGGTCCAGACAGTGAAGTATCTACATCTGGTCCAGACGGTGAAGTATCGACTTCCATTATAAATGGAGAAGTATCGACATCTGGTCCAGACGGTGAAGTATCGACTTCCATTCCAAATGGAGAAGTATCGACATCTGGTCCAGACGGTGAAGTATCGACATCTGGTCCAGACGGTGAAGTATCGACTTCCAGTCCAGGTGGTGAAATAACGACTGCCAGCCCAACGACTGATGCCCCAACCACAGAACCAGATCTAGGTAGCTCATTGCCGTTAATCATGTATAATGTATAATTTTTTAACTTATCTATTGCTCCCACAGTGAACTCAGAAACTGAAAATCATTTGTGCATCGTATCGCCTGGTAAAACATCGAAATGTTGTTCGTTATGTCCTATGTCAGGTGACACTATAGTGATAAATATTAGCAAACCCTGTAAGCTTATTATGAATATTGAATCAGAATCACCAAGCGGTTGTGACTGTAGTAAATGTCCACAAACTACACAAAGGACTGAAACTAGCGGTAAGTAAAAAATAAAAATATACACCACTTAGTATTTGTAGCTTTGTATTATTTGCATGTAGTTTGGGTAGCCAATACGGTGTAATTTAGAAAGTAGAATTAGATAGAAGTAGCTATACTCTTGTCGGATTTGACTGGGATTAGTGGAAGTTGAAAAGAATGGCTCTGACACTTTCCATTGCAGGAATACATAAAAATAGAAAACCGAAGGAGCTTGTTAAAAAATCCAGTTTAAATTCAAAGAAGTCAAGATCATTTTTTGATACATTTTTTAGTGGTATTGCAGAAAAAATATTAGAAGAAGGTTCAAAGATCGTGAAAGGTCCGATGAAAAAAATTTGACAATTGTACGAAGGTAAATATTTAATGAGTATCGAGTGGTAGAATATGTTTAGGTTTGTTGTGATTTATAAAATTATCTCAAGATTTAATGTGACTGTTGAGCATATTTTGTTTATTTCGGTTTTTTGAAAATTCCACGTTATCGTTACAATAAATTCATTTTCTTCAGACAATGATCTTACAACCGCTGATCCAAAAACTACGGCTGTTCCTACATCAAAAAATGATCAAACAGCGACAAGTTCGTTAGCTAGCACTAATTCTCCTCCAACAACATCTGCTCCATCAACAACTGCTGGTTCAACAACTGAAGATGAAGGAGAGCTGAATATATCACAGCAGGTTAGCAACACAGACTCGGAAGAAGATGAAGACGAGGGAGAGCTGAAAATATCGCAACAGTTTTAGCGGATATTAAGTAGTTTTTGATATTTTTATTTTAACTATGATTAATATTTATTGAATTACAAATAGGTTAATTTTTTGTAAAATATTTTGTGAATAAACTAATTTATTGTATTGATATTTAATCCGAAATTCGAGAAGTATATTGGAAGGGATTTAATTTTTCAATCAATTATGAACAATGGCTATGTTATCAAGCTTGTGGTGACTTTGGAAGAATTTTTAAACGCAACATCAGTCAATGACAAAACCGTAGAACATTATTAAGTTTAAGTGATCTTTCATGTTTACCAATGTGAGTTTATTGGTTAATAGCAATACTCTCTCTAGCAAACAAACTTAGTTTTGACGCTGTCACAATACCACCTTATTCCTTTGTTTGTATAGTCATACACTGTTGACTATTTTCTAATTTTACATTTAAAATGCAAAGGCTACGTTTCATTTCATCCACCTTAATAAATATAGTTAAGTTACTACATAGTGTAATAGTGTATTTCAACATAGGCAAGGTGTGAATGTTGGAAGTAACGTTGGAATTTTCATTTATATGGCGTTGGTGAAATTTCCTACTTTTTTCCAGAGGTCAACACAACTGTTGCGCAGACAACCGATTCCACTGGCTTTCTAAGTAATTTACAGTATCACACGAGCTGTTCTTCAAATTTTTATTTATCAAAACACTCGTACATATGAAACTTAAATTTTCCTGGAACACAAACAGAAAATTGCCTTAGACGACTACATAAAAAATCCACAAAGACAAAGTCTGTCTTACTCTTAGTATTCCAATGAAATCGTGACAATAAAAGTCTCGTGTGTGGTGCAACAGAAAATTAGAATCAATAAATCAAAATAGCACCACACAATGGTCTTACGTTAATATACTAAATGAAATGAGACGACCGTAATGATATGGAAAATAATTTACACTTAAAATACGCTGATGCGTCCGGTCTCTCAAACAAAATGTAGTCGAATGATCGATAGAATGTCCAGTTTATACAAATAAAACGGTCAATGAATCGGGTAACACAAAATACAATCAAACAGATGATTCACTTTAGAACATTGCCGAAATGACGTCACTTTTGTTCAATGTTAGTCCAGGCATTTTCAACAACAACGTAGCAGCCAAGGCACACGAAGTCTCAGCTGAGGTGATTCAATGACTATTCGAACTGTCGCTTTGTTTATGTTAGAAAATTGTAAAATTAGGAATAAATCGATAAGGGTTAACTTACATGAAGTTCGACTTCTTGGCGAAAGTCGTTTTGCAGCGATGACATTTCAATTCCGATTTCGACGGTTTTGTCGTCGACGGCGCATCCTTGACGTCCGATTGACACTTAGACTGATGCAACCTGTAAAGTGGTAACGAGAAAATTGATTGAAATGTAATCCCTAGATTATTGAGATCAATTTTATGTTGTTGGGATGATTGAGTGATCTTATTCGAATGCGATAACGAGATAATTGATTATAATTGAATTTCTAGATTATTGAGATCAATTTTGTGTTATCCAGAGCCGCATCAATTTCACGAAAAACTGAGATGGTTGTAAACTGTGTATGAGAAACAATAATGGTCTTTTCACCACCATTAATAAAATCTATTTTACATAACATAAAGTGTCGGCTTCTAACATTCTTAGCAGTTGCAGATAAGGAAAATCCAATGGTATTATGAGCTGTCAGTTCCTCATGCCAAGCCGTGTTCTGATTTCACGAAATATTTGCAGAATGGAACGTGGGCACATCTTTTCCTTTAGAGGGACTCTTTTGAAAAGCCGCCTACCAAAATCGGACCCATTTCGCCTGGGATTGATATATACATGGTTTGAAAGGTCTTTGCCAGTAGACCTCAAAACAGGCCTCACACGGTCTCTAGCCACACCTGGTTGCTGGTTGAACATCTCCGAAGTTGGTAAAATGGTGATTTTTGTCCGAATTTTTTGGCCGTTATAAACGATCGTCCCGGGCGAGAGTGGGCTCGTTGGAAAGCTGAGTTCAAGTAGTTTCGGGTCATGCCTAGTTTAATTTAATTCATTGATATATGTTTGCAAAAATCTGCAAGAAACATTTTCAAAATCTGTGTGAACTTTAGACAGGGTTGCGCTGGTACTGATGACGCTTAATGGGAACCTAACATGCTAGTCGTAACATACATTGTCTAAGCTTTCCATTGATACCCCATTTGCAGTGCTGGTGATTGCCGACATAACAGAATTTTATGTTAGCACAACCGCTACTCGTAAAACTCGCCAGCAAATGATCCCAAAAATGAAATATTTAGTGAACTGGTGACTAGAGTCGATTTGATTTTCCTTTACCGAATCCCAAACTCTACAATATTCACGGGAGTAACAAAACGAATTTTTGATTGCAAATAATTTTAAAGTTCAAAACTAAGTTCAAAAGTTGTGGAAATTGTTATCGTCAATACCGCAAAAATCAGCGATGGCACTGCCTTCGAGTCGGTCTTTTGAGATACGAAATTTAAAAATCAAAATCATTTGTTAGGAAATTGTTCGGTGAAGTGACAGAAGTGACCGACTTGCCGACAGCGTCAATCATTGAGAGTCCTGTGAAATAGTTCTCAAATCCACGATCTATTACTATACCATGGTGATAGACGAAGAAATACGCCAAGAAATAGTCGCAATAGAATATAGTGATTAATCAAGCAAATTTCATCCGAATGTTTGCATTATTTCGTTAAACACAATTGTTTTGCGTAAGAGCAAATAGTTACTTTTCAGAATATTTTTCATCAACCTGAAAAACGGATGACATCAGTGTTTGGATATACTCGAGTTAAGTTACCGTCCACATTTTTTTTTAAATTAAAATATCAGGGGGAGGAAGTAAAAATTTAGTATAATCAGCAAATGCAGTAATTGCTCGTGCGATCGTATGACAAATCCAATTTAGTAGCTCTTTCGCGTCTATATTAGCAAGTCTTTCAAGACCAAATTATCTATTTAATGCGCCCTAAAGTATGCTGCAAAGTATATTTGATTGACATGAACAGATGTGAGTATAAGAAGCTAATAAAAATCATGGAATAGAATAATATTTCTAATAAAGTGTTTGAAAATTTTATAAGTGATTTTGAACCTTTTTCAGTTACAAGTTAATTTTCTGTATATGTTCACATACCGTTTTCTTTTCTGAAAATATCATGAAGCATAAAGGTAACTCTTTTGAGTAAGAACGTGTGCTCCAGTTAAGTGATTTAGGATGTATTGTCACTTACAGAAATACACATTTTAATGTTCAATTCAAAACAATTCATTTATTTTACGTCGACTACTGCAGTCTAGACTGCAAAGCAACTAGAATTTTTCGCTCACACTTTCCAATAACAGTAGGACTTCATCAGGTCAGGTTGCCACACAGAAGTCGTCTTAAACATGATCATTTTTTGCTTGATTTCCAGGATCTTTTGATTTCGTTCGGACCGAATTATTTCTATAAAATGTTGCGTCAAAGGTTACGTCATTATCTGTGTGTTATCTGTGACTGAGCTTTCAACCAATGACTTTATCGTTTGATATGGACCGGCATTTCTTATAAAAATTTCGTTATCACGATGAAGAAAAAGTAAGATTCGTTCAGGTAACCAATCTGAAAATCTGAAATTGTTTGGAACACCTCTCAAATCAATCAACTCCAACATATGACCACAAAGGTGTACAGAAAACAATTAGAATTTTCCCACATATTTCCCACATAGAAAGTTGTCCAACGTCGAAATCGTGACTGGCTACATCAAAGTCTTCAACTTAATTCATTGGTTAATACACCGTTTACGCTCGCGTTTACGTCACAGTGTTTCAGTTGTTTCAGTTGTTTCAGAGGATTATCCGTTGTTAAACGAGAGACATCTGGGAGAGTGGATTCGACGGTTCGACGCACTGAACTAATCATGCCCGCACGTTAGTTAGTGGGCGTGACGCAAGTCCACTACCAAAAATGTTTTTTAAAAAAAATTTTGGGGACGGCGTAGCATATTTACAGCAACTTTTTGACTTCTCCCCCTTAACTCCAACGACCCCCAAACTAATATATCTGGAATCTAGGAATCCATACAAGTTCAACGAGCTATCACACGTTACTGCAGCTTCAAAATTGGCCGAGATATTGAACTTCGAAATATTGATGTTTGTATGAAAATTTCGTTTTTTCAGATAACTGAAATCGCCTACGTAAGTTAGTTAGTTAGTTACTTAGTTAGTTAGTTAGTTTAGGAACTCCTAAACGTTTCTATAGATTTTCCTGAAATTTTGGTTATAGGCTAATAATGGCCCAAAAATAAGAATGGAATTTTCAAAAGTTGGAAAAAGCTCATATCTTGGGAGCTGCAGCTCCTCAAAGTCTCCATATACAAATGTCATATAAAAACCAATTTGTATGTGTGTGTGTGTGTGTGTGTTTTGTATATTTGTGTGGATTATTAAATATTAACTTACACCAGGTCGGTTCTCAAATTTTGGGATGACAGATGATTCCTCTGGTACTTCCTACCTTCCATCGGATTTTTTGATGGATTTGGGTTATTTTCGACATAGGTGAGGTGTTCCAATGTTGGTTCCTAAATTTTGGGATGACAGATGATTCCTCTGGCACTTCCTAACTTCCATCGGATTTTTTGATGGATTCAGGTTATTTTCGACATAAGTGAGGTGTTCCAAGGTTGGTTCCTAAATTTTGGGATGACAGATGATTCCTCTGGCACTTCCTAACTTCCATCTGATTTTTTGATGGATTCGGGTTATTTTCGACATAAGTGAGGTGTTCCAAGGTTGGTTCCTAAATTTTGGGCTGACAGAAGATTCCTCTGGCCCTTCCTAACTTCCATCGCATTTTTTGATGGATTCGGGTTATTTTCGACATAAGTGAGGTGTTCCAAGGTTGGTTCCTAAATTTTGGGATGACAGCTGATGATTCCTCTGGCACTTCCTAACTTCCATCGGATTTTTTGATGGATTCGGGTTATTTTCGACATAAGTGAGGTGTTCCAAGGTTGGTTCCTAAATTTTGGGATGACAGATGATTCCTCTGGCACTTCCTAACTTCCATCGGATTTTTTGATGGATTCGGGTTATTTTCGACATAAGTGAGGTGTTCCAAGGTTGGTTCCTATATTTTGGGATGACAGATGATTCCTCTGGCACTTTCTAACTTCCATGGGATTTCTCGATGGATTAGGGTTATTTTCGATATAAGAGAGGTGTTCCAAGGTTGGTTCCTAAATTTTGGGATGACATATGATTTCTCCGGCACTTCCTAACTTCCATCGTATTTTCGATGGATTTGAGCTGCAGTCGACGTGAGATGCTTACAAAACTAGTGACCCTTACCCCTAAACTTCCAAAAGAACTGATATCCCCCAAAAAACCCAGAAGGGTAAATGTGACGCAAGTCCTTTATCTTACTTACAAAATAACTGATATCGCTGAGGGTGACGCATTCTGCGCCTGTACGTAAACTTTTTATCAACCGAAAAGTGACCCAAAAAGTTTCAGAAAGAAAATTTGACAAAAAAAAATTGCGTCACAAAGTGGCAGATGTTGAGGTAACCATGGCTATGAAAATAGGACAAAATCCGTCGTGAAATAATGGAATTTAAACGGAAGAAGGCCGAATCATCTGCCACTTTGTGACGCAATTTTTTTTTGTCAAATTTTCTTTCTGAAACTTTTTGGGTCACTTTTCGGTTGTGACGGTTACAACTACTGGTCGATTAATTAATTGGTTCCATTTCTGGAACATCGAATTAATATTGGAACATCAGATAAGCCGAAAATTAATTACAAAACGAAAATTCACACGTGATTGAACGTGATTATTGCATTATTGATGATGATTTCACTATCAAACAACCATTTGTTAGTCGATGCGGTCAACTGAAAATATTCCCCATTTTGTTGCGCAAACCTAAAAATGTGTGTGACTCTCCTATTTTATTCAATAAATACCACCAATTCCATTACTCACCGACCATTTCAACGCGGCTAAGGTTACCGCATCCTATTTGTAACTATAGTGTTTCGATGTTATTCATAAATAGCAGAGCTGTCGATAGTTTCGCATTTTACCAGTTAAATTACAACCAACGATATGAAATCCGTCATAGCAGTGTGGACAACAATCACATTCGTATCGTCGAAGATGGTTACTTGTGACCAGTATGCTGATGGCATCCACCTAATCAATCGACTCAATGAACTTTACCGCTTCGATCACAACATTTTTCTGATAGACTCGTCAATCGACGTCAGTCGTTGGTTTCTAATGTTGTCATCGAATTCCGCAAAGACGTTGGACAACTTTATACCTCAAACGGTTTACACTTTTGACGACGTAAACATTACGCAACAGGCAGCATTAAGTGCAAGAATTGGCAAAAACAATTTTCTCGTTATTGTCATCGAGGCTTTAAAATTTAAGGACGTCTCACAGTTGTTGGCAAAAGTAAAATCCACTTACAAAATTGAGATGAATGTGAAATTTGGCGTGCTTTTCTCTCGCAACATCACTTCTTTGGATATCGTTGAGCAATTGTTCCGTTGGAGCTGGAAAAATGGTATTGTGAACATATTCAGCGCATTTCATTGGGTCGCTGCGGATGGTGACGCTTCATTTAATGTTTTCAAGTACGATCCCTTCGGAAAATTTGTGAACAATGTCACAGGAACTGTGCCGCTTCGAGACTATTTTCCAGATAAAGCTCCCAACTATCGCAGACATAGATTTGGAGAGATTCCAGATTCCCACACGATATACAACTTTTGGAAAGCGGTAATTTATGTCTTTAATGCATCAATAGTTGACGAATCGGTTGACCAGACAGACGAGGTAATTGACCCAGATGTGACTACCGGCGAGGTCACTATAAATGAGGAAGAATTTTACGAAATGCGAGGAATACTATATCCATTTAGACAGTCGTATTATGGGCTGTTAGTTCCTCATGCGAAGCCGTATTCTGACTTCACGATATATATGCAAAATGGAACGTGGTCGCATCTTTTCCTTTACCTTTTTGTCGTCATTGGGATGTCGTCTCACCTATTGATACTTTCCAGCTATTTGCGAAAAGAGAAAATTTTGCCTTTCCAACGTTTAGCTGACGTCTTAAATCTCTTGATGAATAATAACGAGGGCATCAGATATCGAAATCTCCATCGAGGAGACGTTTTCATCATTTTACCGTTGACCTTCACTGGTCTGATTGTCATGAACGGAATTTTGTCACTCTTCCAAAGTTACGTTACGTTTCCCATTTACCAGCCCCAAATCAACTCGTTAAAAGATCTCTACTCGTCCTCAATTCCGATTTTATCAGACGGTTATAGTTTCCATGTCGAACTCTTGGAAAATAAAACGAATTATGGCGGATGGAGCGATAAAGTGCATGAAAGGTCCGGTGAGCGAATCTACAGTTTCAACAATTCTGTGGCATTTATTGATTACATCGATGACGCAAAACTGTATCTCGAAGTGCAAAAACGGTTGGGCTGGAAAGTGTATCATTGGATGGAAGAGGTATTCTTCAAAAAATTGATTACGTATGGTGTCATTGATGATTTTCCTTTCACCGAGCACGTAAATGATGTAGTTCACCGGTTGAATGGCGCAGGATTGATCGAAAAGTGGAACAATGAATATAGAGAAGGATACACCGAATGGGTATGGGAAGTGAATCGCCGTCGTCTAATAAGCAATGAATCGAGTATAGAGTTTACTGTGCCACCGTTTGTTTGGTGGGGTTTTGGGTGGGGTTGGATTGCAAGTGTAATTGCTTTTGTCTGCGAAATAATTTGGAAGCAACTCATTCAAATCTTGAATAAATCTCCAATTTTACTGCACAAATTGCTTAATACCATGAAATTTGCAGTGAAATATCTCCGAATCGGTATCCAAATAATCTCAAAAATTGCGAAAAAATGAAAATATTCATCATTCTATGTATGTACATCACGTTAAAACATTATTCACCCATTGGAATTCAGATATCAATTAGCTGTCAGCACAAAGTTGATGTCTGACTCATATGACAGTTTTTTGGTAGTGCGTCGACAAGTTGATAAATCAGTTGTTAACTTACAAAATGTTTGATATCGTTAGAGGTAACGCATTCTGGGAGACGATTATCGTATTTTCAAAACTACAAATATTCGTAACTTGACAGTTATGTTTTGTCTTCTTTTCTCCCCTCAATAGGCGTTGAGAAAATTATGTTTTCTTGGCGACTGATCGAATGACATTCTAGTAAGCAAACTCCACTTTCTCTCCCGTGGGGAGAAAATAGAACTCTTCTAATTCGAACTGACACTTTCTTTACAGGCTTTAACATTTCAAATGTCTGACTGTCTTTTTTTTTCAAAGAATGTCATTGTGTATTCGCAATGACACAATGAAACTCTCAGAAAAATTTGACAGTGAGACATTTGAAATGTCGAAGACTGTATTTTTTTCGGAAAATTATATATGGCAAATCGATGTTTTCGTTTCGTGGAATAAAAAATATTGAGCAATCCGAGGAGTTTTCCAATCCCACGTAAAGTTTCGTGGAGAAAAACGGCAAAACACAAAATGCACGCATGACAAACATTGTGTTCACCTCTGGGAGAAATAGGAGATTCCAACTTTGGCCGCAAACATCGCTTTTGTTGTAATTTTCTATTTTCTCCACTCGGTAAACAAATAACTATTACGTATATCACTTCGTTAGGACTGCAACTCGCGAGTTTTTCTCGTCGTTTGGTACCTTTGAAAAGTTGTACTTGTATCTGTTTTGAACGGTTGATTTAAGGACCTCATTTCGCTCGGGCTACAACTCGCGAAATTTCCTAAAATATACCTTTGCACTTCAGATACGTAAATAGCTACTTAAGTTAAGACATAAGGAATTGTGCCACCTTAACCGTTAAGGGGATTTTTTTACTGACATCCCATCTTTTGGAAGTATTGTTAGATTACTTGAAATAGCAAAGTAGAGTTTTGTATAGCCCAAATATATGAAATAAAATTAAATGGAGATTAGAATGATCGTCACAATTTCCTCAATAACAAAAGGTAATTTCTTGACTCTATTGAGATGTTTCACTTCCATAGACACACATAAAAACATAGCTAACGCCGACCCGTACGAAACACCTATTCGTATCAAAAGCCTTTAATGTGAAACTCTTCATTTCTCTTACTTCATTTTCTTCTCTGCTGAAAAACTATTCTCCCTTTAAAATCACTTACATTATCCACTCTTTGCCTTGTTATCATATACAACTAAATTGCCGGAGGCAATATAGACAGCCCCGTACGAAGTCAAATTTCATAAATTCCTATTTAAACAGCTATATACCGCTATATTTAACTATATTTCACTATAAATAAACATTTCACAGATAAATATATGCTATTATATAGCTCTATATGCCTGTATATAGCTCAATATAGCTGTATATAGGTATATATAGATGTCCGTATATGGAATCCCTGAAACCCCACACACATAACAAATTATTTCCATGTTAACAGAAACTCTCTAAGTATCATTTTTCCCAAGATATTTCTATTTTACTAAAATCCAATATGGCCGCCGGCAGCCATTTTGTTAGGAGACCGGAAATAGTACCGACGCTTTACATTCGTTAATACCTTTCAAACAAAAAAAAATTCATGAAATTCGGTCAAAATTTACTCGAGATATTGTCAAAATACACCACGTTCACTGTACTTCCGAGTAGCCAGATAAGAGCTCACTCCAAGAGACCTAGCTCACGCTCCGGAGAACATAATTTCATAAATTCCCTGATTGGTACGGTCAATACCTATCTAATACAGCTAAAACATACGAAATATGTTGAAATGTGGCCGACCTACAAGCAAAAACTGCTTGCCGCCCTGTGCCTGTTCCACACCAAGGGGTCTAACTCACGAGTCGGTCATCCGATTTCCATAAACTTTTTTTTTGTCGATCGGTATTGTAAATACCTTTTATTTGACGTATCACTTACAAGTTTAACGTTTAAATGTCCGGAGATATCTTCGAAAAACCGTAAAGCACTTATTGGGCCACAGCTCGGGAGGGGTCGATCCAAAATCACTCATCTTCGAACTTAGCCTGTCTTTTGACATTACCAAACGGGAAAAAAAAGAATTTTCAAAATCGGATGCGTTTTACTCAAGTTATCGTACAGACAGACGGACAGACGGACAGACGGACATTTTTTTTTTTCGCGGATTTGGCATCTCTAGACAACCACAATAGGTTTCCCCTTACTCAGGGAGTCCAATTCGACGTGTTACAAACGTATGCGTAAACCCATAAGACCCCAGTACTTCGTACGGGTCTAAAAATCTCCAACGCCCAACATTTCATATGAGTACGTACATGTTCTTGCTCTACGTAATTCTGTGTCACAATCATGATCATCACATTTCGTCTTATCTTAATACATTAAAGTGTCATCATTTTAATACGGCCTACAACGTTACGATGAGATTCTTAAAGACACTCTGGAATCGATTATGAATGTTCAAATGACGGCTAACGCCTGGTCCGAATCATCCTTACCTATTAAACGAGGCGGAATTGGAATCAGACATTCAACCAATGCTATTTCGGCCCTGCTTTTTGTCATCGATTTATGAAGTCTCCGATTTGATGGACAGTTTGTTATCTGAACCTTACCGACAAATTGATCCAGCACTGTTGGAGGCAGAAAAAATTTGGTCCGAACAGTTTGGTGATCTTCCCGAAAAACATCTACGAAATATTCAATCAATCTGGGAGTCAAAGGAAATAGATCACAAAATTAATTTCCTGGGTGGTTTGTTGAAACATAAAACTAATGAAGCTCGTTTCAAAGCAAACGCCGTACGTGAATCAGGTGCTTGGCTCAATGTATTACCATCTCCGCAACTTGGAACATATTTAACAAACGATGAGTTTCGTGTTGCATTGTCGTTACGACTTGGTGCACCAATCGTTCAGCCTCATGTCTGTATTTGTGGAGACAAGGTCAATAAATATGGGTACCATGGTTTGTCGTGTATCAAAGCGAGTGGTACGAATTCACGTCATGCAAGTGGAAATAACATCCTACAACGAGCATTGAAATCGGGAGCAATTCCGGCTATTCTTGAACCGCCAGGATGTTCCAGACCCGATGGGAAAAAACCGGACGGATTAACACTAATACCGTGGGCGAGAGGAAAATCGTTGCTGTGGGATTTTACTTGTGGCGATACGTTTGCTCCTTCGTACTTAAATTCTTCGTCACGAAATGCTGGTTCTGTAGCAAGGAGAGCTGAGGCTAAAAAGATAGATCATTACTCTCACTTGACAAGCCAGTTTATTTTTATCCCAGTCGCTACTGAGACATCTGGTGTTTTCGGAAAGTTGGGATTGGAATTGATAAAGAAAATCGGAAGCAAAATCACGGAATATACAAACGAAAAGCGTGCGACGTCGTATCTAATTCAACGAATTAGTATCGCTATCCAGAAGGGGAATGTAGCATCGATTTTTGGAACTATTCCGCCTTCGAAGGACTTAAGTGAAATATTCTATTTGTAAATTCAAATAATACGGAAATAAATTAAAATTACTCCATCATTTTATAATTTTAAATTTCAAATCTTGCTCCGCGAGCCACACAAACTAATGTTCGTTTCACTTCAACGAAGACTATCCTTCAAATGCGTCACTAAAAGTCTCTTGAACTTATTAAGGTCTCTTTCTGATTTTATTTCATTCGGCAGGTCATTGAACGTTTGCAGACCCAAATAGAACAGTGTCTTGGTCGTCGAAGATTTTTTCACTCTCTGAACTCATTGGCATTCCGAACTGGGTGGGCATGTGCTTCTCCCACATACTTTATGTTACGGTTCATGCAGTTTGGTTCGATTCGGTGTTTGATTCGGAAGACCATCAGCATCGTCTGGTAGACTATCCTTTGTTTTACATTCATCCAGCATAGTGCGTCGATCAGCGCTGCAATCGGTGTTGATTTTTTACATCGAAGAATGATACGCATCGCTCTATTTTGAAGTTTTTGCATCCTTGCAAACTCATTTTCTCCACACGTAAACAGCATCGACGGGCAATATTCGAAGTGAGGTGCAATTATTGATTTGTACAGTAAGATTCGATGTTGTATCGGTAGCTTTCGGCTTATCCTTGCCAAAAATCCAATTTTCTTCGCTACTTTTTTGCATAGGTAGTCTACATGGGATTTCATCTTAAGTTGACAATCGATGTTTACTCGCAGAAATATTTGAACAGGCTAAAGTATAGTTTCCACTTAAAAAGAGCACTCCGTTTAGCCTCCGTTTACATGACAGTTGTAAAATTGAACAAAAGAACTGTCACGCAAACGGAGTGGAAATTGAATTTATTTCCTTTGTTCTGTTTTACAATTGTCATGTAAACGGAGGCTAAACGGAGTGCTCTTTTTAAGTGGAAACTATACTTAACTCTCTCAATTTCACTCCCATCAATGATTATAATGTACATCTTCATGATGTGTGTTTTTAGGTCCGTTCAGCACCATAAATCTCGTTTTGTTGGTATTCAGCTTCAGTTTGTTAAAGTTCAGCCATGCATTGATTCGTGTTAAGTCTTCATTGAGTTTGCTGACACAGTCCTGGATGTTCTTTCCACTGATGTAAACTAGTGTGTCATCAGCAAAGAGGGCAAGTTTCGAGTGAACGATGCTCTTTATAATATCATTTATGTATAACAGGAACAATTCCGCTGCCAACTTTGAACCTTGTGGTACACCAATGTCTGTTCGAATATTGTCTGATGTTGCCGACCCAAACTTTGTGCATTGCGTCCTTTCAGATAAATAACTTTCAAACCACTGTAGCTCAATACCGTTAATGTCGTATTTCTTAATGCCGTTGTTCACGTATAAGTCTCTTTCGACAGACAGTTTCAAAAGCCCTTTTCAGATCTAGGAAAACCGCAATTACCACGTTCCCCTCATCTATTTCCGCCTTCCAGTCCATCATAATCACATTTAGTGCAGTTTCACATGAATAGTTTTTTCTAAATCCAAATTGTTCGTCTATCAAAATTTTATTCACATTCACATGTCCGTTTAACTGGTTTTTCACTACTACCTCTAACACTTTTTAGGTCTTTTTTCCATAGGAAAAAAAGACCTATTGTGGGCACTTCATCTGTCCGTCCGTCCGTCCGTCCGTCCGTCCGTCCGTCTGTGTCACAAATAAAATGTGATTGATAAAAGTTAAAATTGCAATGCTACTATGAACAAACCAACACCAGGCAAATCAATTATTATTTGTTATCTGGTAACCAATCGCTCATAGCAGACATTGCAATTTGAAAGTTTGGTAGTTGTTGGTAGTTGGACCCCCAAAATATTTAGCAGCAAAGATGTTTCTTACTCGAGAGACGCACACCGACTGACGAAATTACTCTGCCTGCTTGCCTATTTATAACTCAAATATTTGGTAGTTGACTACCTCGGTGGTAAATTGCAATGAGCAAACCAACACCAGGCAAATCAATTATTATTTGTTATCTGGTAACCGATCGCTCATAGCAGACATTGCAATTTGGTAGTTGTTGGTAGTTAGACCCCCAAACTATATAGCAGCAAAGATGTTTCTTACTCGATAGACGCACACCGACTGACGAAATTATTCGGCCTGCTGGTCTATTTATAAATCGAGTATTTGGTAGTTGACTACCAAAGTGGTAGTTGACTGACTACCAAAGTGGTAGTTGACTGACTACCAAAGTGGTAGTGACTGATACCAAAGTGGTAGTTGACTGACTACCAAAGTGGTAGTTGACTGACTACCAAAGTGGTAGTTGACTGACTACCAAAGTGGTAGTTGACTGACTACCAAAGTGGTAGTTGACTGACTACCAAAGTGGTAGTTGACTGACTACCAAAGTAGGACTACAAAGTGGTAGTTGACTGACTACCAAAGTGGTAGGTAGTTGACTGACTACCAAAGTGGTAGTTGACTGACTACCAAAGTGGTAGTTGACTGACTACCAAAGTGGTAGTTGACTGACTACCAAAGTGGTAGTTGACTGACTACCAAAGTGGTAGTTGACTGACTACCAAAGTGGTAGTTGACTACCAAAGTGGTAGTTGACTACCAACATGGTAGTTGACTAATACGGATGTTGTAGATATGTTTACTGTTTGAGAGCTGCACACCGACTGATGAAATTGATCGGCTTGCTTGCCTATTTATAATTCCAAAATTTGGTAGTTGAATACCAAAGTGGTACTTGAATGAGTACCAAGCTAGTAGTAAACAGAAATTGAAAAAAAATGAAAAAAGACCTCACCAGGCTTCAGCCGGTCTATTCTTGTTCGTTATGGCTCTGTTGATACTCTCGTTCGTGTTCGGCTTGTCAAAAATCGTTTTTACAGTACGGTGTAACAGACCCATTATAAACTCATGTTGAACCGCTCTTAAATGGCATTTGTGTGAAATTTTTGTTTAATTTCTTTTTAACATCTAGACCTTCAGCCAAAATTTCATGAAAATAGATCGAAAATAGAGTCATCTGCTTCAATCTAGCTCACTAATTTGACTTTCGGAAAGTGAACACCGCTCCTGTCCGTGCTTACTTACCATGTCATGATAAGGCTGTTAAAAAATGAAATATTCAGTGAACTGGGGACTAGAGTCGATTTGATTTTCCTTTATTTTACCGAATCCCAAACTCTACAAAATTTACGCGAGTAACAAAACGAGTTTTCAACTAATTTTAAAGTTCAAAACTGAATGGTCCATTTGCTCCGCCCTTTTATGCCGACAATTTCGTTTAACGTATTTCAATCTGTACACCCACGCTGACGGAATTCAATTTCGATCGTCTTCCACATAAACCGAGTCTCCCACTGCTACTGATCCAAACTTTACTGCCGCTATATGAATACCAAACGCAGGCGGCTCATTTTCTCGGATTATTCGGTACTCTCTCAATGTTTTCAATGGCTCCTGCTCTTTATGTCTGGCGGCTGTTTCTGGATCAATGTTGGTAAAGATACATCTATCGTGGAGATGGAACACATTCATTCAAGTGATACATTTACTTCAATCAGTCGCGAACGGTACCTGGTACACGGTTTCACGTTACGAAACACTACATTTTCACCGATCCGCACCCATTTCCACAAGTCTTCTTCGAATGCTACAGGTCCTTTAACAACAAAGTTCGGTCGAAATTGAACTGCCGTTACCTTTTCGTCTAATCGAGAATTCAGTTCAGCAAGTGATCCCTCATTCACCATCATGTAACTGGACGCATCGTGTAACGCTCCCTATAAAGTGTGTTCAATTCATTAGAAGTGCGCCCAGCTAACAAAATCGATTCAGCATACCGAATTACCCGTATTGAGCAGACTGTAGTGTCGATTTTTTGGACGAACCTCTCTCGTCGGTGTCGTACCTGGATAGAACATTAGTCGGATGCCAATGTCGTCACTGCATATAAATCTGGACATCCATTTTGCTGTCTCTTCGCCACAATCAACCGCACTGACATATTGCTGCCAAACGGTAACCCTTATCGGTGTTATCGTGTGCAAACGATTGAAATCAATTTCGTGATCCATCATTCCCGGTGCGGATAGAATCATCTTATTTCCCTCAATGCGGGGCTGAATTTGCACCAATTTTGGTTGCGAACGGGCTGTAATGAACTGGCCCTCGGGCGTGATGGCCATAAATACTCGGTCACGCAAATGTCCATCTTCAAGGCACAATTCATTACAGAAAGCGGTCTTTAAGCGAATCGATCCGCATGACTTTACCGGATAACAAATCAAATCGCTTATTTCGCCAACCTTACGCCATCTGAAAGAATCAAAAAAAAAATATATTTGAAATTTTTGTTTTCACTCAGAGTAGCTGATGCAGACACTGCTGCCATAACAACCTTTTCGGTGGTAGATTTTCTAAATTTTTTCGATAGAGGTAGGCAAGCCCAATAGCTGTTGCTGTACCCACTCCTACTGCGATCGTAACGGCTAATCTTGAAGAGTCAATGGAAGACAAGGTACCTGAATATCGTTAACAAATCGTTAATAGGTATAGTTGTCTGGTCGATCTAACACAAAGCAATATTCAGAATGAAAAATGTAAATTATGTAAAAAAAATCGCTTTTAAGTTTCTACTGCAAATTTTGTTGCTACTGTTCAATGAACCGTTACGTACGAATCATTCACATAAGCGTCTGCGTAAAACATAACAAAAGACACTGTTCTGTCGTTTCCATTGATAAAAAAGCTTTCACAATATGATGAATCAGAAAGTGGTGTCCAGACACAACAAGAAAATATCAGGGTGAAATGATCAGTCATGGCACTGACCGTGTGGATTTTTTTTTCGTTAAAAATTAAAAAAATTTTTTTTTTGAATAAAACGTTGTCAACAGAGCCGAGATTTGGTTTACAATTTTTATCGTAGATTAATGAGCTTTTCAAATCGGACTTTTCATATTTTGATCGGTCCAGTTTGTAACAATTTTTTCCTACTACAGCTCTTTCCATCTGCATATTCACATTTTTCCACAATTAAAAATTGTACCAATGCTGGAAATGGCACTTCTTGTCCCGGGTCAGTAAACACACCAGAAGTGCCATATCCACCATTGCCAAGTATATCAATTTTCAATGATTTTGAAGTATCTAGTTCAAAACGTCAAATGAAAGTGGTTTGGCCATTGGTTTTCCTATTCACGTAGTCACATGTGAAAACTGTGAAAATTGTCGGAAAACTACAAATTTCTTAAATTGGCTGGTGACCGTGATTCGCGGTAGACATTTCGAAATTTTTCAACTCGGTACCCTATTTTACTGGAATCTGTTGATATCAATGGAACAAAATGGTCAGCTTGATTTCGTTATGAATGAAAAATTAATTAATTTGAATTGAGTTTTCGTTTTTACATTGAATTGAGTGCTTTCATTCAATCGACAATTGTACTAAGTGGAACGAGATTTGTGTGGTACATGTGTAGGTAGCCCCTCGAAGAAGACCTAATTCAAATTTTTCTTTTGTCCTCCTGACATATTGGACGGTATAACAAAATGAACATTTTTATTGGGTCTCTTTCGCCTAGAGTATGTAAATAACAGTAAATTTCTCTACTGTAAAGTTACTACTATCATTTAATTGATTTCAGTTTTCCTCCATAAGTCAAATAACATTGCTTTGATTGGCTGATTTAATCCTTTTTGCTCAATACACTTGTCTTAAACGCATTTAGAAGTATGTTGAAGGTGGAAGTTCGGTTTTACTCGGGCATGTTCGATTGATAAAATTTCGTTTATTTTTTTAGAATCGATATGTTCACGGCAGAGTTTCATTTTTGAAACGTCAAATGAGGGACTTAATACACTAATATAAATGAAAATAAACACTGACATAAGTTGAATTAATTTGATTCGCAAATATAAGGCTATATAATTTAGGTCCCTAGTCAAACCAAGCGCTTCTGCCATCAAAACGTCAATATCAATGTTTTATAGATAATAATCGGTAAATATCGACTAATTAATAGGTAAATATCGACCGATAATCGGTAAATACCGACTGATAAATCGGTAAGTATCGACTGATAAATCGGTAAATGTCGACGGATAAATCGGTAAATGTCGACTGATAAATCGGTAATTGTCGTCTGATAATTCTATTATTAAAAGTCGATATTTATCGATCATCGATAAAAGATTCGATTGATATTGTATCGATTATTTGGAAATTTTAACATCGATTGACGATATTTTTCAGTGAACGTGCCTAGTTTTCCTCTTTTTTTAGGGAAAACAGATTTATTGATTTTTGGCGATTTATTGTCGCTCTGTACCTAATTCTGATGAAATTTTTAATTCAATTTTTTCACGACAGAGTAAATGTTTATTTTCCTCTGCCGTGATTTTTTACATGAATTTCATTTTTTTCATTCGTTTACAAAAATTTAATGTACATAAATATCTATACTCATATAATGGACCTATTGTTTGAATGCTATGCGTTATACCTCCATGTAAGATAAGATAATAATCAATTCTTTGATTGATAAGTTATCATATTTTTCTCATTTAAGTCAATTGTTTGTTTATAACACTTTACTCTATCTCTTCATTTGATAAAGAATTCATAGCCGATGTACGAACGATTTTTTATGGTTGTCTCCATCCCGGATGCAAAAATTTGATTCAAATTTAAATGTAAAACGTGAAATCAATTGACTCACTTCTTTAATTGAAATTAAAATGTTTTATGCATTCGTTCACACAATGAACGTATGGACAAAATTCATGAATGAATAACATTTGGATTGTGTTTTTTTCCGGTTAGAATGACTAAAAATCAATAACTCATGCAACCAGAATCTACGAAATTATTGGTAGACAGACAATGAATAATCATCTGGAATGGTAAATGGTAAGAATGTGCACTTACCGTGCATATTCCTAAAATCTGATGGAATGGTTAAAAGTCTTCTATTTTAAACAAAACAAAAAAACAAATCACGACGAAATATCACAAAATTTACAAACTCAACACTAAAAACCGGTTGTTGATACACACTGAATTACACTGTCGATATGTCGCTCTGTTTTTGTTATGCGCACTGTGTTGAATGTGATGTGTATAGTCGTTGATGGTTTGGTTGTAAACATATGTTTTCGTCATTTCGTGGGTAATGCAGCGTCTATATGCAGAAACTCTACATTGTTGGTAGTTGGAGCTCACACCGTAAGGTGCACATTACAATTAAAAAAAGATGAGTTAAAAAGTTGACAGAAAATGTATGAGAAATCTGTCAACTTTGTTTCATGCACAATACACTGCACATCATAAAGGTATTTTGTACTGGCGTTTTAACGCACCGTTTTTATATGGTGTTAACGCCAGATTTGGCAGATTCTATGTGTTGAATATAATATGCACAGTGTTGAGTATATTACATAAACAAGGCGGAATTCCATATATACGAACCAAGAAAAGATTTGAGCTTTCGCGATCAAGTTCTTGGTTAAAAACAGAATTTGATACCATCATACTTTGAATTTTGGAAACAGTGTTGTGTTTATCCCTTCACAGCCACCGTGACAACCACTACTTTACCGACATACAGATGGCTACCATCAACAAGTCGTGCACGTTCTACAGCTATGTTTTCTTGAGAACAGTTTTGCGGCAGGAGGGAAGCGAGGGTTCTGAATCGCTATTGTTGAAATTTCCAATTTTCTCCCATTAGTGAACACAACGTTTGTCATATGTGCAAGGCTTGAAAAACCGTTTTTCTCCACGGCACAAATGCATCAATTTGTTACACTATTTTTGAAAACAAAAACAACTTTGAAGTTCGGTGGAGAAAAAAGCCATTTTCTCCCCCAGGTGAGAAAATGTTTATTTTCTCAACTGGAAATGTCATCGAACAAAGCGTCAACAAAACTAGCACTCTACACAACATAAAGGCGTTCGAAGTAAATATCATTTTGTCTGAACCTGTTGCTTTGGCGCTAGAGCTCTCGACTCATAATCGAGAGGTCACGTGTTCAAATCCGCGGCTGGGCAAGATGATTTTTCCTTCATTCGCTTTCTATGTAACACCTACTGATAGATATTCTAATAGTCCGTTGCCAATTCGCAACGTTAAAAATATCGAATGTCCTTAGATAATAACTCCGCTAGAATTGCTGTTGGTCTTCGTTTGGGTTCTAATTTATGCGAGGAATGTGGCGAAATGGTCCAAAAGGATGGTTTACATGGTCATGCAAGATGATAACAAAAGCCAAAATAGCTGAACATGATGAAGTTAACAAAGTTTTCTCACATGCATTCTCTTCAGCAGGATTTCCAAATATTATACAACCACCAGGAATATGTAGAGATGATGGTAAAAGGCCGGATGCTATGAACTTAATTCCTTGGAGTCATAGAAAAGCTATTCTGTGGGACGTAACAATTAGGGATACATTAGCGCTTTCATATATTAAGGAATCTAGCAAGAAAAAACGGTCAATTGCGGATAAGGCGGAAAGATTTAAACATAATTATTATTCATTGTTAATAATTGGATGCGTGGTTATCATGGGCGCGCGTTAGCATAGCGCCCGTGACGCAAGTCCTATTACTAGAAAAAATTTCAAAAAAAAATTTTTGTCGTAGACTGCAGAACCATATAACAGCAAATCATGGGCGCGCGTTAGCATAGCGCCCGTGACGCAAGTCCTATTACTAGAAAAAAAATTTTAAAAAATTTTTTTTGTCGTAGACTGCAGAACCATATATACAGCAAATTGAAGTTCTACAATTCAAAGACAAATGACTCCAAATTACCATTAAAAAAAACTAGGCGTCCGTACGAGTTCAACGAGCTATCACACGTTCTTGCAGCTTAAAATTTGGCCACGCAAAAAATCTTCCAAGAAGCCCCATTTCCATACATTTTGGTCAATTTCAGTACTTTAAACGAAATGAAAAAATCCTACGTTACTTTGTTAGTCCGTCCGTCCGTCCGTGTTTCCTATCTTCTAAAGTCTTCTTTAGATTTTGTTGAAATTTTGGGAGTAGATTCTTGTCGTCATTCTAAGACATTCCAAAAATTTTGGGGGGAACCGGCCTCGTTTCGGAGCTAGGGCTCCTCGAAGTTCCCATATAGGCCCCATATAAGAACACTTTTAAGTGTGTGTGTGTGGATGGGTATGGTAGAACAAATTTGTTCGCTTTTGGTATTTGGTAAGCTCTGCTCGCCTCAATTTTTTTTCCTAAATTTAGTTTAGTATTTTTTAAATTTTTAAATTTTTAAATTTTTCAAAATTTTTTGATTTTTGATTTTAAATTTTTCAAATTTTTTTAAATTTTTTAAAATTTTCAAAATTTTTCAAATTTTTCAAATTTTTCAAATTTTTCAAATTTTTTAAATTTTACAAATTTTTTAAATTTTTTAAATTTTTTAAATTTTACAAATTTTTTAAATATTTCAATTTTTTTAAATTTTTCAATCTTCTAATTCTTCCAAAAGAACTGATATCAGTCAAAAACACTCAAAAGAGTAAAAGTGACGCAAGTCCCTGTGCATACTTCCAAAACAACTGATATCGCTGGAGGTGACGCATTCTGCGCTTGTACGCAAAAACTGTAACAGCAAAAATTTGACCAAAGAAATTTTGCGTCACAAGGCAGATGTTGAGGAAAGTACTGTTAAGAAATTTTTTAAAATCGGCAAAATACGTCCGAATCATCTGCCACTTTGTGACGCAAAATTTTTTTGGTAAAATTTTGTTTCTAGAATTTCTTTGGTCAAATTTTTGCTCTTATAGTTTTACGAAAGACAAACAGTTTTCGTCTTCAGGGAATAAAATGTGAATGATATTGAAAGGATTGCTAAGTGAAATCAGTGAAGTCTGATATCATTGGAGTTATTGGAGCCCATGCTCGACTTAAAACTAAACCTTTGCCCACGTTCATTAAATTACCGTTGTATTGCTGAATTGTTAAATTATTTTTGAATTTTCCCAATCGATTTTGTGATTTTTGCTATTTTCACATGTCTTGCTACTGCAGATTTTTTGTATTCACGTCGTCTTACATTTCCTTCGTAATCGATTTTTCTTTCCACGAAACGTAGTGATTCACCCAAATAAATTGAATCACAAGAACTGCATGGAATCTTGTATATTCCTGCTGGTTCTTTCTCTTCTTTGTCTTTGATGCTATTTAAAAAATTTTGTACTTTTACTCCTGGAGTGAAAGTTACTTTCCATTTGAGTTGTTTCCGTAGATAGCTAGCAACTTTATTGGAAGCATGTCCAATGTAAGGAATGCGTACCCAGAATTCTTCTTCGTCTTCCTCGTTTTCATTTGGAGTGATTGAAGCTAAATTTTGTTCTTGATTCGCAATTTGGATTGTGTTGATATTTAAACATTGATTTTCGATATTGATTTGCTGAATTGCGTTTGTCAGATTTGAAATGTTTCTAAATTTTGATTCCATTCTTGAAATTCGTTGGTTTATGAATTGTAATGGATAAGAATTTTGTATCAGAACGGTGGTTATGTGATTAATTTCGTTTTCTAAATATCTTGGTTAGCAAATTTTGAAAGCGCGGTATAATAAGGAATCGATAACCGAAATTTTTTGTGATTTTTGATTTTGATGAAAAGAATTGAAATTTAAATATGTGTGTGTGTCTCCTCTCTGAATTTTTCAGTTTATTCTTCTAATGTTCTTATTATGAGGATGTCTAAGAAGGCAAGTTTGTTGTCCTTTTATGTCTACATTGTATGTTCGGATGGTATGAATTCAGGTTGTTCAATATTTTACATAATCATTACAAACATTTGAAAGAAAATTATTTGTTCACTCCGTCAGCTTTCGAAACTTTAGGTTGTATGGGGCCAGAAACTATGAAATTTGTTCAAAAATTGGGATCAATCATGAAGGCTGCTTCAGGAGAACCACGTTCAACAGATTATTTATTACAGAAAATTTCAATCCGCCAAAAAACCCTAAGGGGTAAAAGTGTGACGCAAGTCCTTGTTTCTACTTACAAAATAACTGATATCGCTGAGGGTGACGCATTTTGCGCCTCAACGCAAAAGTGTTATCAACAAAAAATTAAACCAAAAAATTTATAGATAGAAAATTTTAGAAAAAAATTGCGTCACAAGTGGCAGATGTTGAGGAAAATAGTCCAAATAGAGAAAAATATGTCCTGAATCATCTGCCACTTGTGACGCAATTTTTTTCTAAAATTTTCTATCTTAAATATTTTGGTTTAATTTTTTGTTGATAACACTTTTGTGTTGAGGCGCAAAATGCGTCACCCTCAGCGATATCAGTTATTTTGTAAGTAGAAACAAGGACTTGCGTCACACTTTTACCCCTTAGGGTTTTTTGGCGGATATCAGTTCTTTTGGAGTTTAGGTGTAAGGATAACTAGTTTTGTAAGCAACTCATCTCGACAACAGCTCAAATCCAACAAAAAATCCGATGGAAGTTTGGAAGTGCCAGAGAAGTCATTTTTCATCCCAAAATTTAGGAACCAACCTTGGAACACCTTACTTATATCGAAAATAACCCAAATCCATCAAAAAATCCGATGGAAGTTAGGAAGTGCCAGAGGAATCATCTGTCATCCCAAAATTTAGGAACCAACCTCGGAACACCTCACTTATATCGAAAATAACCCAAATCCATCGAAAAATTCGATGGAAGTTAGGTAGTGCCAGAGGAATCATCTGTCATCCCAAAATTTAGGAACCAACCTCGGAACACCTCACTTATATCGAAAATAACCCAAATCTATCGAAAAATCCGATGAAAGTTAGAAAATGCCAGAGAAATCATCTGTCATCCCAAAATTTAGGAACCAGGCTTGGAACACCTCACCTATATCGGAAATAACCCAAATCCATCGAAAAATCCGGTGGAAGTTAAGAAGTGCCAGAGGAATCATCTGTCATCCCAAAATGTAGGAACCAACCTCGGACCACCTCACTTATATCGAAAATAACCCAAATCCATCGAAAAATCCGGTGGAAGTTAAGAAGTGCCAGAGGAATCATCTGTCATCCCAAAGTTTAGGAACCAACCTCGGAACACCTCACTTATATCGAAAATAACCCAAATCCATCGAAAAATTCGATGGAAGTTAGGTAGTGCCAGAGGAATCATCTCTCATCCCAAAATTTAGGAACCAACCTCGGAACACCTCAATTATATCGAAAATAACCCAAATCCATCGAAAAAACCGATGGAAGTTAGGAAGTGCCAGAGGAATCATCTGTCATCCCAAAATTTAGGAACCAACATCGGAACACATCACTCATGACGAAAATAGCCCAAATCCATCAAAACACCTTTTCCAACATTTACCAATCATAATTCATAATTACTAGCATAATTCATAATTATTTCTTTTCACACACACACACGCTGTTATATGGCATTGTATGGAAACTTCCAGGAGTCCTAGCTCCCAAAAACGCTTGCATACCCCCATTTTTTAAAATCTTATTTTGATCTAGGGCCCGAGATTGACCTATAACCAAAATTTCAGGAAAATCGTAAGAAACGTTTAGGAGTTACGAAATCGTCCTTTTTCATAGGAACTAACTAACTAACTAACTAACTAACTAACTATAGTACATTTTCTACCTTGGTGTATATTTCGAGAATAACTTCGTATGTACAATTGTATATAACGAGCGCCAGCGAGTGTATATACAATTGTACATAAGAAGTGATTCGAGAAATATACACCAAGGTAGAACAATGTTTTATCTCCTGCAAGCTGATATTTCATACATTAGCGAAATAACCACAAAAATTTGGATTTAAAATTAATTAATTAAGCATGTTGTTTTAAAACGCATTCACAACAAAAAAAACATCATACAGAGAATCCTTTATTTACTTACTCACACACACCTCAACATTTCGTTCAAATCACATCATTCCGACTACTCTGATTATTTGATCGATGTAGAAGTGACTAACGAACCACTACCGACACCAATTGCATCGCGTTATGTGATTTGTTGGCGTAGTGGTCAGCATGTTTGGTTGATATGCTGCTGGTCCCGTGTTCGCTTCCGCCGTTCGGCGATTTTTTTTTTCAAATATGTAGATGGAAAGTAAATTTACCCTAGGTGGGTTATGTGTGAATTATCCAATCGTATAGGCTGTGGTTATGTATGTGTTTGTGTTTGTGTTTATATGCAGAAACGCGTAATGTATGAAATATCAGCTTGCAGGAGATAAACTAACTAACTAACTAACTAACTAACTAACTAACTAACGTAGGCGATTTTCATTATATGAAAATTCGAGATTTTGCTTATTTTCATACAAACATCAATATTTCGAAGTTCAATATCTCGGCCAATTTTGAAGCTGTAGTAACGTGTGATAGCTCGTTGAACTCGTATTGATGCCCAGATTCCAAATATCGAAGTTTGGGGGTCGTTGGAGTTAAGAAGGAGAACTAAAAAAGTTGCTGTAAATATGCTCCGCCGTCCTCAAAAATTTTTTGTTAAAACATTTTTGGTAGTGGACTTGCGTCACGCCCGCTAACTAACGTGCGGGCATGATTGCCATTCAACGAGGGAACACGGCATGCATTTTGGGAACATTAGGAGCTAATGGAGTAGATGATTTTTATTTATTGTAAAATTTATTTTTTGAAAAGATCGATTTTTTACTGGCTGCGCCACTGTGAGCAGTCTTTTTTTTCGCTTGTCAATAAAGAAGAGACTTATTACAATGGATATTGGACCAGACGAGAAAGACAAACTTCTATAAGTTCTTCTTACACCCAAAATGAAAAGAAATTCAAAGTACTTAATATACTCATTTTATTTACACATTTGTTGCACAAATATTTTGTTTTATAAAAGATAATATTGGTTGTATATATGCATATCAAAAACAACAAAAAACCTCTCTTATGGCATTAAAAAAACCACAAAAACTTATACAAAAATTTATCCCCGTTTTAAATTTATATCCAGAAAAAAAAATTATATTTGAAAAGCTGATAATCTAGTCATTTATAAAAATTAAAAATATTTTCTTTGTTTTGATTAAATTATACAAACAAAAAAAGAAAATTTGACACAAACGGAAACATTTTTTTCTTGTCTTGCTGCAAAAATGTTTACCATTCATGTATATACAATACCAGATTACTAAAATCACAAAGCACGCACAAAATATTAAGCTAAATATAAAATTATATTTTATAAAAAAAAGGGCGAAAATTGATTTAAGTTTTATATTTACAATGAAAAGATTTGAAAGAATTTTTTTTCTCTTTTTTTTTAAATATTTACAATAAAAAAAGGTTAAAGTTAAAGAACCAAAAATGTTTTACCCAATTCACACCACATAATATAGTAAGTGCATAAACAATTCTAAAATTTTCAACTGACTATATAGGACACAGCAACTGTCAAAAATCGCATGACAGTTAACTCGTTTCATTTTGAACGAAACAAGCGCACCACCTCGAAATTGAAAAGTTTAAAACTTTTAGCTCGTAAGGCTCGTAAGGTGGCGCTGCGTTTATAATATTAAATCTTTTATGAATGGGAAGTGTTTATTTTAGAAACCATTTCGATAAGAGTCGTAAGATTAGCACACCCTTTCCCCCATTATTAAATTGTAAAGTAAAATTGGACATGCTCCAATATCAGATCTTGAACTAATTAGCTAAACCTCTATTAGCTAACACAATAGCGTGTCAACGTGGGTCAGGAATACCTTCTGTATATCCATCGGCAGATTTACAAGCATCACATCATCGGTGCATGTCTTTCTCATCATATTGTTCGTGTTCGTGCTGGCCGATACAAGCTACATATTGAATAAGCAATTTTTTTTAGCATTTTGGTCGTAAATTTCCGAATCGGAAAGTTAGTTGATTTCGTTCGAAATGGTTAACCATTTTTTTTTCTCATTAGAAGTCAAAATAACAATGCGGTGGTTATATGGGGCGCCGTTAGCATAGCCCGCGTGACGCAAAGTCCTATTACTAGAAAAAATTCAAAAAAAATTTTTGTCGTAGACTGCAAACCATATAACAGCAAATCATGGGCGCGGTTAGCATAAGCGCCGCTGACGCAAGTCCTATTACTAGAAAAAAAATTTTAAAAAATTTTTTTTGTCGTAGACTGCCAGAACCCATATATACAGCAAATTGAGTTCTACAATTCAAAGACAAATGACTCCAAATACATAAAAAAAACTAGCGTCCGTACGAGTTCAACGAGCTATTCACCGTTCTTGCAGCTTAAAATTTGGCCACGCAAAAATTTCCAAGAAGCCCCATTTCCATACATTTTGGTCAATTTCAGTACTTTAAACGATAATGAAAAAATCCTACGTTACTTTGTTAGTCTCCGTCCGTTCCTGTTTCCTATCTTCTAAAGTCTTCTTTAGATTTTGTTGAAATTTTGGAGTAGATTCTTGTTCGTCATTCTAAGACATTCAAAAATTTTGGGGGAACGCACCTCGTTTCGGAGCTAGGCTCCTCGAAGTCCCATATAGCCCCATATAAGAACACTTTTAAGTGTGTTGTGGATGGGTATGGTGAAACAAATTTGTTCGCTTTGTATTTGTAAGCTCTGCTCGCCTCAATTTTTTTTCCTAAATTGTAGTTAGTATTTTTTAAATTTTTAATTTTTAAATTTTCAAAATTTTTTTATTTGATTTTAAATTTTTCAAATTTTTTAAATTTTTTAAAATTTTCAAAATTTTTCAAATTTTTCAAATTTTTTAAATTTTCAAATTTTTAAATTTTACAAATTTTTTAAATTTTTAAATTTTTAAATTTACAAATTTTTTAATATTTCAATTTTTTAAATTTTTCAATCTTCTAATTCTTCAAAAGAACTGATATCATCAAAAACACTCAAAAGATAAAAGTGACGCAAGTCCCTGTGCATACTTCCAAAACAAACTGATATCGCTGGAGGTGACGCATTCTGCGCTGTACGCAAAAAAAACTGTAACAGCAAAATTTGACCAAAGAAATTTTGCGTCACAAGGCAGAATGTTGAGAAAAGTACTGTTAAAAATTTTTTTAAAATCGGCACAAATACGTCCGAATCATCTGCCACTTTGTGACGCAAATTTTTTTGGTAAAATTTTGTTTCTAAATTTTTGGTCAAATTTTTGCTCTTATAGTTTTACGAAGACAAAACAGTTTTCGTCTTCAGGGAATAAAAATGTGGAATGATATTGAAAGGATTGCCTAAGTGAAATCAGTAAGTCTGATATCATTGGAGTTATTGGAGCCCATGCTCGACTTAAAACTAACTTTGCCCACGTTCATTAAATTACTTGTATTGCTGAATTGTTAAATTATTTTGAATTTTTCCCAATCGATTTTGTATTTTTGCTATTTTACAGTCTTGCTACTGCAGTTTTTTTTGTATTCACGTCGTCTTACATTTCCTTCGTAATCGATTTTCTTTCACGAAACGTGTGATTCACCCAAATAAATTGAATCACAAGAATGCATGGAATCTTGTATATTCCTGCTGGTTCTTTCTCTTCTTTGTCTTTGATGCTATTTAAAAAATTTGTACTTTACTCCTGAGTGAAGTTACTTCCATTTGAGTGTTTCCGTAGATAGCTAGCAACTTTATTGGAAGCATGTCCAATTGTAAGGAATGGTACCCAGATTCTTCTTCGTCTTCCTCGTTTTCATTTGGAGTGATTGAAGCTAAATTTTTTCTTGATTCGCAATTTGGATTGTGTTGATATTTAAACATTGATTTTCGATATTGATTTGCTGAATTGCGTTTGTCAGATTTGAAATGTTTCTAAAATTTTGATTCCATTCTTGAAATTCGTTTGTTATGAATTGTAATGGATAGAATTTGTATCAGAACGGTGGTTATGTATTAATTTCGTTTTCTAAATATCTTGGTTAGCAAATTTTGAAAGCGCGGTATAATAAGGAATCGATAACCGAAATTTTTTGTGATTTTTGATTTGATGAAAAGAATTGAAATTTAAATATGTGTGTGTGTCTCCTCTTGAATTTTTCAGTTTATTCTTTCTAATGTTCTTATTATGAGGATGTCTAAGAAGGCAAGTTTGTTGTCCTTTTATTCTCATTGTATGTTCGATGGTATGAATTCAGGTTGTTCAATATTTTACATAATCATTACAAACATTTGAAAGAAATTATTTTGTTCACTCCGTCAGCTTTCGAAACTTTTAGTTGTATGGGCCAGAACTATGAAATTTGTTCAAAAATTGGGATCAATCATGAAGGCTGCTTCAGGAGAACCACGTTCAACAGATTATTTATTACAGAAAATTTCAATCGCGCCAAAAAACCTAAGGGTAAAAGTGTGACGCAAGTCCTGTTTCTACTTACAAAATAACTGATATCGCTGAGGGTGACGCATTTTGCGCCTCAACGCAAAAGTGTTATCAACAAAAAATTAAACAAAAAATTTATAGATAGAAATTTTTAGAAAAAATTGCGTCACAAGTGCAGATGTTGAGGAAAATAGTCCAAATAATGAGAAAATATGTCCTGAATCATCTGCCACTTGTGACGCATTTTTTCTAAAATTTTCTATCTTAAATATTTTGGTTAATTTTTTGTTGATAACACTTTTGTGTTGAGGCGCAAAATGCGTCACCTCAGCGATATCAGTTATTTTGTAAGTAGAAAACAAGGACTTGGGTCACACTTTTAGCCCTTAGGGTTTTTTGGATATCAGTTCTTTGAGTTTAGGTGTAAGGATAACTAGTTTTGTTAGCAACTCATCTCGACAACAGCTCAAATCCAACAAAAAATCCGATGGAAGTTTGGAATGCCAGAGAAGTCATTTTTCATCCCAAAATTTAGGAACCAACCTTGGAACACCTTACTTATATCGAAAATAACCCAAATCCATCAAAAAATCGATGGAAGTTAGGAAGTGCCAGAGGAATCATCTGTCATCCCAAAATTTAGGAACAAAACCTCGGAACACTCATTATATCGAAAATAACCCAAATCCATCGAAAAATTCGATGGAAGTTAGGTGTGCCAGAGGAATCATCTGTCATCCCAAAATTTAGAACAACCTCGAACACCTCACTTATATCGAAAATAACCAAATCTATCGAAAAATCCGATGAAAGTTAGAAAATGCCAGAGAAATCATCTGTCATCCAAAATTTAGGAACCAGGCTTGGAACACCTCACCTATATCGGAAATAACCCAAATCCATCGAAAATCCGGTGGAAGTTAAGAAGTGCCAGAGGAATCATCTGTCATCCAAAATGTAGAACCAACTCGGACCACCTCACTTAATCGAAATAACCCAAATCCATCGAAAAAATCGGTGGAAGTTAAGAAGTGCCAGAGGAATCATCTGTCATCCAAAGTTTAGGAACCAACTCGGAACACCTCACTTATATCGAAAATAACCCAAATCCATCGAAAAATTCGATGGAAGTTAGGTAGTGCCAGAGGAATCATCTCTCATCCCAAAATTTAGGAACCAACCTCGGAAACACCTCAATTATATCGAAAATAACCTAAATCCATCGAAAAACCGATGGAAGTTTAGGAAGTGCCAGAGGAATCATCTGTCATCCCAAAATTTTGGAACCAACATCGAACACATCACTCATGACGAAAATAGCCCAAATCCATCAAAACACCTTTTCAACATTTACCAATCATAATTCATAATTACTAGCATTAATTCATAATTATTCTTTTCACACACACACACGCTGTTATATGGCATTGTATGGAAACTTCCAGGAGTCCTAGCTCCAAAAAACGCTTGCATACCCCATTTTTTAAAATCTTATTTTGATCTAGGGCCGAGATTGACCTATAACCAAAATTCAGGAAATCGTAAGAAACGTTTAGGAGTTACGAAATCGTCCTTTTTCATAGGAACTAACTAACTAACTAACTAACTACTAACTATAGTACATTTTCTACCTTGGTGTATATTTCGAGAATAACTTCGTATGTACAATTGTATATAACGAGCGCCAGCGAGTGTATATACAATTGTACATAAGAAGTGATTCGAGAAATATACCAAGGTAGAACAATGTTTTATCTCCTGCAAGCTGATATTTCATACATTAGCGAAATAACCACAAAAATTTGGATTTAAAATTAATTAATTAAGCATGTTGTTTTAAAACGCATTCACAACAAAAAAAACATCATACAGAGAATCCTTTATTTACTTACTCACACACACCTCAACATTTCGTTCAAATCACATCATTCGACTACTCTGATTATTTGATCGATGTAGAAGTAACTAACGAACCACTACCGACACCAATTGCATCGCGTTTTATGTGATTTGTTGGCGTAGTGGTCAGCATGTTTGGTTGATATGCTGCTGGTCCCGTGTTCGCTTCCGCCGTTCGGCGATTTTTTTTTTCAAATATGTAGATGGAAAGTAAATTTACCCTAGGTGGGTTATGTGTGAATTATCCAATCGTATAGGCTGTGGTTATGTATGTGTTTGTGTTTGTGTTTATATGCAGAAACGCGTAATGTATGAAATATCAGCTTGCAGGAGATAAACTAACTAACTAACTTAACTAACTAACTAACATAACTAACGTAGGCGATTTTCATTAATAGAAATTCGAGATTTTGCTTATTTTCATACAAACATCAATATTTCGAAGTTCAATATCTCGGCCAATTTTGAAGCTGTAGTAACGTGTGATAGCTCGTTGAACTCGTATTGATGCCCAGATTCCAAATATCGAAGTTTGGGGTCGTTGGAGTTAAGAAGGAGAACTAAAAAAGTTGCTGTAAATATGCTCCGCGTCCTCAAAATTTTTTGTTAAAACATTTTTGGTAGTGGACTTGCGTCACGCCGCCTAACTAACGTCGGGCATGATTGCCATTCAACGAAGGGAACACGCATGCATTTTGGGAACATTAGGAGCTAATGGAGTAGATGAATTTTATTTATTGTAAAAATTTATTTTTTGAAAAGATCGATTTTTTACTGGCTGCGCCACTGTGAGCAGTCTTTTTTTTCGCTTGTCAATAAAGAAGAGACTATTACAATGGATATGGACCAGACGAGAAAGACAAACTTCTATAAGTTCTTCTTACAACCAAAATGAAAAGAATACAAAGTACTTAATATACTCATTTTATTTACACATTTGTTGCACAAATATTTTGTTTTATAAAAGATAATATTGGTTTATATATGCATATCAAAAACAACAAAAAACTCTCTTATGGCATTAAAAAAACACAAAAACTTATACAAAAATTTATCCCCGTTTTAAATTTATATCCAGAAAAAAAATTATATTTGAAAAGCTGATAATCTAGTCATTTATAAAAATTAAAAAAATTTTTTTGTTTTGATTAAATTATACAAACAAAAAAAGAAATTTGACACAAACGGAAACATTTTTTTCTTGTCTTGCTGCAAAAATGTTTACCATTCATGTATATACAATACCAGATTACTAAAATCACAAAGCACGCACAAAATATTAAGCTAAATATAAAATTATATTTTATAAAAAAAGGGCGAAAATTGATTTAAGTTTTATATTTACAATGAAAGATTTGAAAGAATTTTTTTTCTCTTTTTTTTTAATATTTACAATAAAAAAGGTTAAAGTAAAGAACAAAAATGTTTTACCCAATTCACACCACATAATATAGTAAGTGCATAAAACAATTCTTAAATTTTCAACTGACTATATAGGACACAGCAAACTGTCAAAATCGCATGACAGTTAACTCGTTTCATTAAAGAAGAGAGATTGATTTAAAATTAATTAATTAAGACATGTTGTTTTAAAACGCATTCACAACAAAAAAAACATCAACAGAGAATCCTTTATTTACTTACTCACACACACCTCAACATTTCGTTCAAATCACATCATTCGACTACTCTGATTATTTGATCGATGTAGAAGTGACTAACGAACCACTACCGACACCAATTGCATCGCGTTATGTGATTTGTTGGCGTAGTGGTCAGCATGTTTGGTTGATATGCTGCTGGTCCCGTGTTCGCTTCCGCCGTTCGGCGATTTTTTTTTTCAAATATGTAGATGGAAAGTAAATTTACCCTAGGTGGGTATGTGTGAATTATCCAATCGTATAGGCTGTGGTTATGTATGTGTTTGTGTTTGTGTTTATATGCAGAAACGCGTAATGTATGAAATATCAGCTTGCAGGAGATAAACTAACTAACTAACTAACTAACTAACTAATAACTAATACGTAGGCGATTTCATTATATGAAATTCGAGATTTTGCTTATTTTCATACAAACATCAATATTTCGAAGTTCAATATCTCGGCCAATTTTGAAGCTGTAGTAACGTGTGATAGCTCGTTGAACTCGTATTGATGCCCAGATTCCACAAATATCGAAGTTTGGGGTCGTTGGAGTTTAAGAAGGAGAACTAAAAAAGTTGCTGTAAATATGCTCCGCGTCCTCAAAATTTTTTGTTAAAACATTTTTGGTAGTGGACTTGCGTCACGCCCGCTAACTAACGTGGGGCATGATTGCATTCAACGAGGGAACACGCATGCATTTTGGGAACATTAGGAGCTAATGGAGTAGATGATTTTATTTATTGTAAAATTTATTTTTTGAAAAGATCGATTTTTTACTGGCTGCGCCACTGTGAGCAGTCTTTTTTTTCGCTTGTCAAAATAAGAAGAGACTTATTACAATGGATATTGGACCAGACGAGAAAGACAAACTTCTATAATTCTTCTTACACCCAAAATGAAAAGAAATCAAAGTACTTAATATACTCATTTTATTTACACATTTGTTGCACAAATATTTTGTTTATAAAAGATATATTGGTTGTATATATGCATATCAAAAACAACAAAAAACCTCTCTTATGGCAATAAAAACCAACACAAACTTATACAAAAATTTATCCCCGTTTTAAATTTATATCCAGAAAAAAATTATATTTGAAAAGCTGATAATCTGTCATTTATAAAATTAAAAATATTTTCTTTGTTTTGATTAAATATACAAACAAAAAAAGAAAATTTGACACAAACGGAAACATTTTTTTCTTGTCTTGCTGCAAAAATGTTTACCATTCATGTATATAAATTACCAGATTACTAAAATCACAAAGCACGCACAAAATATTAAGCTAAATATAAAATTATATTTTATAAAAAAAGGGCGAAAATTGATTTAAGTTTTATATTTACAATGAAAAGATTTGAAAGAATTTTTTTCTCTTTTTTTTTAATATTTACAAATAAAAAAGGTTAAAGTTAAAGAACCAAAAATGTTTTACCCAATTCACACCACATAATATAGTAAGTGCATAAACAATTCTAAAATTTTCAACTGACTATATAGGACACAGCAACTGTCAAAAATCGCATGACAGTTAATCGTTCATTTTGAT